>NC_046299.1:13910416-14560000 GCF_004115265.2 Rhinolophus ferrumequinum | reverse complement strand
CTTTCTTAAAATGTGTATACATTTTTTGGGCATATTCCTATGTATATTCCTGTCTCATCGTCTTTGGTCCTGGCCACTTGGCTTGCTTTGATCATTGAGTATGAACAAAAGTGACAGCATATCAGTTCTTAGCCAAGACTTTCCAAGGCATTACATGCTTCCACTCGTCCCCTTGAACAATTGTTCTCCACCATGAGGACATGAGGCTCCTTTTGCCTGGGTCACTGAATGGGAACACACAAGCTGCTGAGCCAAGCTAATCCTAGCAAAGCCCAGCAGAACCACAGCTAATCCTCAGCCCTCCCTCTCCCTAAGCAAGAAATAAATGTTTAAGTCATTGAGACGTTGGGGATGTTTGTTACTGCAGAAAAGCTGACACATATAATCAACGTCAGTCACTAATTTGGATAATCCACACGAGGTGAACAAATCCTCCTTTCCAAATAAGGTTTTAGCTTAGAATTATGCAGGTCCTATCCGAATTCCTCAGCTTTTGGTGGTCCTTATTAAAAAGACAAAGATATTATAAAGACATATTAAAGGCTTAAAAGATATTCATGTTACAGAATTTTGGACACCACTGTAAACTCTGAGAATGCAACGTGGATTGCTCGAAGATTTTGTATGTGGAAGGAATGGAGACAGTCCATGGCCATCAAGTTGCTAGTCTCCCAGGCAGCATCTCGAATTGAATCACCCCGATATCAAAGCATTAGGTGACCCAGGGTGACCTTCACAGGTGAGGCCCAACTTCCTCTTGTGCTTCCTTACTCATCTTCCAGTTGGTGTCTGGGTTTATTAAAAGGAACAGAATTTGGGATTTCTCTTCTTCACGGTGTCAACAAATTCCAAAAGTCCTCTGTAGTTAAACATAAAACTTGAGAAAGCTCAACCCTGGCCTAAATCATTTGGGTAACTTGTTTTCTGGAAATATTAGAAAATCTTAAATCCCATTCGTTTTTTTTTCTGTTCTTTCTTCTAGCTCTTCACATAGTCTGGGCTGGGAAACAAAACTAGTCATTTTCAGTTCTGATTCCGAGGCCCAATTCCTCCATAACTGAGTTAAACTTTCCAGCTCTGTGGGAGGATATAAAATTATTTTTGCTATTATAACTTGGGTTGAGTTTTTTTAAAAATTGAGAACATTCATTCTGAGCAATAAAAGGCTCAAATTCACAAATGCAAGGAGTGACCTAGCACAAACAATCATGGTGCTCGACCTTATACAACCCATCTGGATATTTTAAGAGCAGGACAGACCAATGAGCGTTCACTTAAAAGGTTAGAGAACTAGGTTAAAGAAGAAAAGTAACCTTCTCATCGATGTGACTCACTCAGCCCCCTGGGACTGGTGAAATGACTCAGACTTTCAAGTAGGTAACAATGCTTATAGAAAAATATGACCTAGCGGTTTGCACCAGGACTTCTCAGTTGGCTGGTTGTCACCCCTTTGATTCTCTTGTCCCTGAGGAATTTTGGGTATTTTGGAGAGTATTTTGGGCCTTTTTACAGAACGGTCCAAAGGACCCTGCTGACAGTTCACAAGTAACCCCCTGAAGGTCTAGATTCCAACCTTCACACGCACAAAAGCTGCGGTAGAAAGAGTTGAAGGAAATTTCTGATTAAACTACTGGGAAGAATCAAGCCCCAAGGTCATATTTCCAAGCCTACAGGGCCTACTTGAAGCAGACCTTCCTTAGATGCTGAACCAGTGTCAGCCTAAAGCCAAGGTCGGCTCCAAGTGCACAGCCAGATTCCCAGGCCCCGTGGCCGTGCCCTTTGCCTCTGTTTCATCTATCTGGAAACGGGAGCTTGGTTTGCAGAAAGGAGCCACCAGGAGGCTGGGATTTCATATCAGCCTGGCCCAGGCCAGCTGGGTCACTTCAGGCTGGTTTCTTTTTGGTTCATGTTCTTCATCTGCTGAATGGGGATGATCCTATCAGCCTCCTTTGTTGGGTTACAGTCAGAAACAGTAAGATAACGTGCTCGAAGCCTTCGGAACACTACGGAACACTACAAAGGCACTCAGAATTTCAGCTGTTATGTATATGATAAGGGGCCCTGCTGTTAGTTAGGCACGCTGATGGCTTTCAGGCAATTTCTGTGTCCACATAAGGGTGCTCACAGGGCTTGCGGGTGGAAGAAAACACAACTGGGATGACCTTTGGTGGACAGATGCAGGCCCACAGCAGGCTCCGTGCGAATGACAGTCTGGCCGTGCTCAAGGACGAGGTGGCGTGCTCGTGCTCCCTGCCCTACGTACTCGAAGCCTTAGAGCTCCTCCATTCCCATCGCCGGCTCCTTTTCCTCTCCCGTCTTGCATATGGCAGACCCAGTCTTCAGGTCTCTCTTTCTCCCATTTCAGCCACAGCCTTGTCATGTAGCCCAAGGACAAATTTCATCTCCCTCTCTCATGGGTCAAGTGTAATGGAAGTGTGGCCTAAATCGAATTGGGCCCTGCTGTGCTAGATACCGCTGGTTCGGCACGTTCCAAAGGAGAACAGTTTTGAACCCAAAGATGTCAAAGAGTAAATCTCTGCGGAAGCATTTTCTTAAAGGGGCAGCAAACGCACACTACTTTATAAAAATCCTCTTTGTTCCTGTATCACACTCCATTCTTGCTCCACTGGCCTCTCCCTAACCCAAGCCTGTTCTCTCTTACCATTCTCCCCTCCCCCCACCAACTCTATGTTGTGAAACAATTTCATTCCCTTGCAGCTTCTCCTATCTGCATATCCACGTATTACCTAGTTAGAGAAATGGCAGCAATGAAGACCTCCCCACTGCTGGTGGGGGACTGAGGTTCGGGGATATTGGGAGAAGGTCATTCGATTTGACTGGTCAGGAACACTTGCGGTCACCCCTACTCCCTACTTCACCTCCCGGTGGTGGAGGAACTTGGTGGCAATGTGAGTTCATTATCTGCTCTTGGGTCAGAACCAGATGTGATGCGCTCTAAGCTGAGAGTTTGACACGAGTGAGGTTGGACACATGGTCCCAGGATCACAGTCTGTACCGTCCCACCTTCCCATTACTCCTTCTGGACGCTGCCACTCTGGAAGCCAGCTATAGTCAGGGTCCCGAAGACCAAGGGACAGCTGCAGGTGCACTCTGTAAGGTGAAGGGCTGCTTCTCCTTGTCAATCACCACAAAACCTCAAACTAATCACACTCAACTCTGAGTGACACTTTCCAATTGGATGCAGTTAAGACTTCTCAAAGCATTTGCATAGACATAATTTCCTTGATTCTCCAGCAGCTCTATGAAGTAGTCACATCTTTCAGTCATTCAACCCATACTGGCTGAGCGCTCTGTTTAGGGTGACTGAGGGGGTTCCTGGGACGTGGGGCTTTACTTTTAAAACCAGGCCAGTCTCAGGCAACCTGGGAGGAGTTGAGTGTCCTAGCCCTTGGACCTGCCTCCACCCTCCTTGCTAAGATGAACTGGATAGAAGCAGTCCCAGCACACCGGCCACCTACGTGCTGGTTCTTTTGGTGCACGTGATTTCTGCTGGATATTGAACTCACCTGTTGCAAGCTGAAGTTCAGAAAATGTCAAGTTCTTATCTCTGCTCTCTAGATTTCTGATTCCTTCATGCACCCTCTCACCTTCCCATCCCTCATTCTGGATTCTGCCATTCTGTAAAGCAGCTATGGCCAGGGTCTCGAGGACCAGAGGACAGTTAGTCCCTGAACAGGAACAGACAGAAAGGTGAATTAGGTATTGTCTGGATTTTAAAGAGTTATGGTCTAGTGCTGGGGTCGGGGGGAGGGTGTGGAGGGACAAAGAAAACGAGGACCTATTGGGCCTTGGTCAGGTCCCTGAGGTACCCCGCCCACTTCCTTGTTGCCTCCTCTTTGATGCCTCTGTTGCCTTCTGCCCCACCCTGTACCACCCCATGCATCCTCCACCTCTTTCTCTGACATTTCTTCCTCCCATGGTGACCTAATCCTCTTCCATATCTTTAATTATTACCTCTAGATGGATGCCATCTATTAAAATTGGGATTAAATTACCGAAATCGATTGAATGCCAATTGTGTACGTTGAGGGAGAAACACTCTGATCTGAAATAGACTTCCCAGGAAATTTCTGGGAATGGGCTGACCAAGAGATAAGAGTTTCTGTCCAGTTGTCAAGAATGCAACTTAATTGCTTCTCTGGGACAGAGGAGCTTAGGGTGAGTTTGGGCCGCAGGAGCCAAATTCCATTGTGTCACAGGCTCCCTCTAAAAGTCAACTGTTCTATACACTTAGAACCACCAGGAACCTTGCTAATTGAATAGCATCCCATTATGTGACCAGATCATGCATTTCCAGGAAGGACAAAGTAATCCAATTTATGTTGAAATGTCAGCCCAAGCTGCAGATATTCTTTTGGTATGAGCTGTAGCATTTTCTTTGGCTGTTGTCAATGGTGTGGTTGCTTAACTCTAGCAGCTATCTAAGGCATTTGGCATGACGCCTCATCCGTTGAAGTCTGACTCTCAGCTCATTGTTTTTCTGAGGAGTCATGCATTCTGGTTTTCTCTGGCATAGTTGGTTGGGTGTTTTGAGGGGGAGGATTGATCTCTCCCTAAACTACATGAAAAGCCTCATAGAAAGAATGATCTTTGTCACCCTTTCTTTAGGGAGTGGTGGTTGTCATCATATAAAAAAAAAACAACCAAAAAAACCCTGTCCAGTTGTTTTGGTTTTTCATTCATTTACTCCTCCCTAAATATCTGTGGAGTGTTTACTACATGCCAGGTATCCTTCTGGGTGCTGGGAAGACAGCAGAGAACAAGCCATTCTGAGGAGGTGACATCTGAGTTGAGATCCAAGAGCTATGAAGTAGCTAGTCATGCAAAGATCTGGGTGCAGAATGTTCCAGGCAGAGGGAAAAGCAAGCCTAGGTCCCTGAGGAGAGGAAGAGCTTGTTTTGTTTGAGGATCAGCTTGACTGGAACAGACGAGGCATGAGGGACATGGTATGTGATGATAGGTCCAGGGAGATAGACAGGAGCTAGATGACACTGGGCCTTGGGATTTTATTCTAAGTTCAACGATGAGGCACTGGAGACTTTTTAAGTAAGAGAATGAAGGGCCATATCTGATTTTTAAAGGATCACTCTGGTTGCTTTATGGGAGAATAGGTTATAAGGTAGCAAGGGTGGATCAATCAAGAAAAATATCACACAATTCTAGGTGACAAATGATGGTGGTTTGGACCAGGGTAGTGGCAATGGAGTGGGAGAAAAGTTGACAGATTCAAGACATAGTTGGAGGTAGCACTGACTGATGGATTGGATTTTGGATGTGTGGGTGGGAGAAGGGGCTAGAGAAAAAAATCAAGGATGAGTCTCAGGCTTTTGGCGGCAGCAAAAGGGTGGCTGGTGCCACCATTCACAGAGATTCGTGGGACTAGGCAGAATCTTGAGTGTGGTTCATGTCTCCAGGCGCTGCTGCCACCTTCAGTATCTTGCGCTAATGATACACGATCCTTTTGGTTTCATGTTCCATCAACATGGGGATAAATTTCCAGTAAACTCTAAGAAGCAGTGCAGTGAGGCCTGGAAATGATTTCCTTCCTATGAAGAAAGAAAGGCCAAGGAAAAAACTGTGCATCTACTGCATATAGAAAAAACAGGAAATTGCCTAAGATGTCCCTTTTGAAGCACTGTTTCATTTTTATAACCACTGACAATAAAAAGAGTGATGCTAGCCAGTCTTTAGTGAGTGTTTGCTAAGTGTCAGGCGTGGGTCTAACTGCCTTACATATATTATTTCATTGAGTCTCTCATGACCTAGGAGGTAAAATGGAGATATTACTCTACTTTTAGATGAAGA
This sequence comes from Rhinolophus ferrumequinum, assembly GCF_004115265.2. Classification (NCBI taxonomy): domain Eukaryota; kingdom Metazoa; phylum Chordata; class Mammalia; order Chiroptera; family Rhinolophidae; genus Rhinolophus; species Rhinolophus ferrumequinum. The sequence continues at coordinate 14,554,174 of NC_046299.1, read as the reverse complement.
AACTAAGACTTAGGGAGGTAAAGTAACCGTTCAAGTTCACACAGATAGGAAGTGGCAGAGCCTGGGTTTAAACCCAGGTCCCTTGACTCCTGGCCTGTGCTCCCCAGCACCCCCCACCCCGGGTCCTCTTGGGCCATCATTAGCTGAGATCCCACCCATCCTCGGGGCTGGGATAGGAGTGTCATCACAGAGCTGGAGGACAAATGACCACAGGGAGCCAGGTGCATCTCCACCATGTTGACGCTCTACAGTGGTGATTATGCTCAGTCTCCCGTGAGCAGAACGTACTGCAGGGGTGAGGAGAACTCATTATGAACAGAAGCTGCTGGAACATCTTTTTCTGCAAATGGGGTCGTACCTCCCACCCCAGCAGAGAATTTGGAAATCCTTGGAGGCATTTTTGCTTGACCCAGTGGCTGGCATTTAGTGTGTGGAGAGGGGGCAGGAATGCTAAAGGTCTGGCATGCACAGGCGAACTGTCTCGTCCCCAAATGCTAAGCGTACCATTGAGACCCTGGGCCGCTAGGAGAGTCTCTGAACTCCAGATACTGAGTGGGAAGCATTTCTCTTCCTAAAAGAGGCCAGAATGTATTGATGGTCGTTGACTGCTAACAGAGCCCTGATTTAGGATTCAGATTGAAGGCCACTTTGCCTTCAGAGATTTTGTAAAACCTTGGACAAACCAAGGTACATTTGGGGTGTCTGGTGTGGCTGAGGTGTTTCCCCCCCCCTTTCTTCCACTTTTTTTTGGGGCCGGTAAAATGAGTACTTAGCTGGGAAGCTACAGCTGGCATAGCTGGTATTACAATCCACTTGAGAGCCCTTAATGAAGAATATCTGATTATACAAGGAAACCAAAATCTGTTTGTTTTCTGTTCATTTAATTTGATGTTTTAATGATGCTGCTAGTTATTTGAAATATTCTATTTCAATATACCCTTTATTTATTGTACTTGTACCCTGAGGCATGCTGGCAAAGAGTGACATGTTTAAAAGTCTGCCCTCAAATAATAAATTTCCACTGGAAACCAGAAGCAGAAAAGTTTTATATTAGGAATGCTTTAGAATATTTTTAAAAAATCAGTCCAAATTGGATTCTAGAGATAAGCACAAGGGGACTTAAAAATTTTTTTTAACTCTTAATTTTAGGTGTTTTTTTTTTTTTTAAATATAAAATCTCAACTAGAAACAGAGTAATGCCTTGGGTCAGATAAATGGATACAGTAGGCTTTAGTTTTAGTTGTTAGGAACTAGTCAATTAACAAACAGTATCCTTGAAGGCAGCAGCTTGGTTCTTCCCTCTTCTTCCCACTTTTATTTCAAGCCATTTGGGACTGTTTGTGTATTTGTTTACCTCTTTTTATGCTCTCTCCCTATTCTGGGTGGCAAGCTCCCTAAGCACAAGGACCTTATCTGTTCATCTTCTATGTCACTAGCACCCAGGAAAAGTTGTTGCTCAATAAACATTTTCTCAGGGTGGTGGGCAGAATAAGGGGCCCCCCAAAACCATCCAAGTCCTGATCCCAAGGACCTATGAATACATTATGGACCTATGAATACAAAAGGGAATTGAGATTTCAGAGTCAGGTCCTCTGGTCATCCGACCTTAAAATAGGGAGATGATCCTAGATTATGTGGGGGCTCCCAGTAACCACAAGGATCCCTACAAGTAGAAGAGGGTGGCAGAGAAGGAGATCAGAGTGATAAGATGTGAAAATGACTCAACTTTCCTGTGCTAGCTTTGAACATAGAGGAAGAGGGTCCCAGGCCAAGGAATGTGGGCTCCTCTAGAAGCTGGAAAATGTAAGGCAACAGTTCTCCCCTGGAGCTTCCAGAAAAGATTCAGCCCTGCTGACAACTTGAGGTTAGTCTCCTGAGACCCGTGTTGAACTTGTAACTTACAGAACTGGAAGATAATAAATTTGTGCTGTTTTGAGCCACTAACTTCATGGTAAAGTGTTACAGCAACAGAAAATGAACACACCCCGCGAAGGCACTGCAGCCCCATTGGTTCACCTATGTAATAAGGATTTACTGAAAGGCCTACCCTTCATCTCCAGGTTCTAGGGCGGGCACTGTGATTATCAATGAACGCCCCTTCATACCGCAGGGCCTTTGCTCCTTCCGTTCCCTCTGCCCGGAGCTCTCCTTTCATCTCCTTGCTTGTGTGTCCCCACCAGACGAAGGGAAGTCTTTCTTTAAGCCCTTCCAATCCCCAAAACTTCTCCTTAGAAGCATTTATACCAAGTGATATTTTTAAATGTTTTTAATTAAGTATTTTTTTTTCACCTTTTCCCCCCTATGTCTGTAAATTGTCCTACAGACACAGAAAACGACATGAAAAGTGTAGCTTCATGGATTATTCTAAGGTAAACAACACTACTTAGGTCAAGAAATAGAGTTTTGCCAGGCTGCTCCAATGCTCTCCAGAGCTCTGGTGCCTTCCCGTATTCCCGTAAACGTCACCACTCTTCTCAGGTTCATGTTAATCTCTTCCTTGTTTTCCTACCTCCTTCCTCTTTGTTTTATTACCTGGGTATCATCCCTAGACCTTCTAGTTTAGTTTTGTCTCTTTGTCTTTTCAGATTTTGTTTATCTACAGGTTCCTCCTCTGTCTTTTTCCCCCTTGCAATTCATTTGTGGAGAAATTTAGTTTGTTCGCTCTGTAGACATTCCCACGGTCTAGACTTTGCTGATCGCATCCCTTCGGTGTAATTGTACATGTTTCTCTGTCCTCGGAATCTCCTATATGTTTAGAATTGGCCTTGCAGGTTGATTAGATTTAGGTTCATTTTTATTTTTTATTTTTTGGCGAGATTGTAGAAGGCGGTGTCTTCTTCCACCAGGAGACATATAATGTCTGACTGTCTCTGTCTTTGATGTTCGTGGCACTCAACATTTAGATCCATTCATTCATTGTAAGAGTTGGGAAATGGTGGCATTCTAATTTATTATTCTTTCTTTATTAGCTAGAACGTTTCTAAAAAAGAGAAAGTGGCCCTCAACTTCTATGTAGCTACCCAAAGATACAGTTTGTATTGGCCACACAGGATAAATGTTTGACTCTTTTCCCTTCATTGGCCAGATCCAGATTTCATATTAATAATTTGGCTCCCTAACATTCTCGTAATTAACTGTTTAGAGTCTCCTTCTCCTCTAACATATACCCCCACCTCCTGTGAGAGCAGGGCCTGGATTGATTTGTCACCATGGAACCCACTGCCAAATACAGACCTATGACATAATCGACACTTGCTAAGTTATTTATTGAATGAACGGATGAGTGAATGGAATAATTCTCTCTTCTTTCCCATCTCTTCCATTTCACTGCCTCTTCAATTTATCTTAATTCTCCTTTAGTTCCATGTAGCTAAACCATGGGTCAAAATGATTTGGATCAAAAGCATAAAATGAGTGAAGAAATACCCTCAGAGGCATCAAGCAGGGATGCTCTGTAGTTGCCCAGAAATAAAATACTAATTTAGAGCATTTAATGTGGTGGATACCTTGTGAGAGACCAAATGGATTTTTAAACAACATCTACTTGATTTTTTGCTTGTCTTCTAAGTGGTGACACCTTAGGGGGCTTCCTAATGAGTTCCCTAAGAAGAGAGAGCATTATGATGGCGAAGAATTAACTAATAACAGAATCTGCCTTTTGAACGGTTCACAGTGATTCCATATTCAATTTGTCCTCAAAAATACCTTTGTGAGGGGTCCAGTCTGTGAGGTATACAAAGAGGGCAACAAGGATTATCATTCCTTATTTAAAATAGGCCTAGGGAGGTAAAGACACCCACTGATGTCTCATGGGGGATACAATTAAGGCTAGATATTTGTCTATATACTGGATTAGGTTCTAAGTAGCTGGTGGAATTTACAGCTGGAGTGGACCTCAGAAATCATCTAATGGTATCATCTGTCAGTTACGTATTGTCACAATAATGCTATATGACAAACAGCCACGAACTTCAGTGGCACAAAATAGCAAGCATTTATTGCTCTTGTGTCTCAGGTCAGCAGCCCTGCTGATCTTGGCTGGACTCTGCCACATGTCGGGTGTCTGGCTGTTGACCAACCAAAGCTGACCTTGGCCGGGGGTACCTGGGTGACTTGGCTTTACTCCACGTGGCTTTCATCCCGTTGGATGTTAGGTTAGAGAGTAAGTGGAAACACCTTACTTCACCAGGCCTCTGCTTAGAACTGGCACATTGTCACTTCTGCTTCATTTTGTTGGCCAAAGTGAGCCATAAGATCAGCTCAGATTCAAAGAGTGGGGAAATGGACTCTGTCTCTTAGGTGAGAGGAATTGCAAAGCCACTTGACAAAGAACATGGATTCAGGTGAGTGTGTGTGTCCATCCTTCAATGCAATCAGACAACCACCACACCATCTCATTTTATAGCAGAACAAACTGGGTTTCAAAGGATGGCTGGTGACTTGCCCAAGGTCACTCAGCCGAATAAGGACCATAGCCCAAGACTCTTGCCTCCCACTCTAATGGCCGTTTCTTCCACCCCCCAAAGTCCAACTAAAGAGGGTGTGTGATAGGAATTAGCTTTCATGTATTCAGCAAGTATCTCCTGAGGTGCTTCACTGCTGACTGCTCAACAGTTAGAGCTCACTAAAGCTGGAGCGCCCCCTGGGGGCCACCTCCTGAGCTAGGCTCACCAGGGCATAGAGCATGGAGCCAAAGGAATGACCTTATGGGGGGTGGGGGGGGGGGTGCCTAGTCTTCTGTGTTGAACCACTTTCTTCGCTCCATTCTGACCGAGAGATGCTGCTCTCTGGCAATATTAGAACTAGTGACATTAGGAACAAGAAGTCGAATCGGTTCTCCCTTTTCCTGATATTTCTCCTTTTGGTATTCTCCTGCCAAAAGAGCTCTTAGGAAAGGTGGGGAGAATATCAGTCATTTATACCTGGGTGTGAATTTTAGTCACAGGATTACTTCTCCTATTTACCCAAAGGTTTGCTTCTGTATAATAGAATGCCAGGCAGGTGGAGAAACAGGTTCCCCACCTGTCTGTCCTTGACATCTGAGCAGTCACGCCCATGGACTGCGGTAAGAGACTGACCCTGACCTGCTGAATAAAATTCTTCCTTTTTCTGCTTTTCATGGAAAGGTCGCCTGAGTGTCCTTGGAGTGATACCCCTTCCCTTATCATCCAACAGGTGGTTTTAGCAAAAATGGGTTTTTGTACCAGAGTTTCCCTCTGACTCAAGGGGAAAATAACACAGTCATTTTTGGGGTCTGTTTAGTCTCAAAGGGAAACAACATACTAATTAGGGTTCGAGTCTTTACAAAAATATGTTTTCGATTCCACTGATGGTCAGTTACAAGCGATAACACTGTTAAATGTAGTGCCTAATAAATCTGGAAAAACTACCCAATAAATGTAAGTAATAACAATGATTAACAATAAATTAAATGCAGAGAACCAGGAATGTACCACATTATTTTTAACTAGTTTGGGCCATCGGGTTCTGATTATTCAGTTTGTCCTGTGCACCTGGAGTTTATTAGAGTGTAATACAAACTAAACGGTCCCTTAGAGAGGCCACTGAAAGGGCTTAGTATAAAACAATATACAAGTTTAATAGTGGTAACTGACCTTTCTTTCTTTTACAAAAACATATCTTTGTAACTCGAGCCTCAAGGAAATGTAAAGCTTTTTACCTAATCCTGATTGTTAATTTTCCTTTTATTTAATTTAGAAGGTTTCATTTGTTTCATGAGATAGGAAGATACAATTTATATTCAATAATTCTTCCTGCTCTGGAAAGAGATACAAAATGGCTAAATATTTCTTTCCTTCTGCTGTGTCTATTACAAGAAGAGGGAAAAACAGACAAGCAGCACACTCGCTATTAATGGCAGCTGGTTAAAACCCACATTTTAAAATAGCCAAATGAAATGGGTACATGTGTTTATAATCAAGGTGCGTTTGACTAATTTTCCCTAAATCTTTAAATATTGCTCATTCTCAAATGCCAGAAAATTGGACTGTTTTTTTTTGTTGAGGACAGGAAGGCAATGGCAGGCTCTCTGATGGAGGAACTTTTCTATAATTTCCTGGAATGCTTATCTTTCAGATGCCATCTAATGGGACTACTGTATTTCAATGACAGAATCCTCCAATTTGTGAAATTCTCTGTGGGTAGATGTCATTTTGAAGTGTTTCTAATATGTCCTTAGGGTTTTCTAGAAGAAGGATGTTTTCAGTGCCACTCTCTCTGGGGTTTCTCACTTCTTCCACCCCACACTCCAGTCCCCAAACCGAATGCGTTTGTAACAAAAAAGAATTTTAACTAGAGTCAACTCCTGTAAACGTCTGAAACTTGAGGTGCCCAGGACAAACACGAGGTCTGGCAAATAGTCCATAAAAACCCTGCCTTAACATAATTAAATGAAATGGTCACCAGGGAGGGCAAGAATGGCATTGCCCAGGGGCGTCAACAGAGCATGACACTCTATTTTCTTTAGACTGCTAATCAATATGGTTGGCCTCGGACCTCCCATAGCCCTTTGGTGAAGCCCCAGAGCTCACATCTCACTGGCCTTCATTGTATAATCAAAACCATTTTTGTTCAGAAGCTGGTCTTTATCTCAAAACGACTGAGCAAGTTCAGCTTACGTTTAGAAGAGAAATTCTGCTCCAAAGGGAGGGTGGCTTGACTTTCTAATCAGAAGGCTCAGGTCAAGCAAGAGGTGGATTGATTTCCCTACCTGTGCTCTGAAGGAACACCATGTAACTCAACCTGATTCTCTCTTTGGCTGGGTGGGAATGGAGAGGAGGGGTAAGAGAGGGGAGAGAGCTGGAGTTTCTAGATGCTGCGGGATATCCTCAGGGGAGCAGAGCTAGTTAACCCAGGATGGAACTGAGAAGTGGATGTAATTCCTCATAAAGATCTCTGTCATCTCCTAAACTGTTTAATAAAATGACAGCTATGGCTCTCTTAGGATTTCTTGGGTGCCAGCACTGTGCTGGGGTAGGCATTTACCCGTTGGATCTGCACAGCGACTCTGCGGGGTATGCACTTTTAACCCCTTCACTTCACATTGCCGTGGAATGTTCCCCTTGAGTTGCCCTATCCAGTTTTGGAGCCAGCAAGAGGACAGCCAGTTGTGGTGACTCAGAAAAGGCACCACTCCGATTTCCTGCTGGGGGGAGAGTAATTGACTGATGGCCCCTGCTGCTTCTCTCCGGGTCCCCCACTGAGGTTGTACTGAAGCCGCACTTCCTGTGGACTGCTCCCAGCTGATGACTGAGTGTGGGTAGACACAAAGGCCCATTTCTGAGACAGCCGAGACTCTTCCCACAGGCGACCCTGCTTCAAGGAGTCCCCGTCAGCCTGGCCAAACCTTTCTGGGAACAGTGCTGCTGTATGAGACCCTTCCTACCCAATCAGCCTTCCTTCCTTCTCTCTTGCACAGGGGTCAGACCCGCATTGCAGCTGGTCTCAAAGTCTGACTAGACTCTCTCCCTCCCTCCTCAAATTTGGGGAAGGCCGTGGTTCTGAGAACTGACATGGACAGGATTAAGAGCCACACTGAGTAGGCCATACTCAAACCCCAGCTCTCTGACTCGACTGCTGTGTGATCTTGACAAGTTATTTGACCTCTCTGAGCTTCAGTTCTTTATTTGTAAAGTAAGGATAATAGCACTATCTCATCTGTAGGATTCTTGCAAGGATTAAATGAGGCATAATGCAAAGCCCTTAGCTCATAGCTTAACACTTGCAAGTGCTCAATAAATAGTAGCTATTTCTTGTGGTTAGAACTGCTACTGTTATTATCTAACCAGCACCTCTAGGGATCAAAGATAGGCATCCCTGTCTCTCTTTCCAGTAGTTGTATAGCTTCGTTTCCTTCTAAAGCAATCAGAGGGGATGCTTACTAAATGGAATGTCAACAGGATCTCGGGATTTAGGATCAAATGTTCTTCCCTGGGACTTGGGGGTTAAAGGGAAGTGAACTTCTCCATTTAAGTCCTGGAGAAATCTCGGTAGTTAGAAGGAAATCTTCCGTGTTTGTTGTTGTGTAACTCCTCTCAAAGAGAGACTCTGGAGGAGAGAAGGAGCTCTGCATTTAATGGCTTGTTTCTGGGAAGAACTTGAAACGTCTTTGTGGTTCTCTAAAGAAATGAAAATGGCGCTCCCAGGCCCTCTCTTCACTTGGCTTTTGGATATAAAAGCCAGATTCGTCACAAAGAAGAATGTTTATTCAGGAGAGCCACTTTCACTCACCAGATTTCGGGCTGGGGGGAGTTGTACTCATTCCTTTAGAAATTTGCTAAGCTTCCCGGGCACAGAGGGTGTATACTTGCTGATAGGACATAGAACGTTCTTTAAACTTGGCTGTTCCCCTGATTTCCTCAGACACAGTGTGGTTTCATGTTGTAACCATTATTTCTTGTACCTTGCAGCCAATAAAATAATCACAGGGAGATGATTCGGTCTCGGTCCTTAAGTCAGTAAAGCCTCCGTGCCATCAGAGATGCAGGGAAACTCTCCAGGTTTAATTTTGAGTGACATTGGATGAGAGCCCGGTTTGGGGCTTGTACTGGAGTTATCCAGCTGTTCTTTCATCATGCATCCAGAAAGCCAGTCACAAGTTTCTCCAGCTCATCTGTGCATTCTTGATACTGCCTCTAACATTTTATTTCTAATTCCCTTGATGGCCTCAGTGAAAGTTCCCTGCAAAGATTGATTGCAGGGCATGACCCAAATTTGTAACTGGCCACAAAATGCTGTAAAACGAAGTTCACCGAATACCTTCCAGCTGATTGTAAGTGATTTTCGAAAAAGATCTGGGTATGTTTTTCTTCTTCTTCTTTTCTTTTCCCACAATATCTGAAAAGAAGGACTTTTCACCAAACTCTGATTTTTGTACCATCATCTGTAAAGCATGTTCCATGACAAAAGGGACTGTATGGAACGACCGGTGGTGGCAGAAGCTCTGGCTAGTGGGTAGAGTTTTGTTTGCCAGGATATAACCACAAACAGAGAATGAGGGCAGGGAGTAGGTGTGGTGGCAAGAAAGGCCAGAGACTGAGTTCTAGAAAGTCTTGGGAGATTTCTTAGTCTCCCTAGTGGTTATTTTCCTCATTTGCGAAATGCAGAAAGCGTTGTCAAGCTGCATTTTTAAAGAACCCTGAAACTCTTTCCCGAAAATGGAATAAGAAAGGGCTTTTCTAGATCTGCGGAATAAAGTTGCTTGAAGGAAACTTCCCAATTTTAAGCTTTTGCCCACATATTTCTCTTACACCTTTGACCCCTGCTGTATGCTACAAACAAACAGACATCAAAAATCCTAATGAAAACATTATAAAGTGTAGTCTTGAAGAAAGAATTTACTTTGGTGTCCTGAAAACATGTTGTTTAGTTATATTGTTGTCAGTGAAATTGTTCTTGGATCACACTGTGGGATGGAACATAGCAGAATGTATTTGCTCTAGCAATTAGGCACATCTGTGTCTGTGGGGAGGCTGGTGAGTTGTTCCCTCCCCAGGTCTGTTTTATCAGGAATTGAGGAGCTGCCTGTTACAAGCTTGTCCTAAGAATTAGTGAGAACCAATGGGTCAGTGCTGGGGAAAGGGTGGGATTCTCTCATGTCGACAGTCTTTTCATGCTGCCTCCATGGGACTTGGTAGAAGTCGTCACACTATTCTGTGAGCAAGAGGAAGCCACAGAGAGATTTTGAGACAGGGACTCTTGGTCAAAATTGATCTTCAGGCTGAGGGTCGGGCTTTGTGTGGACAGGCTGACGAGAGGGTCAGAGGAGGCTGAAGGCAGGGAGACCAATCGGAGGCTGTTTATAATAGTCCTCTTCAGAGATTCACACTGAAGCCCTCAGAAGGCCTGAGGTGTAGAGGGGGCCAGAGGCAAACTGGAGTGGACACCACATCCAGCTCAAGGGATGTCTCCTCGAATCCTTCAAGTGCATCTTTATACCAGGGGAGTCTCGGAACTCATGATCTGTGGGTGCGTGCCACGCATCTGGTGAGATAAACCAGAACCAACTAGTCATCAAGGAACTGAGCGAAGTGACTGCTACAAATCCAGGCCGTTTCCCTCAGCGACGAGCCAAGCTCCCTGCACTTTGGGGTTGTTTTAGATTAGAAGGAATGAAAGATGGGGCAGAAATGGCCTGCGATCAATGGGAAGTGCAGTGCTCTGGTCCCCTGGGAAATAACTGGGGCCTTCTTAGTGTGTAGGAGATACCAGAGTCAATATGGCAACTAGGGATCCAACTCCTGTGCAAACATTGTCTTTCCGTCAACTGGGTCCCCCATCGAAGGCAAGTAATCAAAGTGTAGGTTTGGTTTGAGTGTAAGTTTGCTTTTCCTGGAGGCAGAAAACTAGGATACCAGTCATAAGTATCGATACAATCCCAGCTATCTAATTTCTTTTTGTCTCTTTCAATTTGGGAACAAAGGATTATTCTTTCTGGCAGCTAGGCAGATGGAAAATGAACAAAAAATGGAGGCCTACAGTTTAGTAGAAAACACCCAGGAAATGATGGTAGCTGGGAGCAAGTACTATTCTCCGCCCTCCTTCTGACTAGCTGCACTGATTTGGGCCTCAGTTTGCTCATCTGTACAATAGGAAGTTTGGGCTTGGTGACAGAAAAGGTCTCTTCCATCTTAAACTGTGATTTTTAACTCCAGGAGAGGCAGATTTCCTGCTTGTGGTTAAGGAGAAATGACTTCTCTTCAGGGAGAGAAGATGGGTAGAAGTAGCTTAGGCTCTGGGTCGCGAACTTGACTCTAACAGACTGATTGTGGCCTTGGGCAAGTTCCTCAACCTGTCTGAGTTTTAATGTCCTTTTCTGTAAAATAGGGCCTAACATACATACTTTGGGTTTGAGGTTATCCTTTGAGCACAGGCATGGCACATGTGAAATCCCCAAGGAAGACGGTGTCTGGCATTGGTGGTAGTGGTGTTGCCATAACCCATTCAGTTTGGGACAAGGCGTCCTGCTGCCTCATCCTGAGTCTGGAGGGGGTTCCCACCACCTCCAAAGTCCTGCCCTCCGTGTCTGGTAGTGTTGGGTCATCACCTGTGGGCCGGGCCTCTTTGTCCTCTGCAAGTTGACGCTCACCAAGGGGGAACTGCAGAGTTCCCAGGTAGAGGAGAAATGTGACATTTTGCCTTTCGTATTAAAGAAGCAGGACATGGGCACTGTGTAAAATAAGAAACTACAGAGAAGCAAAAACAAAACAAAAAGAGGGAGAGAGAGATGAAGTGAAGAAAGCACACACCCACTCTGGTAGGTCAAATAATGTCGTTGTCTTCCCCAAAGCTAGCCACGTCCTACCCCCAGAAGCTGTGAATATATTGCTGTGCACCATCAAAAGGGACTTTGCAGCTGTAAGTTAAGGATCTTGAGAGATAGGGATTATCCTGGCTTCTCTGGCGGCCTGACTGTAATCACCAGGGTCACTCGAAGGCGGAGACAGGCAGATCAGAATCAGAGAAGGCAATGTGATGATGGAAGCAGAGGGAGAGAAAAGTATGTGACAGGGGAGCAGAGGTTGAAGTGATGTGGGACTGTCTGCCAAGGAATGCAGGTGACCCTCAGAAGCTGGAAAAAACAAGAAAATGGATTCTCTCCCAGAACTACAGGTGTCTTGGAATTTAGTCCAGTGAAACTGTTTTCTGACTTCCAGAAGATATAAATGTATGTTGTTGTAAGCCATTAAGTTTGTGGTCATTTGTTACAGCAGCAACAGGAAACTCATACATGCACCCCAGCCCCACAAAGATCACCAATGTAATTTAATATACGTGTGCATAACCTTCCAGATCTTTACAAAACACACACACATATGCATGCACATGCACACAAACACACACACATGTGTGTGTGTCTGTGGATTTTTAAAAAAATTTTAACCAACATAAGATCATACTATACATCCTCTTTTATAATCTACTTTTTTTTCCGTCAACAGTCTCCACTTTTCTATTTTAGTAAATTCTCATCTCTTGTAAAAGTCAGGTCATATTTAAATGTTCTCAACCGACTCCAAAATGTCCATTATAGGTGTGGTCCAAACCTCTGTGTAAACCAATCTTGTGCATTGCAGTTCGTTGCTATGGTTTTCAAAGCTCTTTAGTCTAGGACCTCCCCTTTCTAAGTCACTGACTTGTTGAAGAGGTCAGGCCAGAAGTCTTGTGGAATGTTCTCCTGTCTAGATTTGTCTGGTTGCTTCCTTGTGGTGGTGTTTAGTTTGTTCCTCTATCCCCTGTATTTCTTGTGAGCGGGGTATTATGTCTAAAGGTTTGATGTATTCAACTACGGACGTTGGACTAAAATACAGTATATGTGATGCTATGTATTTGATTTTGCATCACATAATTCCTAGTGGAGCTACCATTTACTTTTCTAAGGACTGTTCCTAGGACGAGACCACCAGGTGCTACATGGGCTTCAGAGGCATCAGGAGAATGAGTGATTCACTCTGATTCTGTGGGACCTAATTGTTAGTAAGGAATACCACTTCCAGGAACGATTTAAATTCAAGGCAACTCATTTGCTAGCTTAATGGAGCAGAGCCCTAAATCAGCTCCGAGGGAGGGCCAACCACAGGAAATACAAACCTGCAGACCACATTCAAACTCATAAATTACTGGGAATAAACTTGAAGAAAACAAGCAGGTTCAATTTCAACAGACCTTTTCCAGCTAGGTGTACCAGCATCTGACTGTTTAGACATCATTAAAATACATTGCACCCAATATGTTTACCCACAGTCATCTATATTACCTGGGCAGGTCATTCATCAGCTTGTCAATTTAAATGGATTCTGTGTATAAGTAATACTCTAACATGCAGAGAACTTTTAAGGAGAGACTTGCAGTACCAGCATGTTAGAAAAACGCGTATTACCCAAAGCCTTGCTTGAAGGGACCATCCTTACCCAAATCAAATGGGTAACAATATTTTCTGCCCAGACTACTATTTTTGTTTTAAACTGTTATCATTATTATTACCGACAGCAATGATAAAAGCATCATAAAGGGTCTGTAGACAAGACTTCCTTAGGTGAAGATTCTAAAATTGGCATTAATCCCGTGACCCCTTGGTTGAACTATTGCATTTTGCATATATGTGTGAGCATGCGTGTTTTCCATGCATCCTATCCAAACATTTCTTTCACAATTAAATGTACTGATGGCATCACAGGAATTGAGCCAACCTTTGGGTTACCATCACTTTCAGGAGATTATAAACTCTAATTCAAATTTTCCAAAGTCTGACCCAATCTGAGGCGCTCTCAGCAGAAATACAGTATTTCAAGGGTCACTGAAATGCACAACGAGAAACTCTTTCAGTCTCGTCTACTTGCTTGTTCTCCCTCTTTCCTCAGCCCTAAAAGCCTAAAATTTAGATGGGTCCTGGTGAGAAACCTGTAACATAAAAAAATCATGCTTTGGGCAGAATCCAGAAAGTGATAATGTTATGTATTTTCTTATTTGGGAAAAGAGACTGAAAGGGGAAACTTTGGAAATTAAAGATATGAGTCGATAAAATTGGCTGAAGAAGGCTAGATAGACTTTTTTTTTTTTTTAAAGAAACTTTCTAAAAGACATTGGAAGACAGTGTATTCTTCAAATTACTGCACCGCTCTTTAGTATGAATTAAAGATGGAGAGAGTCTATGAATGGACATCACTTGCTTAATGCGAAAGCCAGATGCCCACATTTAGGAAATGTAAAGAAAGCTAAACCCTTGTAAAATTTTATATATTATCCCTTTCACCAAAATATGAAAAACAGATTAGAAGGGGGAAGGAAAAGTTCTTCTATAAATAAATTTGAAGAAACACTGGACCAAAAAGAGACACTTGTTTAAATACAATGTCCAAGGAAGAAAAATCGTCAAATAAACAAGAATCCCCACTTTTGACGGAGCAGAAAAAATGTTCTGTATCACTAGGCACTAAAGCAGAATTGCCTTTCCCCTGCCCTTGGAGAATGCCTTTCTGAACTCAGTCTTCTTCAGCAATCACATTTGTTTGGAGCAATAAGTAGGAGCCATAGATCTGCAACCTTCTTTTGAAAATATGTAGTCATTATAAAGACGTTTTTATCAAGTGTCTATTGAAAACTATAGGTTTATGAGGGACCTAAGTCCTTGAATCACTTGTTGCTTTTCTTAGCCTGCTTTTCCCCCAACTTCTTCTTTTAATACATCTTGAATCATTGCTGCTCTCAAATCATAAACAATTTGCCATTTGCAGGGTTGTTGTTGAACTATGTGAGAGAAACGCCCCTGTACGCTAGAGGTCCCGTCAGAGACCTTGCTGAAAATCTGAACTGGCTGCACCCAGCAACAAGGAATCTAACTGGGGAAAGGGAGAAAAATGCATTAGTTCATGCTTGGTGGTTTTAAGATATCACAACTTTATGTTCTTGGAAAAAATAAAACAATGCAACAATCAGAGACATGAGGTTTCCCTTAGACTCACTGAAGTCCAGAAGGACCACCGAAGGATTTGGACTTGAAACCGGGGTAGGAAAGTTGGCAGGGTGAAGAGGGAGAAGTCCTGGTCTGGACACCTGGTATGTTGGATTTGGTCATTTCTAAGTTGTATCATCTTGGGCAAGCCTTTAACCACTCAGAGCATCTGTCTCCTCATTGGTAAATGGGAATAAAGAGCAAGCCAGCCCTTGCGTGGAGTGCTGCCTGGGACCTGGGGAATCTTCCAGAACCTTCTACTCCCACTTCTTGCTTGTTCCTCATTGGTTTCTGAGTTGGTCCCATATAAACCCAATTTGGAACTTTTGACTTTGGGATCCGAGCCTTGGCCTGTCCGGGCCTTTTGGAAAGGTGTTTGTTGGGACTCCCCTGGGCCCTTGGTTTTCTCCTGTAACTCCCTTTGGCACACGTCTTGAGTCTTAGCCCCTCCAATTACATCACCTCTCCACACAGCTGGCACTAGCGCCCCTTTCTCACCCTCACTCTACTACTTGGCAAATTCTAGCCCTCTGGGAAGGTGGCTTAGTAATATTAGCTAACATTTACTGGGTCCTTACCAAGCACTTTATTAATCTTATGAAGCCTCCTGAGGCAGAGATTGTTCTTATCTCCTTTCACAGTAGAGGAAACTGTGGCATAGAGAAGTTACCTTCCCAAGGTCCCAGAGCTCGTAAGGGGTGGAGGCGGGATTTGAACCTAGGTCAGAAGTCAGCAAACTTCTTCTGTGAAGGATCATACAGGAAATATATGAGGCGGGCTGAACAGTTTCTGTCCCAGTTACTGAACGTTGCCGTTCTAGCTCAAAAGCAGTGACAGATAATATGTAAGCACACGAGCGGGGCTGTGTTGCAAGAAAACTTTATCAACACTGAGATTTGAATTTCATGTAATTTTCATGTGTCACAATATAGTACTACCCTCTGATGTTTTTTTTTTGCACCATTTAAAATTATAAAAACCATTCTTGGTTCGCAGGCCAAGCACCATCAGATGATGGGCCGGACTTGGCCCCTGGATCACAGTTTGCTGCCCTGACCTAGACTATTATTTCTAGAGCTCCTGCCCTCCCCCACAGTATGCCACCTCTCAATAGGGCCATTATCATCCCCTTTTACAGATGAGGAACCTGAGGTCACACAGACTTAGTGAGTAGGGGACTCTTGGAGCCCACGCAGTGCGACTCTAGCACCTGGACTTCACCGCTGAGGTATGGCCAGGGGATGAGGTAAGCTGGCGTTGCTTTGCATGCTTTGTGGCATAAACACAAAGATCGAGCATGACCCTGCCCCTGGCATACATAACAAAAATGCATACTTGAGGGTTTTGGTTTTCTTTAATGTGTGGAATCTCTTATAAACCTGTACGATATAAGCAACTGAGGTTAGGCTAACTTCTAAAAACATATCTGGTGAGAAGTGTGTTATATCTTTTGTTCATTTTACAAGCATTTATCTACTGCCTTGTTTGCGCCAAGTGTACTGGGCACTGGTAGGGATGACAGAGATGACAGGTGACAGCACTTAGTTTGGGGGGAAAGACATACACGGCCATACATGATTAGGATGCAAAAGGATAACTGCTACCACGAATGGAATGCACATGGAGGATGTACTGAGGACGCATGCATGCTGGGGGCTTCAAGGTCAAGGGAGAAGAGACGTACAGGCTGAGGGAACAGCATGTGCAAAGACGCGGAAGTCTGGAAGGTCAGGGTGGCGATGCTGGAAGGGATCTGGGAGTGAGTGGTAGAAATGAGGCCACGAGGAAGGGAGGACCCACTTGACAAGGGCCTTATAATCTATGCCAAAGCCCTGGGCTCGCTCCCCTGGGACCTAGCCCCTCAAAGGAGGAGGGAAGGCGGGAGTGCGCAAGGATAGGATGAAGAAAAGGCAGTGTGCTGGGGCATCAGTCGTACTCAAAGAATTTTAAAGAAAAGTCACTGTTTTTAAGTGAAAAAAACAAACCAAAGGTCTATTAAGTGGAATAAAGTAAATCCATATTAAAATCGAAGCAAACGTGTGAGATTTTAAAGAAATTTCAAACTAATTCAAAGCAGACAGCTTTGAGCTCCACCCCACACCTCGCAGACTTTCCTGATAGAGGGGATGAGATGGAAGTTCTGAGAGGCAAGTTGTAGAGACTGGGGAATGTTTCCAGTTGTTAACTGGTGCAGTGACGTGATGGGATTTGTTTTTGTAGAATTACCTTGCTGGTGATGGCTGGGAGGAAAAGATGGGAAGGAAGATAGTAGAGGTCTAGAGACGAGTTAGGAAGCTACTGTGATAACTAGGGAAGGGGAAGGTGGACTCTAATAGCCTAATACAGAGGGAGTTTGATTTTGTCATTAAATGTACATCCCTGTTCTACTGAGAAGCAATGGGAAAAGAAATGAGCACTTGCTTTGGAGTCAAAAGACCAAGATTTGAACCTCTGATTTAAACCATCTCTGTTGTTGCGTACCTCTGAGAGTCTTCATTTGCATTGTCTAAGATCATGCCTATGAGAATTCTTTGTAAAGGGCTTGAACATCACTGTGGGTTTCAAGGGAACAAGAGGCCAGAGCTCTTTCTGCTTGGTGACCTCTCCAAGAAAAGACAATTGCTATGTTTTTATTTTTTCCCTCTTCAGCTGTTGGAGCTGCAGATCAATTGCAACCAGGCTAAACAAACAAAAAAAAAAGGTAGTCATACATGATCAGCAAAATGGTCCAAATGATGTCATCCATCAAGATGGACATCGCAATTTGCCAACTATTTTCTCATAAATCAAACCGTGGTCCCTCAAGGAAGAGGGGCAGGGCTGGGGAGTCAGCATGGCAGTGCTTATCGGGAGACCAGACGTGGGGAAGCCGGGGAAGCGCTCCCTTAAGGATACAGTAATTATTTTCACTCGATGGGAAATCAAGAGGGGCACGATGGGAGGGAGAGCTGGAGAGTGTCTGCCTCACTTCATTACTACTCCCCAGGCAAGGGACACAACATATGCTTTTCATTGGGAAGCCAATAATTTTGAATCGTGGGACAGGTGAAAACTTAAATGACATTCGCAAACCTTGATTTATTTCTCTGCTTAACTCCGGAACATGCTTTAGACTCAGCTCTATAAGTTTCCATAGATTAGTGGTCAATGTCAGGAATTTTCAGTGACATATTCAAGTGTTTCCTGTCCCTATCAGTTAATTAAATAGTTTCAGTACTAATCTCTTCTTATTGAAATGGTTTCCCTTCTTTCGGTTATGGGTTTGGAAAACAGCGATATGAAGTATGTGCTTTATTGAAAACAAAATAACAAAAATAAAAAAGAATACTTTTTCCCCCACGTGCTGTTTTACTTGCTGGAAATCTCATTAAAAGTTATTTATGAGCTGTTAGGGATCCCATAAGGATTACACCTAATTCAGTCTGTAAAGCTTTTGAGTTTCTTTTACATGAAGGACCTCCTTTCCCATTATTCTACTTTGGTTTGCACCCAAATAAATACTGGAGATCAACTTCTTGGCAGAAGAGGGCTGCTTGGTTCCTAACCTCACCAACGTTACTCATGTGACCCAGGCAAAGTTTGTACCTTTCTCCCCTTTCTGCTGGACCCCCTCTGCTATTTTCAGGATAAGCAAACTAAGGACAAACTTGTGGCAATGGGTCAATTGTTGTTTGTGTTATTATATGCATTATAGTGAAGATGCAGAACTGTAGCTACCACTTACATCCCTGGGGTTTACAGGCTCTGCAACTCACCATGCAGCTAGTCCTAACTGACTATCCCATTTACTATTATTCCTTCTCCTCCAATTCCCTCTGAAATAAGAAAACTGAATTTGATCAGAATGAGTAATTTTCCAGTCCTTTCTTAGGGCCTATATGCTCGTTATTTTTCTGTTTCTCAGAACTTGTTCTCAGGCATCTGTTCCTCAATTCACCAAAGATTAAAACACCAGCTTAGGCACCGTTTGTCCTTCCAGGCTCTTTACTAAAATACCCCAAATAAAGATGCATTTGATTTCCAAAGAATCTTGCTCATGTTTGTATTTCCAAGACACAAGGAAAAATGTAGCCATTCAAGTAGCCAAATATTCAAAACGGAATTTTGGCAGTTAGAAAATTGGTAGAAAAATTAAGTAATAATAAGAGCATTGCTACCTTAAACAGCAGCTGCACAATACACTTATGTAAGTGTTAGCTATTATTATTATTGTTACTAAAAGTCTAAACAGTGGAGTGCTCATTTCTCTCCAGGTATCTGCATACAGTAAATCCTTCCTTATCCACGGTTTAGCTTTCTGTGGTTTCAGTTACCCAAGGTCAACCATGGTCCAAAAATATTAAATGGAAAATTCCAGAAATAAACAATTCATAAGTTTAAACTGCATGTCATTCGGAGTAGGGTGATGAAATCTCACGCGGTCCCGCTCCATCCTGCCTGGGTGAATCACCCTTTGTCCAGCGTATTCACGCTGTATATACACACTCCCCTCCTGTTAGTCACTTAGCAGCTGTCTCCGTTATCAGATCGACTGTCATTGTATCACCGTGCTTGTGTTCCAGCCACCCTTGTTTTACTTCATAATGGCCCCAGAGTGCAAGAGTAGTGATGCTGGCAATTCAGATCTGCCAAAGAGAAGCCATAAAGTGCTTCCTTTAAGGAAAAAGGTGGAAGTTCTCGACTTAATAAGGAAAGGGGAAAAATTGTATGCTGAGCTTGCTAAGACCAATGGTAAGAATGATTCTTCTATTTGTGAAATTAATGATGAAGGAAAAAGAAATGTCTGCTAGTTTTGATCTTTCTGATGTTGTCGGAAGGTCAGTTACTGCCTAACGCTACCTCACAACGCCTACGTGATTCTGCTCACTTCATCTCATCACGTAGGCATTTTATCATCTCACGTCATCATCAGAAGAAGGGTGAGTGCAGCACAACATTTTGAGAGAGAGAGAAAGACCACATTCACATAACTCATATTCGATTGGTGCAAAAGTAATTGCAGTTTAAAAGGTTAAAAATAATTGCAAAAGCTACAATTACTTTTGCACCAACCTAATAGTATGTTGTTGTAATTGTTCTATTTTATTATGTTATTGTCATTAATTTCTTACTGTGCCTAGTTTATAAATTAAACTTCATCATAAGTATGGATGTAGAGAAAAAAAAACATAGAACATATAGGGTTCGGTACTATCTGCAATTTCAGGCATCCCCTGGGGGTCTTGGGACACATCCTCCACAGATAAGGGAGGGGCTACTCTGCTCTCTGTTCACCAGCTCATTTCTCCAGTTGAAACACCAGGCCCCAATAATAGCAAGTCCATGAACCATCCAGCCAGATTGAGCATAAGCCTGGAATATCATTCTGGCCACCATGGGAATAGCTGGCAATGGTGTCTTCAGTTATAAAATCAGTCCCTCTCGGGTCTCAAAGCATTTATAACCAAACTATGTGAGACTGAAACCTTAGCCTATCTACACTTCTTCATTTGGGGCAAGAGTTGGTCTTACCAAAAGTAGTCCAGCAATAAGGCAATGGCTGCATATTTTAGGAGAGTGTGTATTTCTCCTTAATCTCAGCCATCTGGAGAATTTTAACATTCTATATTTTTTATAGAATTCTACATAAGAGGTCAGTTTAATTTTTAAAGAGTCATTTACACATCCTGAGTACATCGTAAGCTCCCGAACAGGAAATGCCTCTTGGGCTAACCCAGGAAAAACAACCTTGGTTAATTGTGTATTTAGTCTAAAAAAGTGGTTCTCAATCCTGGCTGCACCTAAAAATATGATGCTTGCTTCACATTGCCTTTCCCCACCCCCAGCACATTTTTTCTTTTGTTTGTTGTTGTCTTTAGGACTTCCAAGTCATTCTGTCATGGCAGCCAGATTTAAGAAGCATCAGCCTGACTTTTAAGATAAAGACAAGCATGGGTGTTACTATGGTGAGACCCTCCCAGAATTGTTGGTGCTCTGTCCTTGCTATAGTTAGGAGCAGACTGAACCTATGGGGCTCTGACTTACCCCCCGACTCAAACCCAGACTTACAGTTGTTACCCATCCACTCCTACTGGGTTGAATTATATGTTATAGGTTGGATTGTGCCAACCCAAGAAAGAGGCTGTGGTCCTAACCTCCAGTACTTGTGAATGGGGTCTGACAGGGGCTTAGGAGATGATCCAGTTAAAGTGAGATCACCAGGGTGGGCCCTAATCCCATATAATTTTGTCCTTGTAAAAAGAGCAAATTTGGGCATAGAGCAGACACACACACACAAGGAGAAGGCCACACGTGGATGGACCACAAGGTGCGGATAAAGGCAGAGAGGTAAAGGGCAAAGCTTCTGTGAGGCAAGGAATCACAAACATTGCCAGCAAAGCCCCAGCAGCTAAGAGAGGCCTACAACTCATTCTCCCTCAGAGCCCCGGGAAGAAATCAACCCTGCTGACCCCTTCATTTGGGACTTCTGGCCTCCAGGACCGTGAGGCAATACATCTCTGTTGTTTACGCCACTCAGTTTGTGGTACTTTGTTATGGCAGAAACTAACACACTTAGTGAATCGACCCAACACATGTTCACACCCCACGCAGGTGAAGTGTACTGAGACCAGGCCTTAGCCTGGACCACAGAAAGTCTGTAAGAGGGACCACGGTCTCTAATTAGCTCTAATAGTCTGCAAAGTGGGGACTAAGAGCACAGGGCAGATAACTGGTTCTTCCTGGGACTAGTAGTGAAGGCTTCTAGGAGGAGGTGACAGCGTTTCATCTGAGCTGGGGAAGAGGACTGTTCTTTTTTGACAAGAGTGAAGGGAAACAAAGATATGGAAACAAAGTTATTCCAAAATGAGGGGTTGCTTCAGTCATGAGTCTAATAGAAGGCAAGAAGGAACAGTGTGTGTGTGTGTGTGTGTGTGTGTGTGTGTGCGCGTGTGCGTGCGTGTTTCGGGCAGGGAGTTGGGCCAGATTGGTGATAATAAAAATAACAGTGAACATTCGTAGAGAGCGCAATCTGAATGAAGCCCTGCACTAAATCATATTTAGTCCCAGGACTGACCCAATGGACTGAGGTAATTATTACCCGTATTTGATAGATAAGAATAACGAAGCTCCAAGCATTGAGTCAGAGCCCCACTGTTGGATTCCATGTGGTCACCACTACTGCCATTGCTCAGTAGTTTATACTTGGGGGCTGCTCCTGGGAAGGGGAGGGCGTAGGTAAAGATGGAGACACGGAGACAGTCTTGAAGTAAATGCACAACTTTACTTGACTAGAGGCTGGAGGAACCCTGAGGGTCCATCCACATGTGGGTATGAGGCAGCCCCCTGGCTGTTTCCAGATCTAGTCCCCTGTTGGGGGTGACTGATAAGCCGGGGAGATCCGTACAGAGCAGGCTGTGCTCTTGGGTTGAAATCCAGCTTTGTTCTTAGACTCTGGTATTATAGAGGAAAGCGGAGAAGGGAAGGGAAAAAAACATAAAAAGTTTCAGCATATGAGTAGCATTTGCAATGTAATCTATGTGTTCTGAGCCAAGTTACTGTACACGCTCTGGGGAGAATTACAAATAAATGACGAAACGTTTTGAAACATGGCTTATACCTAATTAATCATGGAACTTAAAGAACAAAGAACGCATTTCTTCAAAGTTTTCAGTGTTTTCTCTATTAAGTGGAGAGGGTGGGGGAGGGGAGGGGAACTCTCCTTGCCCGGTAATGGATACACTATGCACTTCATTTGGGAGAAAGAAGCTCTTAATCTTCTTTGGCCTCCTGCAACCTCTGAATCCTTACATCTTTAATATTTTATGTCGAGCATTTTCATATTAAAGGAACTGAAAATTTCCAGATCATGAAATATTCCTCAGCTTTTTGTCTCTTGATCCCTTAGCCCAAACAATCGTGGTTTTCAGATTATGAGATCATCAGGCGTTTGTTAAGTACCCGTGATAGCGTGTCCTGAGATTGCCGTGTCCTTTTCATAGGCCATCACCACCCAGAAGCATCTGTGGGCATGTCCTGCTTTGAAAACAGACCTCTGAGGCCCAGGATTTGCGCCATGTCTATGTGATGCCACATGCCCTTAACCTCTGGACCTTGACACCTCCATTTGTGAAATGGGAATAGTAATAGATATCTCACTGATTTATTTTGACTGTTAAGTAAAATAATGTCACCAAAGCACTTAGCCTAGGGCCTAGAACACAACTGTTCAATAATGAAGTGTGCAACTGAACCTTCCAGATACTTTTTCATTTTCTCCTTATTCATAAATTTGGCCAAGTCACCATTTTGCTTCTCCAGCCAAGGCACTTCTTTAAAGCTCTCTCTCACAGTGACAGATATAGAAGTCAAAAATGACTTTGCACTTGGTAGCCAGTATTCATTACTCCTATGGGAAGCCATAGTTCCACTCTTTCCTCTGGAGTTCTTCCATAGTCACTCGATGAGCTAGTATGGACATAACTTAATGGGGATTGGATATACATGGTTTTTCATTCCAAACATTGTCACTTTTACACTAAAGTGGCTTTGGACAAGCCAACAAAACTTTTGGCTGCAGATTTCCCCCTTCCCTCTGTTGAAAAGGAAGCCAAAAAATGTACTATATTAAAGTGGTTGGGAGTAAACTTAAATCTGGAACTCCCCTTATCTCCAGAGAATGAGAATGAAGAGAATGCTTGGCTAAGAATTTCACTGAGCCATGACGAGCATCTTTCAAGGTTTCTAAGTATATTCTCTCTTCCCTTCCTCCAGCAGCTCAGCCATGGCCACGTGACCTGGGGTTGGCCATTCAGAGGTGCTGCCTGGGACTTTGAATCTGGAGGGAGCAAAGCAGAGGTTCATAGGGAAATCTGGAGTAGAGTGGTAGGACCAAATGGCCAGTGGTTGTAGGGCCAGGGGTAGCAGCATAACCAGTCAATGCCCAAGGCATGACCTAAACCGTGGTCTTTGCCCTCCAGCTTCCCTTGGTTCCAGCTCACTTTTCATCTTAGCTCTCCAGTCTTCCTGTAGACTCTGTGAGACACCCAAGATCTTCCTTAGAAATTTTTTTCTGCTTAAGTTAGCCATTAGACTACTTTGCTCACAAGTGAGAATCTGGACTGAGACAAAATTAAGACACACTCAGCACCTACTATGTGCCAAATATTGTACTGATGAGGACACTGAGACCCAGAGAGTTGAGGTAACTGGCCAAGGTCCCTGGGCTGGTTGGAGGTGGTGCTATGATTTGAATCCCTGTTTGTATGCCTCTTCCAATCAGTTCTTTCAGCAAAGAGAGCTGAAAGGTAAACCTAGAGTCCGTGACCACCCATATTCACATTGAACTTGCCTTGTGCGTGGGGCCTGTGGAGGTTTACACTTACGAAATGGATGCTGCATTTTTGCCCACCCTCCATTCCCACCCCACTACCTGCCCCAACCTGCTGATTAGCAGTCTGTAATCGAATCAAAAGCGAAATGCCTTCCAGCGCCATGAGTCGTCACTGGTGTGTGCCTGTGAACCAGACAACTGAGGTGAGGGATAAAGGGACCAACATAGCAGAACAACTTGGCTTTGTGTCCTCCATGGCAACTTGGCATTGTTTGCGTGTGCTGCTCATTATCCTTGGTTCATGTCCCTTCAGTCGATGCTTCAGAAATTAAGCACACATGCCTTGTCCTGTGTGGACTGAGAGCTTGGCTCATTTGGTTTCCATTTTACCCATTGCCCTTACA
The DNA here is from genome assembly GCF_004115265.2 of Rhinolophus ferrumequinum. Classification (NCBI taxonomy): domain Eukaryota; kingdom Metazoa; phylum Chordata; class Mammalia; order Chiroptera; family Rhinolophidae; genus Rhinolophus; species Rhinolophus ferrumequinum. The sequence goes on along the minus strand of NC_046299.1, from coordinate 14,529,990 downwards.
CCTGCTATTGCACCAGCAGATGGCATGGCCTTCACTCCCTGGCATCCAAGGAGGGGAAGTCAGATGTTACCGTCTGCCTTTGGAGTTCCCAGCTCACTGTCTCTTCTCTGCAGGGGTGGGGGAGCTCGCCAAAGAAAGGGAAGCCACCAGAGTGGACATCCACGCACACAATCACACCATCCTCTCCTGTTTCTTAAACCAAGGGGAGGGCTAGCCGCTCTCTGGCACCGAACTTACTAGAGCTTCCCCAGAGACAGAGCCACATAAAACCACTTTATTCTTGACCTTGCTCCAGTGTATTTGCAGAGCATCAGTCTGGCCAGAACTTGGTCATCTTTCTTCTTTCCCACTGACTTTTTTTAGAGGCCAATTATTGAAAATCTTGGGTAATAAAAGCAGCTTGAACTTCATTACCCTCTTTCCAGCAATAGTTACTGAAGGCCTCGGTCAGTGATACTGTGTATAAAATATGAAGCAGTGAATTAAATGCAACTTGATGGTACATGTTGTACCTTAATGAAAACAAAGGCTCAGGAACACTATTTGTGAACGTGTTACCCAATAAAGTGTTAGCGAAGGAGCTCATAAAGCTGCCAGAAGGATTTAACCATTGCTAGAACAAGAGAGAAACACTGTTCAGTTGGTCTGGACACAGAGCGAGGTCTATTGCCTTTATCACAGACGCTGGAAGCTTTTATTTAAAACACATGGAAGAAAGACACTTGGGTTTGGCACCAAAATGTCTTGTGGTAAAGGAAAAAATTTAGAAATATCCAAGAGTGCTTAAAAAAATTAGAGGGGAAAAAAAACAGATGTGAAGAAATTAAGACAGGATGACATAAGGTGGCACGTTAGTTCACTGAAAATGATGGCGAAAGGGACAGCACTTCTCCATGGCAGCTGACAGACATGAGCAATTGAATGGTTCATACCCTCTCTGTTGTCCCCGTCACGAGATTTGTAGGTCGTTCTCAGCAGCCACCGGGGCTAAAGGGCACAGGTCGTGACCTGCTGATTTACCAAAGTATGATCAACTCACACAAATTACAGGCGTAAGAGAGTCCTGACAACTTCAATATGATGCGCAAGGAGCGCAATTATTTGTGACATGTGAAACCAGTGTGAGACCATAATTCTGTCGCTGCGTGACAAGGCATTATTAGCTAGGGCAGGCAGCGGCTTGAACCAGGAGCAGCTGCAGGAGAGGCGGAGAGAGAGAGAGAGAGGAGAGAGGGCTCCATTGGAAAAGGGCCGTGACAGGCTAGGCTTTCTCTCCCAGAGCAGCAAATGGCAAGGCCCCTTTGTGGAATGTGCAGCCACTCGGAGAAAAAGTCTCCTTACTGCTATCTGGGCCCTCGGAGAATAAAGAGGGGTGTGGAGGCAAGAGTAGAAGGGGAAGCACGTCCTGTTGGCCTGTGGCTGTGCACAACTAAAGTGTTGTCATTGAAATAAGACATGTTGTTTTTTCAAAGTGGGGTGTTGTTTCCAATGGGAGAAGAGGGGAGGGCTCTTGGTCAATGAGAAACCTCCACTCCATCAAGTTTCCTTCCCGCCAAGTCCTCTCTGGAACTTGCAGTTGGCTCCTGGGTGAGGCAGGAGATAGAGCCCTGCCTGCCCCCCTTTTCCACCCACCCCCGACCCCCAGGATTTCCTCATCCCTAGAAATCTCTCTCTTGCACCTCGGTCAGCTCTGCCGGGGTTCAGTTCAGGAAGGTGAAGGTATGTGCAGGTATTTCCCTTCTGGTAATGGTGATGGAGGTTTTGGCCCAGGTGTGTGTGAGAAGAAGGTGGATGTTCCTAGCACCTGGGCCCCAGTAAGGCAGGGCTTCCTCGGGCAAGTGTGGGGTCACATGGCAGGTGAGTCACCAATAGACATTTGTGAATTGGGAAGCTGAACTGTTCTGCACGTATCTTGCTATGTTTTGGGCTTGCTTCTTAACTCAGTGATTTTAACCATGGTTTGACTAGTGGGTGGTCATGACATACATTCATACAGTCAGTGAATGAATGAATGTTCCCTGAGCACCTACTGGGTGTCAACCACTGCCCAAGCCACAGAGCATCCAAAGGAGAAATGCCTCCATTTGCCCGTGAGAGCTCTCAGTCAGTGAGGAAAGACAAGAGGAAAACAGATAAAGTACGTTATGAGGATGGGTAACAACCAGCTCTAGAAATCCTGGGTGGACCGGGAAGGCTCACTGCCCCTATCACTCAGGTGTCTGCTCTGCTCTCCCATGCGGTGGCGTCCACTCCCAGCACACCATCTAGAAGAGGCCTCTGTCTCTCAAGCTCTACCTCCTACCCTGCTTCATTGTCATCTAGTGTCAGAAGGCATGAACTGCGGGCGCATCAACCATGGGTGTTCAGCAGCACACGCAAGCCAGGCCGAGTTGCTCGGTAGCAGCTGTTCACAGCAGTAATCAATACTTGGCATTAGATCATTTATTTTTGAACGTATGAATGCCGAGCACTGTCCTAGGTGTTCTTGCTTTTAAATGCATTAGCCTTCTATATTTCTCACAATTCTGTGAGAACCCCGTGGCTGGGGTTCAGCTGGGCCGATTCTTCTGCAGGTCTTGGTTAGAGTTTTTCATGAGGCTGCATTTCGCTGGGAGCTTGGTCAGGACTTGAACAGTCAAGATGGCTGCTCATCCCCCAGGGTCTCTAATCATTCACCAGTTCCCCCCATCCCCCAGACTTCCTTAGAGAGTGGGGTCTGGACTCCAAGGAGCAGAAGCTTAAGGCCTGAGCTCGAAAGTCCCAGAATGTCACTACCTTCCTATTCTATTGGCCCAAACATGTGCCATGTCCAGCTCGTACTCCAGGAGACGAAAATAGACTTCTCTTCTTGACACAAGGGGTGGCATGTGCCTACACAGATGGGAAATTGTGTTTGGAGACTACCTACTACGGTATGATTAGCCTGCTCTACAGCAGTGGAAACCGAGGCTTAGGTAAAAGACGTATCCAAGAATACACAGGAAGAAAGGGGCAAAATCAGGAATGTCAGCCTGGAACAATCTAACTCCCGATCCAGTGTTCTTTGCTTTCTGGAGACTCTTCTCAATAGCTTTTCCTGAATCTTGGGTGGTAGAGTTGGTATCTTCTGTGGCTACCCCTCTGCTTTTTACTTTCTCAGCATAGCGGCCAGGGTTTGGGGGGAGGCGATGGGGAAATAGGATACCATAGACCTGGAATTTCATCCAGCCTCTAGAACTCATTCACGGTGTGACCTTGAACACATTTCTGAGCTGTTCTGGATATCTCTTTCTCATCTGTGAAATGGAATAGAAATGGTATCTGCCAGATAGGATTTTGGCACGCTTTAATGAGACTGTGCAGGTAAAGCCCTCAACATAATGCATGGCACACAGCAGTCATGCAAAGCGTAACAGCGTTAAGGTGCCAAGTACATCTCCAGCTGGACCCAAAATGAGCCTTCACAGACAAGTTTCGTAATTGTATTTAAAGTGTAAGAATTCCCAGGTCATTGAGCACACACCCATGTTTAATATTAATCCAAAGCTGTGTTCTGAAATCAGCAAGAATGCTTTTAGGGACTCGCTTGTTATAGGATACAGTCATCACGCTTCTTTAGGCGTCCTGCCATCCTGTTACTATAGGGAACTTTTCCCACACAAAAAAGAGGGTAAACAGAACTATATGCAGCGCTGAAGCTAGGATTTAAGAGAGACATAAATCTAAGTTATCACCAGAAATCTAGGGAGAAACAAACAAACAAATAAACAAACATCCCCTGAGGGCCACTTGTGTCTCATCCTTGATTCACCGGATTAGTCAGGACTCTTTGGGTTATTAGAGGTGACTTGCCAACTCTGATTCTAACCAGCTTAAGCAACAGGGGGGATTTATGGTCAGGCCTGACTGGATTCAGACGCTTACACAGCGTTGTCAGAAATCACCATCTCCATGGTTCAGTTCTGCCTCTCCACAGGCCTCCTTTCCCTCTTCTGTACCCAGGCTTTTTCCTGGGCAGCCTCTGTTGTGCTTCTAGTTCTGTGATTCAAAGAGTGAGGCCCCTTCTCCTCCTGTTTCTTATTTTTAAAATGTCCAAGGATTGTAATCGACCCAGGTTGAGTCCTCGTGCCACGTGACCAGTCGGAGTCCCCGAGAGTGGAATACGGTTGTCTAGCCTCTGTCGGGCCCTGCGTCTTTGGGCCAGGGAAAGGAATTCTGGGATGATTAGTCCTATGGGTTGAGAGACAGTTCTGCAGAGGAAGTTGGAACATTTAGCAAGTTCTTCTGAAGGAAGATTCCGATATAGTCAATCTCTGGATTTACCAAAACCTCTGGAGAGAAGCTTTTGTCAACAAGAACACAGCCTGCGTGCTGCTCATGGCTTGGGTGGGGGACGTTTTTCTATTGATCATCCCTTTGTGCCCCACTTACTGTGTGTATTTGTGGATATTTATTTTCCTTCCAGGATAAGAAAATGCTGGAAATAAGCATATAACCGTCAACAAAGTCCCAGCTTCTAATTTGACACCCAAACCTCACATTTATTCTGTAGCCTCTGGGTTAACCAGCATTCATATAGTAAGCCAGAATTTGTGAAAAAGATTATATTTCTTTTATTTGTCTCCAAGTGTTTCCATTGTGTACGAAAATGAGACAGAGTTCCTTTTGGGGAGAAGAAGTTTCTACTTTGGGTTTAAACCAAACAAAATAATATTTAAGGAAACATTAAATAAATTATTTATCATTTTGGTCGACGTTTTGGGGAATATAGCTTAGATAAACACATTTTTAAGGTCAGCCACTCTAAGGGCTGGGTTTTATAAAAACAGCCTCTGAGGAGCTTTAATAAATCTTTAAAAAGAAAAAAAATATCAAGCACTTGTTTTCATTACTGAATCATTTGCTATTGCTGAATAATGGTCATTCAAGAGGTAAGCTTAACCGGGAGGTCGTGATAGCCACGCTGGGGAAACTTGCATATTATGAAAAATCGATGTTGATGGCGAACACTCGGCCATGCTTGGACTTCTGTTAAAGCAGTCCAGTCCTTTGGTTGCATTTTAAATCAGATAAATGGGCAGAGTCGGCTGATTTGGGTCATAAAAATTGTCAAATGAAGATAAATTCATTTCTACTTAATGGGAAATTTCAGAGTAGAATTAGAATATATGGAAGTAGGAAAAAAATGTGTTTTTATTCCCTCAAATTAAACGCTTACCAGATTCATCAAGTACATTTAATTCACCTCATGAGTCCTTCGTTTTTTCAAATTGCAGCCAAAGGCGTCTTTTGGGCCCATATCTGTTGCAAAATGGCATTCCTCAGCCAAAGAAATGTATGGGGAGGAGAGGAGAGGATGTTTGGATTATAAGTAATGGAAATGGAAGAAGTGAGATGCACGAACGCTCTGGTGAAGAAAAGGGTGGGGGGTGAAAGAGCTGCTGCTAAAGGGAGGCCGTGGGGGAGAGAGGGTCAGGAGGAGAAGGAGGAGCGGAAATGAGACCTGGAGAAAACCCACCTTTGCAGGGACTGGGCTGAGACCAGCTCGGAGGCTCTGCTCACCGTGGCTCCGGTTTCATTTTTGTGTGGTTCATAATTTGTCCGAAATTCGAAGGGCTCTCGTAACCACTTCTTATCTATGCAAAGAGGCAGCATCCCTGGATGTGGCCCTGAGCTCCCTTTAGTCTTGAAAAGAGAATTGGGCTCATTTTCTGAGCTTGGTCTCTTCCAAGGGTGGAACCTGCAGCAGAATTTCATGGCTTCCAAGAAGAAGATACTTTCTGTTTATAAGCAGGAAAGAATGTCACTGAGGAATTGGAGGAGCCGAGGTTACATTACCATAAAGTGCCTCAGGGCTTAAAAGTTCAGGAGAAGAGAGTCTGACTAACCACATCTGGGGCTTGAGGTTTTATTGAACCGGTAATGAAAATAATCTTTGCAAAATATTCTGAAAATATTTCATAAGCACAGACTGAGGCTGCTGCTTATACACGTGAAAAAAACAGCCTTGAATTCAGATGAACAACTTGTTAGCAACCAGCTCGTACTTGGGTTCGGTACAAAGCAGAATGACTAGAAATACAGGCTTTGGAGTGAGGCAGAACGGAGTGAGTTCGAACCCTGGCTCTGCCACTTATCAGTGGTGTGACCATGAGCGTGTTACTTCACATGTCTGTGCCTCAGTGGCTTCCTCCATAAAATGGAAATGACTGCCCCTTCCGAGGGCTGCCATGAGGACAGAACAAGGTAAGTTTTCTGGAAATACGTTAAAGTCTTTCCTTCCATCATATTTTAAAAGTTTGACATCAACATTCTCAAAGCCAGAATAATGTGCAAAGAGAATAGCACATACTGAAGCTCACTGAGGTTCAATTATAAGATTGGTCGAAACAGAAAGTTGCTCTTAAACAGTTCTGAAGCCCTTAACCCAGGGAGCCAACTGAAACTAAAAGACTGAACTAAAGGGGATGAAACTGGATAAGAGGAAGGTCAGTGACTTGGAAGTGATCCACATTCTCCACTGGGAGTGACAAGCTTTGCCAACTACCCAACTGTAAAGGAGATAAAAGAGTTTATGGACCAAAGCAAAATGAAGAATTAGCCAGAGAATTTAGGCCAACTGAGTACTCTCACCTGAATTAACCAGTGAATTGTAGCAAAAGTGTGTCTGATGGCTTGTGTTGTCTGGACAGCTGTCACATTCTTCCACTTTCCTTGGAATATGTCATGTTCTTTTGCGTTCCAACGTCCTTTTATTGCTACATTCTTTATTCAGGTTGTTGTTCTTTCAGGTTTTGATGGTAAGATGCTTGGGTAAGTTCTAGAAGTGAAATTTTTGGCCTGAAGAGTCCAAACCATTCGTTTATTTAACAAACATTTAGTATTCAATTATTAGGTGTTAGAGACAGTACTAGGCATTGAGGATGCAGCAGTGACCAAAAGAGACAAGACCGTTTGTCTTGCAACTTAAGTCTAGTGAGGGATCAAGAGTCACAACTACGTAATCTCATACAATGTGAGAAGTGTTGTGATTGGGGAAGTGCAGGGCATCCCTGGAGAATGTAGGGTGAGCACTGAATTCAGACTTGGGCTCAGTGGTCAGGAAGCACATCACAAAGGAAGTGGTATCCACAATGAAAGATACAGAACAAGTGTTATGTAATGTGAAGATATAGAGGAAAGAGGGGTACAGGCTGAGAACACGGCATTACATAGCCCAGACTGAGGGGAACTGAGATATTCAGCATGGCCAAATGCTTGTATTAGCACCAGGTTGTCAGTGGAACCTCAGTACCACTGAGTAGAATGATGGTGAACCCTAAACCCATGGTCAAAGCATGGCCATGACTTGACTTCTGAGTTCTGCCCCAGAGTTATGGTTCGTTTGAGGTGGAGATACTGGTTGGTGCTTTTAACAGTTATATCTGTGTGGCCAGAGTATGTGCAAGTGGAACATGCCAGCTGGTCAACTAGTTATCTGAGTGGAGGTCAAACTAAGACAAGTGTATATACCTCACAATACGTCACAGTTAAGTCAGACTCTGTAGCACTGTCTTTTTATTTCAACCAATTTAGATATGAGGGGAGGGTGAAGTCCAGAATCCAAAACAATTGTGACTGTCATAATAAGAAGGGACTCTAAGAGTTTTGAACTTTAGAAATCTTTGTAAAAAGTATTGACTAGTGACCAGAAGCGCAAATTCAGAGTGTGAGCTACATATGAAAAAGACTTCTGTATTAGTTATCTAGTGCTGCGTAACAAATTACCTCAAATATGGCACCTAAAAACATCAAACATTTATTGTCTCACAATTTCTGTGGGTCTGGAATCTGAATGCTGCTTAGGCTGGTGCCTCTGAATGATGGTTTCTCAGGAAGTTGGAGTCAAACTGTCAGCCTGGGCTGCACTCTTACCTGAGTGCAAGGCATGATGGGGGAAGAGCTGCTTCTAAGCTCACTCATGTGACAGGTGACTGGATTCAATTTCTCATGGGCTGTTGGACTCAGGGTCTCAATTCCTTGCTAGCTATTGGCTAGAAGCCTGTCAATTTTTTGTCATACAGACCTTTCTACTCTACAACTTGGCAGCTGTCTTCTTGTAGAACTAGCAAGTATGCAAGTGAGAAAGGACACCCAAGACGGAAGCCATGGTCTTTTTATAACCTAATGTTGGCAGTGACATCTCATCACTTCTGCTATGTCCTGTTTGTTAGAGACAAGTTGGTAAATCCAGTCCACCCTAAAGGGGAGGAGGTTATTAAAGGTCATGCGTACCAGAAGGCAGGGATTCTTGGGAGCCATCTTATACGTTGCCTACAGCAGCTCCCAAACAAGGTAATGATGGGTGTATATTTTTCCTCCTGAATAGAAAATGGGATGTTTATCCTAAACTGGTCCCAGGATTGGAGAAATCTAGTTCAATCCTTGCTTACTGCATGTCCACTACACTCTGTGCCATCTCAACTTGAAGACCTCTATACAGTTCTCTTTGGGTAGGAAAGGCTTCCTTGTTTTAGGATGAAATATTGCCAAGTGGCCCTGGGCTTGCCTTGGTCAACATTTTCCATATTCCTTCACACAGTTCCAAAGACAAAGAGTTATTTACCTAGAGATACATTTTGTTTCCTCCCTCATGTGTCTGCCTGTTCTCCTTCCCTTCATCCTTCTCCTCTTTTTTATTCTTTCTATTATATTTTTAAGTTGGTTGTCGTTAGTGAATAGAATGCGATTCATTTTAGGAGGTTGATTTTTTTCTCCCCATCCTGACACACTCTCTTATTAGTACTGATAGTTTACAGATTCCTTTGGATTTCTTTACTATGGCCAGTTTATCTCTTCTTTTCCAGCCCTTAAGCGTCATTTCTTTTCCTTGTCTATGGGCATATGCTAGCACCTCCAGAACCATGTTGAGTAGTAGTGGGCATCTTTGTCACTCTCTTTTGACTTCTTACCATTGGGATTATAGGTCTTTTACGCACGAAAGACACAGCCACTATTATTTTTAGGATTCCAAGGGAAGGGAATGAAGAAGGCTTGAGACATAGTTGTGGTTTGTTTTGTTTGGACACCCATGAGGTACAGAAGAACATTACCTTCATTCACTTTAGTACTGCACAACTTCCATATGCTATGTGTTGTCCAGGTGCTAGGGACACTTTTTGAATGGAGCTCAGGGTCCTTCCAGGTGAGATTACAACACGACTTACCATTATCATCACAGGACTCAGGGACAATGTGCAAGGGAGCAGGAGGGAGGGAGACTCTGTCTTTAAGAATAGTCAGAGCAATCTTACCATGAAGGTGCCTCTTGATTGGCTCATGCAGGAGGAGGAGGAAGCTTATCTCTCTTTATGGTTTCTTTTTTTTTGGGGGGGGGGTGCGGTAATCCGCTCTTTCTTCCTAAGCCCACTCAGAGTTGCTACCACAGGGACTGTGTGACTTGGGGTTTATGGAGGCTCACAAAACAAGTCTCTTCAGGCCTTTTTTATTGTCTTCTCTCCCCTCTCTTCCCTTTTTTTTCTCTCTCCTGTGTCCTTCTCTTTCCTCCTTTCCCCTTCCCTCTCCTCACTTCTCTCTCTGTGAGAAATAGGGATAATAGCACTTGCACATTTTTTAAAGGATGAAATAAGGTAATACCTGGGAAGTTCTGGGCACATACTTGTATTGAAGCCCATTAAATGGTGGGTATTGAGTGGGAAGACAGCTCTTCATTTATATTTAACATATCCATGGGTTATCGTCACACAGGATCTTCCAGTTGAAATTTTTGGATGAGGTAAGTCTCCGGAAAAGCTGATTTGCCTTTTTTCACACAACTGGTAAAAAGCATAGAATGAGAACAATGGTATAGAGCAGGGGTGTCCACACTGCGGCCCGCGGGCCAACTGCGGCCCGCAATCCATTGTTAATTGGCCCGCAGCAAATTCCAAAAATATATTTAGTTTACTTAAATAAACCAGGTGAGGCAATACGTACTTCACCTCGAGTGAGTGGCCCGGCTGTTTGTGTATTTTACCGCATACGGCCCTTGGTGAAAAACATTGAAAAAAGTTTAGACACCCCTGGTATAGAGGGAAAAGAAAGGCGCAGTAAGTAAATGAGATGTGGAGCTAGGGGTGGGGGTCTCATCAGAAGACAGGACCTCTGGTCAGGCTCTGTTTTGATTTTTTTTCTCAGGAATAAACTGCAATTTTTATACTGCTTTGGAGTAAGTGGTAGTAACTGATATTTATTGAGCAATTATTTGGTGTCAGGTGTTGTCCTAAGCATTTCACATTGTATTACTTAGCTCTCAAAGAACCCTATGAGGTAGGTATTATTATCAACCCCATTGTAAAGTTGAGGATGAAGAAACTTGTCAGTGCAAATGTAGTTAGTAAGACATAGGGGTAGGGTAATTCCAGAAAAGGTACGTACCCCGAACTCTACCAAAACTGTGTTGTTTGGGCCGCAATGTTGGTGGTTGATTTGGTGGATTTTTGATGGGCTGGGCACAGTCTTTTTGCCCCGTGGGATATTGACGTCCCACCCTCATACATTGTGAAGATGTGCAGGCTCCCCAGATGCTACACTCAGTGACCACCCAGCTAGAGCTCCTCACCTTAGGTTTTTTCCGTCTGCTGAGGAGCTTAGAAAGTTTCTCCCTTCTGACCATGGTTCTTCCCAATACCACTCTTGCTTCTCATGTAAAACCAACAAAACGAAATTAATTTCAGTCGTGGCAAAGGTAGTTATTCTCTCTCACAGCCCTCCTGAGGGTCCCTTGTAAAACTCAGCCAGCTCCTCCCTGAGTAGAGCAGAAATGGTTTCTCACCTCCTCCCATCTCCTCTGGAATCTTTATCCTACCCTGTTCCTCCTTGGGCCATGCAGAGTGCCCCCCCCCCACTTTGTTTTAGCCTAGATCCTCCCGAAAGGGCAGCTCAGGCAATCCACCCGGATTTTTATCGCCTTTCTTACTGCTCCATCCAACCACCTGACCAGGCTGCCCAACCCATGTCCTCCCAGCACCCCCCCAAGCACACACCTTGTCCAGGATCTCTGAGCCCCTGATGTACCTGCCCCCACCCTACCCCACTTATGTGGGAACAAAGATCAGATCATGATATCATCTAAGTAGGGGATGAGCCAGCCCAGAGAACCGGAACTCACAACGGCTCATGTCATCCCCTCATCTGTAACACCCCAAATTAATTACTTTTCAGTTTTCAGGCCACGGGAACTTTCCTCTCAGGTTCGCTTTGAAAGTAAATGTATTTAGGGCCTAATTATTTGTCTTTGCCCACTTCCCTTCACAAAACCTGCTTTGTAACTGCTGCACCCAGAAAGGTGGACTGGAGTTGGGAGCGAGATGCTATTTTACAATTTGGAAAGCGTTCCAACCTGTTTAGAAATCACTGACAGAGAACAAGTGTTTCTACCCAGACATGTAAATCTATGCCAGAGAAGTAGAATAGACATGGTGGAAACGTGGAGGGGAAAGTGAGATAAAAAAAAAAGGAGGACTGCAATTAACATTCAGATGAAGGTTGGAAGAAGCCCCGCTGCAAATGTTGGCAACTGGTGGATTTCAACATGAAGGATTACGGTCTCCAAGTTAGGAGCGCAATTTCAGGTTTTCCAACAAGTACCTCGAGGGGCAAGAATTTTCAGGGCAAGGTAGCTCATAACACTGAGCGTAGTATTGACATAGCCGGCTGCTTGCCCAAACTTATTTTATTTTCATTTGCATTATTGGTTTGAACACTCCCCTGTGTCCGTGATCCATATCGTGTTGGCACATGTCCTCACGGAGACTGAAACGCTGAGCCAGCATTTCACTCTGACTGTTTTACTTGACTTGGGAGAGGCCCAAAGAAATTTAGGTTGCTACAGGAAGAGTGATAAAACTTTCAGCCTTACTCCTCAACAGATTGTGCCCCCCAGGGAGATATTTGGAGGGCTGGATGCTTTTCAGTTGAAACTCAAGCACATCAGTGGTTATGCAAAAGCCTGATATGATGTGTATGTTTGTACATGTACATCTATATACGTGTGTCTGTGTGTATATACATACATACACGCGTGTTTTTTTTTGCAAGAGTACTGTGGGAGAGGTTAGTTACAATCACACAGAAATGTGGGTAATGGCTGATGGGGCGACTCTAACAGCGATAGCCAGATCTATTGGGGGGATGTTTGTTCAACCGCATTTGCAATGGACTTATTTCTACCCTGGGAGACCAGGTGTGTGATTTGGCATGCCTATTTTATATAGGAGGAAGCTGAGACTTGCCTTAAGCCATAGAACTAGATGGTGGAAGACAACACCAGGACTCTGGACTCTGTAAACTTCACTTCTGTGTTCAATTCTACTTCCCTCTTACTCTGAATGTCCTGTCGTGGGAAAGAACAGGTGACCTGTGTGCTCTCCTAAGGAAGATCCTGGTCAATATAAGCCCAAGTGTGTGCCCGCAGCAAGGCTCAGAGCATGCAAGAAAACTCCCTCTCCCAGACTCCGCTCCAGCCCAGAGGGGGGCCTCAGAGCCTCCTGCAGTGCAGCCATCATGCATGGCTTCACAGTGAGACATGGACAAGTGGTGGCCATTGGCCTGTAAGTCCTCTGGTCAGACCTAACTTCTACCCTGTTCCCCACCACAGGAGACGTTTGTTTTCTGGTTGCCTACAGCACCTTGAGTTCCTTATGGGGAATGACCTCCTTCCCCATCCACCATTATGTGAAATCTTGGCAAAGATACAAGCCCGGGTGCCCACGCCCCTGTGTGGAAGCTGAGAGGGTGCCCTCCTTCCTCTGATTGCCCTCTTATAAAAAAAGCAGGGCCAGGCAGAGAGTGGTCAGATGTTCTCTTCTGGCACTTTGACTAGAGGCTTTCCCAGCGTGTGCTACCTACTGTGTCTCCAGCTTCCTGCTTCTTACTTCTTAGGCCTCTGGAGGTAGGATTCTGCCTGGGGAGCAGAGAGCTTTTCCTGTTTCACCGTACTTGCTAGGTGACTCAGAAGAGCCAAGATGATGTTTTCTGGAAGGCTTTTATTTTCTGGAGGCTATCTGCCTGACTTCACGGAAGACGGAGATGGTGTTGGAACTTGGAGGATATGGGAGGCTTTCTGGATGGTTGGAATGGCCTGAACAAAGGCCCCGAATGGGAAAGCAATGAGTCTCCTTTGGAGGACAATATACGCACAGGGCAGGGGGGGGAATGAAGTTGATGCATCCGATTGGCGTCTGTCTGGGGATGGTCCCAAACAGAAAGGGAGTTTGGGTAGCAGGGCATGGCGAGGAGGAGCACTTCCGCCGTCTGTATCCTGCTTCACTTCCTTCTCTCTCTCAGACCCTCCTCAGCATCCTTTATCCCTCAGCTGAGTTCTGAGGACCAAGTTGGGGCTCCGTGCATGACCACTGCATTTCTGGATGAAAGAATGGACTAGACCTTCCATTTCCACAGTGGGAAGCCGGGAGAACTCTTGCAATTACTACTGAATTGCACCCTATGGGTCACCCTGTGAGTTTTCTCCATTAATTCTCTCTTTTTTCACTCCCCAAAGTTAAGTCCTGAAAAACTCTACCCTCCAAATATCTCTCCTCATTGCCACCTCTCCCTCTCTAAGCCATAAACTCAATCAGCCCTCGTCATATCGCCCCTGGCACAACGCACTATGCATCTAACTGAACTTCTGGCGAGAGTTGTACTGCCCCTCCCATAATGTGCTCAAGATCCCACAATCCAGAGGGATCTCTCTAGAGGTCAGTCTCATAACGCATCACATAGCCTTCATGTCTGACCACTGCCACATAACCAGTCTTGTGAATTTGGCACGGAAAGCCCCATGTGATGTCCTGCCTGAGACCATGCCTGCTTCCCTACTCTTTTCTCCACACCATCTCTCTCGCATCCTGTGCTCCATGCCTTTGCTCTTTCCTACATATTCTGTTGTCTCTCCATCCCTCTGACTACCATAGCTTCAGCCTGCGTGATTGTCCATGTAGTGATGCAATCTCCTCTGCACAAACGCCCTCAGCACTTAGCACTTTCAGGCACAAGAGTCCATGTTTTAACCGCCAGCCCCTATAACTCTTTGTTATGGGGAAGACCAGAAGAACTAGGGCATCTGAACCCCTGGAGTAGTCCTCAACCAATAACTGACAGGAGTCGCAGGATAAATGCCCCAGCTCCCTCATCCCTTGGCCAAGATGACTGAGGCCTACATTCCACCCTGGCTCTCTGAGTTCCCCAGTAAGATGAAACTCCAATTGTCCTCCATGGAAATGCGCTGCACTGGTTTGCTCCCTTTTATTCTCTTTCCCATTCCCTTACTAGTGTTTTCCGGGGCTACCTCCCAAATACTCAAGGGTCTACTTCTGAGGGAACACACTAAAACTGCCCCTAATGGCCCTAGTCCAGTGTTTGCAAGACTATGCAGCTCTAGGATCCACAGTTCACTGGCACCTTCATTCTGTCTCACTTTGTTCAAATTCCGAAGAGAGAGATTGGTGCTCTTTTTGGTGAGAGATAAGCTCATCTTTTTAAGTCAAGCTGCATTCAGAAGTGGCCAGTATGCCCATGGATGGCCACCCCAGGGCAGCTATCCACCCAGTCGAATCATCTTTAGCCAGGAGGACAGGGTCATGAGGTTGGCTGCTCGGTCCACAGGGCTGTATGTACGCAGAAGGCATCTGAGCTCATCTGGGGCCATTTGCCTTTCAGGCAACTATCACCCAGGTGGCTGCATGGGGAAATCAACAGGAAAGGCTGTTTATTGGACATCAAATAATTATTTCAAACAATGCTTTGATAGGTTCAGTACAAACGAATTAGAAACATATGGATTAAATTTCCATTGAAATACACACTTGGGTTTGAAAATTCACAGGATATGTGCTTGAGAAGGGATTTTTCCCCCTTTCTTTTTGCCAAGCCAGGTTATTTAGAAAATAACTCAGGAATTTTTCACAGCTCAGGCACCCTCACTCCCACTCCTACTCCCTCCTTCCCTTTGCTTTGGCTTTTCCCTCACACAGCGTTAATTAATAAAAGCAACATTTATCAAAGATGACAAGTCAGTCTGCGTGCGTGTCCTATGGAGTTGGGAGGTGGGTGTGATAATCTGCAGGAAGGATGCATTTCAGGGAGACTTGAGGTCGTCAGTGCTACAATGACTAACGCCCACTGCACACGTGCCCTGTGTCACGCACACTGTGCTAAGTGCTTAATCTGATCATTTAGCCCCCGGCAGACCCCTACCAGTAGGTGCTGTCACCATTCCCCATTTATAGATTAGAACCCGAGATTTAGGGTTAGAGGTATATTTCCCAGGTATTATCAGCTGGTAAGTGGTAGAGGTAACTCTGTCCTCCTGTCCTTAGAAACCACTCGGTGATCGTACCTTCTCTGTAAGTGGAGACTCATACAACCTCCGAGCTGGAAGAGAGTTCTAATACCACCACCTTCATTTTACAAAAGAGGAAACTGGGGCCCAGAGAGACAAAAGATCAAGCTAGATAATTATGCTCGGAAGCCCGGTTTAGACAGGAAAGTTGTTCATCAGAAGCATTCGTCTGATGGCTTCTCCAAGTGTTAAATATTTGAAATGCACGAATGCGAAAACCCTAGTTATAGCTGAACCATCTAGTACTCAAGTTCCAGCCCCTCACTCTTTGGATGGGAGGTATTTGCGTGTGAGATATAATCATAAGGACAAGATTTGTTTACCACCAACCTAGTTATAACATTGGGAGTTCCCAGGCCTGGCTCTCGACCTGACCCAAACAGATAACTTTACATCAAGGGATGATTGCTGGACCACTGATGACCCATCAGCCCCAAATTATCTCTCCCAACCCCTGCCTTGCTACCCAAAATTTTCAAAAATAGTCCCTCCTTTGTAGTACTGCAGTACTGTGTGGGGTTCCCAGGAGGTCCAAGATCTAATAAAAATGTGTTGCAAGGGAAAGAGAGCAGTTTAAACTCTAAAAGTGAATCAACTCAATGGGTTTACTCGCCTTGGAGTTCCCAGTCTGGAGGGAGAGGGAAGTGCTTTGTCCCTGTTCAAGAAGCCAGGGCCAGAAGACCATTCAGCTGACAGCATCCCTTGCTCAGACTCATGCCCACACAGAGACACTGTCATTGTCCAAGTTCTTCTGGTTGCAAGGAAGACAAGTGCACTTGTTCAGGCCATTGTTATTTGGGGTTTGCTATCATTCTCAGCCAAACCTAGTCCTGTACGCCACAGGGCATTTAGGAAAGCAAACCTGGGGGTGTACTCCTTTTTCCCATTTTGTAGTTATAATGCACACGTGGGTACACACACCCACACACTCTAGTCACCATAGACTGGAGGGGACGTTTCTTTGTCGTGCACATACTACGTGTTCTCTCTTACCTCCATAGCAAGGCCAATGGTCACGGTATCTACCTCCTTGTGGGCATTTACAGTTTATTGAAGGATTCTTTGGGGAGATATTCAAGATTTCTAGGGATTTCCTGCCAATGGGCAGATTCTTTCTCCTCCTAATGATAGGCGAGCTTCCGGAGAGCACCGAGGCCCTTTGTTCTCTGTTCTCAAGGAGACAAACTGTTATTTCTTTCCTCTGAAGAAGCTTCTTATACAATGGGTGAAATATCATGAATAATTAGGCCAAATAGCAACGCAAGCCCCACTAGAAATAATGCATCCATTATTTCATTTTATCCTTGTGGTTAGAGCTTCTGCCTAATTTAAGTTGGTATAAAGATAGCTGTAGGAATTCCCTGCCCAAGAACTCTAATTGTGCTCTTTATTGAATGTTTACCATTTCTTATTTGATTCTTCCTCCCTTGATCCATTGTTTTATAATTAAGAAGTGCTGTTGCTATTTCGATCTCACATAAAACCTCTGTAGTTGCAAAGAAGCCTTGTTCCTGGGTTTTCCTTAGGTCTGAGAATGAGGTTGAAAAGCTAATGTGTTGTGGTTACTCAGTGCTTTTGGTGGCGTTCACTAAGGAGGGACTTCCTACAGAGTTACTTGGTGGTCTGAGTGAGTTAGTGAAGCTACTCAGATACCCAGGCGGAGGGCAGGCTGGAAGACCATAAGGACCAGTGTCTCTTTCTACAGCCAACAAGTGCGGTGGGATAAAGGAGGTCGGGGAATCTGGCCAGCAACTAGCCCCCAACGAATATTTGCTAATGGGATGAAGGAAGCACATGAGATTTTTTGAAAGAAATATTACCCATTAGAGACACGAGGTTGATTAGGTTCTGGAGAAAGCAGCAACGTCAAAGGCATGCAAAATTTAGCAATCGTTGATGCTTCAATTCTGAGTTGTTGCTTCTAAGGAAATCCCTGTGATGTCATCAGTCCATAAAAGAATAATGGGTGAGTCCCCACTGTGTGTCCAGCGCTTGCCAGATATCATGAGTCGGATAGAAGCTTTTTCTGCCTCTATGGGGCGATGGGTGATGGGTGAGAAAGGTGAAAGGAAATCAACTTTCAGTTATAAAATAAATGAGTGGCAGGGATGTAATGTACATCATAGGAAATATAGTCAATAATATCATAATAACTTCGTGTGATGACAGATGGTTACTAGACATATTGTGGTGATCACATTATAAGGCACATAAATATTGAATAACTATATTGTGCATTTGAAACTAATACAATATTGTATGTCAACTATACTCTCGTTAAAAAAAATTTTTTTAAAGATGTATTTTCTTCCCTGGAGGGTGGTGGGGGTGACTTCTAATCTAGTCTCAATAAAGGAGTCATATAACAAAGTATATGAGATATGTTTATAAATAATAAGAATGACGCTACCAACCAGGAAGTTAATTACCAAATGGTAGGGAGACAGTGAAAAGTAAGGTCAGAAAGTGAAAATGAGAGGCACGATCAAGAGCTTTTTAGAGGTAATAGATCTCACACCAGATAGTATGTGTAGACACTAAATGAGTATCATAGATGAGATTAATATAATATAATATAATATAATATAATATAATATAATATAACATAACATAATGACAGCTCTGTAAAGTCAGGCAGGCCAGGGATTAAACCCTAGTTCCTCTGCACACCAGCTGTGCTGGCAACCTTGATGAAATTACTTA
Source organism: Rhinolophus ferrumequinum (assembly GCF_004115265.2). Lineage (NCBI taxonomy): Eukaryota > Metazoa > Chordata > Mammalia > Chiroptera > Rhinolophidae > Rhinolophus > Rhinolophus ferrumequinum. The sequence continues at coordinate 14,511,926 of NC_046299.1, read as the reverse complement.
ACTTCTCTTCTGAGCCCCAGATTCCTCATATGAAAAACAGGGGTAATAATAAAAACAGAACTTACCTCATAGGATTTTGTGAGGATTAAATGAGATAATACAGGTAAAGTACTTGACTTACAGTAATGCCATTAGATTTTAGCTATTGTTATATAATAAGGATAGAAATAACAAGCCTAAGGCTAACTGTTGTAGCAAATACACATTCAATTAATCAGTGATTCACTCAACAGTTATTTATTGAGTATCGACACTGGGCCAGGCCTTGGGGATACAGTGATGAGTTGAAAAGAATGAAGACTCTGCTCTCAACAGCCTTATAGCATGAAAGGAGAGACACATGTCAATCAGCAAAGATACTAATGGATCTATGAGCATAAACAAAGAGAAATGCTTTACAGGAAAGAACCAGTTTTGTGAGAGCTGAAGCAAAGAAATCTGACCGAAACTGGGGTCTAGGAAGGCTTCCGGGGATGTGACCATTGAGCTAAGGTTTGAAGGATGGGAGGGAATCCGCAAGGGAAGAGGAAAGAGCACGTTGCAAAGACAGGGAGACAGGCAGAGAGAAAAACAGGCACAAAGGCAAAGCACGGTCCAGGTTGGGGGACAGTAGCCAGAGGTGTGGGTGAGGGTGTCCAAGGCTCGGTCAGGGCAGGGGGATCAGCAGAAGGAGAGGGGAAGCTAAAGATGGGGCAGCTGGAGGGAGATATCCAGACCATGGCAGCCCTGGAAATCATGTTAGGGATGTTGGTCTTCAATCTTCCAGTAGAGAGTGACACATCTGATTTGAGTTTCAAGGTCATTTGGAAGCATCCCTCAAAGCTTGTCCTGCCTCCTTTCAGCACATCATCTGAACCATTTACCTGGAGCCAAATTACACTGAATTATGTGGAAGCTGCTTCTCCTGCTTCTGTCTGATGTCCCCCCCCGGAGAACATACACTCTCCAAGGGCCAGAAACATGTGCTCCGTGTATTACCCGCAGTGACTCACACAGAGTCTTGAAAATAGTAGGTGCTTCAACTGACCTATGTCTGAGTTTAAGGAAAACCTAAACAGGAGGCAGTGTCTCCCTTCCCAAAGAAAAAACCAAGTTGGACATGTGAGCTTTTATGAAATAGTAAGATGTTTACTTCCATATTTAATGGATCAATTTATTTTCATATATTACATGTTATATAAAACAGCATAAACATTTAGAAGTATCATTTTCCACAGTCTTTTAAAAAAAGTTTAGGTTAATGAAATAATTGTATTCAGACTCTTCCAGCACTCCTTTATCATTTGCTTTTGTCACTGAAGCCATTCTTGAATCATCAAACACAGTTCTTCATTGCATATCACCTGAACTTCTAAATTGGTCAAGACACAGCCCTTTGAATCCATGTAAGATGCTGTTACTGAAAATTTTATTGTAAGCCCAAGAGGTTCTTTCAATTGTCCTATAGGTGGATATATATGATCTCCACAAGGTCACCACTTATAATATCCTTCTTTTTTTAAAGAGAGCTTTAAAAACTTGCTTAAAATACCTTAAATATTTTTAATGATGAAGTCATATCTTCAGAAATAACAACCAAATCTGTGTTGAATATTTTTACCCCTCTTTTTTCACTTGATATTATCAGGTGACATTTACAAGCCTCCGCTCTCCTTTCCACCATCAGCTGAGGTCACTTCAGGCTAATGTCTTCCCCCAAACACTGCCTTGATTTTTAAAATAAAGTAATTGAGAAAGTGTCAGAAATGAGAAACGTTGTCAAGACATATTCTATGGAGAGGTTGTAAGGGAAACGATTTGCTTTACAATCAGACTTTTCTAGTAACTCCTTGTCCAGATGAATATATTTATTTGCTTACCTGACCTTGTGATCATGGCTCAGGGGACACAGGATAATCTGGAAGCTTTTGTTGGGAGAAGTATGGTGTAACTTTGGAGAATAAATTTCTCTGTACGTGGATGAATGAACCTGAATCAAGGATGTGAGTGCACCCAGTCTGGCCTTGTTTCCTCAGAGAAGGTTTGTTCTCAAGGAATGAGAGTGGCTCTTGGTTCTTCCCGCCTTCCTCTTCCAAGTCTGAGCCACAAGATTCAGATGGTTCTAACAATGGGGCAGGTGTCAAGAGAAAGTATGTTGCGTTAGAGTCAGTAAGAGCGTGAGTCTTGGAGCCGAGTGGTGAACCAGCTCTGTCATTCACTAGCTGGGTGTCTCCGTCAGCTCAGGCTTCTAGAACAAAACACCATGGTCTGGGGGGCTTAAACAACAAACATTTCTTTCTCACAGTTCTCTGGAGGCTAGAAGTCTGAGGTCAGGATGACAGCAGATTCAGCTTCTGGTGAGGGCTGTCTCCCTGCCTTGTAGATAGCTGCCTTCTTCCCTTGTTGTCACATAGCCTTTCCTTGTGTGTGCATGTGGGGAGAGAGAGGGACCCATCTTCCTTTTCTTGTAAAGGCACTAATCCCATCATGAGAGCGCCACCCTCGTGACCTCATCTAAACTTAATCATCTCCCGAAGGCTCCACCCCCAACATACCACCCTATTGAGGTTAGGATTTCAACATATGAATTTTTTTGGGGGCGGGCACAAGCATTCAGTCTAAAACACTGGGTAACCATGGATGAAATGTTTAATTTCTCTGGGCCTCCCTTTCCTCCTCTATCTGTAAATGTAGATAATAATGGTACCTATTCCCTGGGGTTTTGTGAGGATTACATGACATAATGTAAGTAAAATGTTGGGACAATGTGGAAGATGGTAAGTACTCAATAGTGTCAACCATTAGAATTACTGTATGAAACTTTGGGAGATCAGGGACCACTTTGAGAAGATAATCAGAACTACTCCACTCACCAAAAAGAGACATGCATACGCATGCAAAATTTTGCAATCAATTTTTGTGAATCTCGACCATAGAAGACCACCCTAGAGTTCACAGTATTCCTGAGTCTTTCTGCTGTACTCCAATTAACAGGATTCTCCTTTCTCTGAAACCTTTCAGAGTATATTGACGATGCTACCGTGTTTCCCTGAAAATGAGACCCGCCCCGAAAATAAGCCCGAGTTAAGATCGTCAGCCAGATGAACGCATTTAGTACATTATGACGATGTTCCAGAAGAAGATGACATGACTGTATTTGAATAAATGTAGATTGTTGTACATGAAAAAAAATAAGACATTTCCTGAAAATATGCCCTAATGTGTTTTTGGAGCAAAGATTAATATAAGACCCAGTCTTATTTTCAGGGAAACATGGTATATAAGTTACTCCTCAATTCTACCCTATCTCACATTGTTTGTGAATACTTTATGCTGATAGTTTATGTGTATTGGTTTTCACAGCCAGATGACAAACCTCTTAAAGACAGGGGCTGCTGTTAATGCTTCATCATCCTAAGTAGTAATGGGGCGGAGTATTGGTCTGTGATCCTAGGTCAGCTGGGCCGCATTAGACTCACTTGGTGAAGATTTCTGGATCTCACCCTTGAAAGTCCCTGGGAATATGCATTTCCCCACATTATGTAGCCTTTCAGCCAGTGTAGTGAACCATTTTTGTTACAGGAAGTAATCACCAAGCCCTTCTTGGTTGTGGTTACCAGAAAACAATAGCATATTCTGAGGGCTGACTAGATACCAGACTCTGTGTCAGGTGCTTTCTGTGCGTGGATTTCTAAAAGCCCAATAATCCATTAAAGTAGATGTCATCATCCTATGTCTTGCACGTGAGGAAACTGAGGTACGGAGAGGTTGAGTAACTGGAAGAAACAGAACAGATACAGAGTTCAATCTCTCTGACTCCAGAACCCATGCCCTCACAGCCACCCCACACGGCTTGGATGCTGGTGGGTTATGAGGTCATTGGTTTGCTTCTCAATGACTCTGCTAGCGGTGAGGCCATTGCTTTGTGCAGTACTCAGAATCCCTCACAAACTTTGGGTCACCAGAGTTTGGACTTTCTCTGATGACAGCTTTGCCTGACTTCAGGGCTTATGGTATGACGTGAAGGGATAAAGTGAGGTGCTTGGGGGAAGAAGGATCATGATCGCAAGGTCAACCTCCTCTGAAAGGTGAGCCAAGGAGACCACCCTACAAATCCCTGTGGGGGGATCATTTCACTGTTCGCTATTTTGGTTGCTTCTAACTGACAATCAAGAAGTGAGGGCTCTTGGGCCAATACTTAGAGCTGGCTGGGGAACAATCAAATAGTCATTTTAAGCACTTTGTTCTAGACTTCTCAGGGCCCCAAGAAATATATCCTTATGCGATAAAAGATATGTAACGCCAACACCTTAGTCTCACCCATGCCCTCCATGTCATGGATAAATGCACACCCTGCAGCCATGAAGGTTGGAACGCTTCTTTCCATATGGACCTGCGTCTGGCTTCAGGCATGGTGGGTGCCTGCTTCCAACCAAGCAGATTTGTGTTAACTTCTGGCTGGCATGTCCTCCACGGTGAACGGTGAACGTAGGGAAGCAGGGAGGTCATCAGTTAGCAGTCTCAAGTTAACCCCCTTTTCATTTTAATATCAGTTGCAGACAATTTGAACATGCTTTGAGGAACACTTGTCTCTCTCTTTCCAAAATGATTCTGATGTTTTTATGATTATTAGTAAAATCTCTGAGACAGAATTTTATGGGCACACAGAGACTCTAAAACATCTTTCTTTGTCTTGAAAAATTATACGTATTAAGGATAATGGAGGAAATTTTTAATCAGAATGTTCAAGTGAAAAGTCAGGGTGTGAAAGACAGAATTTTAAGAATCTGCTGTGCCTCCTTTTAGCATTGAGTTGGCTTCCTGCACAGGCCTTCATGGGATGTGTTTCCTGAAGACAGTGTACCCCCAGGAAGCATCTGCCACAAGAATGCCCCGAGTGATGGTTTCAGTTTAGGTGAGGGGCCAGAAGTCTCTTTGGGAAAACGCATCCTTAACTTTTTTCTTGTTTTTTTTTAATCATCTGCCTTGCTTTCTCCTCACTCCTCCCCGACTTCAATTCTGTCAGCATTCTCTTTGGAGTTTCATGGATCTGTTCACCGAAACTGTGTAAAATCAAAGTGACGTAAAAAGCAACCCTCATTCCTTTTTAACCCCTAAATGAGAATAGGTTGAAAAATGAGACAAATGCGAGGGGCGTGATGAGTTAAACATGGGTGCACCCTGAACGAACAGGAAGGGCAGAGCGCCCGACATCTGGTTAGAAGTCAGCTTCATAATTCATGCAGATACGTATTGTGAAGGAAATTCCTCGGCAAAGCCTGGAAAAATTTAGCCTTGCTCAATGCAAGCAACAAACTGGCACTGTTTCCGTGTACGGTCCTCGCTCTAGCAATCGAGCGTAGCTGGAAGCAATACAGAGTCCTACCTGCAAATGTCCTTCGCGGCCTCCAGCTCCCCACCACCTCCCAGCGTTGGGACTCCTATCAAACTCTGTGTTTAAAACGAGAATCCTGGAGAAGTTGGTCATTACCAGGACATAATGACAGGTAGCTTAATTAATGGTGTGCATTTAAAAATGGGAGGAGGACAAACAAGGCAGCTAATTTTGATAATGAACAGATTTGGAGGAATCAGGTGACAGTGTCCTCTGCATAGAGTTCTGCACCGACCATGTTTTTGTTTGGATTCTGTGTTAATTTTAGTGACTGTAAAACACAACATGCCAAATTGGTTGATTGAAATAGTGCTACTTCCCAGAGGCTAGCAATCTGTTTTCTTGCAGGAGGTAGGGAGGTTGTTGCACAATGAGTGTTGACTCAGTTGCAGCCAAGTCTTATGGAGAACTGAGATGGTTGTCCAGGTAGCTCAGTGCCTCGGTTAACTGGATGCTTTGAGTATTCTGATTCTGCTTTATGTCTGCCTGTGTATTCTTCCGTTCATGTGTTTATGCTTCTGCTCATTGTATAATTGGTTCGATTCTCTTTGCCAGTGTAGACCAGGACTATATTTTGATCTGGAACATTGCCTTTTTAGTCAAAGGTACGTAGAGTATTCTCCCTAAAGAAGGTAGTTAGTCATTTCAAATAATCTACTGAAGGGAAATTGAATTTTTATAGCCCTTTTAAATCCAAGAACGTTCAGTCACTGGGTTTTAAAATGAAAGGAAGGAAAGAATAAAGGAAGGAAGGAAGGGAGGAAAGAAGGTGGCTTGGTTTGTGAATTTAAATTTAGAAAACTCTGAAGAAACACTTACCCTTTCTTTAAATAAATAAATACTGACTGCTAAATTATATTGTTGAATTTTGAATCATATGATAAAGTGGTACTTAACGGGGCTATAAACAATAAAGATAAACATTTTCGCTCTCATGGGACTTCTATTTAAAAGTAGGAAAGATGATTTTAACAGAGTATCATATAATAGCAAATATGGTAGCTTATTATAAGATTATAGATGTTAATTTTTCAATCACATTTTGCAAAAGTTGTTGCTGAGCATGGTTATATATGTCAGTTTTTGTCGTCAGTCTCACTAAAAGAAACCATTCACTAGTAAAAGACTCAACACTGAGCATTATTTAATGGGAATTGAAACAAGCCCCTGTTTTCAGGGGAGTTTTTGCTCTAGAGAAAATTCCCCTCAGAATATCAGGGAGATACTTCAGATAAACATTTAGAATTACCTCCTGGCTAAGAAAGCAAGCCAGGAAAAAAAAGAAAAAAAGAAAGAAAAAGAAAAAAGGCTTAAAAAAAACCTCAGCCAAGACCCCCGTGGCAAGTGGGAAGGAGTTGGAACAGCTCATAATTTGGGCTTTTAGCTGTTTTGCTGGGTTGTTAGTATTTGGTTTTATCCGAGAGCAATTCAGGATTTTAAGGCGTCTTTCCTTGTTGCAAAGATAAATAAACAGAAATTCCGACATTCAGGGAGATTTGTACTTTTATTTCCTTATTCCTCATTAGAACCTATTTGGACCCCAGCCCCCACCTTTTTTTCAAACCTTTCTGTTTCATGCTAACTCTTTAAAGAGAAAGAGGCATGAAACAAACAGCAGCGAGAACCTTGGGTAGAGGTTCCTGTGAATTTATTTAGAAATAAACCCAACTCTTCCTTTTGCCTTAACGAGCATTTAGGAGGCCCAACTATCAGACCAGTGGTAATGAGAAAGAGGCCTGGTTGTGATTTGCTATTGTAATTTAAACAGACTGAGAATCCAGTGAAATTGTTTTGTTCTAATTCTTCAAATCTTTTTTTTTTTTTTTTGAGTTCACTGACTTCTCAAAGAAAGACTTTCCCAAAGTAGTTGGCAGTTTCCAGAATGATAAGGGGAAGTAGGGGAAAAGTTTCATTGTTGTTTGCTCTGTCCTGCTTTTTCCCCACTTCAAGAAACTGAGGCCCCGTGGAAATCCTTGGAGAACATTTGGCAAGTATAGGCTGTTATAAGTGAAATAGAAATCAAAAGCATCGTTCCACTGACTCCTTTAGGTTCTTAAGCAGAAGAATGTTCTGATCACTGAAGCCTTTTCAGGGCCCAAAATTAGAAAGTAATAAAAAATATCACACTCTCCCTGGTGGGTAGGACATTTAATTGGTTCCCCAGCAGGAGTCCAGCTGAAGTCAGAAATGCTTACTTTCTAGATCTCTGCTTTGGAAGGACAGCATGCAAACACGACAAAATAAGTAAGAAATCAAGGGAAGGGAAACCAGAAAACCAGAGACAAATGCAGAAGTAAATAGCTCGGGGCTAGGAAGAATAAAGAAAAGAAATGCATTAACCCCAAATTTCTTTAAACACAAAAATTTGCGCACAACACACCAGACCAGATGGCAAGTTTATGCATTTAGATCAGCTTGGACCAAACATCCCTGTTTAGGACTGAAGTTATTCTTTGGATTGCATTCTAGCTGCAGGATGTTTTTTTGGGAGAGAATGGACTGTGCTCCCAGCATTCTGACTGTTTGGGGTTTGCCTTAAAAGACCAGCCAGAGCCTTGATTCGCAGCTCGGGCTTGGCCAAGGAGCAGCTTTCCCGGCTGGGCCGGTTAAATGTTCCCAATTACTGGGACTTGTCATTATCCAGAAAAACCACTCGGCCCACAGAGCCTGATGCTCTGCTGCCACCTTCTGTCCTAGCCGAGGCACCAAGAGGCTGTTAAACTCCGGGCTGCCCGGAAAATCTGGTGACTGTCCCCTCTGCCTTTAAGAGTCAGGCTGGAGTAACCAGCACAATCCAGAGGCATTATTGTCCTGTCCTCATGTCTACCTGGGGGCTCAAGGTTTTGGGGTTTGGCCCTTTGAAATGGTTTCTTCCAGAACCAACATTAACTTGTTTGCTTGCCTCCCTCTTTTTCTCCCTCCCAGATCTCGAAGTTTCCATAGGTAGAGGGGTCTGGAAAATAAAGTTGAAGGCAAAGACAGGGCTTTTTGTTTTCAAACGTCAGCACACTCTTCTCTAAATCATTGCCAAAGACAAATGGGATGGAGTGGAGGCAAGGAAAAGTGAGATTGAATAGCAGGAAAAAAGCCCTGACAGCAAGATCTATTGCCCTGTGGAGAGGCGTCCCCAGGGGTGAGCTATTGGGAGAGATATTTAAAACTTGAGTGGACAAAACATTAGACCCTTCACCACAGGGAACAATTCTGTAGCAGCTCCTGGGACCTGACCCTCGTAAGCACAGAGGTCCTTCCCAACTCTAATTTTTTATGATTTCTCCGTTGACTTCCCGTTCTATATAAAGTATTTGGTTGCCGCTGAGGAATCCAACTGCCTCGACATTCGGTTTGAGGTTAGGATGGTTTCAGTATACTTTCATTTTTGTGTAGCATGAAAAATGCCCCTGTACCTACTCTCTTGGAGCCAAAGAAAAGCAAATTCACATAATTAAGCCTACAAATACGTGCTTTGTAGTATGACCTTTGGTAAAGGCTTACCTCTTCTGAGTCTCCAATTTTGGTTTGTCTGTCTGTCTCAGAAGTCTAGGTAATGCTATCTGATGCCAGTGATGAACATTTTTGGAAGGACTGTGAAGTGGAAGAAATGGCTTAGCTCTGCATCTCATTTCTAACTGCTCCCTCTTTGTGTGGATTTTATACTTCTCAGCTTTCAGACCTTTGATTGGGAGGGAAGCAAAAGGGAAGAGAGGCAGGCACAGTCATGTTCTTTGCTTGCAGGATCATCCTCTTTAGGGTGACTTGGTTCAGCCATCCCACCAATAATTATGAGGCTCCCATTAATTGCGAACCACTGAGCTGGTCAAAGTGGAGGTGAACAAAGACAGACAAGAAAACCAGTGGAATCTATGGGATACCTTTCTCGGTGTTTTTTACCTATTCTTAGCGTCAGGTTTGAAATCCCATATTCTGCAAAGCATCCTGTGATCTGGCCCCTGCCTCTTCTTTGATTCTCTTTCTCCATGGTCCGATGCACCGGCAGGCTGGGTCTATCTACTCTCATTTCTTTGGTGAGCTCAGTTCCTTGTCATTCCAGTGCCTGCAGGGGTGCTGAGACCAAAACACAACTAACTGGTCTTCCTCCCACCCTTTAACCCAGTGCTGCTTCTGATCTCTCAATTCCCAACTGAAAGGTCACTTGCACAGAGTGACCTTCCCAGGCCTCTTGGCTTATATCAGGTCTCTTGAGCGTGTGTGCTTCCTCAGCCCTTGGCTCCTCTCCATCAGAGCCATGATGACATAAGGACAGCCAATGACTCCAGGACTGGAGGGGGGTGGTTACTGTCGAGCTCTCCCACCAGAACATGCTCCATGCAAGTGGGCACCTCCACTGTCTTGTTAATCTTTGCTTCCCAGAGCTTCCCACAGGGACTTGGTCATAGTTCTGTTGATTGGATGAACAAATGAAAGCCTGAAAGAATGAAGTGCTGTAACACTGGAAGGCAGAAAGTACTGTTGGATTACAGAAGGAGAGAGAAGGAATTCCACTTGGAAGGGCTTCTGAGAGGAATTTATGGCTGAGCTGGGTCTTTTCCTCTCCTCCAGTTTTATTGAGATGTAATCGACTCACAGCACTGTGAAAGTTTAAGGGGTACAGCATAATGACTTGACTTACACATATTGTGAAATGATGACCACAATAAGTTTAGTTAACATCCATCATCTCATGTAGGTACAAAGAGAGAGAGAGAAAGAGAACATGTATTTTTTTTCCTTACGAGGAGAACTTTTAGGATCTAATCTTTTCACAACTTGAGCTGGCTTGTAAGGAAAATTTTAAAAGTTACCCTGTTGAGAACGGCCTAGGGGCCACTTCCACAGGGTACACCCTCTAGCCAGCCTAGGAATGGGGTTACCTTTTAATTTTTTATTACAAAATAATATGTATCCGTGATAAGAAATTCGAACGTTGTTGAAATGTACAAATACTGAACTTTACCATCCTTAATTCCTGCCCACAGCCTGGAGGCATGACCACAAGTCACAGTGGGTGGGTGTCCCCTTCTTCCTATCCAGACTGTTCTTTATACCTTTCCCCCAGCGATAAAATTATTTAAAATAATGTTTTATATATCTACATTGTCTCAGGGAACAGACTAATTTCTTCTTTGGCAAATCTGGAGGAGTTTGTAGGCCACTGCCTACTTCCTAGGAGCTGTGGAAGATGTATTAGAAAAGATTTTTGCATTGTTGTAATAAAGCAAGTCTGGCCCCAATTTCCTACCTCCCGGGAAACGGAGGTTTGGGTGTGAAAAGACCTTTTAATAGGTACACTGACTATTGGGTTCTATTACAATGAGGATTAAAAGACAAGACATATCAGGAAATCTGAATAGAATGGAAAATATGAATAGTTTGAGTGCATTTATATTCAGTAGTTCCCAAGTTCAGGGAGCTGACATATGTTGAGTGTCTGGCATTGGGCTAAGTGCTTTACATGTGTCATTTTATTCAATCTTTCTGATGACCTTGCAAAGTGGATCTTACTATTATCTTTCCCAATTTACTGTTGAGGGAGCTGAGAGAGAATTTAAGTTTCTTGCCCAAGGTCAGAAAAACAAGTAAGTATTAGAGCTGGGACTTGAACGAGAGCTTGCAAGCTTCATCACTAGGATATTTTGGCCTCTGGGTAAGTCTAAGAATAGGGGACATGGAGTTAGAAGTCCTAGCTGTCTCCGCTCTTAGCTTGGGGAACTGGAAATATTGGAATTTCTGAGTCTCAGATTCAACCCTTATAAATGGGAATAATAGTCGTCATCCCACAGGGTTGTTGGGGCTACTAAATGGAATCATCTCTGGCAGTATTTGGTCAGCTCTAGCACAGTCTAGCATGTTCATGAGTGCCTCTTAGCTCCTTTCATAGTAGCACCTTTCAAGATGGCTAAGGTTGGCTGGGATCCCTGAGACGAATAACGCTGAATGAGAGGAGTCACCCATGTCAAAGTTGGAGGTGAGTGAAGAATGATAGCTCTCCTTCCTACAAAGCTGTCTGTTCTAGCTCTCATCCTCATCCCTGTTGCCAGCTGTATTATCATTATTAATGTAGATTTGTGTCCACGTTTTAAACCATGATTTTACTGTCTCTGTCAAGTAATTTGTGCTTTTTGTGAAGTCAAGTAACACAGAGAGTAAAAATGATCGTTTTAAATGCCCACCTCTGTGTTTTCAAGGTACTTAACTTTTTGATTCTTGGCATGTGGGTTATTAACTCCACATTACTCAGAACAGATTATAAAGTAGCATACGAATACCAGCCTGCCCCTGAGTCTTGCTGAGGAAAGTCTTGTTGTGAGATGACAGCAGGCAGAGTAAACAAGGCAAAAGAACCTCTTAAAGAAACCAGGTGGGCCTTCCTAACCCCAGCGGATTAGATCAGATTTTTCTCCTGCTTCAGGTTGGTGATGTTTCTTCAATACCACGGAGGGGGAGAGCTGACCTTGGTTTATAACATGCCCTGTAAAATGTCTGTTTTTTTCTTTAAAAATCCGAACACTCGCAGAAAATGTAAATATGCCTCTTCTCCTGCTATATGGCCTCTTTCCGCCAGCAAACATGTGTGAAATCTCACACGTCCTCGTGTGCACTGAGGCCGACTGTCTGATCCAAGACGACAAGGCTGTTTTCCATGTGTCTGTCAGTGGCGCCAAACCCCCAAAGCCAAACGAGACCAGATGGGAAACCGCAGGACCAGCCCCCTGCCCTCGGCTGTGTGTTGTCACCTCATTTGTGTGTGCATCAAGTGAGAAGACCGAGGGGGTCAACCCCATTTCTGAGCGGGGCTTTGCAAATGGGATGGCTTTCCACACCTGACTCAGCCTGCAGTGCCAGCCCAAAGCTCTCCATGGCTTGACCACCTGAAAGCCACTGTCTCGCTCCCTCCCCCACAGCTCACCAACGGTCTCTTCCCTGATACAGAACAGACACTGGAAAAGAACTCAAGTACGCTGTGGGGAAACAGAACAGGCCGTCAGCCATTGTTTATCGTGGGCTCATGAGCTGTCTTCCTGGTTTAAGTTGAGTGAGGTACGCAGAGATCATGCAGGTCTTCATAGCTTTGGCTGTTCTAACATCTGGGTGGGTTCATTGTCCCCGCAGAGACAGAGACGTAATAATAGTAATCCACAGAATATCCCCAGTGCTTTACAGTTTGCTAAGCACTTTCACATTTGTGACTTCCTTTCACCCTCTCCACCACTGCAAGGAGATCAAGGAGGATACTGTCCCTACCTCACAGAGAAGGATATTGGGAGTGGCTTGCCCAGGTAATGATGGGAGTAGCCTTCCTTCCCACAACCATGTCTGGAGAACTCCCAATAATTTAATGTTCTTGGAGCAGAAAATGAACTTGGAGGAATGGCCTAAAGATGCTGGGCTCCTGACTCCCTCAGGTTCCCTCTCCTCTTCTGGCCCCATTTTCAGTTCCCTCCTGGGATCTGTGCGGGAACAGAGTGCCCAGTGCCTAGGGTAGCCGAGAAGCCTCCTTTTCCTCCCTACGCTGGAGCTTGTCATGATCTGAGCAAAAAGTTGACAGTGACTGGCGGCTGACGTGTCTCTTTGTGGACTGCTGGGTAGCAGGCAGCCTGGCGTTCTTTTTCAGGCTGTCCCAGGTGATATTTTTCAAACTGGTTTTTGAAAAACCGAAAAATCAAGTCTGGTTAGTGTCTCGCGATTCCAGAAGGGGTGGCTGTGGGTAGCATCAGACGAGGTGATCCTGAATTGCCCCAGGGTAGAAACAATCACTGAGAGAGAAACATGGTTTCTGACCTGCAGGAATTTGAAGAAGCGACACACAAGAGTTGTGCTGGCCCTTGGTTCCAGCACTCAGGACTGATCAAAGACCCCAGTGTTTGCTGTGACCCTGGCCACTCATTTCCACTTGGATTGGCTGGGGGACCACACTCAAGTGCATATAATCTTCCTACAAATCTAGCCACTTGGTTGTAATTTGCATAAAATTCTACCAATTGAGATCTGCCTTATTTAAACAGTCTTCAATCTCAAATTCTAGAAGAATCTCACGTGCTTTTCCTTTAGCAGGCTTTTCCCCAGCTCCCATCACAGCCTTACTGTGTGCTTCTGTCAGTGGCAGGATAAGGACCAAAAGGGTAGTTGGGGTCAGGGCAATAGTAAGCCCCTAGTATATTTGTTTGCTGGTTGGCTGAATATGAAACAAACAAACAAACAAAACATAGTCCTTTTATATTAACAATAATAGTGCCCCAAGCATTATGCTAAGAACTTTAAAGCATGATCTCATTTAATCCTAAGACTACTTATTAGGTAGAAATATGTTACTCACCCCATTTTACAGATGAGAAAATTGAGGCTAACGAAGTTTGTTAACTTGCCTAAAATCATGTATTAGCATCTTTTAGCAGGGAGAGATGATATCCACACCCAGAACTCTCTTACTCCAGAACCTCGTGCTTTGAGCCGCTGCCCGGTTTAGGCTAGTGATTCTCAAACTCTAGGCGCAGGCTGGAAGCAGTATTTCTGTTTTGGACTCATATATATGTACTCCTGCAAGTCAAATGTTACTAATAAGCCCCCTCAGTGACACAGCCTGGAAAGCAAGGCCTTTCTCCCTGTTTACATTGAAGTTAGCCTGTTCTGCAGTTGGTAACTTAGTCACATTGGGGGTTCAGCCCTGACTACATGAGGGCTTCATGCTGGCACAACAGGAAATGAAAGCCCTCGAAAAGTACACAAACTCTCTGTCCTGAATCAAGGGTTGCCAGATAAAGTACCGATGCCGAGTTAAATTTGCGTTTCAGGTAAATAATAAATAAAATTTTAGAATAAGTATATTTCATAATATATTTGGGATATACTTATCTTTTAAAAATTATTCACTGTATTTATCTGAAGTTTAATGGGGCATCCTGTATTTTTATTTGTTAAACTGGATAACCCTATTGGAACTCAAAATAAATACATCTGAACCAACCAAACAAATATGATGTGGGTCTCATGTCCATGTGTATCGGAAATGCATAGTTAATATATATTAATAATATATATTGTTATTAGTGATACTATCATATTGGTGCTTAATGATAATAACAATTATTGTCATTATTATTATTAGTAGTAGTAGTAGTATTAATCACTGGAACACCAGGATTTCTGGGAAGCTTCCATGGTTTATGTGGGATCAATGTGACATACTTGAGTTAGAATTGGCCCAGAAAATCTGGGAAAAATAATTGCTGTATATAGAGGAGGTGGCTTTTGACTTTTGACTAGTGATTCTCAGTCTTGGCTACACATTGGAATCATCTCGTGAGTTTTAAAAGATGCTAATGTCTGGGCCCCCCCTGAGGGATTCTGGGGGTAATTGGTCTGTGATGTGCTGACATGCTGACGTGCTGACAATAAAAATCCTTAATATTCCAAGGCTTCACAAACGGTGTGGACGAAATGGTGGTACAGGTGTTTAGAAGTGGGGGATGTTTTATGACTGGGATGGTCCCAGTAGCTTCCATGGAGGAACAGGGAACCCAACAGGTTGAAGGATGTGGAAGGTGTGAATAAGCAAAGAAGAGCAAGGACAGTATGCCAGGGAAAGGGAATGGCTTGGAGCAAAGGGGTAGGAAAAATTGTACAAGTCAGGGACAGACAACAGATCAGTCAGATTAAAGTGGCATATACAAGCAGGAGAAAATTTTTTTTACTGAATTGTTTTTATTTTTATGTATAAAAAGAATACGTGAAGTTGTGGAAGTTTTGGAAAATACAGCACTGCAAGATGAAGAAAAAGCCTTTGCCTATCAATCCATTATTAAGTGGAAATCACTTAAATTTGGCCATTTGGAGATTGTTTTAGAACATACCCTTCCACAATCTCGCCTTCTACATTTTTATTTAACATTATATCACACGCATTTCCCCATGTTATTAGACATTCTCCACGCACATTTGTACTGGCTGCAATTGTTGCCACGATATTGATGTAGCTTACGTTGCCCAACCTTCTTCCTAAAGTTAGACATTTGGGTTGCGTAGATTTTCCACAAATTTGGGGTTGATTTTAGACTTGTAAGAAGTGAGTGGAAGAATCCAAATACAAAGCTTGTCCATGGACTGAAAGAATTTTCAGGCTACTTCTTCAAACTGTGCTCTCACAAGCCCTAGAAAAAAACTTCGAAGTCTTCAACACCAAAACCAGACGTCAATTCATTCTCAAAATCAAAATGGCGCCCACCTTGGGGTACTCCAAGCAATGTGTTGGGCTTTCTCTTCTCAGCCCCAAATCACAATTCCTAACAAATAAAGGTGCTGCTTCCCCATATTACAGACTGCCGTCTGGCCAGGAAACTACTGTTGGGACCTCAGATTTTTTTAACACCCAATTAAATTGGTGTAATTGGATAGAATTGCAACTTCTTTGCCTCCAGCTGTGAGTCATAATCTGTTTCACACCCAAGTGTTGTTTTACTTGATTTTTAGTACTTTTCCCAGAGTTGTGGAGATGGGGGTAGAAAGAGAGAGCCCTTTCTCACTTTTCAATGTGTAGATGATTTTTCCTTCATTTGAAGGAGTCACTCCCTGGAAGTTGGACTATCATTGTTAACCTCCCTTGGGCCAAGACTCTACTTTGACCCCAAGGTTTTAGCATCCAACTCTCTCTGAGGCCTGCTGTTGAAATTGTCTGAGCAATATGGAAACAGTCCGATTAGGAAAGCACAATTGATCAAGCTTGAAACTCAGCTCATGTGCCAGCTGTGAACAAAACGGAATTTTGTTCAAGGCTCATCTGGCCCAATTCCCAAGCTGTGGGAATGACAAGTAGACATGCTACTGTGTTCAATTCTGATCCGTTTTACAAACATGAACTAGATATACCTTTTGTGGGTTGGAAGATAAAGTTAATCGGGGGAGACCAAAGAAGCTTAAAGTTTATACTTAATATTTAATGTTTTTGTAATCGGAGGTCCACAGTTGGATAATAGGGTCCATAGAAAGGAGTGTTTTGGTCTTCAATCCAACTCTGTTGTCTGAACCCCTTTTCCCTGGACTCGTGTCTCTCATGTGGAACCTGTGCTCATTCCTGACTTTGGTGATAGTCATCAATTCTGTAGAAGACTCGTGTGGGGACAGAGTCCCAGAGAGCAGTTTCTAGGCTCCTGGCCTCATGTGGAAAGGTGCGGGCTCGGTTATTAGATGGCCATCAGCTGTAATCAGATGGCCATCCGCTGTGGCTGGGTGGCCATCAGCTGTTACCGGTTAGCCATTAGCCACTGATATAACTGCCATGGCTAGGCTGCGGGTTAGTTGGTTGGTTGGCAGAGAAGCGGACTGCGGATTGCAGCTAGCAAGTGCGGTTAGCAAGTGAATCGCCGACGGTGCAGATTGTGTGGATCCTACTTCCTGTGTCTTGCCCGGCCGCCAGTGAGACTTGTTGGGGTACAGGCAGATGTTTGCTTTTGTGTCTCGACCAGCCGCCAGCAAGAATATAGTGGTATGACCCCCCTGTCTATGGCTCCGTGTTTCCCTTTTGGTCTCACCATGTCCTGCGTTCTTGTGCGGGGAGCGGGAGCTGAGACCCTGCATGACAACTCATATGTTGGATCAAAGGTTCTCACACGTGAGTGTGCACTAGAATCACTGGGAGGGCATGTGAAACCCTGTGTTGCTGGAGTCCCCTTCTGATTCAGTAAATATGGGGCGAGGTCTGAGAACTTGCATCTCGTACCAGTTCTCAGGCGAGGCTGTTGCTGCTGATTAGGAGACCAACTTTGACTGCGTTAGATTTTGAACGTTCCTTAAGAAGCATCCAATCTAAGCATTATAGTCCACAACCATTTTTCCACTTTCCTCGTTTCCTAGGCAGGCATCACTGAAAGGAATCCCATTCCTCTTTCCTCCTGGGTCCTGAATAGTCTCCAAATCCTTTCAATACATTAGTTGAGAACCTTGTTCCCCCAAGTGCTCCAAGGATCAGCAGCGTTGGCATCACCTGGAAGTTTGACAGAAATTTAAAATCTCAGAATCTGCATTTACCAAGATCCCTGGAGGATCTGTATACACAATAAAGTTTAACACGCATGAGTCTAGGCAACAAGAGTTACACTGGAGTCGATCCCTATTTGCTTAACATTGTCCAACCATTTCATTTTAGAAATGAGAAAGCAAGCGCCCACAGAAGTGAAAGGACTCACCCTCCTCTGGGTAGCAGATTTTCCTGGGCTTACTAAAGTGACAACTTATTTAAGGTGTTAGCTAATAACCTGAAAAATGCAACACCAATCCCAAACCCCCTGGTAATGTTATAGCATTTTTAAATGGGTCTTAGAAATGGAAAAGTCTAGACTTGAAGGAAAGATGCTCTAATGATCAGAGGGCAGGCAGTAGGGTCAAGACAAACACTGTTGTCATGAAATTGATGCTGTACACAGGCACTAGAAGCTTCTAGAAATGGGGCTAATGAGTGCCCCACCCCCACCTCCCACTACCCCACCTAATTGCTGGCTGGGATTCTAGGCTGGGAGGACTCAAGGCTTGACTCTGCTCATTGCTGCTCTCCACAGAATGAGGCCAGTAGACTCTGCCCTCACTAGCCTCCTAATTCTAGAGAGATAACTTGTAGTTCTTGTCTGAAAAAAAACATTCCACAAAGACAGCGTTGGAGGCGGACCCAGATAGAAGAGAATATTGCTTTAAGATATAGCAAAAAGTGTTTGTAAAACATCATGCACTCCAAGATGAGAAGGGAATGGGCTTGAACTTAGAGCTATCCGGGTCCATGATGATGAGCCAATCCATAGGTCCTTAGTCCTAGACAGCAAAGCCACTCATCAAACAGAGCGGGCGTGGGAGGATGGTCTTCTAGACCAAGTGGGAGCAAACCTCAGGTATAGGTGTGGGCTGGAGGGGGTGTCTAAGACTAGGAGTGGGGATGCATGGTGCAAGCAACCTCGATTTATGTGAGGCAGGCCTGATTTAATCTGTTCCACCATCACCCTCAATTATTACAGAAACAGAAAGAATGGTTCTTAACTTGATTTTAATTATGGAGTCCTTAGAGAATCTAATTGAAGTTATGGACTCTCTCTCATCAGATGGAAGGGCACATTTGGGTCATGGTACATTTGTGCAGACTATTTCAGAAGTTTCATAGCCCCCAAAAGCCTCTAAGAGATCCAAAGACCCCAAGCAAAGAACTCGTGATCAGTGGTGTAAGAAGTGCTTGTTCAAAGCCATACAGAGATTAGTGGCAGAACGGGAACCAGGATTCCTAACTTTCTGCTCGGGGCTCTTTACAAGACCCCAAAGTCTACCACTGAGAGAAAATTTAAGGAGTAACTCAAATTTAGGAGCTTTATCTAGTTGAGCTTAAACCTCAAATAATCTCTCGCCTGTGCATCTTTGAAAGTCAAATGAAAAGCAAAGGTCTAAGTTGATGTGTTCAATCTATAAATATGTATTAAGCACCTACTACGTATGTAAAAGACGGTGCGAAGCATAGGATAAAGCCGCAAACCAGTCAGATACCGGCCCTGCCCTTGGGACATCTGTGGTCCGGCCAGGAACACAGAAAAGAAACAAGTACTAATTATTACAAGTTGCTTCTTAGTGAGCACTATAAAGGTTATCTTGAACTCTTTTCGAGAAACTGTGCTAAATAAATGATTAACTTGAATACTATAAATAGTGTTAAACCCTCATATTTATGAATAATTAAAGGTACTTCCATTATAGAAATACAAAGCATGGGCACTTCTGTTTAGCTATGGCTTCTAGGAGCGGTTGTCAGTCTGCAGCAGCTCTAAGGAACGTGTCCCTGTGGGTTTTCCACTTGATGTATGTACACTGGTGCCCGTCTTGCCTGTGGGAGGAATGGGGGCTGAGCCATTTGGAGCCAAAGCCGGATTCTCTGATCCGAGTAGTCTGTAAATATTTACAGTATTCACAGTGTTCCCTTCTCACATCCAATGCCGGGATAATCAGAAAAACTAATGAACCCAAGCCGACCCCATGTTACCCCATGATAAATATTTAGACAATGCATTTTGGGAGGCTGGCTATGGAGCTGTGGGGAAGTGGCTGTGGCTGCTTTGTCCTAAAGAAGAAATAATCAACATCACTCTATTTGCGAACACCCAGAATGAAGTTGGAGAGAATGAAATATCCCATTTGGTGGATGATCGATGCTCGGGTCCTTTTTTATTTTGGCACTCGGAAGCAGGCTGCTCACGTGAATTAGTGGGAAGCCCTGCTTTCTGGCACAGCTGTTGAGTCCATCAGAGATGGACGATCTGGTGAATGGAACGCTATGCTTTAGTCTTCTCCAAGTCAATTGTAAATTGCTGTTGGGTTACTTGTTTGTTTGTTTGTTTGTTTTTTAGTTCCAAGTATACGAGAAAGCTGTTAGAGGAACCCACTCCCCGAATTGGTGACCAGCCTACAATGGGAGGTAAGAACTCAGAGGGCTATGGTGGACTAAATGTCTTAGACTGGTTGGGCTGCTATAACAAAATACCACAGACTGGGTAGCTTAGAAACAACAGAAATTTATTTCTCACAGTTCGAGGACCAGCATGGTCCGGTGAGGGCCCTCTCTGGGTTTCAGACTTCTCATTGTACCCTAACATCGCAGAAGGGGCTAAGGGATCTTACTGGTGTCTCTTCTATAAACCACTAATCCCATTCGCAAAATTCTACTCTCATGATTTACGCACCTTCTAAAGGCCCCACCTCCTTGGGTCTTAGGATCTCAACATTACATTTCAGGGAGGACAACACTCAGACCATAGCTGTCAAGAAAGACCCACAACCCAAAACTTGAGTTGAGAGGCACTTGCTGAGCCACACTATAAAAAGTGTCTAACATTTCAGGGGAGTTTTCCTTCTTTTTAAAACATCCAGGTGAGAGTATGGCTCTACACTCACCTGCCTGCCAGGCTGAACCTACGAGTACTTTGGCAATCAGGACGCAGAGGTGTTGGAATTGGCCTGGCATTGCTGCCTTTCCTCTCCACTCGTCACTTGGCCTGTGTTGGGTTTGGCCGCCCTGCGCTACCTGGGAAAGCTGATTGCTGTGACTTCAATTCCTACCCCCACTGAGAAGGTCACTGTTGTCAGTGTGCTTTCCGGACAGGAATCAGGGCTCTGCTCTCATCTGGTGTCTTGTCTCACATCCGGGAAGGAAATGCTGAAATAACCCAGGAGAGATCCATGTGGGATGGAACAGAAATGCCATGTCCTGGAATATCTCTTCTCAAGATTGTTTTTTTCTAGGAAAGGTCCTCCAAACTATCAGAATCCAAACCCGAGGCTGGTCAACATGGGGCCCAAATCAATGCAGGTGAGGCAGGTATAAGGACATGGGAAGACACACACCTTGTGACCACAACCCAGTTAGTGACCCAGCTTGGATGATTCATATTTAAATCTCTTCTTCCATCTCAGGAACAAGACAATATTTCTTGCCCGTATTTTTTAAAATTCAATCACTTTTTCATCTGATCCGTTCTGATCCACACGTGTGGACATAGGTGTATGTGTAAGTACACCCAACGGGTTTGGTCATTTACTCAGATAATTAAGACATTAGAGAGAAAAGCTGTTTTTAATGAGAAATTGAAAATAAGTTTTAACTTTTGGGGGACCGGACCAACCCACAAAATAAGGATTGGAGAAAGAGGCAACCATTCTTGCCAAGCTCCAAGAATAAAGAGGTGGCAGGTATTGGCACACACACCTATCCATGGCTTAAGGGTGAAGGAATCACCACTTGGCCAAAGATGCCTCCTTTTATATCGTGCTTCCTGTGCTCCATCTGTCTTCCCCAGGTGTGGCTGTGTCATCCAGGAAAACCCATTTTCCTGCCAGTCTCTTGAAGACTTTCAGCTAATGGTCTGTTTTATTGTAACATGCATTAAAAGTTTGCTTTCAGCTTTCCCCTGAATGGCTTGAGGAAGTACTAAATGCACTAAAGGACTGAGCTTGGCCAAATCAAAGGAAGCCAAGATTATCTCATGGAAGTGGGAAAAAGAGTCAGTCCTTTGAGGAGCCCGGCCGAGTAGATTTTCAGACTTGGGCAATGACTTAGGCTGGACATTTTTAGCAGCAGAAACCAAAAAGGAAGTGCCCCGGGCGACATGGTGTCTGCCTTCTTATAGCATGGAACCGACCCATTCATTAGCTTCATCTGCTGAGTGGCTGCGGATGAAAATGGAGAAGTCCACAGGCACAGCAAGAATCAGCAGGAGCACCAGTCTGTAACGTGGTGGATTGTGACACCTTTTCCATTGTCACCCTCTTACTATCACCAAACTTCAATTTCCTTTTCTGCAAGCCAGGGTGATTCCATTCTACTTCTGTCTCCTAAACCCTTTTGACTCTGTATTTAACACCAACTCAGCATCTCTCTGGGGCCAAGCTGTGACCTTTATTGCGGACTTGTCCCCAAGATTTTGTGGTTCTGGGATCCCCAACTCTATCCGCCTATTTGGTCACATCAGTGAAGTTTCGCGATCTCCTGAGACACCTACCTGGCACAGAGGGTGATACACAACATCTCCAGCTGGAGGGAACAAGAGAGAGCAATTCTTTAGTTTTTTTCATCTGTAAAATGGAGATGATTTTGCTCGCATCTTACAGTGGCTGTCAGCATGCGAGGAGGCAATGTGTGTGAATCATCAGGGCTCGTGCTCTTCTGGCGAAGCGGAGATGCAGAGGGATCCCAGCGTCTTTCTCCTGTGGTAGGGCAGGACACTGCACAGTAATCACACGTGAGGGTGCTGGAGGAAGGTGCAAGGGCCCACTGCTCTGTTGAAGTCACCTCGAGATGGCAAGACCCAGGGCAGTACTTCTCAGCCCTTTTTGGGGACATAAACTATTTGAAAATCAAATGAAAGCCATGGTCCCTCTTCATATTAAAAACAGAAACAAAAATACGCGTAGCAATGACGGCCACGTTTATTGAGCACTTACTATGTGCCAAATACTATGCTGAGTGCTTTCTGGACTAGCTAATCTCTGAAAAACCCTAGAAGGCAAATGCTACTTTTTGTTGCCAAATGTAAATGTTAAGGCACGGAAAGTTAAATTAACTTGGCCACTGCTATATTTAGTGTTAGTTTCCTAGGGCTGCCATAAAAAGTATAAGTGAGTGGCTTAAAACAACAGAAATTTATTCTTTCACAGTTCTGGAGGCTAGACATTTCAGATCAAAGTGTCAGCAGGGCCGTGCTTCCTCAAAGGCTGGAAGAGAGAATGTGTTCCATGCTTGGCTCGTAGCTTCTGGTGTTGCTGGCAATTCTTGGTGTTTCTTGGTTTGCGGCTGAACGACTCCAGCTTCTGCCCCTGTCATCACATGGCCTCCTTCTCCGTGTGTGTGTATCTCCCCCCGCCCCCCCTTTTTATAAGCACATCTGTTACACTTTAAAGACTTCATCTTAACTCATTATCTCTGCAAGGACCCTATTTCCAAACAAAATCACATTCTGCGGTCCTGGGGGTTAGGACTTCAGCATATCTTTTTGGAGAATACAATCAACCCATCACATTCAGTGAGTGGTAGAGTCAGGACCGGAACCCAGGTAGTCTAGCTCCCGAGCCTGACTCCTGGACCATAGTACTGAACTACTTCCTTCAAAACACACATATGCAAACACCCCCCAAATTGCATACAACGTCAAGTGGTTCTGGGCCCCTCGAAGCCCACCATGGACAATTAGGTGGGTAGAGTGGCCTTCCCTTCACATCCAGAAGGCATGGGCTCAGGAAGCCTGGGCTGCAGGGACAGTGTGCCTGGAAGGCTGCAAGCAAGAGCAAGGCAGGAGACAGAAGGCAGTGGGACGTCTCCTTCCAGAAGCAGGCTCTCAAGTCCTCAGCCTGGTGAATGGTCCTGAGTGTGCCCTGGACACATGGGCACTGTCCTCAGAGGAACAAGCAGAAACCAGGCAGAACTGGTCTTCTTCACTCCCATTAGTTTTAAAGCAGCAGCATGGAGCTAGGGAGCCGGGAACCTAAGGTAGATTTAGAAACCATCTGAACCCTCCAAAATTTAGGATCTGGTAGCATGAAAGGCAAGAGATGCCATGAGTCCGAACCTTGTTGAGTGGGCAACAGTCAAGCAGACAAACACATCCAAGTCTACAGAAGAGGCAGCTCTCCCATCAGAAATAGAGGTCCCCAGGACTCAATGGAGGTGATTAGGAAAGTGCACAGGAAATCAGAATTCGGGACAGCCACGAGGGGCGAGCTCTGAATGCACCAACCAGGTCAGGCGTTGCCTGAGATGCAGGCAGCTCTTCTCAGTTTTTAACCTGCCCAGTCCTTTCATGACTCTGGGCCATTGTACATGCTGTGCCTTCAGCATGAAATGCTTTTCCCCACACCTCCTTCTATGTCTGGCAAACTCTCCTTCTTCCTTCCCATTTCCTAAGAGATCGAGCTTCAGTGCCACATTCTGGGACGTGTGGGCAGCTCCCTGCTCTGTCCCCACCATCCTTTGTTCTGTTGTCACGTGGGGCTGTCATTTCCCTCTTTCTAGCCTGCCTCACCTGGTAGACAATGGGACCCTTCCAAGCAGAACATTGCCTTCTTCACTCTTGGGTCACCAGAGTACAGGGCAGTACCTGTCTCATAGTTAGGTGGTGAGTATGTGGGGACGTTTGTTGACTGTATATATGAAGGCTTTGTAATAGGCACGAGGTTACAGGGAAGAGCAGGGAATTGGTTAGACTTGGTTGAAAGGAGTGGCTGGTGAGAGACAGAAAAAACAAAAAAACAGAAACAACACAGGTGGATCCATCTACATCTGTTGCCTCTATAGAACTAAGAGATCTTGCATTCAGTGGCTTCATGGTGAAGGGTACAGTCTGAAGGCGCCTGTCCCGGGTTCAAAAGCTGGTTCCTAAACTGACGTGTCCTTGGACAAGTTACTTGAGCTCTTTGGTCTTCAATTTTCTTATTTGTACAGTGGTAATGTGAACTGCACTACCTGTTGGGCAGGGGCGGAGCCTGAGGAGGGTGCATGTGAGAGTGAGAAGAAATCATGCGACATACTCAGTACAATAGCTGACACGTGAATAAGCACTCAATGAACAGTTATAATCGTGAAGAATATTATTGTCACCATGATTCAAGCTGAAGGCACCTAAGCAGACCAGAGCTGGATTGTAGGTGAGCTTAATAAAGAGTATTTATTATTAAGAGTATTTATAATAAAGAGTCTTTATTATTACAACCCTTTTTGTTGGGTACAGCTCTCAACAACAGCTACCAAAATCCGTTCAGGATCAGCAAGAATGTTCTTTCAAGTGATGTGGCCTCTTGACATAGGTATATGTTCATGACACACATGTTTCTTGAAAAATTACATTTTCAGGGGTCTATTACCCTTTCATCAATAGTTCAAGAACCCTGAAAGTGAGGTGTGTGATCCTTTCTCCTCAGAAGGACTGAGAGGGGAGATACTATTCATTGTCAGAGTTCGCTGTGAAGGTTGCGGCACAGAGGGAGGAAGGAGTTCTGCGGGAGGGCCTGCTCCCTGACGTGGGATGAAAAAGGAACCGGGAAAGGATGGCTCACCCCAAATTCTCACCAAGAGATCCTTGAAACTTTCTTCCTGCCCCTTTCAAAGATCTCTTTCCCTTCCGCATCCAGGTCTGTATGTCTGAGCCATGAGAGGTCCGAGGCCATTCTGAAGTGACTCAGCATCGTGCTATATATAGATCCGAGCTGGGTCCTCATCCTGTCACCAGGTCACCTGTGTCTCTGGTAAGTTAACCTCTCTGAACCTAGTTCTCTGATCTATAAAAGGAGCGTTGGACCAATTGCTGGAACTCTTTCCAGCTCTGACATTTGATGATGTTTGTATCTGGTTGGTAGCTTTCCTCTGGGCTAGCTTTGTGTCTGCTTTATGGTGTGAGACTCCCAGGTCGGCCAGAGCTGGGTTCAAATCTCAACAGAACCACCTAGTCAGCTGAGGGGCTTGGGGCACGGCGCTTACTGTTACCAAACGTCAACTACTTCTTCTGCAAAATGGGAGAAACCTGATTGCTTTGCTGGTAAAGACTAAAGGAAATGGCATCTTAAGTTCCTAGCTCGGCACCTGGCACCAGCAGGCCTCGGAGAGGTCAGTTTCTCTTTTCTTCTCTCTTCTCCATCTCCATTTCTCCAACACCATCTTCTCCAACTCCATTTCCCAGGCCAGGTGTTCTAGCCTTTCCCTCCCTATTCCCGCAAAGTCCAGAGCAGGGAGATGAAGGTCATGGAAAACCATTTTTCCCCCATGAATCCTTGGGCCAGATGTTTTCCATCCCCTACCCCTAAAGTTGCAGCTAAGTGCCCTTTCTGAATTCATGAATGTTGCCCTTTTGATGATGATGATGATGCAAATAATATCTATTGCTTGTGACAGACTGTGCTGAGTGTTTTAAGGGGCATTCTTTGCATTCTCTTGCTTCTCACACAATGGGAATGATATTATACCCATTTAATAGATGAGGAAACCGATACTTAGGGAAGGTTTGATAACTTGCCCAGTCAGCAGAAAACGGTCAACATGCTGGGCAAAAGCCCAACCTCTTGAGGACCAGGCACTCTTCCCTACTGCTCTGGGAACATACTTTCTGCCTCAAGATACCCTGAGCCATTGGGTGGGTGTAAGTGAAAGCCTTCTGCCAGGCAGAAAGGAAAAGGACACACGAATATGGTGGGGTGGGGAGGTGGGCAACCAGGAGTGGTAGTGCTCCAGGCTGGGGGTAAAGCTGCAGCCTGGTGGCCTCCAACCCCACCTCTTACCCCCCTTGGTTTTGTGGCTGTCACAGAGAGAAGGTGATAGACCAGTGGCATTGACAGTTATAGCCCAGGTGGCTGCCAGGCTCTGATTGGCGGTTGGGCCATTAGTTCCAGCAGTGCCAAGGTTGTACATGCGACTGGGCTGGGAGAAGTGAGGCATGAGCCTGGGGTTACCCAACGGCCAACTGTGACCCCGGAAAGCTCAGCTTACAGCCCTGCGTGTTTTGGCCTGGGAATGAGGAGAAGTCTGGCCTCCAGGCTGGGAGCTGTCACTCTTATTTGGTGTGGTGTTTTTTGTTTGCGGCCAGGTGCTCCTGAGCCTGCAATGTGAGGAGGGTCTGGAAATGATTGTGGCTCCTCCCTGGCTGAGAAGAGTGGAAAAGAGGGAATAGGGAGTGGGTCCCATTAATCTAGAGGCTGGAAGGAAAGCTGCCCACTAGGAGTAAGCAGAGCTAATGAGGCCGAGCCAAGGTCTTTCTCCTTCAGGTGTGCGTGTGTCAGGATGTGCCCTGCAGGGATCCCATGCTGTCCACGTGGTAGGCTTGTCTCCTGAGCCATAAGGCAGAATTTGTCCATTCCAGATTGTTCTTCTCCGTGAGATGATCTTGGGGTGGGAAT
Organism: Rhinolophus ferrumequinum; assembly: GCF_004115265.2. Classification (NCBI taxonomy): domain Eukaryota; kingdom Metazoa; phylum Chordata; class Mammalia; order Chiroptera; family Rhinolophidae; genus Rhinolophus; species Rhinolophus ferrumequinum. The sequence goes on along the minus strand of NC_046299.1, from coordinate 14,485,165 downwards.
CTCACAGCAGTAGAATTTAGGGGTTAAGAGTCTGCTTTGCCTGGTTGAAGCCTAATGCTGCAGGGTCAGCTGTATGACTTGACCAAGTTGCCAAAATGCTCTGGGCCTCAGTTTCCTCATCTGTAGAATGGGGATAAAAATAGGACCTACATTTTAGGTTCATCATATACAAAGATGGAGAATATAAAGCACTTGGCACCCTCTGTGACACACAGTAGGGGCTCATTAATTGTCATTCGACGTTCAGGATTCTTATTGGTAGCAGATCCTGCCCAATCTCTTAGATGTGTCTTTGGTTCTAATATTCACCCAGCTTTGCAATCTTGCAGAAATCTACTGACCACACTCCCAGATCCAACAGTGTGCCCTCCCAGATACACAGAGGTTTATCGTTAAACTTTCTCCAAACCTTACTGAGTTCCAGGCACAACACAGCAGCGTTTGATGTTTGTGAAGTCATTTCGATCCTCATTCTAACCCTCTGAGGCAAGCACTGTTCTCGCTTCATCATCCCTAGTATTATGGGATGGAGTCATGTGCTCACGGTTACACAGCTAGACTGAGGCAAAGCCAGGATGGGAAAGCAGAGTGCCCTCAGCCACGAGGTGGTCCTGCCTCTTCCATGGTAGCCATGCAAACGCAGGTCACTCCTCATCTTGTAGAGTAGAAGGCTTCAGAAGATTCCAGAAAGGTGGCGAAGCAAAATTTTGTTCAAAGTTACCCTTTGATCTTGGTAGTCCTGAATCTCTGCAGAGGTGGCTTAACTTTTCCCTTGGCCTCAAAGACAAAATGTATGAGTTTACAGTGGCTGTGGCCATGTGAAGCCAAGACAATGTCAAATTCTGCTTTAACCTCCACAATTCAATGCAATGGAAGGAAAATATACAGTCTCTGGACTGGATTGAATAGTATCCACCCCACCCCCTGAAAGATATGTTGAAATCCTAACCCCTAACAACTATGAAGATGACCTTATTTGGAAATAGAGTCTTTGTAGACGTAATCAGGTTAAGGTGAGTTCAGACTGGATTAGGGTGACCCTGGTCCAATGACTGGTATCCTTACAATAAGAGGAAAATTGGGGCTCAGACACTGATACACAGGGAAGAACGTGTAAAGACAGAGGCAGAAATTGTAGTGATACAGCTACAAGCCAAGGATGGCCAAGGGTTCTGCAACTGCCAGAATCTAGGAGGTGGCAAAGGGAAGATTCTCCCCTGAAGCCTTCAGAGAGGGCAGGGCCCTGCCAACACCTTGAGTTTGGACTTTGGGCTCCCAGTATTGTGAGCAAACAAATGCTTGTCGTTTTAAGCCACTCCTTTTGTGATAACTTGTTACTGCAGCGCTCAGAAACTAATACAGTCTGCTAGAAAGGAAAGTCTGGGGTCACCTTGGAAACAAGTTCATCTAAATGTTCCTGAGAGATGAGGAAACTGAAGCCCAGGCATGTGCACAGGTCAGTGAGCTGAGGGCACAATAGCTGTCACACTGCGGAGGGCCACTTGAGGCTCAGGACTGGTGGCCGCTAGGTGTTCTCAACTTGTCAGTGAACATAGCTGGTGCTCAGTGTCACCAAACACAATGGCCCTTCTACCCTGTGTGGAGCTTGGGGGCTCCATGATACTACACATTGGGCAAGGGTGCTGTGTGCCCTCTGTGTCCTTTTGGAGAGACCCCACTGGATTTGTCCTGTGTCCTGCCCTCCTCGGAGCACATCACTCCCTGCCTGGGCGGATAGAAGCCTGTGCAGAGCAGGTTTCAAATGTCAAGCAGGCTTGACGGCTCCATTCTTCGTGCTGGGAGAGGGCCCTGGCTGGGGCCAGATAATTTACAATGTGGTTCTGTACTGGAAAGGTTTCCATATGAAAAGATTCAGGATCGTGGCATCGACTTGGCTCGTCTTTGTCCTAGGTTGAAACTGTTGAATATCCCTGAAGATTCAGCTAACGATCTTCAGAAAGGAGGCATTAGAAATTTTGAAGAGATTTTCCAATGCCACAGAAGACAGACATCAATAACCTTCTGAGGCCACCTCTCCCACCCTCACCCTGCCAGGGCACTGCAGGGAGGACTCCCGGCTGATGTTCTGCCAGGGGGTCTGACGGAGTCAGGCAGCTGCTGACAGTTCATGTTCCTACAAGAAGCCTCTAAAACCAAGCCCTCTGCTCATTTAGAGAAATGCACTTGTAGCTCTAATGATCTGAATATGGGAGAGATTTGCCCACACGGAGAGTTGTTCATTTGTTTACCTTTGTAGGGTAGGCACACCCCACTTCCATGCCAACAGTGGGTCCACTACCTTTGGGATATGGACCATTTTATTGACTTTCTGTCTTACGTATTTATGTATAATTATTCACCTGTGTGTTATTAAATTTTTATTTTTTTATATATAAGAGCATGAGCTGCTCACTTGAAAAATTCACCGAGTAGTTGAATCTTTGCCTTTTTCTACGATTTTTACCATCTTTTCAAACTATTATGAGTCATTTTCTTCTTCAAAAACTCTCTATTGAAATATATAATTACCGTTATTTTCCTCTTAGTAAAGATTATAGTCAATTCAGTGATTGACCTTAAGATCAGAAACTATTATTTTAGGTTCAGATCACTGTGTGAGACCTATAATCAGAAAATTAATAGCTCTGAGCGTGCAGAGGACTGGGGTGGTTCCAGAAGCTTCTTTCCTGGCCTAGAGAGAGTTTGAAAAGTGGAGGTGGGCAGTGGCACTTTGATGGGCTTTACTTCTCTCTCTTCTCAATTTTACTCTTAAAAAAAATTAAAAAGATAGCTGCCTTTGCTTTCAATATGGGGGTAATAGTAATAGTGTGTCTATAAGACAGAGGCTGGGGGAAACTTCTAGAAACACAGACATCACAGAGGATGCTGCTTTCCATAGCCTTTTAGGGAAGGACAGTCAATCACCTTGACAATGAATTAGTTTGTTCAGGAAAACAAGTATTTTGACTGGGTCTGGGTCTTCCCATTAATTGACCGGCTAGTTGTCTGAATTGGTTTTTCCAGCTATGTACAGGTGGCTTAGCCTATGAGTTCCTTAGAGGACTTAACATCAAAAAGTTTCCTGTAAAAATTATGGATTTCTCCAGAAGTCCCTTCTCCCTTTTCTCCCACTGCTCTCCTTTCCATGGCCACGTAGAAGATGCTTCAGGAAGGAAACTGACCCTTGGTGACTCTGGCGACCCTCCCAAATAAATCTCGCCTGTATACCTCCACCCCCAACATATGCACTAGATAAAAACAAAGCCCCCCTCCGCCCTTCAGCCCCGCAAAAATATGTCCAGCTACCCCTGAGCCCTGCTATGTAAAAATTCTGGGACTGCTTTGGAGTTCACACTATGTACTTGTCAGAACCTGCAAAATCATTTTCTAAGGCAGGTAGGGCAGCCCTGAGGGCACTGAGGTGCCAGAGCAGAATAGAGGAAGCACCATCTCTGCTCCTGCAGCCATTGAATGTACCCCAGAGGCCCTCTGGACAGTTGGCCACGCAGACTTACCAGCTCGGCTTCCTGTTGCAGGGGACCCAGAAACTCCCCTGGGAGCCTGTTGCCCTGCGCTCTCCCTCCTCCTACTTTCTGAACATCAGCATTCTCCCAACCTCTGACATTACCCCCCCCCACCCCATCCTAGAGTGCCTCTCCTCCCTGAGAGCCTGAAAACCTGACCTCCTGCCCCCCGGGGTGCTCTAAATCCCTTCAGAGGCCTCTCTTTCAGGAGCTTCTGAGGCGAATGTCATCTCTCAATTGCTGGAGAATATATTAAAAATTCTTGGTAACAGCGCTTTACTCTTAAATACAAAACCAGCCTTTTTCAAAGGCCCCCTGAAGTGCCGAGAACATGCCCTGACTATAGAGAAGGAAACATTTTATCCTAGTGATTTTTAGCAGAGAAACACCCAATTGATTGGGCCGCCTAAGTGTGAAATCATTTATACAGCGCACCGGCAGGGGTGGCCGCGGGCTCCCCAGGCCCAGCTCAGGCCCAGCCAGCTCTTCATAATGGTTGCCTCTGCTCTCAGACTTAGTTCATTAGTGCGTACTGCACTAGTTGGGAAGGGCACTGAGCTGCCTCATGCCTGCAAATTAATTGTATACTTTGCAGAAACATCCATTTTGGCTCTAGAATCTTCCTTCTGACCCCTATGGAGATCTGGGCCTGGCTTCTGGGTCTTCAGACTACAAATGGAGCAAAATAGGCATGAGGGATCAGGAAGTAGAGGTCGAGCTGGACTGGACTACCCATGAATTAGCTGTGTGACTCAGGGCAATTTACGTAACCTCTCTGAGTGTCATGTCCCTGGCGGTAAAATGGGAATAATATGAGTCCCTACCTGCTGGGTTGTTGTGAGGATTAAATGATATGAGTTGTGTACAGCATTTGGCACAGTGCCTTGCACATGGCATGTAACTCAGTAAACGTTAGGTATTGCCACCAGCATCGTCTTCTGCATTATGACTCTAAATTTGGCTCAAGGCTCTTCATGTAGAAGGAGCCAGGAGCCTAAATGATGAACTTGTCTACATTCCACTCACTGCCAGGGTGGGTTGGTTCAAGTAAGTAACCACTGCCATTAGTGCTTTTAAGAAATGTCTATCCTAGAGGTTTTTTTCATGAAGATTCAAAAACAGCTTTGTGACTATATGTCACCAGAGGTGTCCTAGCAGAGGCCGGGGACACTCATTTTTGACCATGTAGAGGGAACTTTAGCACGGCAATGGGAATCTGAGCCCCCTCCTTTCAAACCCTTACAATCTGTGCAGCTATGGAACAGTTGCTTTTCCTAATACTATAGCACCCTATGAGCTAGAGGCCATTGGTTTTTGTCAATGTATTCCTCTTATGATTTTTGATTGAGTGCCTACTAATGCTATATTAGGTACCAGGAAACTTCCCATGGAGCTCTACTCACAGAGAACTGCTCTAAACCGGAAATGTGAATGAGCAGGCCAGAGGGCATGCAATAAGAAGCAATGAGGGAGGATAGGGTTACTGTAAATAGAGCAGGCAGTGCAGATCTCTCATTGTGTCAATGAGAAGGAGCCAACTATGCAAAGAGCAGAGAGAATAAGATCCCAGGCAGAGGGAACCGCAAATACAAACCCGTGAGGCGGGAAGAGTCCCCTGGGGTCAAAGAACAGAAATAAGGCCTGAGGGCTGAATCCTGCACCCAAGGGGAGTGGGCAGTGAGATAAGGCTGGACGCCCAGATGGGACACCCAGGGCCTTGAGGGCCATGGCGAGGATTTGAGATTTTATTCTCAAGCAGTGGGAAGCCACAGGAGGGTTTTAAGGAGGATGACATCACTGCTTTGACCCAGAGTAAACATCTTCCAGTGGTGGGACCTCCCTCTGTCATTGTCTCTTTCCAATATAGAGAAATGTTTTTTTCAGGGGTAGACCAAACTAGGAAGGGAAAACTCTGCTAATGAGTCCATGGAAGTAAATGTAGAGACCAGAGTCCTTTTTAACTATGAAATATGCTTTGAAATGTCGGGATATAGTCCCAACAAATTCTGAGTCTTTGGGGCGCTTTCAGCTCACATGAGCTGTAATGAAGGTGGCCCTTATCAGTCTGAGCTTGAGCTGCCTTAATTAGACCCAGATTCTCTATCTTAAATTGGTCTTACATCAAAGCTAGAGTTCTAATTGCAGGTGATGCATTTGCAAGCTGCATTGTTATGTAGAATACGGCTGCCAGCAGGTTGTGTTGGGATTATTGAAAAGCAATTTGCAGGGGAGGTCTGCGGGGGAAAGGCAGTTCACCTCTGTAAGCCAAAAAAAAAAAAAAAGAAAAAAGAAAGAAAGAAAAAAAAGCAATAGATAGCTCGAGGTCTTGGGAAAAACATGTTTAACAAGAGGTTTTTTTTGTTTTGTTTTGTGTTTTTAAAAAGACCCGTCAGCATTTTACCAGCTCTATTTTGCATGCACCTCTGGCTTAAGCCACTCCTGGCTCTGAGACACGTGGGTGTTAGGTCCACATTGTTAGAGGTCATTGCTGGTCTGCATTCAGTATGGCTGTGGGATTGGCTTGTGGGGTCTTAAGAGGTTATCAGGAAAGCTCAGGCAGCTGGAGGCAATTTTGTGGCCACTCACCAATTCCCCACTCTGAGTTTTGGAACTGGAGATTTTAGGCTTCCAATGTGTTCAGACAAGATGCTGGACTTGATTTTTTGTTTTGAAGGGATGTTGTTTCTGTGTGACCCGACACAGTCTCACTGGAAAACCTTTCTTGTCAGTGAAAGATTGCCACTCAAGCCCTAAGGACACTGTGGACGTGTTCCTAGGTTTTAGAGGAAGTAGGGGGATTTGTAACTAGCTGAGTCTCGTGAGAGAGAAGGAAGTCTTAGATCTTACAAAAGGCCACCCAAGTTTAAGGGTCATTGAACTTCCAAAGCACAGCTTCCAAAACTGCTGGGTGAAACACCACTAAGGGACAGCTATGTTTCATCCATTAACTACTGGTATATATTTCTTTGTGTATTAGCTTAGGATACACAAGAAGAGTGTGTAGGATCTAGTCAAAGAATGGATTTCTGGGAGTCTGCCTAACTCCTTGATTTGCTGTTAAGTGGGACATAGCAAACTAACTGCTCCCTTTACCCTGATCTGATTGGATACAGTGGCTGCTGAATTAGGCACCATGCATCAGATTTCGCAGAAAATGTTCAGAGAAGCATAACAAGACACGCTTTCCATAGATAGCCTCTCCCTCTTTTCCTATATCATCATTTCTGGAGCTACTTTGTAACATGAGAGAGTTTTTCATAGCAAACTCTGATTCTTGGGGTCATTGAGGACGCTGTGTTGTCTACATTTGTGTCTAGAGCCCACTCAAACAACTGGTCACTTCTGGGGGCTGAGGGTGGGGGTAGAGCGTACGAGGTTGCTACCTGTCCAAGGTTCGCAAATACTCCGTTATGTGGCGTTTTCACTTTTCATCTCTCTGTTTAGGCGACCTCTTGTCTCTTAAATTGGGATCATGTCCCTGGGCAAGAAAGCAGCTTTATCTCTCAAGAGTTGAGGCTTCAGGAAAGGGAGGTCAAGTTAGTCACCAAGGACAGGGAATCCAGGCCTTCGTTCCAAACCACATTCACTTTTCTAATCAAACTGGCTCATATGATTTCAATTATTTTTCCATCCTCTCCAAGGGCAGTGGGCCACAGGGTAGGCTGATGACCTGTGAAATTTCAATTTTAAAGCACGAAACTGGTTTTGATTTATTAAAAAGTCAGCCATTCATCTGGTTCTATGTGGATATAGAAAGGGCAAGAAGAGCTGCCAAAAGGCTGGGTGATATCTGATGACTCCCCTTCCCCTGGCCTTGGCAGCCCCGCAGGCCAAGTTTCTATGCCCAGGACATGTGGAAAACGCTCCTCTGACTTCCTAGAGAAGTGGCCTGCAGCCACAGCACCATATGTGCACTCCTGACAATGTCGGCAGTGCAGCCTGGTGGGGTTGTGTGAAGCTGGGCACGGCAGACGTCCTAGAAGATGTGGGTTTTGTGAGAGCAGAAATGAGTGGATCACTATCCACTGTACTTGACCTCCTCCCTTTTCTCCCTTCCTTCCCCCATTTCTGTTTGACACTGTTGAAGATGGCGTCTGTGGGAGTGCATTCTGGACTTCTAGGTCAGTGCGTAGGCTAGAGAGAGGACACAGAGATGCTCTACTCCGTAGAAATTTCCCCTTTGTTCTCTCAGACTCCTGCATTGACTCATCGATGAAACCACCCTCATGCCTTGTGTTTACTTGCCTTCACCCTCTGCTTGGAAAACCATCTGGTTGTTGAAATAAATGGACTCAGTGTAGGTAAGCATCCATCAACATAGACGAATCTTTAAAATATGATCCTGAGTGTAAAAAAAAGGAAAAAAAACCAGAATGAGATAGATAAGACTCGGTGATTTACAGAAATTAGAAGTAGATGCACATGAAGCAGCCATGTATGGAAAACAAAAATCACATTAAGCACATTAGAAGAACCGTCTATGGGAGCAGAGGAATGGAAATGGGATTTAAGGATCAAAGGAAGAAATAAAACGAATGAATGAATCAATGAATCAATCTATCAATGATGTTAATATGCCATGAACAGAACAGTATGATTAAGTCAACCCCCTATCCTTAGGGTAAAGAAAATAACAAAGAGACATGTAATTTTGATAATCTTCTAAATGCTAGACCTGGGGTTAAGGACCCAGGTGGCACCGAAATGATCAGCTCAGCCTGAATCCTCCATGCTAGGGCTTCATATCCAGATACAAAGGACCCCACCAGAAGACAGGAGATGTGCTCCCAGGGCAAGCGCCTTCCAGAAGAGAATGACAACACCAGAGGGGGCTGCTTTCTCCTTTCCTGACCATGGCCCCTTCTCCCCAACCTGTGATGCAGGTTATCACGGGGCCAGAAGCAGGCTGAGCTTCAGTTTCACCATCTGTAAAATGGGGTAAATGCCAGTAGCTCCTTCATGAGGTACTGGCTGTTGTGAAGAATGAATGTATAAATGCCTGCTCTGCTCTCAGCATACAGCCTGGCTCACAGTAAATGCTTGTCATCACAGTCATAGTCATCATAATACTTGCTAAGAATAATAACAGCAACAATAGTAATAATAAGAGTAAATCTTGTCAGAGGAAGCACTTTTTCTTGTGTAAGCCTTGCTCAGAAGGTCCATTTTTGGAGTGATTTTAAAGACCCTGGTGTCCAGCCAGACAACATGAAAATAAGGAAGTCAATGAAGTTTTCTGAGATTCTGGAAGACAGAATATTCTTTGTCATCTCTTCCGTCTCCTGAGGATCCTACAAGCCTGGGGCCACAGCAAAGGAAGTCCTGGCAGCTGTATCAGATACTTCAGCATAAGTGATCTGAGTCCAGAATCTCAGCAAGAAGGGAGAGTTAGGAGAGAGAAGAGTCATGTGTGATGCTGAGGGTGAGCAAAGACTGGCTGGTGGTGGCTGTCTGCTTGTTCCTAACCATGTCTTACAACTCTCAGAGTTTTTTAGTGTCCAAAGTACTTTAATACTTCTTGTCTCATGTGAGCCTGAGGCCGCTCTCCTGAGAAGGTATAGAACTCCCGTTTTGCAGATGGGGAAACAAAGACCCAGAGGGTCCCAAGCCCAGGATGAACCTTAGCTGTAGACCTGGGCTTAGATCTCAGGTATACTGACTCCCAAACCAGGGCATTATATAGTAATAATGATAACACTAATGACAATTGCTACTTACAAGCGCCTATATGAGCCAGGCACATTGTAAGGGGTTTTAGATTTCATTTAATTCTTACAATAGGTCTATGAGGCGGATGCAGTTACTGGCCTCATTTCACAAGTGAAATAGCAAAAGCACAGAGAGGCTAAGTAACCTGGCTAAGGTTGCACAGCCTGAAAGTGGCAGAGGTAGGGCATGAGACCGTGTGTGCGTTACTCCTCTTACTATCTTTTGCTGCCGTGCTATTGCCAGGCTCTTCTTTGAGTCCTCTCAAGACAAGAAACACTCACAGACCCAAGGGTGGGTTAGTGCCCACCCTTTAATCCCAAGATTAAGAAACAAAATTTTGTGCCATCAGGACCTGGAGGAGGAGGTGGCTGTGGTTTCTGCAGCAAAGGGCTCTTCTGCTCTTGGAGACCTGACCAACCGTATCTCTCTGCTGTACACAGGGCTCATCCCAAGTATGCTTGGGGATCTAGGAAACTTTTCAGGGGTGCCAGTGCCTTCCTCCGTGCCTGGTGCCCCTTTTGTTGACTCTCTGGCGTTCCCTGGAGTTCAGTCTGCCACCAAGGGCTCCCTTGCCTGTGGCCCAGGCTGCAGAAGGTGCACACATCAGACTGGATTCATCACAGGAGCTGGTATGACTGGTGGTGGGATTGGGTGCAGACGAGACTCACTCTGAGGGTCCCGGCAAATCCCCATCGAGACAAGTCAGGGCTGGGTCAAGGTGCCTTGACCCGCTGCTAGATCCTCATTCATTGCGTACATGTGCTTTGTTTTCTCTCTCTTCCCCATCATCCTATGAACTCCAGCCTGGAAATGCATAGAGATGAGTGGGCAGCAATGCTGTTGGACTAAGGTGAACGTTTACTGTCCACATCTAAGAGCACAGTTTGTCCGAGGTGCCTGGGAGATGGCAGGGGATGGCCACAGAAGAGTACCCTGCCTGCCGCAGTCTCACCTTTACCCCAGCCCCCCTGCCCCCAACAAGCGTACTTTCACTTTGTACCTACGCTTGGCTGGAAAGCCTTTGTGAAAGAAAGATGTGGGCTAGGATTGACAATGGGTAAGATTTAGAGCATCAGGAAGACTGAGGAAGCGTGCTAAAAGGGGAGGGTGGTATGATGCCAGGAGAAGCAAGAGGTGCAGGAGGGCAAGGTGTGATGGGGTTAGAGTGGCCTCCAAGTTTGGCTGGAAGGGGAGAGGCGAAGAGCCAGAAGGTAGGTCTAGAATGCGAAGTGCTGTAGACGTTGGACTTCCTTTGCATTTCCCAAAGTATGTGCAGTGGAACTCTGGTTAAGAGGCATGCTTAGAGGGGTTTGGGGAGGAGAGAAGTCTACTCAAATAACTTTTGGAAATACTGGGTTAAACTCAATTCAATGCTTTTCTTTACTTGCAGGATTTATCAGAGCTTTTATGATAAAAAATGTGCACTCTGAATCTTCACTAGGGGATGATAACATATGCAGCATTTTCCAAATTTATTCTACCAATGAACCCATTTTTTTGAAGGTGAAGTTTACGGGATTAGTTTAATTGAGCCCTCTAGAAATGCTTTTCCACATGAATGGATTGTGGAGTGATTGGGGAAGGGAACCAGTGAAAAAGCAATTCCACTCTTGTTTTACTCTGAGACCTGCATCAGCCCCTACCCTCCTCAAACCCACTACTATAGCTCCCTTAAGCTCTCCTGATGAGGGCAGAGTTCTACGCTTAGTTTTACCGACTTGGGGAACACGTCTGCTCAGTAAACAGCAGTAGAACCCTAAGCCTTGACATGTGGGTCTTTGTAGGGTGCAGGCCACTGACTCTCATTTCAGTCTGGCATTACTATACCAGTCAATGGTACTAAAACATTTTGAGGTCATGAAGCCATTTAGAAACGTGCTGTGAGCTATGAATTGTGTTCCTGGGCAGGAGCATGAGGAGAACGGGGGCTCATAGACTCATAATTTACATTATAATATCAAGGGATTTTCCAAACCTTTTGAGACCTAGCGACGGAATACTTGCACGTACACACATTGGCCCATTGGTTCCTCTGATGGGTCACGCCATTTTTCTTAGTGCTGGTTTCACTCGGATGTTTAAATGGATAGCCCAATTGGCCCACTCACAAAATTAACCCTGTGGCCCCTATGTGACTTCTTTGCCTAGGGAATTATTCAAACTGGCTAGCCAGGAGCCATTTCTGGGGTGGTACTGGGAAGAAGCCTGGAGAGACTTCTAAACTTGTTTTTAATTTAACATCTTCACCGTTGTTTGGAAACAGAGAGGAAACAGATGGAACACCATCCAAAAGACTTCCGTGCTTCTTCCAACTTCTAAAATTGAAAGGATGGGTCACTGAGATTGCTTGTGATAAAGGGAACCAAGCCAAACCAGTCAGACTGGTACCCTATGGCTGACTTCATGCTTTATTCAGATCGACACTGGGCTTTGCTGTAGAGTGATGGAGGAGAAGCTTTAACGTTGGAGTCTGACCTAGAGATCCCAGGAGGACTTGCTTTCCCTAAGTGCTTTTCGTCAAGGTCGCTTTAAGGATAGAGCCAAGTACTACATCTTTTCTAACTGTACTGTTTCTCAGAGAGTGGGGACAGGCCTGGTAGCCACTCTCTCTCTCTCCCTTCCTCTGTTTTCCACCCCCACTTCCCTATTGTTTGGGAACCTGTTTTTTATCACTCCTTCATTTTCCACCTTCTTGTGTCATTTTATTTTAGGTATCGCTCCTAAGTCCCAAGGCTAGGTTTAGGAACAAGCATGTGAGCCTAGTGAAGACAGTGCAGTCTGAGGAGTGACAGACTGGAGGCTTCTGAGAAAGTCTTTCTTCTTAATGGAGAGTATCTAGAGTGTCTCCTGATAGACACGACAGAGAAACATTCCACCCTGATTGCCACTGCCAGTCATATTACAGTCACGAGGGAATCACCCAACTCCATGGTTGCCAGATGGAAAGATAGGAAGAACGTGGGTCCTTGGTGGTCCAGTTAATTGTCCAGAACCAACTTGGAAGCCCAGCTACCTCTGGATTTTGTCACCTTGGGATATAATATATTCCTTAGTACTTAGGCCTGTTTGAATGGAGTTTTCTGTTATTTGCAGTCTAACACATCCTAGTGGACACACTTGATAAAACGGAACCAGAAATTTATTTAAATGATTATCCATCCAGTTGGCTGTGGTCCTCCCCAGTGGAAACGCAGTTAGCTAAACGCAATCCCTGCTCGTCTGACAGCCTGTAAGGTGCTCTCAGGAACTCTCAGCCTTGCGTGGTTGGAGCCCTACTGAAAATGCAAATTGTGGTGGTATCAACCCTTCAGATTAAGTCAGGTTAATAATAGCAAGCACTTCCCCAGAGTTTGCTATGCATCGGGCTACCATTATCTACATTTTATGGATGAGGAAACTGAGATACAGAAAAATTACGTAACTTGTCCAGAGATACATAATAAGTAGCTGAAGCTAGATTCAAATTCAAGTAGTTTGGCTTCAGAGTCTATGCCGTTAGCTGAATTTTCTCATTTCAGGTGGTTCTATGATCCACAGATAAAAAGTAGATAAGGGAAAAGGCTGACATGATCAATTAAAAAGAACTCACCTGAAATTATCAAATGGGCAAAACACACTTTTAAGATTTCATCCCCCTTCAGGGAAGTCACCCCGGGCTTTGGGTACGGGTGTTAGTTTCAGGCAGTTACTCATGTTTCTCTAGTCATCCTCTCATGTCTTCATAATCTCATCTCTCCATCATTTCTCTATGACTGTCTCTCTTTTCATCTTTTCCTCTGTGTTAAGAACAAGTGAAATGACAATCTACTATCAGACAAATTCGGTGACTTCTGACCACAGTTACTTTGGTAAAAATTTTATATTTTTACCCACCTCACAGGCAAAAAGAAAGTTCTGATGTTAAAAGAAAGCCCCATGCGAGCCTTTCCACTTTTCTGCCAAATGGCTTGGGCTCACCCCACCTTTTTAATTTTGTGAAACGTTTGTGTTGTATCTTCAACTTTCCATGGTATACCGGCAGGCTGGGTAATGGAAGGGGACCTGTGGGGATTAGGTGTCTGGCTTGGCCATACGGTGGGCTGCAGGTGCTTGGGAAGGCTGGCCAAGGGGATAGACTTCTTGGAACAAGCCTGACAAGTTACTGCTGGCCCACGTCTACGGCCTCATCTCCCTCCAGCTCAGCCCCAGGTCACCAAAAGGAAATGTATTTAATTTTCAAATCCCTCCTAGAGCCAAAAAGAATTCCAGCAAAATAGCCATAAACGTTGAAAGAGTCTTGTCTGATTTAGGAAAACATTCCATTGGATTTAAAATGAAATATCCTGTAACTAATCTCATGTAAGACTGGGAACAGGTCTAACTGTTCAATCTGGTGGTCAACGAGGGGACCCCGGAGAGAGCCCGTGTCCCTCCCCCACACCTCTTTGGGAATGGCAATAAATCAGCCAGGACTGAGTTTTCAAACAAGGATTGTAAAGCGTTTGCTGTTTGATCCTCAAGACCCCCTTCTTCTCAATTTGTCATTGATTTCCCATCAAGAGAGTTTGTGCAACTGAATTCCCCATGCAATTCTGGCACTTTGTAAGCCAGTAAATAAAACCCAAATGTTAATTCTTATGAACACAATATTCCCTGCCAAGAAATGAATAATGCACTGTGAAAGGAGCAGCATCGTGTATCCTTGGACGAGGGAACAAGAAACAGTGGGGCAGAACTGGGGAGCAGAGAGTTACAAGGGAGGTAAAACCAGAAAGAGAGATGCAAAGGGAAGAGGAAGAAGGAACTGAATTACTTCTGAAGGCATTTGTCCTCTCTCCTTGACTTGAGCGTAAGCTCTTAGGACCAGCACCAGGCAATGACAGTAAGATGATTTGGTTCCATGTGCCCTACTGTATGTACAGAGTACTTTTCACATACACTCATTTTCTCCTTACAGTGATCTAAGAGGCAGGTTCTGCTGTTATCCCCATTTACAGACAGAGACACTAAGGCTCAGAGAAGTTAAACAACTTGCTCCACAGGATAGAGAAAGGATGAGGCACGTGCTGGGTACCAGAACTGACCCAACGCCACTGTCCTCTCTGTCCCAGAGGGGGAATGTGGAGTGTGGGTAGAGTGACCAACTGTGCCCAGGACTGAAGGGACTCTGGGAAGCAGGACTTTCAGTATTACCACCAGGCATGTCCCAGAAAAACTGGGACAATTTGGCCAACCTAGGTCGAGGTGGTCTGACACTGAGTAACCTCCTTAGGTACTTATGTGAAGAGCTTTTTTTCAGAAAACCAGGCACTGTCTCTATAAGGTGAACTGGCAAGTTGGTCTAGTACCTACAGGCCTATTTCTTGCCTATGGGGCAATCTCCCCAAAATACCCTTCTGATATATGACAAATGAAGAAGGAAATAACTCTAATGACACATGCTACTATTGTTGAACAAGACCAAAATTTTCCCTTGGAACAATATTCTAGGCAAAGATGGGAGGAAATCATCTTAAATTCCAGTTCCAGAAAGTCTGTAAGTAAATTATGATTTCTGTTTATTATTTATTAACCAGCAGGCCATTCTCAAGGCACAGAGGGACTCTATCTGCTTACCACTGGGACTGAGGGAGGCAGAAGACAGACTTTTTTCCCATTTCTAGATCCCACTTTATATGCTGAGACCTTTCGCTTGTGAATCACACTACAGTCGAGCCTCTGTCCCCTTGAGGAATAAAGCCAATCTTGGAGTCCATCCAATAATAACAGTTCCTACAACAAACAAAGCAGAGTGTTTCTAAACAGAGTTTTCACCCACGTGATCTGACTTAAGTTCCTGGTGATTCATTGAAACAGACAAGGTAGAGGGGATGAGTTCCATGATCCATGTTGCATGATGAGGGGTCCGAGTTTAGAAAAGGTATGTGATTTGTGGAGGATCGTACTTTCAGGGAGGACAGAGTTGGAAATCAAATCCATACCTTTTGACTCCACATTCTACATGCTCTTTGTGGCACCTTCCTCTTCCCGTATCAGTATAGCCTAATTATTTTAATACCAAAAAGACCTATGTGAGCTCCTTGAAGGTTGTGGATATATAGAAAGGAAATATATTTTTATATTTCCCAAACTGATCACAGTGCTTGGCAAACAGTAATAATCACGTCCTTCCCCACCAGGGAGCAGAGGGGGCAAGGCAAAGATATGGCTATGACATGAACCAGACTAAAGTTGGAATCTTGGGTCAGCCACCTACTGGTGAAACTCAAGGCACGTCACTTATCTTCTTTGAGCCAACAGACTCTTCCAGGGAGAAATGCAGGTGAAAATACCCTCAGAGCTGTTGTGAGAGCTTGCAGTAATAGCTGAGGAGGGCATGGCACACAGGAAGTGCTTCGTAAGAGGCAGCTGTGGTTCTCAGGTCCCCAGATTCTGGGCACTTCCTTACACCCAGCCTGGTGATGGAAACGGATGACCCAGGGCACAGAGCTCTAATCTCTGGAGGCAGGCACTGGACCAGATGCTTCCTGACCTTCTGTCGTGGTTAACTCACCTCTTCTACCAAAACGAGAGGGAATGCTCTTGACTCAGCCAACACATTGACAGAGCTGTTGGTGACCCCTTCCGTATGTGCCCGGGGCCAAGCTACAGGTGATAATTAGCTCTCCGAAAGTGGAAGGATATTAACTCCAGCATCTTGACTCCATTCCAATTGAGATAATTAAATAAAGTGCCCACAGGTGGATCCAGTTAATGAGGCATGGACTGGGTTGCCACTGAACCAGCCAGGCAGTAGTCCTGGAGCTGGGGCATGAGCTTAGCAGGGATGACTAAGCCTTGGGCCTAATCAAAAGCACAGAGCATCCCCCCCTTTTCCCTTCTCAACTCTCAGTTTGTTCCTGCCCTCAGTCCCCAGGCATGTGGGTCCCCTCCGCTGTGCTGGGAGGCAGGGATTTGTGCTCCAGGCTTGACTCTGCCGCTAGCTTAATGTATATCCTTGAATAAATATCTTTACTGTCCCAGCTCAGTTTCCTCCATTGCAAAAAGAAGGAAGCAGTTAAGAGGGCAGCTCAGAAAGCCCAAGGAAGAACTTAGGGACAACTGGACTCAGTCTCATTCTCTCCTCCTTCCCGCTCTGTCATTGCTAATTTCTGCTTCAGTCTTGTTGGCCTTCTCTCCTCCAGCCCTGTCCCCTCTTTCTTCCACAGCCTTCAGTAACCCCATACTCATATTCTTTCAGTGGTAAGGTAGGAGGCAGGATGAGTAGGACTTCCTCCTGGGTTCCATTTTTTAAATCCTTGGGGAGGAACTGATTGGTCAATCTTAAGTTCAGGTTCACCTTGAGGAGCCATCATTGCGGCTGGAAGAGGGGTCCAAGAACTTGCATTAATCCAGAGGCAGATTCATTGATCTGTCACCAGAAGCCACTTACATTAGAATCTTCCACGGTCACAAAAGTGTCACTCTCCTCCTTGGAGTCGTTGGAGGACTCTTCCCTCCTCCGAGAAAAAGCAGGTTGTGTTCCCGGTGTGTGTGCGTTTGTGTGTGTGTTAGTACTCTGGAACAGGAATATATACTTCTTGATAGAAATAATGCTATGAATGGTGGTTATTCTTCCAGATCAGTCTAAGAAGAGGTCAGCTGGATGACTGAGCAAGTTGCTTTCTCTCTCTGAGCCTCAGTTTCCTCCTCTGGAAAATGGAGAATAGTAGTACTAGCTCATGGGCTGTGCAGGTAATTAAATAATTCAGGTAGACTCAGTCCTTAGCACACTGCCTGGGCAAGAGTAAGAGCTCAATAAACAGTAGCCGTTGTTATTACAAAGTGAAATACTGCTTGTATGTGCTTTTAAGACATCGTGGAAAATTTCACTTATGAAGAAACAAGAGACCCAGAAGGCCCCTGATGACAACTCTTATTTTCTTTATCCCGAGCCCTGGTGTGTGTGGAAAGGTAGGTTTAATTAAAGAACGGTGAGAAGATTCTGACGTGAATCTTGGAGGCACTTTCAAGGCCCTTAAACAGTTCATGTGCTCGTTGCGGCTAATTTTGCTCGTGACTTTCTTTCCCCTTCCCTGTCACTGGTGTTACTCATTTGCTTTTTCATGGTGTTTGAGACTTTGCAAGAAAAAGGGGAGGGTTCAAAAATAAGTCTGAGGAGTAAGAAAGAGACTAGAAGAAAAAAGCAGAAATGAAGGTTTTCCTGAAGGGCCTGGAAAAGAGTGACACAGACAAGGAAAAAGGCTAAATAGTTACTAAAAGTCACTGGATAGTTACTGTTTGGACCTGTATGTGAGACACAATACCGGCTGAGGTGCAATCGAGAGAGTTCCATGCAATGGAAGACAAAGAAGAGGTCTGGAACATGCACCATTTGCAAGAGGATGGGTGGGGAGGGCATGTGCAAGGTTTCTGGTGCTACCCCCCAAATAGTGCAGGAGGCTAAGAATAGTTTCATTGGTTCTTGAAGATCTCAAGGATGGTACACCTCAAGGGGGAAGCAGCAGCCATGTTACCTGAGCCTTTCTCTATGTTCTATGTTCGAGCTCCCTGCTTTGGTTCCGCGAGTGCTCTGTCTGCAGTATACTCTGCCTAGGGAAGTATTGCCATCTTGTCTACCATAGAGCTTGGTACCATGCTAAGTCCCCAAAAGGCAATTGATATCCACTGGAGGCAGTGAGTACTCGCAAAGCAAAGTTGTTTCTCACAATTCTTTCTGTGGATCAATCAAGGTGTTTCTAACGCTGATGCTGCAGGCATCCTAATTGACTAAGTAGAAGGGAAAAGAAATTCCCTTTGAATGGATTTGTTCATTCATTCATTCATTTATTCATGCACCCATTCACTCTTTCATTCAACAGACATTTCCTGAGGGCCTGCTGTTCATAACGCTGTTGTAAGTGCTGGGGACACATCAGTGAACAAAACAGGCAAAATCCCTGCCCTCCTGTACTCTGTGTTCCACTGGGGAAGAGAGACAAGAGACCACCAGCTACACGTGATATGTGGAAAGTGCTACCAGTGAAAATACAGGAGTGTGTAAGAGAGTAAAGAAGGAGTGTCTGAAACTTAACAAGAAGTTAATATCTTGGTCCCTGTTTCAAAATTAAGGTCCATGTTCTGTTCAGTGCTTCAGTTATTTTTATTGTCCTAAAGGAAACATAGACTCGTTATGGAAAACCTGGAAAACATAGAAAGTGTAAAGATACAAAAATCTCCCATTAACCACTGTTAAAACCACACTTATTTTATGCCTGCTTGGCATCATATTACATGTAGTTTTGTAAGTTGCTTTTTCACTTCAAATTACATGGTGAGCCTCTCCTCCAGTCATAAAAATTTAATTTAAAACATCATTTTAAATAACTGCATGATATGCCATTATATAGTTGTGCCATAAATTATTTAATCATGTCCCTATTGTTGAATGTTTGGTTTGTTACCACTCTTACAAATATGCTTCAATGACTCTCCTTGTTTCTAAATCTTTGTTTGAGATGCTGTTGGTTTTTTAGAATAGTTTCCTAGCCAGTCAGGTCACAAATATTCATCGAGCAATTATTACGTGCCAACACATTTTCTTTTGCTTTTCGAGCCTGATCCTTTTGGTACTGTTAGAACTGCTGGCCTGTGCTATGCTTGATTTTGTTCAATCTGACAAGGTGGGCATGTTTGCCCCCATCTTGTCTTGGCCAAAGTTGGACCTCTGGACCCCAGGGCACGAGGGAGCCCCTGTCTTATTTGGACTTCTCTCAACATCAAGTCTGTTTTTCATCTTGATCTTTCATCTCTTGCTACCCAATCTCTCTGGGACTGTCTGCTGTGCTCTCACACCCAGATTTTCTGTGTTTTACCCGTAATTTCAGGGGCTGAGGACTGTGGCTGGAAGGGTCCCCAGAAACTGGACCATGGTGTGTCCTGAGTGTGTATGCAATGTTGGGGGGGTGAAAGAGTGGAGGAGAAGCAGTCAATCCCACAGTGTCAGTGTGTGGGAAGACAGAAGATGGAAATCCATGGGGAGACAACCAGAAACTGGCGCAATGGTCTCTTGACCATTTCTGTGGACAGAACGAAGGAAGATTTGGTTTGTAGGCATGTATTGACCTGTCTCACTGACTGTACCTAATCTGTAGGCTTAAAATCCTCTGGAAAATTCCAAGGATATTGTAGCAGATTGATTGCATTGGTGGCTCTAAGTAACGGCCTCCCTTAATCCATGCCTTTTGCTCTGTAGCTTTGTAGTCCCTTCTGGTTTAGCAGATTCTCGTTTAGCAATGAGACTTACTTGGCCAATGGGATGCTAATAAATGTGATGCCAGTGGAGGTTTAGGAATACATGCCTTTTTCCACCAGCCCTCTTGTACAATTGGACTCGTTCTCCCTCACAACTCTGACACTGCCATAAGACCATTGCAGGGCTAGCCTGTGGGAGGGCTAAGAGCTATGAGGACTTAAGGCCATCCTAGACCAGCCAGTCCCCTGCCAACCTGCCAGCTGACTCCAGACACATGAGCAAGCCCAGCCAAGATCAGCTGAGGTCCCTCAGATCAGCTGAACGGACCCATAGACTTGTGAAAAACAAAAGCCATATATTAAGTTTTGCAGTTGTTTGTTACTCAGCAATAACTAACTGATAGAGACATTAATATTGACGAGTAGAGAAAAGGAGGGCAATGGGTGAAGAAGACAGAGGGTACAGCAACAGAACAAAGCACTCAGAAAAGCCCAGCTCAGAATTCACATTAAGCACTGCTATACGGCAGGAATTCCACCCCTGTGGCTGCCCTTTGACCTCTAGGGTCGAGCCTGGCTATCTCTTCACTGTAGGCATACTTCCTTCTGAGTCTCCTGATCAACAGTTCCAGGAACAAGAATTGTCAACTCTTGGGGACAAGATATCCCCAGAGACTAGCTTGTCCTACTTCTGAGGAAGGTTCTGGAACTGTACAACCATCCGGAGAGAGCACTGGAATCCCCCACCTGGGAACACTGGGGGCCTGCTCAGCAGAGGCCCGATTTCTTTTTGTCCTCATCTACACTTTTGTCTGGCCCCTGCCCATGTGGCTGACCTCAGGTTTCATTGGTCATCCCCCACCTGGCACAACCTGCAAGAGAGTATCCTGTTACAATCGCATTGCAGTCCCCCCAGGCCGACAGCGCCAGGTTGGGGAAACAGGCAGGTGGTGATGGAGCTGGATCAGTCCACCTTTAGCACAGACCATCCCGTTCCCACACTGCCTCTCCTGTCACGGGTGTGCACAGGGCTGCAAAAGGCACCTCTTGAGGAACACGAAACAGCAGGTACAGCTCAGTCAGTGAGCATCAGTGGCCATCCTCCAGATTCTTTTCCCTCCAAGCTGGTTTCCCAACTGGAGAAATACAAGTCACTCTCCACTCTTCCCTCGCTATTACATGGTGGTTTCTCTCTCATTATTATTGCATTATATGTAGCACATCTGTTACTGGGCAGGAGCCAACTATTTAATTCTATTAGATACATCTATACAGCGAAGTGATAATCTACACCAGGTTTGTGGAACAAGCACTTAATACTTGGCAGCGAGCAGCCAAAGGCTTGATGCACAAGCAAGAGAATGTAGGAGGCCCGTCGTAGTGGAGGGTCACGGCGGCCAGAAAGCTCGACTGCATTCTTCCCGGGACCGGCATTCCAGTGTGGGAAAGAAGTCAGTCATCGGCTTGTTCCAACATCTGCAAGATATTGATGGAAAACCAGGGAGGTGAGGAAGGGAGGGAGAGGGGAAACGTTTACCTAACCAAATGCTAACTCTTCCAAGGGGACTCATGTCAGCACAGACTAAATGATGTGAGAGTTTTAGGAACATGTGGTAGTATTTACCCCCAAGAAATGGACACAGATTCGCATCTTGTTCAGTAACTGCAGTGCTTAGACGTGCCGGCTGCAGTTGCCCCTGAGTTCCTACTCGTGTTTCCTGGCTTCATGTCTGCACACCAGAGAATGGGCTCGTTCTCAGCACTGGGGAACAGAAATGGGCTGCGTGTGCTGGGATCTGCGGCCAGGGCTCTGACCTCATGGAAATAGAGGTGGGAACGGCTCCACTCTCCCCAAACACCCCCTCTTCCACAGGACAGGACACAACCACACTTAATGGCTTGCTCTTGAATTGGCCACTCTGGGTCAGCATCTCCTGCGTTTTTACCCAGAGGGCTAGAGGGATGGGGAAGAAATGATATGATCTATGTATAGTTTCCCCTCCATCCAGAAGGAAGAGTCATTTTTTAAATCTCAAAATTGATGAAGGGAAAGGGAGAGGGGCAGGTCGAGAAGAAATCATGTCTCATATTTCATTGATTCCGAGTAAGATGTCATCAATTTTATGATGCACTGTCATTTTATATACTACTAAGAAAGAAAAAATGTTGACTCTTCAACTATGATATGGCATCAAGTAAAAGACACATCCCAATTTCAGAGATGTTAAAATACGGGGAGAAAAAATGTGCATCTTAGGATGTCCAACCCCTAAGGCTCTCCCAAGGCTGGCCACTTGTGAGTTCTGTGATGACAGACACGTTATTTAACCTCTCTGTACCTCAATTTCCTCATCTGTGAAATGGGACTAGTAAAAGCATCCACCTCATACAGCTATTGCAAGGACTAAATATTAATATACGTAAAGTGCTTAAGGGAGGTGCTTTGTGTTTGTGAGTTGTGTGACCGTGAACATGTTGCTTAATATTTCTGAGCTGGTTTCCTTAGCTGCAAAATGCATGTAGTAATACCGTACTGTTTATTTTCCTTTAATGTGGACCAATGTTTGGACCTGTACTAACCAGAAGGTGGGTGAATAAGGGAGCTGTTTAAAGGAAAGAGTCCACTGTGGTGAGTGGATTCACATGCCAGCAAGATAACCTGTCCCTCCCCAGGCCTCCCAGTTGTCTAGGTTACCTCTGTGGGCACTGCCTTGCTGAACCCACTGGCCACAGCAGGCTGCCCCCCTTTCCAGGAGGTCAGGAGAAAGGCCTGGTTTGTCGCTGGCCACCTGTCTTTGCAGTTGGCGTGAACTGTGATTTACTTGATACCCCAAGTATGGTAGATTTATGCCTTTTGTCCCTGGGGTGCTTTATGAATCATTCATCAAGAAGTTCCATATTTAGTCTCAAGGTTAATTTTCTCAATGGCCCTATAAGGAAGGTAGGATAAGTATTATGATTCCCGTTTACTAAATGAGGAAACTGAGGGCTAGAGAAGTAGAATGATAGGTCAAAGTCAGGAAGCTGGTCCAACTTGGAGCTATGTCATGATGCTTATATTTGTGTGGTAAATTGGACCTCTGATTGCCCACATTTAGTGCCACCCCCACAGAATGATTATACATTCCTACCTGTTGATCCCAGACTTGGCCAGGTGACTTCATTTGCCCAGTGAAATGTGAGCTCTATCTAAGAAGAAGCTCTAGGAGCTATGCTTGATTTGCCATCTGTCTTTTCCTTCTCTCATAAAGTTGGCAAAGTTCCACATAGAGGCTGCTTCATCAACTGGGTCCCATGGTGCGGGCACCAGGGAGCTGCCGTTGGTTCACAGTAGACTTGTCACATGAGCAAGAAGCAAATCTTTGTGGTTATCAGCCACTGAGATTGTGGGGATGTATGTTACCACAGCAAAACTTAGCCTATTCTAACCGATACAGTATATTTTCCAAAACATACCCTCCATGCACAAGACCTATACCTTCTGCCCTCCACGGAGCATTTGCTCTCTTAGAGGAAAGCAGCTCACGTGGCCTGATTATGGTGGCCTCTGCTTCCTATTTTAGCACACACCTCTCTTCTTCACATAACCCTGCTTACCTCTCTCTGAGCACAAAATCAAATAATTCTAATCATGGACTAAAGCAGTACAGTTTTAACAATAGATGCCTCTTGTTATAGGTTGAACCGTGCCCCCATCCCCAACAAATTCATATGTGGAAGTCCTAATCCCCCGTAACTCAAAATGTGACCTTATTTGGAGATAGAGTGTTTACAGCGGTAATCGAGTTAAAAGGAGTGATTAGGGTGGGTCCTAGCCCAATATAACTGATGTTCTTATAAAAAGAGAGCATTTGTATACAGAGACAGACATTCAGGGAGAATGCCGTGTGAACATGAAGACGGCCCTCTACAAGCCAGGACAGAGGCCTGGAACAGCTCTCCCTTTCACAGCTTCAGAAGGAACCAACCCTGCCAACACCTTGATTTCAGACCTCCAGCCTCCAGAAGTGTGAGACAATGTTTTTTGTTGTTCACACCAACCACTTGTGACACTTTGTTATGGCAGCCCTAACAAATACACCTAATACACCTCTCAATTTTTTAAGATTGTGGAGGTGGTAGCAAGTTAGGCCAGAATGAGAAGAAATTTGGAAAATAAAAAGTAAGGGTGGGGAGGAAGAGATACTCCAGGCAAGGAGGTGGCATCAGAGAGGTCCAGAGGGGGTTACCCATTTTGTGTGTTTGACGCCTGGCAGGTGTATTGACTGCTCATGTGTAGGGCCGGAAATGGTAGGTCAGGGCCAGATCGTAAGAGGAAACCTCGTTCTTGGTTAATAGCCTTCATTTCTAAGAAGCAGGAACTGCTATAACTTTCTAAGGAAGAATTCTCTGGTGGATGTGAGATTTGTAAATGGTCAAAATTTAACCAGGACCAAGTCTAGTGGAACAAAGGAAACCATCAAACTGGGACAAAAAGTAAGAAAGTAATGCACAGTTTTCTAGAGTGGTTGGCTTTTGTGAAGTAAATCAACGTCTTTCTGGCTACACAGTTGAGCATATTGCTTTCTGAAGAAGCTACTTTGTTGGTCAGACTTCTGATTTGTCTCCTCACTTGGCAGTGACACGGAAGTCAGCATCCCAGGAACTGGCACAGCGATTCTTGGCAAGCCTGGAAGCATCCAGGTGGACCCATCTCTCCAGATCCTGGCACCAGCCCTACTCCTAAGTCAGTCTGCCCAAGTCACGCAGGATGTTTCAGCTTTTGACCAGGCAGAAGGTGGGGACTTCAATGAGTTGTGCTGCCCTGGACCTGCCAGGGGCGAAGCCCAGCCTTGACTTGATCTTGGGGTGTTTGCCCCATCCATGCGCATGTACACAGTTTCTGTCCTCCTTCCTGGTTTTCCATTCCAATTTCCTGACCACTCTGAATTTGGAGCACTGAGTATGAGCCGACTGCCTTAGGTCTTGCTGACCCACCTCTCCCAGGTTTTAACTGAGGTCTTCCTTCAGACAGGATGGACCTCGTGTCTGGAGAACTACAGCAACATGTGCTACGCCCCAGACTCAGCTCCCACGAACACTGACTCCGTCTAAGCAGGGTTCGTTGTGTCAGTTTGTATAATATAAAATTAGACAACGGGTTATCCTTCTGAAAAGCAGTCAACAGCCTTGCAGCCAGGTCAGGGTCCTGTGGGTTGCCCCACCTGGACTACCGAGGACCCCTAATAACTCACGTAAAGCTCCCTCCCCCAAGATGTAACCATAATTTTTCCTTTCCGTGGACAACGGGGCATTGCCAGCTTACTCCTGATCCTCAAATGCATATGGAAGGCGAAATGCCTATGTTTGAAGGTGTCTGGGGCCCTGCAGATAAATGGTGGCTCTCAGAAGCCAGGCTCATGTTACTGCTGAGCTGCCCACAACTGGCTTTCTTCACTTGAAGTGCTTTGGCAGCAGGGCTTTTCCAGCTGCACGTCTCTTCTTGATGGAGGGCCAATCCAGAGGTCTGGAGCGAAGGCCATGAGATCCAAATGCCACTCCCAGCGAGTGCGTGACAAGCAGCTAATTTCCAAAGGTGTGCAGCGGCTATTTTTCCTTCCTTCAACCCTCTGGGAGAAAAAGTGATGCAAATGAAATACCCCAAGGGGGAGTAGTTTGTTGTAACTTATGATTAATCTTGAAAACCCACATGAGGTAAGCATTCCAGTCCTGGAGCTAACCTAAAACCAGGAACACGATACCGCTCCCTCACCGGCCTGCTTGCTCCCTCCATCCCTGCCTGGCTCCCAGAAATCCTAGGTGCAGTTACACAGAACTCTCTTGCCACTCACGCCCGCAGAGGGTCCCTTTGTCGGGATTAGCTAAGAAAAAAGAGGTCTTGGGGTCTGTCTTGGGGGAAAATCTCTTCTAATTGCAATAATAGCCCAGTGCATTTTTACAGCATATTGCTTGTTCAAATACTTGATTTTATTGTTCTTCAGGACAGCCCAGTGCTGGGGAGCATCTCGTGCTCGCCCAAGTCAAATAAAACTTCCTCTGGAAGCATGTTGGGCCATGGCTGACCATGGGTGACCATGGTGATGGTACATGGAGTCTGGGGACCACCCCTCCTCTTCAAAAGTAGGGCATCTAGGTACCCTGAACAGGACTCTCTGCTAGGTGCCCACGTCTGACTGTGAGCAAATCGTCTTCCCCCTCAAGCTTCTGTTCTTTGTCTCAAAAATGGGACTAACGTTGTTTGCCCTACCTCTGCGATCGCTTGGGAAAACAAACACTGTGCCAATAACCTCATCTGTTTGTGCCTCAGCTCCCTCTGTTGCTGTTTTTATGAAAATTAAATGAGCTAATGCATGTAAAGTGCTAGTGCTCAAGCTCGTGTTTGGCACACGGTAAAGTCCTGAATAAATGTTGGCCATTATTTTTATTGGCTTTGAAGGAAGCCACACTAAAGATGGTAAAAAGGAGAAAGCGTGGTCCCAACAAAAGCATGAATTACCTCCTGTTAGGAGAATTATTAAGATGACTCCCCTGAGCAATCAGTTGGGCAAGAGGTTCTTTATCCCATCAGCAACTGGCTGCTGCCCTCTCGCACCTGGGGGACGAGGCAGTGAAGTAGGACCTTTGGGTAGGGTGACTTTGGGTCAGGGGACATTCCCCATGGCCCTATTGAGGTTGAGCCATCATAATGCAAAAACACTTTTTATAAAATTAACAAGTAATGAGGATGAGTGAGTGACCCGGAGACTTCCTCCTCCCTGAGTCCAGCCTTGTCCTTAAAGCTGACCCTCTTAGAGTCGAGGAAGAAGTGTTGCTATTTCCGCACTTCTTCTTACGTAGTAACCTTTTTTTTTTTTTCAGTTGAAAGTTTAAGTATTTGTTTTCTAGGCTGCGTCAGGATATCCTGGGTCCACGTGGTGATGTCAGACCTCCCGGTCTTTTCAGACAGTGCTGCTTTTCCGGCACTTACTGCAGGGTCACTGGCCTGGGAAGTTCTATGGGGGTAAATCAAGGGCAGTGCTGGCCCCGCTATATCCTTAGGAGAAGGAAGCAGCATTGTTGACCACCAGCTTGGGAAAGCCTGAGTTGGGGTACTGGCGTGTCCAGGATTGGAAGGCATTTAGATTAATTGGCTACCATTTATGACTTCGTTCCCAGCTCTGATTTTATTTAGCTGCTTCCGGATTTAATCTCCCAAATGTTCCACCTCCATCCTTGTTGAAGCCTGCAGTCTGATGGGCTCTTATTCGTGCACATCAATACTGTTTACAAACATGAAAGCTGCCCAGCAGTGTTTGAACCGTAGGCACCGCCATTGGTTATCAATATGGAATGGCAGCTTTGCAGGTGGAGCATCAATGAAGCCGGGTCAATACTCCACGCACAGGCAACACGCAGGCCTTCTGCACGGGCTGAGGCAGGAGGCCGCAGTTAGCGGGGCTCAGGCCCCCTTGCCTTTGACCTCTACTATGACCATCTTCTCTCCCGTTCTGTGTCCCTCCATGATCCCTATGGGGTTGATCTGGTGACTGAAGAAGTTTCCTGTTGCAGCCAAGGAGAAAGCCACCGATTTGGAAGAATATCTTTCTCCAAGCAGATGCATAGGTTTTGTGGATCTTCTGGGGTACTGGACTTGGAGTCAGTTTCCTTCCAGTCTCCCACCCTTAAAAGCTGTCTGGTTTGGGACAAATCAGAGCTCCCTTAGCCTCCCTTTTAAGTCTAGAAAATATCAGTCTCAATGGTTAAATATGATGGGATGTACAAAAGTGTGTTTGTGAGCTGTGGAGGGTCAAATATGTTGTGCAATGGTTTATGGAGCCAGACAGGCATAGGTTCAAACTCCAGTTTTGCCACTTACTGGCTGGGTGTCCACTGGCTGTTTATACAATCTCTCTAATCCTCAACTTACCCATTTGATGAATGGGCTTAATAGTGATACTAACCTGGGAGGCTCTTTGAGGACTAAATATGATTAAGAGTGTTGTAGCCTACTACTTGGACCAAAGAAACAAATACCTATTAACTGTTGCTCCATTATGTTGGCTATTTTTATTAAATTATTACTATCATTATCATTATTACAATTCCCAGGTCTGCCACTTAGCTGAGTGAACTTGGAATATTAATTTCCTTCATGAGCTCTGGTTTCCTCAGCCGTGAAATCTGACTGGTAGCACCAACCTCTCCAGATGCTCTGAGAAGTAAGTGAAAATATTGTGTAAACCATGGACCCACGTATCTTAGGTGATCGGTACATGTTAGTTCTCTTGCCCTCCTTTTGTTTTCTTTCTCTTCTTTATGGAAAAATGTAAACCTCCTTCCATTTTGCAGTATTCTTCGCGAATCTGAAGGAAGCATGTTTAACTATTTAATTTCAAGCCAGGGCTAGAAAATCACCCCGGTTGGGAAGGGCAAGCTTTCTAGATGCAGGAGTCAGGGTATGAGAACGTGACCAATCTCCCTCAGGAGGTACCTCTGGAAGGCAAATGTCCACAAGGACCCTATGGGGTTTTTTTGTTGTTGTTTTTTGTCACTTACACATCTCTACTCTCTCTGTATTCCATCATGTAATCTGTGGGGAGCAGCTTGATTAATTCAGGACTTCATTTTCCAAAGTTCCCACATGGGACTCCACCTTCCAAGGTGTGTGTGGGGGTGAGTCCCACAGCTCATGTTCTGTGTGACTGAGAAATTATGTTTCTAAGATTTCTGCCTTCAGAGCCCCCCAAGCCACCTTCACACATTTAGCATCTGGTCATGCGCTGCGAGGACTCACATTTTTACGGAGTGTGTTAACTTGCTGGGTGATTTGGGATGAACGCAACCCGCAACTGCGAAGCAATGCCTCTGCTAAACAAACAATTGAAAATCTGCCTTTCAGGAGAGTGACCAACTCATCTTGATTTGCCTGGGACGTCCCCACTTTGAGTACCGAAAGACCGTACCCCTAGGACACCCTCAGTCCTGGGCATGCTACCACTTTAGTCACCCTACCGTACAGGGTGGTCAAATTATCTTCCCTTTCAGCTGACGATGAAAAAAAAAGGAAGAAACTTGGTATCAATTGTGGGGTTTCTCTAGCAGAAAGGAATGGGGACACACAAAGTGAGCCTGAGCTCCCTGCTCTGAGAACTGGGACTTAAATAGCTCCTCTTCTCTCAGAGAGGGATTCTGTAGAAAGTGCTAGATGGTAGGAATGGTATGATGGGGCATACCATCAACTTCTTATGAAACATTACCAACCCCTTTTCTCTACCCCACACCTCTCCTTTGAGTCTAACGGGGGGTAGACCAGTGCGCAAAGTAAATCTGAAGAGAATTTTAATATCTCTCTAGGCTTAAGAGTCATAAAAACTCTAGCCTCTTACAGAAAGAACAGCAGAAGCCACTCTACCAAATAGGTTGAAGAAATTTGAGAATAATTTAAACAAACCAGGTTAAAGATATTGATGATAAGTTCCTGCCATAGTTGCTGTTTCTGTGGACTTGAGATTTTTAAAGACGAGTCGGAGAGGAAAACAAGGATAGTAGCTGACGTTTCCTGAGTAATTGGTGTACGTCGGGCATGGTGCTAACCACTCATGTGCCTTTTCTCATTGACTCCCATCAGCACCCCTAGGAGGTAGGCACTGTTATTATTTGCATTTTGGAGTTGAAAACATGAGTTTCAAAGATGCTGAAGTGGCTGGTCTAAGGTTGCACAACTAGCAAATGTCAAGGCCAGAATGCATACGTTGGTCATTTGGGGACAGAGCCAGGGTCTTGTCCGGTGTGCCCGCCACTGTAATGTCTTCCCAGAATAATCAACCTCACCGACTCTTCCCCGTAGATTTTTACCATGATTTCCTGAAAACCCTGAAATCAGAGATGCTTTGCTCAGAATGAACCCAAGCAGTCAATGCTATTTCAGCTCTGGCTGGTGTGCGTGTGTGCGTGTGTGCATGTTTGTGTGCTCACACGTGTGCACGTGCGCACGCACACACACCTACTAGTTAAAATGCAGAAATTTATGTGGAATAACAGTAAAACATGCAGATTTTCTTTTAACTTGGAGCTTTCCATGCACGTGTCTCAATGACTGTCAGCCAGAAGTCAGGTGCCAACACTAAATTTTGAGGGATCGTAGAAGGGGGTTTGGCGAGGGGTGGTGAAAGGTGCTGGAGTGTCGGAGGGAGAGCCAAGCAGAAAGAAGGCACAAGGCTCTGTGTGGGCCATGGTCCCTCCCTCTCAAGTCTTCAGGAAAGTTGAATTTCTGTTTGGAGGCCTTGGGAAGAGCAAGGGACCAAAAGTCAGCGTGGCGCCAACCTGAGGCAACACCTCCAGGAGCAGACGCACAGGGCTACCCAAGAAAAGGCTGTGAATGGAAAGAAACTGGCAGGAGGGCTCTGCATTTGGTGGCTGAGCTGGAAGGGCAGACTGGAGAAGTGGGAGTAGGAGTCAAGCTCACCTAAATTTGTCAGAAGATGATGGCCCTGTGTGGTGTCTGGGTCACACACGTTCTTCAAGTCCCCAAGCTTCTGGCCACATGTTTTCAAAATCCCATTCTGCTAGCCCAAGACTCAGAGAGTAAGGAGTGCTGTTCTGGGCAGTCTGTCCAAATACCTGTGCCAGGAGCTTGGGGGCTGGCAAAATTGGATTCTGCCACAAAGGTCCTTTGAGTTCCTCTCCTTTCCTTCCCTTCTGCCTCGGTTTCCCTTTCTGTCTCTGCCCATCCCTCTTCTCCCACTAATCAAAGAATGCTGGTTCATCAGATAGTTGGGGCTTGCCAGCTCCCAGAAGTACTGTGAACTGGAGGTATGAAGCTGGGACTTTCAACTTCCTTCAATGTTTTCTCCCATAATTGGAAGCAAAAATCAAAGACAATGCCAGGAACACGTGGTTGAGGATTGGGAGATACTTCTTGGAGATACCTGTAGCATTAAATTTTAGAGTCTTCCATGAACAGGAAGGCACTTTATTTAGGATATTTCTCAGTGGGACACTGCAGACTGCTCGGTGTCTGGGGCCTGTTCTGTGAAATTCTGGAAAAGTTTTTGTAAACTTTAACAAGTCACGGCTGGGCCTGGTAGACTGTCATCGCCTCTTTACCTAAATGCAGCTTTTGAAAACACCATCTTCACAAGGTAAAGCATTAGGCTGCAAATCTGGACTTTTTCCTCATCCTCCCCCATCTACCTTTTGTTTCTTGCTAATTGGCAGGAATTTAATGAACGAGGCACTGATTGAGCAGATGCTCTTCATGGAAAAAGGCAGAATTGGGAGTTTTTCTTGCCTGATTTTCTTTTTTTCTTTAAACACATCAAGAAGGTAGTAACATGTGGCAGGTCAAGAATTAAGAGAAGGTAACAGTACAGATTGTAAAGAACACAAAAGAGTAGGGGTGTGTGTGTGTGTGTGTGTGTGTGTGTGTGTCTGTGTGTCTGTGTGTTTTCTCTTTTGTTTTAACTTTCTTGCATCTGTTTTTTTAAGCTCATATTCAGCTGTAGCTCATAATTAGCAGCTAGGCCTCTGGGACCTAATTAACCAATTCAATTAACAAAAAAAGCACACAAGTCACCCTGACATTTGTCAGCCATTAAGAGGGATGTCAGACTGGCAGTTTCAGCCGAAGCATTAATGGTGATTAGCTCATTTGTGACTCGTTTGACTCCACTATCGTCCCGGAGAATCAGCCTCTAAACCACACTGCCCAGATCTGTGGACCAGTAGCCTGACCTTCAAAGGTCAATAGAAGGTTCCCTCCTAGTTCTCCCACAGGGTCAAGGGGCCCCTCCCAACCTTAGCTAAGACGTGCCTATACTTCTCCCGAATTCCCACTAAGATATTTTGGATAAACCTGATATTCCTGGCTATTTCTTCGGGGGATAGGAATTCAGCAAAGCCTTCTTTATTAGGGATGAAGCTTTTCAAATCTCATCACTATTATTATTTTTGGCCTGTTGGTTCCCATGTTTACTTCCTGTGCTTGGCAGGATTGCCGCAGCCAGCAGTTTCTTCATTCAGGTATTGCCTTTGTTCTTGGAGTTGATTAACCTCCAGTATCGTATATGATGCAGGCATGGTGTATTTTGGTTTGGGGGGGGTGTGTGGGTGTGGGGGTATTCATATAGTAATGTGGCTATGTTTGCTTCTGATGTCCCTTACTTTAACTCCACTTCCCCAGAAGCCCTGCCTTAATAATAAGCAAGGAAGCCTAAGTAAATAAAAAAGCTCAGGTACGTGGGTTGACAGATACAGGGGAAGGTGGTGAGGTCCTGAAACACCAGACACTGGCTGGTATGTCTTCCAGTGTATTCCTGCCCCTTACTTTAGGCAGTATCCATGGAAGCTTCCAAAGACGTGTTTTGCCAGCCTGAAGAAATAAGAATCACCAGGTATCATATAGAGATTGTGCTTGGCTGCACGTAAGGGAAAGCTCAAATAAAAATAAAACACATGAAGATTTATTCTTACCTGACAAGAGGTCCCAAGGGAGGTAGTCAAGGGCTGGTACATCTGCTCCAAAACTTCATCAATTCCTCTGCCCCTGTCCTTCTCTCCCACTCTCTGTCGCACGTGGAGTTTGCCCTCATGGTTGCAAAATGGCAGCTCCCACACTTCCAGGCATTGAGACTGCATTCCAGGAAGGGACAAGAAGGCAGGGAAAAAGGCAAAAACTTTGTGTAAATTTGTCTCTTCTTTTTGTGAATTAAGTAAATAGCTTTCCAGGAAGACTTAACCAACAGATGTCCACTTTTGATTGACCAGAACTATGTCAGATGGCCACCCCAATTACAAGGGACACTGGGAAATCAGGATTTTCTTGGCTGAATACACTGCTTCCCTGAACAAAATTGGGATTGTGTTGGTAAGAAAGAAGGGAAGGGTAGATATTGGTACACTAGTAATGTCTGCCATACTTGTTTATGGTGTGTTTGCTGCCAGCACCACTGTGCACTAGCTATGGGTTGTTGAAGACTCAATCCATAACCACATAGTGAGAATCTCTGATGATCAAGATTTTGCCGATGGTTGGGAGGGAAAACTCAGAAGATGCTCTTGCCCCTCCAGCCTGCCTCTGCGGTTTGCCCAGTCCCAAGCTACATGCCAATAAGCACACATATGGGTTTCATTTCCCCCAGAGCTTGCCCAAGGAAGCCCCCAAAGCCACCTTACTTGTCCCTCTCTGCCCCTTCCCTCCAGCCTCCAATCCCCCAGCTCGCTCACAAAGTTGACCCATTCAAACAGGAGACACCCCAGACTGTGCAATTAGGCTGGAAGCAAAAACAGACCCTGTTTCAAAAGGTGACCCCCTACCATTTTGATATAAGACATCATTAATTGCAGGCCCTATTGATTCATTACCATGAAACAGCCTGGACTGCTTGCCTGTAGCATAACCTTTCTCAACAGAGGGAGCTGGACATTCTTTGCAGGTAATCTGCAGGGCCCAACAGCAAATATCTAGAATCAGGACTATTCATGCAGGAACAATATAGCAGCTCCTTATTGTTACGTCCATTGTTCCCTCACAAAGAGCAGCGGGCAGGTTAAATCTATTTTAGCTGAGAAGGCTCTACAGAAACCCTTGCTACTGAGCATTTGATACTGATCACAGAGTCACATCAGGGAGCAGTAGCTGAAAGGAGAAAGTCATTTTTATTGCTGAACTTGAGAGGCGACAACCTCTCGTCCGCTCCAGCTCCCCAGGAATTAGGCCTATAAGGGGACGTGAGGATTTTGTTTTGTTTTGTTTTTAATGCCGCTCAATGAGACTGGGTTTCCAAAAGGAGTAGTGGTATGGATAGTCTGGGGGAGGGGGGAGGATTCCACAATGTCACATTCAGGCAACATATGTGAACTCGTGAGTCATCCAACTTTAAAAACACATTCCCAGGGGAATCAAGTTTGTGAGAGTGAATTACACCAAAGGGCGTGGCAGCTTAAGAGTTGGTGGTGCCTAAACGGTACCACTTGGCACCACAAATCTAGTGTAGGAAAGCAGGGACTTGATTCTGCCCTGGATTTGCCTCTCTTCAGGAGAGTGGTGGAAGTGCCACTAGCTCAATTCACCCTCTGCCCACAAAGGGTGAGCCCGCTGGCATGATCCTTTTGAGATCTGTATAATGTCCAACGTGGGTGAGGACTGGGAGGCAATGGAGAGATGGAACTTGTAAGAAAATAGAGAACTAGGTAAGGCTTATGGTAGGAAAAGACCAACAAGCTTTTATGGATGGCTCTTAGTGATCACCCCCTACCTTCCCACCAACTTGAGAGGGCAGGTTTAGTCAGATTCTCCCAAGGACTGAGGCTCTTGGCAATGCAATTTAGACCGTACAAACTATATCACCCTGAAAGCTGCTTTCCTGCAGAAGGCTTGATAGCTTCCTCTTTGCATGCTTTTGAATAATGGTTTGTGGTCTTAGCTAACATATTCCTGAAAAGGGCTTCAAATATATCTTGTTGGCCTCTTCTAAGGTCCTTGAGAACCAGAAGCAGGGAAAGTGTCGTCATGAGTAGCATAGTCAAAAGAACTGATCTTCTCTGTGGAAGGGACTCTGAATTTCCAATTTGCTTCCTCATTACTTTTCACTTGGACACAATACTCAATCAGTATTCTCTGAGTGAACATATTAACTTGTTTGTTCAAGGTTGTAGAATGAGTTACTGCCTAGGACAGTTTTCCTAACCATATTCCCAGAAACAACAGGTAGCGACAAGTATTTGAGCAAACAGAATTCTGTGATCAAATGAGCTTCGCACATTAGCATAGTAAAACTCTGAGTAAAGCGTAGTAAAGGCTTTGAGTAGTCCTGCAAGAAAGAGCCCATTTAACTTTTTCTAACATGGCACTTCCCAAACGTTTTTGACCAGGAGATCCTTTGTTTCATGGAGCAAAAGCTTCCATGTTTCGCAGAGCCAGTGTTCCTTGGAACAGAGTTCAGGATGGTGGCCCAGGGTGAGTTAGAGCATTAAAGAAGAATGGAAGAGAGGATTCTGCATGAAGAGGGGAGGGAGATGAGAAATCATGGGATGCATGGTAGTGCACCAGGTGCTTTGGTGCTGCCAGAATATAAAGTATAAAGTGGAGAGGGATGGAGAAGCTTGAGAGTAAGTAAGGATCAAGTCCTGCAGAAGGCCTTATCTACCGTGCTGTGGAGCTTGGATTTAACTGTGTAGACACCTGGGGGCCCTGATTCTGAACAGTGGAATAATGTGGTCGTATCTGAGGTCTAGGTAGATTGTTCTGGTGGTTGTGTGGCGGATGGATTGGACAAATAGGATGACCAATTAGGAGGCTGCCATCATGTTTGGTAAGAGATACCGTCTGATGAACAAGCCGTGCATGAGTTGGGCTATAAGAGCAGATAAACTGCCCTCCACTACATTCCTGACCTCTACCAAAGCCTTGAGAAAATACTCCCAAACTGGTCTGAAAGCCTCTCACCTGAGAGCTTGGCGTCATGGAAAGCAAGGGAGACCACTGAGAAGTAGCAGCAGGGCCAATGACATCATGAGGGGACAGAGAAGCTCGGACTCTCTTTTATTCCTCTTTCCTCCCCATTACTTTGCAGACCGATACAAATGAAATGCTCCATAAATGTTCTTTGCGTGGATGAACAAAAAGACTTGTTTGTTCAAGGTTATTTGCCACCTTGAACAGGTTTGCCACCTTCCAAAGAGACTCATAGCAACCGCAGCCCAAACA
Source organism: Rhinolophus ferrumequinum (assembly GCF_004115265.2). Classification (NCBI taxonomy): domain Eukaryota; kingdom Metazoa; phylum Chordata; class Mammalia; order Chiroptera; family Rhinolophidae; genus Rhinolophus; species Rhinolophus ferrumequinum. The sequence continues at coordinate 14,450,035 of NC_046299.1, read as the reverse complement.
AGATGTCCTTGATTACTTGAATGTTTCTTCCAAGGTCTCATTAAATTCCAACCTAAGATGACTCTGCTCATTTGTGAAGAACAGCATGAGTTCAGGGGTCTGGGAATTTAGGGGTGTGCACACGCTGGAACACATGGCCCTGTTACTAAGGAGCAGAGAGGAAGTTCCAAGTCGAACCCCAGGCTCTCCACCCCTCCCACCCACAGGCATACTGTCCCAAAGCATTTGTCCTTAATGGCCAATCCTGAGTGTATCTCAGGGGAAATTTAATCCATATGGTTTGACTCATTTACACTTAACTCATTAGAACATTTACTTTTTCTTGGAAGTTTACTGCTATTTGGGAAGCATTTTCAGATATGATAAAAAAAAAAAGAAAACAACAACAACAAACAAACAATGAAAAAACAACCTTTAAAATGCTCAGTGAGGAGGCTGGGAGTTAGTCATGGATCTGACATGTGAGGAAGCAGAGTGCCCAGCCTGGGCTTTCTTTGCTCTAGTTCAGAGATGACCAATTTCGATCACATGTTTCTTCCTTGATCTTGGGAATGTACTAGGTTAGAGATAGATGGAAAACTTGGGGAAGAAGGCCCAAGCTGTTTAAGTATGGAGGATGAAGCCCTGGACCCATACCTTCAGACTGACAGGCAGGGAGCTCCTTTCTAATCCAGCCACCTTGCATAAAAATCCTTTCCACATCCAGGTCATGTAGCCTCAGTCACTTTGCTTGTGACAAATGGCTCCAAGCCCTCAACTACTAGATGGTTACAGTGGGAGGGACTTTGGAGGACAACAGTTGTGACCCTCTCAGATGACATATGAGAAGCCAAAGACCAGAAAAGCAAGTAACTTGCCTAAGGTCACAGATCACGTTGATGACAGAGTAGATTCTAAAACCAGCACCCCCCCCGCCGAAATCCTACCCCTGCATCGCTCCATTACTGCAGATATGCCCTGCCCTGAAGTGCAACCAGCTGGTTAAACTCTCCTTTCTCTGTACTTTCCTTAACATTTGCTGAGATTTACTATGTATCAGACCCCATGAGAAGCACTTTGTGTACAATATTATGAGGTGTGATGTTGGCCAAGTCACTCTACCTGTCTGAGCCTCAAGAGATGGTAAACATGGACGTCAGGAGTGAAGCTCTGAGCTACACTGCCCGGGTTCAAATTCCAGCTTTGCCACTGACTCGTTGGCGGATCTTAAATAGGTTACTTAGTATTTCCAGCCCTCAGTTCCAGGCTGTTACAAGGCTGGATACTTTTATTATTTCAGCTACTCCTCCATAATGACCCAATGATATTGACCACCATATTGCAGATGAGGAAACTAAGGCCTATGCCAGTTATGAGAATTGTCCAAGGTAATTGGCAGAGCTAGAATTAAAACTCAGATCTTTCTGACTCCAGAGAAGTAGGTCTCTGGGATTTATTGATAATGTTGTGAAGTGCATTTATTTATTTAGTACTTGATCTAACGTAGGCATCGCACAATTCCTCTTACATCTTTAATATCTACAATACAAAACAATCATGATGGATATTAAGTGTCAAAAACATTTCAAATGAAATTTCCATTGTATTCTCAGTACCCAACTTACTGATATATTTTGGGAATGTTTCTACATTAGATGGGATAACTTTCAGGTCTAAGAGACAATAACTCAACTCAAACTTACAAAGCTCCAAGGGAAATATACTACTCACATAATTGGAAAAAATCCACAGTTGGATCCTTTCACTCAAAAGATGTCAGCAGGAATCTTTATCTCACCATCTCTTCTCTGTGCTTTCCTCCAGACTGGTTTTAGCCACAGGGGCTCTCCCAGCTGGGGGCAACGTAGTCACCAGCAGTTCCAGGACGATGGGCTCCCAGCTCAGCAACCCCTGCAAAAAGAGAATGTATTGTCCCCAAATTCCAGAAAAAAACCAAAATTGACTCTCTTTTGGTCTGGCTGAGGATAGACACTGACCTCTGACACAATCACGCCTCTAGGATGTGAAGCTCAGGGATTGGTCAGCTCTGGTCTTGTGCCCATCCTCGGAGCCTATGAATGGAGTTTGCCTCACTCCAATCAGAAGACTGGGAGTGGGGAAGGGGTGGCCCCCACAGGATGCTACTATGAGAAGAAGGGCCGACAGAAACATCAGATGTCCACCACAACTTGCCAAACAAATGTTGAGGGAAAAAAAAAAAAGAAAAAAGTTCACACTTGACATCCCATTGGACCCAAACCCTCAATCCTCAAACATTCTGGTAACGCTTTTTCTTTTATCTGAGAAACACTTCAATCCACGCTTTGCCAGGACATCCTAAAGAACACGATGAAAAAAAAAAAAAGAGCACAGTAGCAGCACAGTAATATGTGGGGCTAAGCTGCGATCCGTCCTGTAAGCTGTTTCCTCCACCATCCATAGTTCTGCAGGTACCTGATGTCACTCTTGTCCTAGTCAGATGGAAGAGGTCTGCAGAGACATTGCTCTTTCCCTTCTCTGCCCTGTTCAGACCCCTGAGAAAAAGGCCCACGGGAGAAGGGAACCTCAAAGTGGCCTTTTTTCTCAGGGGTCTGAACACAGTTGCCTTCAGCCCTGATTGTCTTGGGACAATGAGATCTTCCTCCTAGAGTTCAGATGAGATGGCCATAGTGACAGAATGGGGCCCATTCAGGGATGCTCTGTCCCACAGATAGGCAATCTCTCCACCCTCGTCAGCTCACCTAGGGGCAGTAGAAGGTGGGCTGGACAGAAGCTGACCGCATCATGTAAGCTGGTGGAATAGCCAGGTAATAATTTTCTGGCATCCTATGTTTGTCCACATGTGGAGCTGACAGATGGCCCACTTGGACTGAATTGACCCATTGGCCCAATTCAACAAGCATTTAAGTGCCTCATATCAATCAGCCTGGGGAAAAGCTAAGCAGTAACCTCCTGGTGAATTCCATCAAATCTCTCAAGACAGCCTTCAAGATTTGGAGGGAGTCAGACCTGACTTAGGTTGAAGCCCAGCTGTGGCACTTGCTTGCTGTGTTACCTTTGGACCACATTTCCTAATCTGTAAACTAGGGATGCTCATACAGGAGTCTATGTCACAGGGCTGCCCAGAGGATGACATGAGACGACATATATCAGGCCCAGCAGCTGCCACTGTGGAAATCATTCCACAAAAGGAGTGGCCTCCCTCCCTGCGGACCTCACTGGTTGGACACATCCTTTTCATGTTCTGTAAAGATGGACTCAGACCCAGTCCTGAAACCTCAGTGACTGGGGCACAGGCACAATGCCACTCAGCTGGCATTAGCCGTCTTAACCGCTTCAGGTGGTAGGAAGAGGAGGCAGTCACTAGAGGAAAACTGGCCATGAATTAGCTAAATCCACATCTTAATGGGCTCCCTAGGGCTTTCAGTATAACTCCAAAATTCAGATTTAAGCCTTTGTGTTTAACTTCAATATCATGGCTTTAAGATCCAATAATAATTACAGACACCAGGTACTGAGATAAAAACTTAACACTCTTTTCAGACTTCGTTTCATCCTCACAACAATCCCATATGACATCATTATTATTATTTCTTTTTACAGGTGAGGAAACTGAGACTCCGGAAAGTTAAGACAAAGCTGCCACAATCAATTGTATGTGTGGTGTAAGTGAATAGCACCCCCTGGAGTTGTGAGGTGCATGACAGTAATGAAAGCAGCAGGCAGCATTCATCGGGCATTTACGATATGTCAGATGCTGTCACGAGTTAATTTTTAATCTTCACAACCATCCCATGCAAAATCTCAGGGACCATACAAAGTCCCTTGGCTAAATTACCCGAGGTCAACAGCTAATAAATGGTGGAGACTTCCAGAACCCCTTCCACAACACCCTGAACTTTTCTTTCATAGAATTTTTTATAATTGCGATTAATTAATTCTCCATCCTTGACTGGGTGCAAGTTCTTTATTGGCAGGACAGTCATTCTTGTATCCCCAGGATACAGCAGAACACCTGGCTCATAGTAGGTGCTGAGTAAATATTTATTGAAAGTGATGAATGGATAAACAAAGAGAGTATGTAAGACAGATACCAGGAAGAGTTTTAATAACAAAATCTGTGTACTATTTCATGCCAAATGGTGGTGCAGGCATTCAGGTGGTAGGGGTGGAAACCTGCATGCCAGCATCGGTGCCAGACTATGCAGAATCAAGTCCCCAGAATGTTCGAACTGAGGTTTGCGAGGATGTACTTTCTAAAACACTACAAAGTTCCTTGGCCTCCACAAAACATCTGGCCAAATAAGCATTCATTTCTCAGGCAAACTAAGACAATCCAGCCCAACATCCAAAGTGGCCACTGGCCAACAAGCACTTGGGTTCAATGCTGATTTTGTTGAAACAGCTGAGTGTTCACCATGGAGATCCAGGCCTCTCTGCTCTGGGCGCTTCTCTCCATCCTCTGGCTGAGGACGGCAGCATGCCAGTTGGGACTCTTAATCCTCCTGAACGCAAGGGAGGAAGTGCTTCTGACTGGACTCCAAACCCCGCCAGCTCCCTGAGAGGCAGCCCCTGGGTGGACCTGGAACATTCAGAAATGCTGCCATCTTGTGGCACCTTCAGGACGGAGCAAGGCGCTCCCTGGCCAGCAACGCCAATAAACCAGCCTCTGGAAGACTTCCCCCTAATTTCACGTTTCCCTTTTTTCCTCAGCTTTTTCCATCGTGACATTCCTTCCCCTGCTCCAGAGTGGCAACAACTCTGGAATATCATTCGTGTTGGAATATCATTTGGGAATTTGGAATTTTTCTTTCTGAAAAGAGTGCAACCTGGATGCACTTTTGAATTCTTAGCAATGTTTTTGAATTCATTTTTAGGAGAGAACACTTCATTAAGAGTCCGTGAGAAGAGTCCCCAGTGTACCCAGTGTCCTCCTGGGCCCAGCTCAGCATGCAGGCTGTGAAGACTGGACATGTCGTTGCCACCTCTGTCTACCAGAGCTGCTGCTCCTCACGACTCTGTCCAGGACCCCCAGCGTGGCCGCGGCTGTTTCCCTCCACCTCTGAAAGCTCACTCACAAGCTCGATGGCATTCCCACTGAAAGGTTCAGGCTGAGGTGGAAGGGCTTGTTGCTCGGGGATCCCAGCAAAAGACCCGTAGGACTCCAGGTAGAAAAGCCACTTGCCTATTCCAAGGTGACAACATTGAGACAGCAGAATGCTTGCAGTTTTTCATCCTTCCCATAACCCTGTAGCATCCTGGGCTCCACCTCGAAGGATCTCACTTGAAATGAAGAAGCAAAGCCTCAATGAGGTGCTTTGAGACTGGTTTTCTAGAAGGTGTTGCTCCAAATACAGCGGCATAAGATTGTACATGTTTGCATCGCAAAGCACGGTGACACCAACCTGCCTTGGGTGGATGATCTGCTTCAGGGCCAGCCTTGGGCAAAATTGTCAAGGGGAAAATAATGATCTTTGGCACCTCCCAGCTCTCCTGGAAGTTATCAGATCTGTAGAGGGCAAGCCCTCAAGGGGTGGGGGTGGGACACAGGACAGGAAACATTTTGACAGAAAAGGGAACTGGGTACAAAGTATAGGATACTCCCCAAAAGGGTGCGGGGGGCTGGGCCCTAATGGAGGCCTGCTGCGCCTGAATTGAGTGGTTAGAATCAAAGAGTGGTAAGGGGCCCCCAGCTGTAGCCCTCCCTCCCTGCCGGGACAATAGGCAGCTGCAGTGTAGGCACTATGTACTTGGACTCTCATGTTAGATGACACGAGTTCAAGTCCCTGCTCCACCCCTCAGTAGCTTTCTGACCCTGAACAAGTTACTTCTAGTTGCCTTCATAACCTCAACTACAAGAAAGAGGAAAGTAAAATTATAACCACAAAGGTTGTTTTCTTAAGGATTAAATCGTTTTTAAACCATTTAAATAGCATTGGTGTATTATAATTGTTAAACAATAATTAGATGTCATGTATATTTGGAAGCACGATAAATTTATTCCACACCCATTTGATTCAGCACCCATGCCTGTGCTAGGTGTCAGGTGCAAAGACGAAGCACCAATCTTGCCATGTACAAATGCTGAGGGATCAGAGTTGAAAGCACACTGCAGTCCCAATAACACTATCAGGACTATACTCTGCAGGGTGAGGAAAGGTTTTGTAGAGCACGTGGTGGAGAGGACAGAAACCTACAGGGCGGCTGTGATGGGCAACAGTGCTGTTTGCCAGAAGTGTCAGCTCTCTGCCATCCAGGCACATGCGGGGTTTGTACTTCCTTTTCCTCTGGTCTCATGTAGTTGGCTGAAGCCGTATGATTAGTACCTACCCATGAGTGTGAGCTGAAATGACATGTGACTTTCAGGCCAGAATGCTAGAGCCTCCAAAGCTCTGTCGTGCTTCACGGCACAGTGACCCATATTATTTGAAATGATGGCTGTTCCATCAGCCTACATCCCTCCATGATTATAATACACAAAAGTCCATGCCACCCCATGATGGACTTGTAGAATGAGTGACAAGTAAACCTTGTTATTTTAAAACAGGCTGATTTGAGGGTTGCTTGTTACTGTAGCATAGCTTAACCATCCTGACTGATACAATGGACACGACTGACTGAATAACTGTGGTTATCAGGGAACAAGGTGTGACTTTGAACCACTCACTTCTTTTCTCTGCACTTCATTTTTCTCATAACATGATGACTTTGTCCTGGGAGGCCGGCCTGCTGAGTCCACCCTCAAGGAGGGAGAAGAAGCAGAACACTTTGCTCTCGTGTAACACTCAACAGTTTATAGAATGGTCCAAATAGACCATCCTGTTTGTTTCTCACAATAACCTAGGGAGGTGGGCAAAGAGGGTTGATTTTATACTTGTTGAAGCTGGAGGAGGTTGACTCTTCTGCATTCTTGATTTCCCATCCCCACCCCCACCCAGACCCTCAGCTATACCTGGCACAGTGACTGACACCTTTTCAGGCTCTGGTTTTCATCTGTGGATGTTCACCAGAACGTCTGGTGGAGTGGTTTTTATTTTACCTTTGTAAGAACTAAAACTGTATTTACATATTTCAAAACAAATTCTGGGCCATGCCACAGTCTTAGCTTAAATCCACCGCAGTGTCCTAAATCTACAATGACAGTCTTCTACAGAGAGAGCAGATGATTGCCACAAGGACCCGAACAGTATAAAATCCTACGGTGTCTTCAGAAAAATGAAAGAAAGATAAGATTGTTCCTGAAAAATCTCCCGTTAGGAGAGGAATCTTCAAGATCGCTAGTCGAACACGTTCAGGTCTTACATGAGAAAAATGAGACCCCAATGATCAAATGACTTGCCCCAGATGACATAGAACTGCCATAAGTACAAGCATACCACAGAGATAGTGTCGGTTTGGTTCCAGGCCTCCACAATAAAGCGAGTTGTAATCTTTTTGCTGGTGGAAGATCTTGCCTTCATTTTGTAAAAAAAAAAAAGAAGAAGAAGAAGAAAAAGCAACATCTGTGAAGCACAATAAAGTGAAGTGCTATAAAACAAGGCATGCCTGTATTGGAAGAATGCAGACAAAATCCTCACTCCCTCAAATTTCCTAGTGTTCTCTAGTAAAAGGCAGACTTAAAGCCAGGCTTTATTCATTTTATTCGTACTGCTATAACAAATTACTACTAACTTAGTGACTTAAAACAACACAAATTTAGAATCTCACAGGACTTGGAGTGTAGTTCTCTCTGGGCTAAAATCAAGGTGTCAGCAGAACTGCATTCCTTCTGTAGGCTCTAGGGGAGAATCCATTTCCTTGCCTTTTCCATCTTCTAGAAGCCACTGCATTCCTTGGCTCATGGCTTCCTTCCTCCAGCTCCAAAGAGAGCAGCACTGCATCTCTCTGACCTGTCTTCCATCAGCACCTCTCTATATCCACAGCCAGGAGAAGTTCTCTGTGTTTAGGGACTTCTGTGATTAGATTGCGCCCACCTGGATAATCCAGGATCATCTTCCGTCTCAAGGTCCTTAATCTGCAAAGTCCCTTTTGTCAAGTAGGTTCTGGGGAATTAGGGTGTGGACATCTTTCGGGTCATTATTCTGCTTGCCACAAGGTCTCTACTCTTTTGGCTCCTAATTCAGAGCTTTGGGCCATCCACCTGGCGGGCATCCACACTTTCCCCCTCTACCCTTTCTTGGACTCCCCTTGAATGCAGGGAGTGACTTCACCTCAGGCTACATCTGTTTCCAAACTGTTTGCACCGTTTTCACCCAAACCTATCATTTGATTCAGAAATTACACGCAGGATTAATTGTTGCTTGAGGCTACTTGTGAAATGGAGATAGTTTGTAATAACAAAATAAAAAACCATAACAATGCTTCAAGGTATGAAATGATTTGTTCTGGGAAGGGGACACACACACACACACACACACACACACACACACACACCATTTGAGGCCACTACTATGCCTCCGTCCCAGAGCCCATAAAATGCTCCTAATGCTAAGGAAATGGGTTAAAAAATGTTTTAACCCACTGATAAAATGGAAGAAGAGAGGCAAAGCCAAGAAAACAGTGGACTGAGTCTGGGGCAGTGCTGGTTCTATAATTAGAAAGAGCTTGAGCAAGTCATCACCTCTTCCTGGATAGCAGCTCCCAAATCTATCAAAGGAGAGGGTGAGAGCATCTTCCATGGTAAGAGCTCCAATGTATAGGTGACCCTTGAACAACACAGGTTTCAACTGTGTGGGTCCACTTACATGTGGATTGTTTTCAATAAATACGTACAGTGCTGGAAATGTATTATTTTCTCTTACGATTTTCTTAACATTTTATTTCCTCTAGCTTACTTTATTGTAAGGATACAGTATATAATGCATATAACATACAAGGTATCTGTTAACCGACTGTTTATGTTACCCATCAACAGTAGGCTATTGGTATTTAGGTTTTCAGGGAGTCCAAAATTATTTGTGGATTTTCGACTGTGCAGGGGGTCAGCTCCCTTACCTCTGTGTTGTTCAAGGGCCAATTGTAGCTTTCTCATTATTAAAACGCATGCCTGCTCTCAGGGCTCCTGGGAGAGCTAAATTCAGAACTAAAAGAAAATCCCTTAGCGCAGAGCCTGGCACTGGTTAGTGTTAGTAAATCATGGCTCCTATCACCATGCTGTAACTCCTCTTAGCCTTGGCTATGTGCTTTGTATTCATCACCTTATTTAATTCTTACAACAACCCTTTGAAGTGGGCGTTCGTCTTATTCACATTATCTAGATAAGAAAATTGAGGCCCAGAGGTTAAATAGATGTTGTAGGGTTGCACAGCTTTTCGGAGGTAGACCTGGGACATAAACGTAAGACCATGGATCTCAGTGCTTCTATTTGCATCCATAGTGTACCTGTCTGAGCGGCTTACGTCGTCCCCCACAGCTCTTAACACTCCTGCATCATAGTAGGTATCAAAACTTATCATTGAACAGTCATTGTTAGCAGTAAGCAGATTCAAGGAGAACACGGTCTTAAATATATCTTATGGGAAGACAATGCCTCAATTGAACAACTAGATAAGAACAGTAAAAAGTACAACATCTAGAAAACTATTAGCCAACCAAATTCAAGAATGCAACTAAAATAAATATAGCTTAACCTCAGAAAATCGAATAATGTAATTCACCATATTAACTAAAAAGGAAAAATTACACGGTTATCTCAATATACCCAGAAGATGATTTCAATAAAGTTCAATATCTAATTATGATTAACTCAGAAAAAAAGGTGCTATTAAAAAGCTTTCCTTAAATTGATAAATACTCAATACCAAAAATGTGAGCAAAAGCTAAACTCAATGAAAAAAAGTCAGATATATTCCATTAAGATTGCCAATAAGACAAAGATATATGCTATCCTTTCAAACAATATAACATAGGGTATCCTGTCTAATACGACAATATAAGAAAAAGAAGCAAAACACAGAAATTAAAAAAGAAAAGGAAACACTGTCCTTACTAATAAGTGATAATGATCATCGCTATGGAATTCAACAGAATCAACAGAAAAACTCATAAGACTCATAAGCATTTGGCAAGATTGCCAGATACAAAAGTAATTTATATAACTCAATGGAAAAAAAGTCATCTCTGACTTCTACTTACGGCCATGTTGAAGTAACTGGGACAGGACTTGCCATCCTACCATAAACAACTAGAAAACAGGATAAAATATATGAAACAGATGCTTTTAGGCATTGAATAATAAGGAGCACAGGACTGCAATCTCTGGGGAAAAAAAGGCAAATAAATGAGGTAAACCTTACAATCCCTGACCTTCTGCGTGGAGGAACAATCTGGAATAGAGCACAAAGAGGTGGATCTCAAGCAGTTTATGGCTGCCTCACTGAGTTGTGAAGAAAGAGGTCAGAGCTTGATGTGACTGAGGAGACTGGAACTTACGGGCAGAGAACCAGAAAGAAAAGAGGTTAGATAGAGAAAGAACTTCATGAGTTTCTACTGCCTACTAAAATATGCACATGTAGAATAGAACTCCTTGTGGCCAGGAAAGGAATATTGGAAACCTGCAAAGTGAACAATTGACCGAGTTTACACATGGCTGGGAGACACTTGAGTTCTGACCAATTAAAGGAGAGTCTTTCTTGAACATTTGGGATGTTCATTAAGTCAGTAAAGGAGCCATACCTGAGTAATAACACTAAAGTAGCCCACAGTAAATGTTACTTTAAATCACTCTTATAAAATCTTTAAAACAAACCTCAAAAGACCAAGCTTATCTGCACTTTACTAAACGGCCTGTGAGCCATAGCCAACATACTGGGAAAAACACAACAAAATCCAGAATACAAAAATATAAAACTTACAATGTCCAGCATCCAAAAAGTATTACTCAAAATGGCAAGAAAGAAGAAAATATGACCCATAGCTAAGAAAGAAGAAAAACCAATCAAAAGAAACAAACATAATGGAGATGATGGAATTTACAAACAGGAGCGTTAAAGCAGCTGTTATACATATTCTTGAAGATTTAAAGGAAACTAGAAATATAATGATGAGAGAAATGGAAAATATAAAAATTACCCAATGGAATTTCTAGAGAAGAAAAATACATGTATAATGAAAAATTATGGAATTAACAGTAGATTAAAAACAGGGAAAAAAAGATCAGTGAACTTAAAGACATAGCAATAGAAACTATCCAAAAATGAAGCACAGGAAAAAAGACTGATAAAAATGAACAGAACTTCTGTGGATAAAATTAAGTGGTCTAATATCAAGTGGTTCTGATATTTTGGACATTATCATGTAGTCTAATATATATATGATTTAAGTTCCAGTAAAAGAGACGTCTGGGAGTAAGGAAGACATTAAGACTATTTGAAAATGTAATAGCCAAAAAGAATCACAGTTTTATAAAATCTATAAACCAAGGGATCCAAGAGCACAATGATCTGCAACCAGAATAGTCACAATGAAAAACACACTGCACATCATATTCAAATTGCTGAAAATCAATGACAAAGATAAAAATCTTAAAAACAGCCAAAGGAAAAAACACATTATATACAGAATGCTGCTTCACAATGTTTCTAAAATTATTTCCTCCTCCCAGGAGACTTTTTAAACTTTCTTTCCTAATTACATCCCTCCATGAAATTTTATTACCAGAGGTATATTGCTTACCTGTTTATGTACCGTGTGTATACAAGATCTGACAATTATGTTTGTGAACTCATCCTAGAACAAGTGCTACATACCTCATTGCTGAATATCACTATGGTCACCTTTGAACTACACCCCTTGGGAAGATATGCACCGACGCCATCACCTCGTCCACCCTTGAAAGCAATTTTGGAATTCTTCTTCTGGAATGGCCATCAGAGCTGTTGTCTTATTACCCTTGATGTCCTGAATGTCATCAAAATGTCTTCCTTTAAATGTATTTCCTTTATCTTCAGGTAAAGAAAGAAGTCATTTGGGGCCAGATCAGGTGAGTAGAGAGGGTGTTCTAATACAGTTATTTGTTTACTGGCTAAAATCTCCCTCACAGACAGTGCCATGTGAGCTGGTGCATTGTCGTGATGCAAGAGCCATGAATTGTTGGCAACATGTTCAGGTTGTATTTGTCTAACTTTTTCATGTAGCTTTTTTAGCACTTCCAAACAGTAAACTTGGTTAACTTTTGTCCGGGTGGTACAAATTCATAATGAATAATCTCTCTGATACCAAAAAAAGCTAGCAACATTGTTTTGACTCCTGATTTGGACTGATGGAACTTTTTTGGTTGTGGAGAATTGGCTGACTTCCATTGTGCACTTTGATGCTTTGTTTCAGGGTTGTATTGGTACACCCATGTTTCATCACCAGTGATAATATGGCCCTTGCTGCTCCAGAAGGTCTTGGCAAACTTGGACTCTCCTTTGCTTTTGTTCATCAGTGAGCTCCTTTGGGACCATTTTTGCACACACCTTTCTCATGCCAAGATTTTCAGTTAAGATTTTCCTAACTGTTTCTCTATCGATATTTACTTGGACTGCTATGCTTCTCACAGTCAGCTGACAATTTTGACGTACAATTTGATGAATATTTGCAATGTTTTTGTCAGTTCTGCTCATTACTGGCCGCCCTGAACTCTGTTCATCAGTGCTGTGTTCTCTCCCTTCAGAAAAATGTTTAATCCATTTGTACACTGCTGTTTTCTTCATGGCATTATCCCCATAAACTTGGACTAACGTGTCCCTGATTTCACTTTCACTCTTGCCAAGTTGGACAAGAAATTTAACGTTTATTCGTTGCTGTAATTCAAGCTCAGACATTCTCACGACGGCACACAAAAACATGCAACAATAATAAACGCCACTCAGCAAGCACTGCCACATGTCAACACAAACACAGCTGTGAGACACTGATATACCAAGATCACGAAACCTCACCGAATTCTTTGTACAGGGCTGCCAATGGAAGTGCACAGGGGCAAGTTTGCGAACTTAATTGTCACACCTCATAGTCAATCATTTCCAATAAAATTTCCCGTCTCGACACATGCATATTCTAAAATTCAGAAAAATAAAGGTACACAAATAGCTAAAATAATTTTGAAAAATAAAAAATAACAAAGAAAGTAAACTTTGTCCTATTAGATACCGAGACATTTTACGAAGACCTGATAATAAAGGTAGTGGGGTACTAGTACAGGAACAGACAAATAGACAAATGGAATAAACAAAAGAATTCAGAAAGAGATCCACGGTCTGTGACAAAGAAGCACCAGGATTCAGTGGAGGGAAAAAAATGAATTATTTAGTGGATTCTGTTGGGGTAAATGGCTCCCTGGATAAAGGTGAATAAAGTTGTGGCTGTAATTCAAACCACATTCAGATGGAAACTCAGAAAAAGACCTAAATGGGAAAGAAAATGCTACATATTCAATAGAAGAAGAATGTGTAAAAAATATCTCTTTGACCTTAGGGTGGCAGGATTTCTTGACTAAGACACCAAAAACATAAACCACATGGCAAAACTCAGTAAACTTGACTACATCAAAATTTAAAATATCTGTTCAAATATGGCTACTAGAGCCATCGTTAACTAAAGAGTGGCAGATTGAGAAGAGTTCATTAACATTGTCTAAAACCAACAAAGGAATAGACTCTAGAATGTAAGATATGGCAAATGAACAAAAGAAAGGCAGGAAATCCAATGGGGAGCTAAATGGCCAATAAGTTTATGGAAAACTGTTTAGCCTCATTGGTAATTAGAAAGATGCAAATGACAATAGCGATAAAATACTGATTGGCAAGAATGTGAAAAGTCAGAAAGACAAAATGTAAGACAAAGACGTGGAGAAAGAGGAATGTTCCAGTGAGGTCTTGCGCCAGCCTTCTGCAACACCAAGCGAGCACCATTCTCTAGAAATACAAGGATTCAACGTCCTCCGTGAGCTCTGGGGCTGCTGGCTGGGTGCTCAGGCGGAATGGCAGGGAGCCACTACACGTGACTCAAGGTGGAGCTGTCATTGAGCTGCCAGGTTATCTCCAAGGGCTGCCTGGATGCAGGCCAACGAAGGAGACCAAGGTGGCATTCAGGTCCTGGCACTTGTCCAGACCGAATGGGAAAATTCAGTGGAGGGTGCTTCACTCTCCACGTGTAGTGTCTTTCCATTTAGGAACGCACAAGATAGGGGGTGAGAAAAAGAGGCCAGTCCTTGGGTGTTGGAGCTAACACCTACCCCCTGCCCGGCGCCACCTCTCATTCTTGCAAGGAGGGAAAGAAAGTGGAAGATACGCCTGAGATCCTTAGGTCAGGCTCCTCTGTTGATACTGACATACTCTGGAACCCTGAGAGTCCTCATCCACACCGTGGGAAGGGCTCCGACCCCGGCCTACCTCACAGCATAGGTTACATAAACACAAAGGACTGTAATTTCAAAATGCAAGTGGTGGGCTGGGTCATTAGGAAGCATGTGTTGGCTGCTTTGAGGTTTGACCTATTTATTTTTCACCAGGAGCATTTTTGGAAACTCTCTGTTAAGGTTTTTCATTCCTTCTTCCTTTCTTCCCTCTGACTTTGACGTCAGCACAAAAGCCAGCGTGGGCAGAATTGGGGCGTTCAAAAACACTGCAGAGCAATGAGTCCATTCTTGACCCCTGTTCGCTCTAGTCACCGGTCTCTGCAAAAGTGCATTGGGCCCCAAGGATGAAGGACAGGCTCCTCATTCTTTGTCTCCTGGAGGTTTCATTTTCTGGTCCCTCTGTTTAGCAGCCCAGGACTGGGGTCCTAAGCAGAAGCCTCAGTCCCAAGGTTTGTCCTAGGCCAGCTAGGCCTAAGGCTTACGCTTCTCCCATCTATTACTCGAAAAATAGAACTTTGGGTTGGCCAAGTGTGTGCTCTACAAAACATTCAGGAGGCAGAATAGACTTACTCATAGCGATCGGATGAGATTCTGGCCACCAGCTTCACATCCCCTAACATTTTCCCTACCTTGGTGACAGAAGTCTCAGAATTTGCCATTATATCTAAAAAGGAAAACGTGAGCCTAGCCAGAAGTATCCCATTAAGCTTTGTCAGTCATTTATGCCTCAGTGTGAATAAGAAATTCAGAGCCTTTCCTGAGGTTACAGTAGGAGAAAAAGAGATTCTAGAGTCTTCCAGAAGCCTGCCAAGTAAGATAAGAACTTCTAAGGGGGAATTGGGTACAAGCAAAGAGGGGAAGGTGCCAATGACAAATCCCTCCCACTCCTGCTGGCCCTGGTTGAGACTGGTCTGCTCAAAGCCAACCCCTTCTCCCCCCAGGATGCTGGCGCATCCCCTGGTCCCTGCCAAGCCCTGCTGCCAAGGCTGGTACCCGGGTGTCAGACCCACTTGGATCTCCTAACCCCACTTCTCTCCTCACTCTCTCTTTCACCTTTTTTCTGTACAGATCTCTCCATTACCTTTTCATTTTCTCTCTCACTTTTTATTTTACCCTCTCATTTTTCTTTTTCTTTCTCATTCTCAGTTTTTGTCTTTCACTTTCTCTCACATTTTCTCTTATTTCCTTTTCTTTCCTTTTCTGTCTTTCACATTCTCTCTTTTACTTTCTCTCATTCTCTTCTGCTTCATTTTCATTTGCTCTTACTTTTTATTGTAGTCCTCAGCCTGCCTTTCTAGAATGCAGCGTCTCTCTTCACTTCCCCGTCTTCTAGATATTCTTCAATAGAAAAGACGTTTTTGTTCACGTAAATGCTACCCATTGTCAGCAAGCCCACTCGTTTTTGTCTTTTCCTCTCTCTCTTTTTCCCTTTTCCCATTTCCATCACTTCCGCCCCTCTCTCCTCTCTCTTTCTCTCTCCTCCTTCAATCGCCTTCTCTTCCGCCATCGTTTTCCTTTCAGCTGTGTGAACATCTCAATTGCGCCATGTCGGCAGATCCTTGCTGCTCTGATATTTTATACGAGGTGCGTCTGCTTTAACTATTCCACTTAAAAATGAAACCCATCTGCCGCAAACTGAAAACAGCCTCTCCCCCACCAGGAACAATAAATATTGATGACTTGAGGCCTGATTGGCTTTATGATGTTTGATGACAATTGGTATCAGTTACAGAACTTACATCATTTAATAAAAAAAAAAAGAGAAAAGCCCTAGCTGGGATGTTGCATGTCAACAGACATTATTAAATGTCAAAAGAAATACATTTTCTTCAAGAGCCTGAAATCTAAGCAATGTGAGGGTGCCGGGGAGAGGATGGGTGGGGAAGTTTGGACAGCTTTTATGTGGAGTTAGGAATATTGTTTCTTTTTGTGTCCACCCTAATTTGTGCCAGTTGAGTTTTCCTGGAGCCTTGCTGTAGCCACCACCACAAAGCCTTTCTGAAGACATTCTCTTCCTTTTCATTATTTGAAAAGCTGAGCCCATGTGACGTCTCTCCCCTTCCCCCACGGGCTCCAGTGGAGAAAACGGGACACGCTGAAGGACACAAGCTCTGGGACCTGCAGGTGAGGGGAGAACACTTGTGTCTCTCTTTATTTTTTATTGTCAGTACAAAATCAGAACTGTCTGGCTCTGAAGTTGAAAGCAAATAAACCAAGATCTGGTATGTGAGGCTACTGTGCTTCTATTTATACCCTGATAAGTTAAATATAAAAAGCCTTTTTAAAGGGGTGGCTGCCAACATTTCTATTTGGGGTACATTCGGTCATAAAAAAAAATTAGAAAGGTGGAAACATTTACTGCTATTTTAAACGTATTTTGATGCTTTACAGAGTTGGATTCTGACTACCTTAGATACTTCCGGAGACTCATTTGGGTATATTTAGAAGGATCATAAATTCTTGTGGTCTTGAGGGTGGTTTGGTGAATTAAGTCCCTAAAGGCTTTTTTCATTGAAAAGGTTAACATGGCTTCTTCAAGTTCTTAACTGACCTCCCTTCCACCGCCATGGTCTTATGCTGTGGGAGATCAGACCTTTTTACTCACTGCAGTTGTATTCTTCCAAAGAAGATTCTGGAAAAAAAAGAACAGACCTGCAGCGATATGCTACTTGACCCTGCATTTGTAAAACAGGGTTATTATTAATACCTATCTGAAAGGGTCATTGTGGAGGTCCCAGAAATATTGTGTGTAAAAGTGGTATGAAAATGGAAGAAGGCTGACAGGTATCTCTCCTAGAGAAGCAGCATGTCACTAGGAGATTACTGGATTCTGGACACTTGACGGCTGGGACGTTAGGCAAGTCATGTAACCTTTCAGAGCCCTTACTGGGTATTAGATGCAAAGTGTCTGAAAGTGTTTCACAAACAACGAAGTGCTGCATTCTTTCATTCAGTAATACTTGGCAACACTGTGCAAGGCAAGCTGCTAGGAGCTGGGGATGCAGATAGAGGATGTCAGAGGAACAGTTCTGAGGAGCAGGGGAAACCTGGAGCCACCCCCAGGCTATGGAGGAATTTCAGTGAAGGTGGATACACTGGGCGGAAAAAGTTCCAAAGAAGGATGTGAAAGAACAACTGGGTTCAAGTGTACAAGATATGGTGGGTGGGGAGTGAGGGCACTGGGGAGTTGGGAGGTTGTACTTTGTTGGTTGACAAGTTGTCCAAGGCTGATAGAAGCATAGGATTAGTGCTCAAAAGGAAAGAATGAGACTGAATTTGGATAAAGGAGGGATATGGAGGCTGGAAGGATGAGTTGCAAGACCTTGGGTGAGGCGAATGGTGAGCAAAATGTAAGGTTCTGATTTTTACCGATATTGCCATTGTGTTCACATTGACAAGATTTGCCCTGTTTTCTCTTTGAGTGGTTATGGTGGGAATGAAATTGGAATGCTTGGAAGGTCTATGCAGGCCCTCTCTGACCCAGCCCATTACCTGAATGATCTTAGTCACCCAAGTAAGGGGGCTGGGGGGTCAGACGTTGGCTGGATTCTCTCAGAAATGACTTTCTTGTGATTTTCCAGCAATTCCTTCCCTCAGCCAAACCAGAAAAACCACTGAACCTGAGGTATTTGGCGTGGGTGACGGTGTTCTGGATCCTTTAAAGGCGAATGTCTGTAAAATGAAAATGGTTCCCTTAAAAATTTACTTAGTCCTGCAAGTGTGTGTGTGTGTGTGTGTGTGTGTGTGCAGGGGAGGGGTCCAATGAGGCTCTCACTTTTTCCCAAATGAACTTTCCCAAACTAACTAAGAGCAAGTGCAAACAGATAGGGAGGGTGTTTCATAATAGAAACAGGCTCTTCCAACTGACTACCATCAAATTAAAAAAAAAAATCACTGTCTCCCTCTCTCCTCCTTTTAGAAGTTGTCCCTTTAAGTGAGGTAGGCAAGCTGGAGTTGTTTACCTCCAAGGAATTTAAGAGAATCAACATGTTTTCCTTTCCTGGTTGCATCTGTGGTTGAATTGCTTAAAATATTTCACTTCGTAAAGTAACCTCGGATTGTTACGGTGGATTTTCTTGTTTTGTTTTTTATCCTCCTTGGTTTTTTGTTTGCTTGTTTGTTTTGTTTTTTTCTTTTTTTTAAGGTAGAGAAAACCAGCTCTAGGAAAAAAAAAACAAAAAACAAAAAAACCCCACCAACTTCTAGTTGTCAGAATCGGAATGCATATCAGTTATGCTGGGAGACAATGAAAACATCAAAAAGCACATACAAGCCATAAAAAATTCAGGTCCTCTGAAGCAATGTGGGACATGCTTGGTTGCACTCCTCATTTGCATGTCAGTACCCACAATGCTCTGCAGGCTCCCAGATCTTTCCAAGCAGCCCCAGTGTCTGAGCTCTAGGGAACAAAGTGAAAGATTCGAGTGGGTTTGTGGGTGAGAGAGGTGCTTTGGAAAAGCTAGGTATTGTGGGGGAGAGAACGGCTCCGCTGTGGTGATTAGCAGGCAGCCCTTTAGGTTTTAATCACAGGCTTGGGAGCTCTACCTTGCTTTGGGTTTTGTTTTGTTTTGTTTTCTGCCTTCCTCTTCTTCCCTTTCCCCAGTATGCTGTGATGGTGAAGGCACACTGTGCAGGGAAGAGGAGAGGGACGCCAACCTTTAGAAGTCCTAGCTGACTGGATTGCCACAGCATATGCCTAGAATTCAAGATTTTTGAGCAGTATGTGTGTTCTGATGCTGGTCCTCACCCCAAGACATGTTGGCCTTTTCTACATTTTGGGTCCCATGGACAGTCCTGGTTTAGTCAATGTGAAAGACTTAGAGGTGCCACCATGACACACAGCTGGAGACAGGGATTTCCACTCAGCCCTGCCAATGGGGCAGCCTCTGACCTCATTCTTCCCACCCACACACCATGCTTTTCCCTCCTAACCTTGCTCCCCAAGGAGTCCAACAGAGCTGTTGCCTGGACATTCCAAATTCCAGGGGTTGCTTGGGAATACAGGCCTCAAACTAAGAGTAGGAAGAGGACAGACATAAATTTGGCCCCGGTCTAAGGCCCCCTCAGCCTCCAGGGTGGTCTTGGGTGAGTCACTTACCACCCTCTCTATGTCTCCTTTCCTTCCCAAGCCTGTCCTGGGAGCTGTAAAGGATCAGTGACTGTTATTCCACTTGTGATTTTTAACATGGCTAACCATTCTGGGAGATGACAAAATACATTAAAAAATAAAAATAAAGCTCAATTTTTGAGGCTTCTACCTGGAAGGTTTTTGTCTAGATTTGTACTTTGATTTTTGAGCTTCACACTTCTCCGTGCTGCAAAGGAGTTCTTAGGCTAGATTAATTTATCAGTAGGAAGATCTGGGCAGAAAAGGCAATTTGGATACATGTAGGCTCTCAGCCCATCTCCTGAAACCCTGAACTTCAGCAGTAACATAAAAGTCAGCCACCACCCAGAATTCAGAAGTGGCTGCCTTGAAAACGATCCAGCAGACAGATTTGTTTGCTCTAAACCTGTACACAGCTTTGTACGATGTGTTCAGTCAGTTGCCAACATTTTAAAATTAGGAGTTTTTATAGTATATCTTAAAACATCTGAAGATCTGACCACACTAGACTGACATTTCCTCATAGTAACCACTTGTCAAGGTTGCATAGACAGCGCCCCCTGGTGGGCAGGAGGCTCTCTTCTCCAGCAGGGCCTGCTGTCGGGTCCACCACAGTCCCTGGAATCCTTTGGTCTGAGACCATCCACTCAACTTAGGATGTCCCTCTCTGGCTTTTGCATGCTCAGCCTTGACCAGGCTCATAGATTCTTAAGTTCTTGCTTTCTTATCGGTAGCATTGGCAGGGATGCCCCAGTCCTCAAGTTTGACAGCTTTTCATAGTGGTAATAAAGGGGAAACAGCACCAAGGGCCTTGACTCATAAGCATTCCCAGCTTTTCTGTCCCGATCCCGAAACACACTCTACTTTAGCACATGTGTTCTTCACCTGCTGTATCCTGAGGAGGAATCTGTTCTGGCCTCCCACCTCGTCTTGGTATATTTCCCTTCACTTCGGATGCCTAAAATAGTCTAGGGTGAGGGGTGAGTTGCAAGGTTTGGATTTTAAAAAATTCTTTCCCCAAGTTGTTGTGTCTAATTTGGGCTGCAAATGGGTGTTGGTGTCAATGACTGACCACTGTTTGGTCTACACAGCCATCTCTGTTGAACTTGGATGGCGGCAAAAGCCCAGTTTCCCCAAATAAAGTCTAAATACATTTACACATTTATCCCCATGTGCGTCTTTATGTTTCTACCTGTCTCAGCACACCTCAGACATGTCCATGGATGGGAGAAGAAAATGGGCAGGTAACTTGACCCTCTACTGTAAACTTCATAAAAGAAAAAAATTCAATTGGATAGAGAGTGGTAAAGGTACTCAGAGCAAGGAAGTCAGAATAAAAACTTGGATTGCAATTTGGTTGTTTCCTTATGACTTAAAGGACAAATAATATCATGAGAGAGAAGCATGAGAAGTAAAGCAGTGAGAAAATTAAGTGAAAAGGTCATTTTTAATAATTATTCCTCCCCTGCCCCCCAAACAAAATCTAACTGGGATTTTTTTAATCAACATCAGAAACTTAAATATGTTTAATATTCACCAAGTTATGAGGCAGTTATAACAACAGGTGATGCCAGGTGTTAATAATACTGGTGATGACAGTTACCATTTCTTAAGAGCTCACTATATTCTAGGAACAGTCTAAGGGGTTATTATGCATTGATTCCTTTAGTCTTTGTAACAACTCTGTAAGGTTGATATATGTTATCCTCATTTTATAGGTAAGAAAATTGAAACTTAGCATGGTTAAATAATTTTCCCAAAGTCCCAGAGGTGGAAAGGGGTGGAGTTTGTATTCAAACTGCACCAACCTCCAGGATAATCTCAGCCTGGGCAGCAAGACTGATGCTCCCATCACCAGCTAGTGAGAGTCAGGATCATGCTTTGGTCATGACTGGCTTGGAGACTGGCATGGTGGAGAGTTTGAGAAAACTGGAGAAAGACAAATGGTGTGTTTAGCCCACAATTCCATTGCTATAAATGAACCCCCAAGGAAGTGCTGTGGTAGGCCCACTAGCTCCTCCCTGATGAAACCCCTGATCTTTAGGGATTATCCATCTCTAGTCCAAGTGATGGAATGGGCCACTGCCTGGCAGATTTGATGGTGTCTTCACACTGAATTTGTGCTTATTGAAATTGTGCTCCCTGAAAGTGTGCTCATTGTCTGAGGGTTCTAGGACCTGGCTGAACTGACAAGGCCACGCCTGAAGCAAGGCCAGGGTGGAGAGGCAGGGTCAGAACTGAGAGGAAGCCCCATCTTCTTCTGCATCATATTTGAAGAGGGTGGTGAGGATGGAATGGGGGTCTGAGCCCCCAAAGCACATGGCTGGAGAAGAGACAGGTATTATCAGTGAACCCTGAGTCAGAAATGGGCAACTCTCTATACAGTGAGTATCAGATGTGGGCAGTTGCTTGAACAGGCTGAGCTGCACTGAAGGCTCAACTTTGATACACCCCTGCCATAGACACTGAACATCTATGGGAGAGGCATTGTGCCAGGGACTGTGAGAAAGACCAAAATGAACAAGGCAGGTTCTGTGCCTTGTAGCAGCTTTCACAATCCCTCTGTTGCAAGGAAGCTCTGACAGAGACTCCAAGTTCAGGGGAAGAGAATAGCTCATTCTAATGGGGGAGTCGGGAGCTCTGCCCCCAGGGTCAGTGTTTCACTTTTTCATCCCCCCATGTGGACCACTGAGTTGGGTCTACAGTGGACATTAAGTAAATGTCTGTTGATGAGAGACTGCCTCAGTCAATAGTTGAAATTTTTTCTTGGGGCTCCTGGAAAGATTTGTGGGAGAAGTAGAAATTTAATGTATGTTGTATCTGTTAAAATTAGACTTGTTGCTAGAAACAGACATCTGAATTGATAGTTGTAATAAATAATTAAAGGTTGGTTTTTCTGTCATGTGACATGAAGTCTGGAGGTTGGCAAGATGGCAACTTCATGGTCATCAGGCCCTCAGCCTCCTTCAATCTTTCTGCTCTACTAGCTTAAGCTCATGAATTCCACCCCCAAGACTGACTCATGGTAACAGTATGGCTGCTGGAACTCCATTGATCACATTCAGGTTCCAGGTAGAAGGAGAAAGGGGATAAGGACAGCCTTCCCAGAAGCTTCAAATGACTTTTCATTGGCCACTTATAATTGCAAAGGAGACCAGGAAACATGTTCTTTTATCTGGGCACATTGTAAATCTAAGTAAAGTCTTGTTTCTGTTAGTAAGGAAGAAGGGAAGAATGGATAGTGGGTAAACAGTTGCAGACTCTGCTTTGCAAGATTCAGCTATCTTTATGGAGAAAGAGAAGAAAAGGAATTCACCAAGGTAATTCCTGTCCCTCTCCTGTCCTGGGAGAGGCACAGCTTTGAAACATTCTTTATTGTGGTTTGATGATGTGGCAAATACAATGTGTGGGTGCCAGGGGCATATAATTAGTTCCTTTGCTACTCAAACCCTATTGCCAAGGGCCTAGTTAATTGCACTGACTTCTCCTTCATTATTTTCAGCTATTTAAAGTGCCTCTAAGAATATTCAGCCTCTATTTCTTAATGACGCTTCTGGTGAAAAATGGACTCTGACAGGTATGTGTAGAGAACTGTCCTGCTGGCAGAGCTGGACGTGTGAGAAGGGCAGGTGGTTGAACAGATAGGCAGATCAAGTCTTCAGTAAACACCAAATATAACTCAACAGTAAACTCACTGCCTCTCACTGCCTTTAAAAGGCTATTACAGGATATTTAATGACTTCTGCTACACAGAACACTAGAGTTTCTCACTTTTTTTAAGGCTACAAAAATTAAAGCTACTGTGCAAGACAAGTGCCAAATTTCCATTCATGTGTTTGTTCAGCTTTCTTCGCTTTTCCTCCAAACCCAAAACAAAAAGATGCGCTTGGTTCTCCCAAGATGGCAACCCAATAGCCAGCCATGTGTTTCTCAGATAAGGAGAGCTCCCTGGACAGAGCGAGCTTAATGGGGCTGGGATGTTTTCCAGTTCTCTTTAACCCAGGGCCAGGGAAGCTGGACTGAGGTTTCTAAAGAGGAGAGGCAGCCATGTGAAATGGAAACCCTTGGAGTTCTGCTCAGTGAAGGATTGCTGAAGGGGTAGACCACCTCCTGGTGAAACCATCAGCTCTTACTAGGCATGGAGGAAAGTACCAGGCCTTGAAGGAGGTTGGGGCCATTCAAAACCCCACATCTCACTAATATTTCAACATCTGGAAAAAGACATGAAAAGGAGAGAATAATTTCTTCATATGATTCATACTGGAAATTATTTACAAACATCTTCCTTTCTAGTTTCACTGTAAACTCCATACAAACAAGGAATATGGCTTTCTTCCTCTCTATTCTAGCTCCTTGCCTGGAACATAAGCAGTACTCCGTAAGTATTAGTTTAATGACGATAGAGCTCACACCACCTAATTTCTTTCTGGAACAATGTCTGACTTGGCTTCTCCTATCTTCTTTGTTACCAGGCTTTTGACATATTTTCTCTTGGGCATTTTCTTTGTTCATTTGTTAGTGATTGAGATTGTATTGTATATATACAAAATTGTGTACAATGTAATATGCAATATAATTTAGTATACTCTGATAGATACACAATTATATATGATGCTTTGTCAAGTAGCATTATAGCATAAGCATGTTCCTATGTGTGTTGTATAGGCTAAACTGCTGTAATAAAAAGATCTCAAAATACAGAGGCTTAAATAAAATAGAACTTCTTTATTTCTCAAATTACAGTCTAAAGATAGGCTCCATCATGTAATTTAGGGAATAGACTAGAAGAACAATTCTTTCTTTCTTCTTTAACACATGGTCTCCAACCTTGGTCCCAGATGGCTCCTCCAGTTTTCATCATTTCCAAGCCACGGAGAAGAGGGAAAGAGAGAATGGAGAGCAAGCAGCTTCCTCATAAAAACATAATCCAGAATGTGCATACTTTACTTGGTTTTTATATCTCATTTGTCAAAACTTAGAATATGACTATATCTAGCTGCAAGGGAGGCCAGTAGTTGTAATCTCTAGTGGAACAATCATATGTAGAATCAGTGTTTCCAAATACTCAATGGATATTAATCTTCAGGGTTTACAAATGAGAAGTTGGAATTCCTGAGAGTTCTTGGAAATTCCTGAAATCATAAGTTATTCTTAAAAGACTTTCAACATTCTTCATACTCTTTACTCATTACTATGGATATCTAACAATGTTGGGCTGATAAATAAGAAATATTAAGTTTAGTGAATTTACAAACTATAGCCTGTAAGAAATAACCAAACATTGGAAAATACCAGTGAACATTACTAGGCAGTATACGAATAATGTAATATTCAAATCTCCTAGCAAAGTTAAAGCATTATATAAAATTACATGTCAAAATTGCCAATTTAAGGACTTATTTTGCTCCCCAAACTTGTTATTTCTGAGAATATCATTAACAAGATATGTATAAAGTATACATGTAAAGAAACTTAATAATACTTATTTTATTTGCAAGAATGACTTGCCATCAATAATAGTCAGGGCCACGAACACACACTTATAACAGGACAAGAGCTACAAGCAAGACTGGCTGATTAGATCTGACATTTTCTCTCCTATGTGCTCCTGTTCTGGTTTCCAGAAATATCAATCTTAACCTATTCATGTTTTCTGCTCTTGTTTATGACTTGACATTGGTGGATTGAAACTGTAATATGTCTATGTTGATTGTTAAGCTACAATTCTTGCAGGAGAATGACTATACTTTTTCATTTGCAGTATTACCCCAATTTTTTAAAACTAGTTTTTCTTTTAGGATTTAAAAAAACATGACAAATTTCCCAAGAAATACTGCAAAGCAATTCTCACATGGAAACTGTAGTCAGGACGAGTATGTATGTGGGTTGGGGTTGGGAAGTTCTCTTCCTAAAAGACAGGAGAGAATGAATATTTGCAGATATCTCTGTTCAGGACCAGCTACATAATTTCTGGACTTAATGCAAAATGAAAATATGGTTCCCCCTTGTTAAAAAACTATTAAGAATTTCAAGATGGTGGCCATGGAATGTTAAACCAAGTGTAGGGCCCTCCTAAACAGGGGGCCTTGTTTAACTGCACAGGTCCCACACCCGTGAAGCTGGCCCTGTCTCTTGTACATCATGTTA
Organism: Rhinolophus ferrumequinum; assembly: GCF_004115265.2. Lineage (NCBI taxonomy): Eukaryota > Metazoa > Chordata > Mammalia > Chiroptera > Rhinolophidae > Rhinolophus > Rhinolophus ferrumequinum. The sequence goes on along the minus strand of NC_046299.1, from coordinate 14,424,461 downwards.
TTTAAAAATATTTGTTAACATCATTTTAAATGGCTGCATAGTATTCCACTGTATGGCTTTACCATAATTTGTATAACTGTTTCTGTAGTTTTGGAAATCTTGGTGGCTTTTAACTCAGCAATCTTTTCTACCAGTTTTACTTACCATTGTATTGTTGGGATTGGTTTGGTCTCCAAATATGCATGGAAACTTTGGGCTTTCTCTTCAGGATGTGGAGCCTTAGCTTTCACATCCCCTGGGAGCTACAGACCACTGTTGTTGAGTCACTGCCTCTTACCCACAGGGTTCAAGTGTGGGCAAGGCCAGATAGGCAGAAACTAGGACCAGATAAGAACTTTGGACAGGAGGCCAGCACAGTCATGAACAAAATCAACAGGTAAATCAAGCCAAGTCTGGGTGGAAAGACATCAAGAAGAGCAGAATGGCAGGCAAGGCAAATGTGGGCCTGTCCTCAGAGGTAGGACAAGAGATAAGCTCCCAGGAGGTTTTGCTCAGCCAAGGGCAGCTGTTGTCTTTGGCTTGGGGCTACCTGGTTCTTCTCCAGTTCTTCCCCAGGCAGTATAGCCCCAAGCTGATCTGGACACTGCAGTGCTATCTCTGCCCATGTTGGATGACCCTCTCTCTTGTAAACTCTATGCAAGCTGGGAGCTTGATTGCTAGGATCTGGAAAATGATTAGGTGGGCGGGGTTATCAGTTCTCTGGGCTTCCAGAATCTTTTGCAGTTCTCTGTGTGATGGGCAGCCTGAGACATTTTGTTGGGAGCAAATGAACACGTCCTTCTTGGCTGACATATTTAGCAGGGACAGACCAATGTGACAGAACAGAAGGCAGTACAGTGCAAGGTGGGGAAAAGCACAGAATAGTTATCGCTGGGGCCAGAGACACCTCTGACACTGTCATTTATAACCTAACTGTTCTTAGGTGACACACTTAGCCTTTCTGTGCTTGTGTTTCCCCATCTGTAAAGTGGGACCAATGACTCATTTCAGGGGTCAGCACACTTTTTCTGTAAAAGGCTACCTAATAAATATTTTAGACTTTGCAGGGCATAGAATTTTTGTTGCAAGTACTCAACTGCCATTGTAGAGTAAAAGCAGCCACAGATGACATGGAAATGAATGGTGGCAGCTATGTGTCAATAAAACTGTATTTACAGAAACAGGCGGCTGACTGTTGTTTGCTGACCCCTGACCTACTTCTTAGGACTGCTGTGAGAATTAAATGAGATACTGTGTGTAAAAACGCCTACTACAGGCCCTCCGTATGAGAGTCACTGGCACGGGGAGCAGGGACAGCCAGAGAAGAGCTGATGGGAGACTCAGTCACAGCTCCTCAGGCTGTAAGATCTGGCCCTTCGTTTGTTAACACGATCCTGAAAGGATCCTCGTCACCCAGTTTTTCTTCCTGGGAGCCAAAGTGCCAAAAGGAGGGATTTTAGCATTCTCCTGTAATAGTAGACATAATGGTACACGTCTCTTCTGCGTTAGTCACACGGAAATTATTTTTGAAGATGAACGTTTTCTAAGATGTACTTACAGAAATGTGGCTGCAGCCAGGAGAAGAGTCTTTGAGAATTTTCTAGCTCCTCTTCTTGTTGGTAATGTATGTTCGTGAAAGAACATCCCTCCTCTTCGATGTTGTCAGTTTGGTCCTCCATGGGGAGCGCTTGCGGAGGAATTCTTTCAAGCCTGAGTGCCCTTGTTGAGCTGCCAAAGGGTGGAGGTAGCTCAGAACGATGGCGTCTCCGGGTCCGAACCAGAAACGGATTCCTGCAAGTTTTTTCATCATGGAATCTTCAAGAGGAGATGTTAGGGTGGAGATTCTGAATCTAGTTCAGGGTAGGACCTAGGAATCTGTCATTAAATAATAATTTCAATAAAAGGTCCCCAGGTGATTCTGGTGCTCAGCCAAGTATCTGCTTAGCTCTTGGCCAGCCTCCCAGCTGCGCTTAGCTGGCCTGTTGTATTCCCAAACCCCATTCCCCCAAACCCCACGCCCCACAGCTGCCTGATGTGCCTCTTTTCTTTGTCCACTGCTATGTTAGCCAGAAGGCAGAGGGTTTCCAAGGTGCGCGAGTACCCGCAGCGATCTCTCTGCACTCCAAGAAGGAAATGATTTCACACCAGTTGGGCCAGCTGGGAATGCTGGAATGTGTGTGCTCGGCCTGTGGACACAGGAGAGCTTCAGGCTGGGAGGATTTCAGTGTTTCCGAGTCAACGCCGAAGGCTCATCCACTGTTGGGTGGGAAAGTCATTGATTTTCCTTGATAATAACTCAAGTGTATTTGTTCAGTGCCTTTCAGAACCAAAGCTGTGTCTGATTTTATTTTTTGTTTGTTTGTTCTGAGAAGAAAAGGCTTGACTAACTAAAGCAAAATCTCGGTGTTTTACGGTTCGGTGGCTGCTGGGATCAAGCTGGCCGCATCTCTCTATCAAATACATTGATTCTTCAACAGATATTTTATGAGCACCTACTGTGTGTCACGGTGCGCTTTGGGAGAAGCACAAAACATGGCAGTTTCTGAGATGGCTGCCCTGCTCCTGCCTCTCAGTCCTAATCAAGTTCTGTATTAAGAAACGATTCCCAGACAAAAGTGTTTTCGGGCAACTTGGACCAAGTGCCCCGTAAAGCAGTAAATTTGTTGTCTGGCCTTGATTCTGCACTTCCTGTGCCCGATGTTTGCCTTCTTCCCAGTAAGCAAGTCTTTTTCCCTCCCATTGATTGAGTGTCTGCCATGGAACATGATGCTAAGGGCTTTATCCCTGCTATCTGATTTGCTCTTCCCACAACCACAGCAGGTAAAAAACATGGTTCCTGTGTGACAGGTGAGGAAACTGAGGCTCAAGAGGGATTATTGGCCTACGCTTTGAAGCCAGGTTGTCTGATGCCAAATCTAGTGCTCCCGAGCCTTGTCCTACGTGAAGCCCCAACGTAGGCCATCGCCTCTGTGACCGGGTTTCAATGTGCTCCCGGATCAGTTCGCATCTGCTCCTCTAGGCCTATGCCCCGGCCGGTGAAAATCAAGTCTCATTTCACCATAGTGCGCTTCATGGGAAAGTGTGACATTCGTATCCAGAAAGACCAGCTGTGTGACTAGAAAGTCGCTCCTTTTTTCCTCCAGGTTGTCTGTCTTTCTGGAGCTCACTGAATCCTTCTAAACCAGTAGTTCTTAAAATATGATGCCTGCACCCGCCCCATCAGCGTGGCTTAGAGACTCAGAAATGCAAATTATCGGGCCCCACCTTGACTTACTAAGTCAGCACTTCTTGGGACAGGCCCAGGAACTTGTTTGAGCAAGTCCTCCAAGATGCATACTGAAGTCTGAGAACCACTGGCCTACGTTTGGTGTCGATATGCTTCAGCGCTATCCTGTGGCCTTACTGCAGACTGGGGCTGTATGAGGCTCCCCACCAAAAACAGGAAAGGGCAGTGAGGACAGGGGCACTTCTGTGCTCCAAAATTTGGAAACATTGTATATACTATTGCTCTCTTGGAAATTCTTAAAGATACATGATACCAGCATATTCGAGACCAAGAGGAATCCTACAGAATGCCTATTGAGGTCCCAAGGAGCTAGCAATGGGTAACACGTTGGGGAGGGTGGGGATCAGTCATCCCAATCCTCAGGTGCATAAGGACCCTCACTTTGAACATGTTCATCAGAATGAAATATCCAAAAGCCCTATCCCAAATTCAGGCACATCAAGAAAACTTGTTTCGAAAATCGTTTTTGGATCTACACCAACTATGTTGCACAACTCCAAGGGCCAGCCCTGTGGGAGTGGAGCCCCCTGCAGTTGTGCAGCACTCTGGCCTGGATCTATAGCCAAATACTGAATTAATGAAGGGCTTAAGGACGTAAATGTTTCCGTCTGTCAGAAATTATTCAGAATCAAGGAGTTTGGGAGAGTCCAAGGAGAGGATTTCTAAGAAATTTCACCTTTTAAAACTGCGTGGAAAATATTTCGGGATGAACTTTGCCAGTTGTAACTATTCCAATACATGAAACTACTTTGAATGTAGTCATATTTCTGCTCTCTTTAAGCCTAACTCATTTTACATTTTCAAAGCATTTCACAAGAACACTTTGTATTTAGGTAACGTCTTTCATCCCCAAGTCTCAAGAATCTTAGAGGGAGGATTGGCAAAAAAAAATTCCCCAAAGTGAAGGTCCCCTCTCTCTCGTGGGGTGGTAAGTTTCCAACAGTAGCAGAAAACTTGCTGACACTGAAGTCATCAGCTAACTATTGAAACAACATCAAAGCTAATCAGTAGATGGAGGAACCAGCCTGGACCACATGACGACGGGCTTCATATTTCCATGAATTAATTTAAGAAAAATAAAAGGGATAGATATTTCTTGTTCTCTTTGTGGTGCCCTAAGAACTTCACATTTAATCAGGAGGAGATGCTTGCTATTTTCAGGACCCAGTCATGCCTGAGAGGTGCCCCCAAATTATTTTGCATTAGATGCTGGTCCCAGATTCAGCAGGGAACCAGAAATGGGAGACACACATAAAAGATGGGTATAGGGAGAAGGTGAGAAGTGCCAGCTCTGAGTTCCCTTCTGCTTGGCAGGTGACTTCCTTTTCTTTTATTTTCAAATAAAGTTTATTATTTTCTCCCTCGTGAGAAGAACACATTCTTCTTATAGAAAATTTGGTGAAAATAAAAATGCAAGAAGCAAAGAAACTCCCATCACCCAAAGAGAATACAGCAATTTGCTGTATTTCCCTCCAGTCTTTTTTCCATGTATTTTTTAGAAACAGAATTAAGGTCGTGCTGTATGGACAATCCTGATTCTAGGATATTATAGAACAACCTGGGCATGTTCTTATGTTTTTTCAAATCCTGCGTAAACAAATGAAACCATACACTCTGCAGGACAAGGACCAGCTCTATCTTGCTCATCATAGGGACCCTGGGACCTAGCAAAGAGCCTGACACACAGTAACGTTATTGAACAAAATAACACTGGGCAATATTTCATTGAGTAGATATACCAGAACTCCTGTAACCCTCCCTCTAATGTGGACATTTTTCAGTTATAGGTAATGCTGCAATTCTGTTATGCTTTTTTTTCTATATTAGAATTATTATCTATAGCAGATGCTGTCAATATCCCAGATATTTTCCCTGGGCCTTTGTGGGGGGGCTTTAAGACTGTCCCTAAACGACCTCCTGGCTGCCTATGTCACCTGCCTGAACTTGATCTTTGGCCGTGGGAACATGCTTGGCCTCTGTGTGTGTGGAATAGCCTAGACATGCCAGCATTAATGTACTGGAGCAATGGGGATGGGGACTTCAGAATCCTTCCTTACCCCTCCAGGTGACAACTGAAAGGTGTGTTCTACAGTCTGTCAGGTGGGCCTCATGGGACTGAGCCCGAGCCTCTGACAGTGTCCAGCTCACTACTGTACCCACTGTATTGGCTTTCTTCTCACCCCTGTTTCCGGCATTCCCCACTCCCTCACCATACTTCCTGGGATTAACTCCCAAAGAAACTGTTAGCTTTCACCAAATCCTTGTCTCAGGCTCTGCTTCTGGGAGACTCCAAACTAAGTCATTAACTTTGGATAGACTCTCAGAAGTGGAGTCAAACAAGATGATTTCTTTAAAGAGTCAGGATCCATATTGATGAACAAGTCATTTCCATGTCAGGGTTTTCAGAGCTCTTTTACCAACCTTCAATTTTACTCTAAGAATTTGGACCACAATCTGGACATTTAAGAAAAAGAGAAAAAGAAGTCAAAGGAAGCACTTACCTGCTGGGCCTGCTCTGTAGGATCGTTAAGCCGTTTCATTTGAGTTTGTTCTTTTGTTGTTCACTTTTCTCTGTTGTTTGCCTTGCTTCATTTTCTTCGTGTTCCTGGACAGAGGCCAGTAGTTATAGAATCTTCTCTTTTGTCTCTACAAATGGGAAGGGAGGGACCATTGAAGGCAGCAGAGAAAAGAAGTTCGGAGAAAGAACGATTGTCTAGACGCTGCTTTGGAATATTTCAGCCTTGGTTCTCTGTAACAACCAGTGTTTGCTATTTTGAGGGAAAATGAAAAGAAACAGACTGTGCTATAAGCAGGTTTTTGTCATTATTAAACCCTTGCAATCTACAAGACATGTGCACAGTTGTGTTCCAAAATAAAGCTGCATGTTTGGAGATTGTCATAGTGACCTAGAGAGCACGGTCTCTCTGAGGAAACAGAGGAATGAAGTTTCCTACCAACTTTACTGCTGAGGCCATGGCTGCACATGGAAAGAGAACCAAGTCTGTTTTCTGAAAGTGGGGACAAATCACCTTCTTTTGCCAAGACTGACTGGATATGCCAAGAAAGTATGGTCAGCCTTAACTGGATGGACATCGAAGATAGCAATTTCAGGAGTTTTAGTAATCACGTTTTGTGTCTAGGTGGGAAACCTGTTTCCTTCCAATTTTTGCAAATTACATGTGGTGGAGTTTTATTTTTTGTTGTTTTTGTTTGTTTGTTTGTTTTTTACAGACTAAAGAGAAGGTTGCTTTCGTCAATGTCAGTTTAAAGGCAGTTACGAAATTAGACATGTTCACCCTCCAAGCAGAAAATGTCAGATGCCTCCCAATTATCCTAGGTCCATATTGCCTTTTTTTCAAAACTCCCCAAACAAGCTCTGCTCCTTTCTGGAGAATTCTAATTTACTCATAAATCCATTGTTGGGAGAAAGAGAATCACATGATGCCCACAAACCTGATGCCCGGTTGCCTGCGGGAGCAGCTCCAGCAGAGTTCCCATTTCGGCTGATACGGGGGGTGGGCGGGGACCTGGCATTGTGGTGAAGGACCCTGTGTGGCAGAGACTGCTTTATGTTTGCTAGACCAATTTCCTCTTCCTTTTGGACACACCATAGACGACACATCTCAGCCTCCCTCACAGTTAGGTGGGACCGCACGACGGGCAGAGGTACGTTGTACATCATCCCCATGCATGGCTCCTAACCCCAGCCCCTCTCCACATTCTCTTTCTGCTGTTCTTGCAACTGGATGTACAGGACGCCAAGGCCTCAGAGGTTGGGAAAATACAAGATGCCTAGTCCCGGAGTCACGTCTTGGAATGGACCAGCGCAGGAGAACTACTGACCAGGGACATCCCAGGAGCGAAAAATCATCTTTCCTTATGTTACGCCACTGACATTCTGGAGCTGTGTGTTACGGCCGTTAACCTATCCTCCTGCCAATATGGGTTGCCTCCTGGCATGTGTATCAGTTAGTCTGGATGTCATTGTCCATGATGCTGCTTGTTCTGCCAAACCCCACCAAGGTTACTCCCAGGAAGGTGCATTCAATCCCAAAACAGCGGTAGGAGTGAGTGGAAAACATGTGATCAGCACCCATTCTACATGCCACGGGACGCAGAATCAGGAGTGTCCAGCTTAACCGAGACGGGAGGATGAGAGGCGATGCGACGTGAAAAGAGCAGCGATGTACTGCTGACAGATGTGCAACCCACGGAGCACCAAACTGGGTTTTGCCCGCCTCTGCCTAGCGTGGCACTTAAGGAAGCATCAGGCTGGCATTCAAGAGCAACTCAGAAGCGGTTCAAATCTATATTGCAGTGAGTCCCTTAGGTGCCACATCACAATGCAAAGCAAAACTTCTTAAAATTCTTTTTTCCCCATCTCTCCGTGATGTAGTTCAAACATGCACAGCAGCTCCTTCCCAAGTCTCTCTCTTCCCCTACGCAGAACTCGGTCCTTAAAATCTCTCTCTAAACCTGTCCCAAGCTATCCTTCTCACCCTCCCCAACTCTTCTCTCTTTTCAGAGCTACTCCTTTGTTCCTATAAGTAGCTTCCTGTTCTCCTGTGTAAATGCAGCTAGGTTTTCTGCCATTCCTGGCCTCAGCAATTCATGCCTCTTAGACTCAATTGATGAGTGAATCATAGATGCAGAAAGGTCCATAAATGAAAACAGAATTCTTAGAGGTGGCTTGGGGGAGTGACTGTGCATATTCATGAATTATTAGTATTATTACTACAAACAGATTTATTGTCAGCTTCACTGCTTGTGAGTCAGGTGACCTTGAGTAAATTCTTAACATCCCACAGCCTCAGTTTCCTTCCCTGTATAATGGGGTTTATAGAACATCACAGGATTCTTGTAGGGAGTAAAGGAGATGCAGTGTGTGAAAGCAGTTAGCTAATAACGGGTGGTAAGTAAGCAATGTTGTTTTTCCTGCCCTGTCGGACCTGGCAGTTTCTTTGTTCCGTGTGAGGAGAATCAGAGGTGGGAATCAAGCCCAAAGGTCTAAAGAAGGGTAAACTGAGGCCCCAGCAATCCGCAGCACCCGGCCTTGATGCCAGCTGCTCTGGATCTCACTCCTGAGTTTCCTGGTTGACTTTCAAGTGACCTGGAAGGAAGAACTGCTTTTGCCCGTGCCTCCAGCTGAGTGTTCCCACCACAGGGGAAACATGCCCACCCTTTGTCCCTCAGGGTGGGTTGTGAAGGTTAATGAATTGGTATTTGTGAAGTGCTTTGAGATCCATGGATGAAAGGCCTTATGAAGTCAAAAGCGTTCGGATGATTATTAAATTGCCTCGCCTGAGGTCAGACAGCGCAGAACTAGGGAGCTGGAAAGGGAAGACACGCTCCCTTTCTTCCATTCCCCTGCTAGAGCAGCGAAGACCATAACCTGCTCTTGTTAAGATGGGCCTGTTCCTCTGTGGGTGGATGTCCTCAGGCCTTCACATCCTGTCTCCTTTACTCACGGCACCCTGGTTAGGACCAGACTCAGGCTCCTTACCAGCCGGGCTCATTCGAATGCCGAACAGTTGCCTGCTCTCGGGGAGAACTCTGGCTTGCAGGGTTTTAAAAAGCCCAGGGAAGCTGTAGTGGGAGGGACAGAGAATTACACTTGACCCCAAGACCCTTCGTGAGAAAGCTGGGATAGTCCTTCCTATGCCAACTGATCACCAAAATCCCAGAAGGGCTCTGCCCTGGCTGAATTTGGGGGTTTTATTCCACACCACCATACGCTATTTTCTTTTTCTCTTTTTTCTCCTTTTCCATTCAGCCAGCCTCCTAGTTGCAATATTTGTTTTACAAACATGTCCTCCATACCTTTGTGTTTCCCTCCCCCGCTTTGGCAGTTGGATAGACACCTCATTGCAATTCAGACACCTGTCACTTTTGGATGTCAGCGTGGCTGTTGCCACACTGATTAGTTAAGATGAAGAAAAAAAAATACAGTGCCATATAAATAAAAAATTACAGACTGTCATGTTGTGTAAGAAGGGCCCACCTTCCAATGCCAGATCTCAGCAAAGCAGCATTCCTTCTCTTCCGGGATATTCCAGCTAAAGGGGAATGCTTATAATGTCTTGTTTTTAGTGATTAAGTGGTTAATGATTTAATGAACTGAAAAAAAAAATCTCATTTGTTGCTTCCCTTGGACTTGGAAAAAACCTCAAAGAGCTGCTTTTCTGTGTACCTCAGTCCAATATTGCTACCTGCTGGGATCCGAACACAGTCTCTAAATAAATTGCTAGTGGCCTTAGGCGGGTGGAAGAGTCTCTCTTTGATCCTGCTCGAGCGGATGAAGTCAAATGTTCAATCAATCAATCACATTCATAACTTGCAGCTACAATCGGGCTGACAACAGCTTATTATTTATTTTTAAAATCATATATTTCATTATTGCAAAACACACAGGCTCTCACGAGGGGGAAGAGACTAAATTATTGATAAGCCATATAGATGACGGAGTTTGTTGTTTCTGACATGCTTGTCACTAACTATTGTCAGGAAGAATTTACTAAGATGTAGAGTCAGGAAAGTTGGCCAGGATTGCATGTCGTGCCAAAGCAGAGATGGGAGAGGAAATCTAATGGTCTCTCTCTTGCTTATTGAATTCTTGTAGGTAAAAGGCAGCTGAAGGCAGAACAGGTTTTTATTGTAAAGCAAGACTTGAAAAGTCCCCAATTTGATTGCTACAGCAGGAGATTTGGTTCTCAAAATAGCCATGCGTCTGGGAAATGAATTTTTGCTGGTGTCTGTGCGTTCTTGGGAATAACAATCGTAACTCTCCAGAATTCCCACATGGACCAGCGCCAGGCATATTTATTCAGTATTGTGTGTCAGGGGGTGGGGGTGGGAGACAGCGTGTAAACGCAGCCTGAAGAAGGCATGAACGAGGCTCGCATTGGGCTCCAGTAGTGGGAGAAGAGGGGGCACACTCCCCACTGCCTCCCCTGTCCTGCTCTCTGAGCTGCCGAGGCGTCTTCCCTATGGACATGCAATTGAACTTCATTAATGGGCTTAGGAGAAGGAAGAGCAGTCAGAAAATGCTGACCACTCCTTTCTGTGCGTCTTTCGTTTCTGTTTTCTGGGTCACCAGCTGGGGAGGCAGTGGCAGGCTGTAAGCCCTGGTAATGCGTAAAGGCACCACCAAGCCCCCTCGTCTCATGTGCGGGCTTGGGCTGGAAGATCTCTCAGGATTGTCGTCTATCACTTCCACCATAAGGAGAATGTGGCTCCTGGATTCATTGGAAGAAAAAGCCCCTGGCCTGAGGGAAGGGAAGACTTCATTAAGGGAACATACAGATCAAATCCTATTAGAACAAATCCCATTAGATTTGATCATAAACAGCTGTGAGACTAAAAACTTCGCATACCCACCTACCCCGTGTGATACCCCCTTATACAATGTAAGTAAAATGCAGGCTCCTTTTGGACATCCAGTTGAGATTTGACTTGTACTGTGAAATGATTTGCTAATTCCAAGATGATCTCCCATTGATAGGGGTGGCGAGAGACAGTGTGACATGTGTACCCTAGAATCAAAGGTTTCTCAAGGCAGAAGGCCCCTTCCAGATAGATCAATCCATCCAACCTGGTCCCTTCCCATTTCACAGATGAGAAAACTGAGTGTCAGAGAAATTGGCGTTAGTCAGCCAGTCAGTGGCAGATGGGGAACAAGACCCAAGGCCTCTACCCCCTCCCCTAAGACAACTTGAGTCAGAGAAGAGGTGTCTGGATCCTCAGTCAAGGGCTCGCGCTTCTACATTGTACCACCTTCTAGCGTAACATCCCAGCCTGTGTTCATTTGGGTTTAAGACCATACATTCCATTTAGAACTCAAACAACCAGAAAGCTCACTTAGTTGCATGTGTTTTTACAATGCTGACCCCTGACAATGCACAGACAAGGTTAACAGGACTAGAACTTGGAAGTAACTTCTGGATCCATTGGAAGATGTTGGATTAATCTAGGTGTCAGAGCCTTCTCTTCCAGCTTTGGGCTTTCCAGTAACTTTTGGGGGTCACTGTCGGCTGGCATGGCCCCCTCTTGGGCACAGGCTCTGTCCATAATGTGAGGGGTGGTCCACATACGCTTCAAGCCAACTTTTAGCTCCAAAATTGTATATAAAATCCTAGTCAGTGGCATTTTATTTTAATTTATTTTTTGAACATTTTGAAGCCGAGGTTGGGATATATGGAAACTGAATTGACGAAAGCAATCAATGCACCAGAATAATAACCATTCCTTATCATCTTCATAATACAGTAGAAATATACTGTATTATGGGAACGAGGAAACCTGGCTTTGTTGAACTTGGGTGAGTCTTGGAATGCCTCTACACCTCATTTTTCTCACCTGTAAAATGGGAATATTTACTCCTACCCACCCAGCCAGGGCACATTGCTGTAAGTATCTAAATCCATTACATAAGTGTGAGGAAGGAAAAAGGAAACATAAAGTGCACACAGATGTAGAGTAGTAATAGTATTTGGTGATGGGAATTTACTGTAGATGAGAGAACTTGCTGCAAATATACGATTACATTTTTAATTACTTTCAGATGCTGACCTATGTAAATATGCCTATTTTGCTTCTTCGGGAAGGGTAGGAGAAAGGGATAGGGTGGGATTCATTCACTTCCTGGCTTTTTTGCAGCAGTTTCAAGGAAAACATTTAGGAGGGGAAAAAGCAGCTGTTTTTCTGTATATTGCAGTGGGAGAAAGAGGCAGAACAGCCTGCCTCCCGTCTTTCCTTCATCCTTTTCTGTTTTCTGGGTTGCGACGTACATTTGTCTACTCAGAGCACACTGGCAACTCCCCTTTGACAATGTCTATAAACATTCCAGTCATTGCCTGTGTGTGGCTTTTTTTCTTTTGAAAGCTGTTTGTGGCACACTTTGCTGAAAGTGGCCACCCTACGGAGGGCTACCGGCCTAGTGTTGGGTTGTAGGATGCCAGACAGATGGCTTTTTTCCCTGGCAAGATAAGACTATATTAAGTATGATTTTATGAATAGTCTCTCTCCCAACCCTGGTCCCTGTGGGAGCCTCCCGTGATTGGTCAGTTGTATGATTACAATGGGTACTAATTATACCTGGAAGCTAAGAAATAGCAGGCATAACTTATAAAGCCCTTGGTGATAAAGGTTTGGGTAAACACAATGAGATGAAAACAACTTCATCCTTCCAAAAGGACAAAGGAAATACTTTTTGAAAAAATGAGCGACTTAGGAAAACTGTTAAACAGAACAGAAATAAAATAGAAATGCTTCCATCTTTTCACCAGTTAGGGGAGCACAGGTAAATGTAGATTAACCCTGTGTGGACCACAGTGGAGTCAGTAGAGGGCGGTCATTAACTTGTCCTGGATGGATGCTGGGAACTGTCGGAATTCATGGAAACTCCCAATGAAGAACTGGAATTCTTAAGTGTGGAAGCTAAATGGGGTTCTCTTTCTAGACCCCAAATATGTATGTTTAAGCCAAGAAACAGCTGGTCAACCTACACCCTGATACAAAAGGGTTTCCTTTTTAAATTCTAAATGATTTATCAGCAGCTGTGCCCAAGACTTTAAATTCACCTTCAGCCTGTGGCTCTTCCTGCAGGATTTCTCAACCGGGACTGCTCAACAAAGTCAGGATGGCTATATAATAATATGCATAAGGTGTAGCTTGGGCACAGAGGGGAAACACAAACCTCAGAAGGAACCTCCTGGAAAGAGGGTAATGAGGAGCAGGAGGAAGACACCACAGGTGAAGGAGAATTGCTTGTTTCTGGAGGACAGTGGATTCCGGTATCTGGCACATAGCACTGGACTTTTCATGTATTTTCTCCCGAAAGACTGGCTTGCTTCCCATGATTTCAGATTCACCAGGGAACCTGGTGGAGCTGTGGTAGCCGATCTGCTGCACTGCTCTTTCCCTTTAGAGCATGTGGCCACATTGACAGGGACACACCCAGCCCAAGGGGTTTCAGTCCAGGAGGCAAATTGTTTTGAGGCAGATCAGCTCATTTGGTTTGACTGCAGAGTCAGTGAGTGTGAGCCCCGTTGAATGTTCTTAGACTTTTCCACCAGGCCCTGTGTGGTCTGGCCCCTGCTACTTCTCAGTCCTCATCTCCTACCATTCGACCACTTGTTCACTCTGGACCAAGCCACAGGACCTTTCTGCTATTCTTCACATAGGCCGAGTTCTTGTCCCAAGTCCTTCTGACTCACTCTTTCCTCTGTCTGGAACACTCTTCCCCCAGATATCTACATAGCTCCCACTGACTTCTGTCACATTTCTGCTCAAAGACACCTTCTCTGCTCTCCCTTCATGTGATTATTGTCACAAATTACGTCTTTATACATTGTGCGCCCACCAACGTAGATTTATAATTATTGTTTTATGCAGTTGTCTGTCTTTTAAATCACAAAGGAAAAGAGAGGAGTTACAATCCAAAAATAGATTAATACTGTATGTTATACTTACCTGTGTAAATATAAACTTTAACGATGATCTTTATTTCTTTGGGTGACTTTGAATTACTGTCTGAAAGACATTTCAGCCTGAAGGACCCCCTTTAGCATTTCTTGTAAGGAAGATCTACTAGTGACTAATTCTCTCCATTTTTGTTTCTCTGGGAAAGTCTTAATTTCTCCTTTATATTTAAAGGATAGTTTTGGCAGATATGGAATTCTTGATTGGTAGTTTTTTATTTCAGCATTTTGAATATATTATCCTACTGTTTTCTAGCCTCCATGGTTTTTGAAAAGAAATCAGCTGTTAATTTTGTTGAGGCTCACTACTACACGATGAATCACTTCTCTTGCTGCTTTCAAGATTCCCTTTTTGTCTTTGATTATACAGTTTGATTATACTTTATCTCTGTGTGGATCTTTTTGTATATACTATTTGGAGTTTGTTGAGCTTCTTGGATATGTAAATTAATGTTTTCATGAAAATTGGAAATTTTTAGCCATTATTTCTTCAAATATTCCTTCTACCTCCCTTTCTCTCCCTTCTTTCCTGGAACTCCCATTATGCGTATTTTGGCATTCATCATGGGGTCCTACAGGTCTCTTAGGCTGTTCATTTTCCTTCATTCTGTTTCCTTTCTGCATCCCAGACTGGATAATCTCAATTAATCCAATTTCAATTTTGCCAATTCGTTCCTCTGTCTGCTCAAATATGCTATTGAGCCCATCTAATGAATATTTCATTCTGTTATTGTAATTTTTCAACTCCAGAATTCCTATTTAGTTCCCTTTTTATAATTTTTATCTTTTTATTGATATACTCTATTTGGTGATACATTATTTTCATGGTTTCCTTTAGCTTTTTGAGCATATTTTAAATAGTTGATATAAGTTATTGGTCTAGTAAGTCCAACTTCAAGGCTTTGTCAAGAACAGTTTCTATTGATTGCTTTCCTTCTTGTGCATGGGCCATACATTTTTGTTTATTTGCATGCTTCATAATTTTTTTTGTTCATATTGGACATTTTGAAAATTATAAAGTGGTTATTCTGGAAATTAAATATTCCTCCTCCCCAACGTTTGTAGATACTGTGTTGTAGTAGTTGTTATATGTTTAATGACTTTTCTGAACTAATTTTGTAAAGCCTGTATTCTTTGTCATTTGTGACCACTGAAGTCTCTGTTCCATTAGCCTAGTGATCAGCTAGAGGTTGGACCGAGATTTCTTTAAATGTCTGGAACAACAACAACAACAACAATAAATCCCAGTCTTTGTAGATGGGCTATGGTGTGTACTGGGACATGCCTTCAACACTCAGCCAAGTAGTTCACAACTCTGCCTTTGCCTTTACTTTCTGCTTGTGCAACGCCTGAAGGTCAGCTAGAGGTGAGAGCTTAGGGACTCCTCCATACTTTCCTGAGCATGAAACCAGCCCTGGAAATGTATGTGGCCTTCAAGATTTTCAAGAACATGTCACAGCTTTTCAAAGCCCTTATTTCCCAAAGCATCTTGTTCCCCAGCTTTTCCTCCCAAGCTTGTCAGTAAATCTATTTTTTGCCCCAATTGTTACCTATGTCCAGGAAGCAGGGATTAGTTTATTTGCCCTTGGATGTCTCTGTCAAATGCCCCCTGGACAGCCATCTCAGCACTGGGAGAGTTTTGAATTAGGCAAGATAAAGGCTATTTCTTTGAAATGTTCCTCCTTCCCTCCCTTCCTCCTCCTCCCTCCCTTTCTTCCTTCTTCTTTTCCTTCCTTCCTTCATTCCTTCTTCAACTATAAGATGCGCCAGCCCTGCTTCAATGCTAAAAATAAAGCACTAAAACAAACCAGACTTTGTTTCTGTCCTCATGGAATTTAGAACCTGGTGGTTAAGTCAGAAATTTAAAAGACAATCACAAATGATTAAGTACCATTGAATCTAAGTAACTTCATGATTAATTAGGCTTGTGACCTAATCTCAGGGGTCATGAATTGCACCCCAAAAAAGGACATTTAATATAGAATGAAGGGGGGGAAATAGAGTGATCCAGGAGAAGAAGTAAGGGAAGTATTTAGGAGGAAGGACTAGGAGGTCTGCAAAGGCCCTGAGGCAGGAAGAAACCTGAGAGTGGAGAATGAGAAGAAGGCCCACGTACTGGGCAAGGAGAGAGAGAAGAGGCAGTGGTACTAGATAAGATTGGAAAAAAGCTGGAGCAGGGGCCATGTCATGCAGGGTCTTGTGGTACAAATTTGGATCTTATCCTAAAAGCAATAGAAGCTGTCACAATCATAAAGCCAGTGGGGAACAAAGTGTCCACACTGACACTTCAAGACTCAAATGTGTCCCCAGAGTGTAACATTTCCTCTATCACAAATGTCAAGCTGATCCTGTACCCTCACCACATAAAATACTTGACATTCTTAATATCTCAGTTGCTTCTAGTTCGGAACAATCTAAGATGAGCTCTTTGGGATATATTTTGGTCTTTTCAGAATGAGATCTCAATTCATTCTGGATTTTTCTCACACCTCCTTCAGCTCTCCTGCCTGAGGCAGGCTTGTATTCATTGTTGTTGTTTGTTTGTGTGTGTGTGTGTGGGGGGGGTCTTCTGTTCCAGCCTGGCATTGTGGGAGAAGCATGTCCTGTGGTCCTCTTCTCCTTATGCCGCCCCGGGTCCTCACCAAGCTCTTCCGAGACGGGCTCCATCCCATTGTCCCTGGTGGCTGCTACATGCTGATTTGAGGCTGCCCCCTCCCCCAATTCCTCCTGCGTGACTCACAGTGGCTCCCCACCAAATTCCTCACCTTGGTAGCGTCTTTCCCTGCCCTTCCTTTGGTTGGGTGACCACGTGGTAGACATAGCTCTTCAGAATTAAAGATGGCCTGTATACTCTAATCGAGTCGTTGGGAGAGGTTACTTTTATGCACCCATTCTCTCACCCATGGCAGGGTCACCACTGGGTCCCAGGTTGCCCAAGATATTCCTAGTTTTAAAACTAAAAGTTCCATGCCTGGGAAACCCTTCAGTCTTAGACAAGTGGAGTCAATTCGTCACCCTACACCCATACCTTCTCACGGCCAGTGGCTAGAAGTCAGGGGACCAAAGTCAGGAGTACAGAAAAGAACCGACATTGATCCAGATAAGGAAGCAAAGTGGCCCGACCCCTAGAGAGCCACAGGGCTTCAATGTAGGTTTCAGTCCACCTTGGTGAGAATACAGAACAACCTCCTTGCTTATATAGTTGTCAAGGAAGAGGTTATGCCCGACAGAAATGGATTTGATAAAACGAAAAAATAGAACACACGCTTTAAAGCGTAGAGATTAAGTAGCTAAGCCTTATGCCGAAGTCAGAAGAGAAACAAGAATCTTAGCTCATGTATCTAAGTTTATGCAAACCTCATCTAATTCTTATTTATTTGGCTAACACTTTGGAGCCGGAGAAACAAGTCAAATGTTATAGTTTGGGCATCAAAAACATATGTAAAGCAGCTCTGACTTGCCCACGCATTTGATGGAAGGGGCGCGGAAAAATGTCTTTGTGTTGCTGAGTTCTCAGTTCTTGACTTGCCAGATCAAGGACAGATGTGAATGTATTTTTCAACTTTATAACCAACCCGGAGCACTGCAACTTTAAAGCAGCTGGGGGGGAAACTATGCATAGCACAACGTTCTTTCTAGAAACGGAGTTATTTTAACGGGCAAACTGGGAGGCATCGGGGTGATACTTTGATTCACTAAGAGAAATATGATTTGGGGGGGAGCAAGGGAGATCCTGGAGTTTCTCCTGGGGAAAAGATTCCTTTTTCTCCCTCAGGGAAAAGATCCCTCTTCAGAATAATGCCCAGCTGTCTTCTGTCTGAGGCCCACACCAGGCAGGTGTGTCATCGGTGGTGGTGGTGGGGTGGGAAGGGGCTGGGTAAGGAATTACTGACCAGGTGTCAAATCCTCTGCTAAGTGCTTTACATGTGTCATCCCATTTGATTTTCAGAATAATATTTTGAGGAAGGTATTGCAGGTTCTCGGGTCCTTATCCAAGAATGCTTGAAGCCTGTTGTGTTTCAAAATTAAGCCTCCCTCCCTCCAGATTTTAGTAAAGGAATAATATGGGCATAGACCCTATAATATATAACACCCTCCAGACCTGTGGTGGCAGCCTTCAGTCAAGCTCTTTAGTATTTTCACATTTGGTGGAACAAATAAAAATGATAAATTGCTTCACATTCATCTCAAATCAGGTCAGACCTCACCACTAAAAGAGTTTTAGCGCCAAACAGTTGGGAGAAAAGGAAAAGTTTTCTGTTTTCAGAGCGTTTTGGATTTGAGTATGACGGGAAGGAAATTTGGACCCGTGTTATCGTACCCACGTAACAGATAAGGAAACTGAGGTGACACGTGTTTGTTCTGTGCAGCTCAGGCTCTTCTAATCTTAAACGATGGTTTAAGATTCACTCCATCTCGTTTGGGTCAATACTTGGTCTTAGAATCTGAGTTCCGCCAGTTCTGGCTTTGCCCCTGCCCCTCGGCCAGACTCCTCCCTGGGCCCAAGGGCTGGCGGCTGTGGCGGAGTCTCCGGGGCCCCGCTGGGTTCCTCAGTGCATGGGACTTGGCTCCCACCCTGCCTTTATCGAAACCTGGTTCCCTCTCCTTGTCTCCTCAAGGAGAAAGGTCAGTGGGCAAACAAAAAGCAAAAATATGAGCATTTTTCCAAAAAATGAGATACCCACGGATTCCCCTGCCTGAGACCCCCTCCCCGCCCTCCCCCCCTTGGCTTGGGAGCTGTTCCTTGTGACTCTAGAATATCCCAGGTGTCTTGAACAGCAAACGTTTCTGGAGCAGCAGGAAAGGGCCTCTGTCCATCCGCACACAGGGACCTTGGCACATTTGTCGTCACCACTCACCCACAGGTGGTCCTGGCAGAAAGAAATGGAAGGCACCAGCAGAGGTGGGCAGGCATTTACCTGGCTTTGAGGTACACACAGGAAATAAAGGTTTCAAGGTGAGGCGTAAGCAAACTCTCAGCAAAGAGAAGGTGGTGAGACTGAGCTGCATCCTCCCACCTGTGTGAGGGAGTGTGGGTGTCACTCTGAACCCTTTTTCAAAAGCAGAAGCATCCCTGATGGTCACTGCCCTCTCCCTCTTCCCTAATTTCTGGCCAAGGGGTAGCAAGGGGTCCAGAGCAGAAAGGAGAAAGCCATGAGGATTTCTGTGTGCAGTGGGCTGGCGGTGTGGCCCTCCCTGTTCCTGCCACACTATTCCGCCAGCTGGTGGGTGACCAATGGCTCCTGGATAAATCACAATTACAGGGGATGGGCTTGCAGGCCCTGGCTTGTTGCTCTGCGAGGCTCAGTGTGTTGGAGAGCCACCAAATTTGACTTCTGCCTCTTCAGGCAGATCATGAATGTCCTTCAAGAAGGTTAAAAAGGCCTCACTCTTCAAGGAGTGAGTGGTCCAGAGCTGGAGATACAATAGAGGACTCAATAATACCTCGGCAGGAGGAAAAGTTTTGCCTACGTGCAGAAGTTCTGCAGTGTACTTGGCCTCCCTGCAGCCCCAGCCAATATTCTAACTTTCAAGGAGCCAGGTAGGGGTCTGACACGCTGACCAGAAAAATAGAGAAAAAGAAATCTCCAAGAACTTTTAAAGCCACTTTTCTTCTCTTCCTTTCTGAAGGGACTTGGCCTATGTTCTTGACTGGATAGAAACTGCTCCTGAGAGCTGATGACGTGGGGAGAGACTAGGGGTGACAAGAGGCGAGAAGATGGGTGCCCGCGCTGGGGCACTTTGGAAGATGCCCCAGAGGGCAGAGAGAATCCTGGTGGGGACCGTGTAAACATGAGATAATACGGAAAATGCAGCCTCACCTGGCTCCCACTGACTGGGCGAAGGCTCCATGCCGGGCACTGTACTGAGGGTGGTATGTGGGGACCGTCGTCGTATGTCACCCATCCTAAAACAGACACCCATGGCATATTTTAATATCACCACAATGTGGGTGTGTCTGACTGATCATGGAGTCCTAACAAAGAGTCATAGTTTAATTGGCAGCATTTTTTGAGAAACTTTTTTCAGTTGTACATAAAATAATGGTGATTCCCATAACAGTGGCACCTCCGATATGTACAAATCAGGTATTAGCTTATCTCACAGATGAAGGGATTGAGGCCCCGATTGGTTAGGGGACCTGCCCGAGGCCGCACAGCCACTATTTGGACTTGAAATAAGGTCTGTCTGGCTCTCAGTCACTGGCTTCCAGTGGGGCAGAAGCTGGAAGTCCCATCCTGCAGGGAGCAAGATGTCAGCGTCCCAGGCAGCCTCAGGAGAAAAAGGGGACATTGCGAAGAGTCCCAGCCTCCTCGGATGGGGTCAGGTAGGAGGACAGGAAAACAGGCCTGGCCTCCCAGTCTGTGGGGCACCTCCCCCAAGGCCGTTTTCTGCACCCAGTTTTTATCACTGTGTATCACTCATGCATCAGCTGATTTTCGAAATCTGCCTCTGTGTTAGATGTATTTTAACTCAAAGTAACCAAATTGTTGAAGAAAATAATAACGTGGTCTTTGTCCTTTGGATGAGGACTAATTCTTCCAGAGAGGCAGTGGGCAAACATAGAGAGGCTGAAGTATGAAGTTAGGTGCATCAGGATTTGAATCCTGGCTTTTGCTACTTTTTAGCAAGTTGTTAAGTTCCTTGGACTCTCCGAACCTTGGTGTCTTCGTCTGTAAAATGGGAATAATGACACCTACTTAGAAGTATTGTTGTGAACCTTTCATGTACAGAAAATGCCTGAAAGGTGGTGGGGGCTGAGTAAATTAAAGCTACTGTTTTGTGATTATTGTTGTGATGCTGACGATGGACAAACAGGATCCTGTCCCCTGGACTCCCCAGTTGCTGGGCTGATGTCCCACTTCCTGGCCATGGGTGCAGCCCTGACACAGTGACTGCTGTGACCCCTCCTTCCACCCAGTCCTGCCCACTCTTGAGCTGCCATGGAGAACCAGCAGCTAGCTCTGTGGTGAGGCGGCTGAGAGCGAGGCCGTCATGACTTTCTCCCTAACACCCCCAGGGGAATGGCTCCCATATCACACTCTCTTCTTTGTCCATTTTACGCCCTCTCAGCTCCCAGCTCCCCAGGGTTAAGAGACAGCACGGGAGTCGGGAGTCGACAACAGGTTTGGGTCCCCTTGCCGCAACAGTTTCTGGCTGTGGTTTCTTCACTGGGTTTCCCCATGCTGAGGGAGGGAGAGCCCCCAACTTCCCTCAGTGGGCTCCCTGGGCCAGTTAACTTATGGCCCTTGCCCAGGGACTCCCGACACCCTGACATGCCCAGTCACTGCCCCCGAGACGCTCAGACATGCTGGGGTCCACAACCCAGGCCCTTACCTGGGACCCCAGTTCACAGACTGTTACTTCTGCTACCCGTCATCACAAGCCTAGGAGGAAGGGATTTTGATGCCTGTTTCCCAGATGAGAAAGTAGAGGCCTAGAGAAGTATCAAGTCCAAGCTCATGCAGCCAAGATGTGGACATGACCTAGATTGGCGCTCAGGGCTGAGTACAATGACCAGGTGACTTCCTTCCCCTGCCTTATCCGCAGCGGCTCAGATCGACTGTCAGAACAGCTACTGTTTCCCATAGAACCCAGACGTGGCCTAAAGCAGGAGAAAAAGGGGAAGGGCTGTTCTGGAAAAAGAGCTCAGGGAGAAAAAGCAGACCTGAAAATCCAGCTGCTGGGGGAATTCGGCCTATTTTCCAGAGGTGAGAGCTGAGCCCTCAGCCTTCCTTCAGCGCAGTCGTGGACAGGGGGCTGGGAGCACCTGCAGGGGTTCCCTCCCAGCATTGCCTCTTTGGCCTTGTTCCAGAAGAGGATCCATGCTGCCCTTGCTGGGAACTCACACAAATCTGCTCGGGACGAATATGACCACAAGAACTTTCTAGAAAAGATGGCTCCCACTGCTCCCTTTTAGCCAGAGCTGATAGCTCTATTCCTATGGATGGTTATAAACCTGACCTAAAGAGATGGCAGAATTTCAGGAATCTTCTTCTGAAGATAGCCATCAAATTCCAGCCATCAAAATCCCTGGCAAGCAGTAAAAAAATTTGCTTTCACTCCAGTGACTTCTGCCACTGCCATTCTCCTGCTCCCTTTTTCTGGGATGTCCTCTCCCCAGTCTTCTCTACCTGGTGAACTCCTAAACCTTCTCCAAGACCCAACTCAAATGTCACCTCCTTTGAGATGCTATCCTGGACTCTCCCAGGAACATGGTGCCTTTTCTGAGGCTGAAGACACCTTTTAGAATCCTGTACTAGGTTGTCAGTTTACTTATCTGTCATCCTCAGCAGATAGCACAGTGCTCAGAATACAGTAGGTGCTCAATAAACGCAGGTAGAACAAACACATTCATGAATAAAAGCCCATATAGTTTAGTTTATGCTGGAAAATGCAAGGAAGCCATGGGTTAGGTCTTTGCCTCAGCCTGTTGTGATACTTTTCATCTGAAGGTTTATGCCATTGGCTATAATAAAAGAAATGACAATTGCTGCCAAGGTCTCCTCCACTTGCTTCTGAGGCCTGGATGGAGTTTGGTGGGATTAGGTCCTGGTAGCCTTGTCTTTACTGCCCTCTTGTGGCCAAAAGTTGCTGCTGCAGCTAAAAAAAATAGAAGATTTCATTGAAGCCACAGGGACAGAGATCTTTTTGTCTCCTGGAGTTTTTTAGGTTCCCTGAATCATTTTGAGCTCAGTCCCCCATACCCTGTATGTATCTGCGATCCTCCTTCCAGTGCCTTACAAGTATGTTAAAAGGATAAAAGATAGATAACTAATAGGACATGACCGGCCTCAAAATGAGCATCAAAGAGACTTCAAATGTCCATAACCTCTGGCTTAGGACTGTGTTGGGTACTTGGGTGTGGAAGGGAAGGATATGACAAAGTCTGGCAGATATCTTCTCTCAAAGACCTAACAGGCTATTTGAAAACCTTCACCCAAAGTGACGCGTTCAGGATGGCACTGAATGACACTGTCTACTAATAAATAATCATAAAATACCTGACAACCTAAATGCCAAGGTGGGAATTAGCTAGTCATGGATGTATATTCTTGGTACCACCACTTACTGACTATATGATTTTGAACAAGTTACTTCCTTACTCCGAACGTTTTCTCATCTGCAAAATTGGTCTAGTAAGAGTTCTTTCTTCACAGAGTCATGGTGACTAAATGAGTTGATGTGTATCAAGACCTCAGCATGATGCTCAGCACAGAGTAATTCCTATTGTTGTTAAAAGCAAGGTTTTTAATTGTTCAGTGAAGACAGAGAACCGGGTGGGATATAATAGAGCTGGAGAGATACACTTCTAATCATGGCTTTCTCAAGGCAAATGTCATTTAAAGTTTTTTCAGAGCCCACTGCAATCAAGTGTTTATTAACATGATAGTGCATCGTGGGCAAGATGATCCACAGGATTGCCTTGTCTCAAGGCTGCATGGGATAGGCAGGGTATCTGACTCTAGTCAGGGTCAGAAAGATGCTCCAATTTCTCCCTCCTTTACCCATGGCAGACATCACTAATCAATCATGTCTCCCTCCTACACCCAGGGCAGACATCGCTAATTGATCATACCTCTCTTTCACAAAGACCATGCATATCATCTCGGAGGTCTCATTATAGAGCTGCAGGCAGTTATAATAATTAAGCAGAGTGGGAAAGTGGCATACTATCTAATTTACTTTCTAGGTCTTGACACACAGGTAGATTAAAGGAGTGTAGAAGAAAGAGGAGGGCATTTTAGCCAGAGGGAGTAAAATAAGCTGAATTAAGAGTGAGAAGACGGATCTGATAGGAAAAAGAAGTTAGAGAGGGGCTGTTTTATGGAGCCCCTTGACTCCTAGCTGACATGCTGCTACAGGTAAAGGGAATCGCTGACGGTTGTTGGGCAGGTGAGTGTGGGGGCAAGATCTCTCTGGCAGCCAGTGCCAGGCAGATTGGAAAGGGGCCTGAGTCCTGAGCAGACGTGAGGAGGGTTGGAACTCAGGACAGGGTGCCGAAGGAGAAAAATGCCAGGGATGCTGGGAAGGAAGCTTTTGTGGGCATGGCAACTCCTGCCACATCAGGAATGAAGGAAGTGATGCCATCAAAGCTGCTTCTCTGACCTTGAGCTCTGCTGACTGGGAGAATAATGGCACCTCCAACAGGAAGGGGGGTTGGGGCACAGAGGAGAGGATGTGCTTTGTTTCGGACTTAGAGTTGGAAGTGGCTTTGGGACATCCAGTGGCAATTTCCTGTGGGAATCTGGAAATGAGAGATTGGAGTCAGAGCTAGAGCTGCAGATATTAGAAACGGAGAGAGAAAAAGGTTAATGCTTGCCAGGTCCAGCCTCGCTTTTACTCAAAGTATTTTGGGTACAAAAAGAGAGTGCGTTCAGGAAAAAGATGAACTGGATGAAGGTCATAGCTTAATTAAGAGGCAGTCACTGCAATTCAGTTATTTCAAAAGACGCTGCATATCAAAAGTCAAGTGTCCTTTTCACAATATCACCTAGAATGAGTAGGAAAAGATGTGAGGCTGTATTTTTTTTTTTTTTTTTTTTTTTTGGTAATAAGGCTCATGCACAGGACCCCTAATTTCCCTATTACTAAGAAAGAATGTGTATATTTAACCGAAATACCCAAGCAATCAGAAGGCAGTTCAGAAGAATGATTCCTATCTGACTCCATTTCCTAAATTCATAACAAATTCACTTGGGCTGGAGGGTCAAACAGACCTTTGAACCGTAGCTCCACCACTTCCTCGCTGTGTGACCTTGGACAAGATACTTAACCTCTCTGAACCTTGGGTCCCTCATCCCTAAAATAGAGAAAATAGAGCACCTAATTCATAGGGCTGTGTCGGTAATCAAATGAAATAAAGTATATAAAGGTTTAGTCCAGTGATTGACACGTAATAAGGGTTGAATGTATGAGAGTGATCTTTTTATCTTATCACCTAACTTTTTTAGGAACAGATTTTAAACAACCAGTGCATCTTTTTATGGCTGATGTGATTTCTGGGAAGTCCTATGAGGGAGACAGAGAAACCATACACTGATATGAACCAGCAGGTTATGTTTCTTCTGTCTAAGTCCATTGCATTGTCTAGTAAGGGACAAAGTAAGACAGCGCTCAGGAACTATGCAGATTACAGCTCACTGGCCACTTTAGTGCACTTGTACCCCAGGGAGGGTCTGAAGGGCTCTGCTGCCTGCTCTCCAGTGTCCTTAATTTCCACCAATGTTTACATGACACAGATTTCCTGAGGGGTCACAAGGACCTGTGCTATGGCCCCCTTGATGAATGGGTAGCGACTCCCTACCAACCCAGAGGAGATGTCCTTGAGCCAAGACCAATGAGCAGAAAGAGGGTCTCTACTTGACCTTGGGCCTGTCCTTGAGGAAACTATTGAGGAATTCCTACCACTCATGTCTAGCCGCAGACTAAAAATCTAGAAGTTTCTGGAAGTTTCTGGTTCATAGGTTGGAGTTTAGAGTATAAAGGTAATTTGTTGTTGGAAGTTTAAACTCTCAGTATAATAATAATACTACTAACATTTACTGAGCAAATACTATGTGCCAGGAATTCTCCTAAGTATGTTCTAACTCACTCCATCCTCACCATAATCCATGAGGGAGTTATCATCCCCATTTTACGGATGGATCACTGAGGCCCAGAGACTTTAACAAACATCTTAGGGTCTCACAGCTACTAAGTGGCAGAAGGAAGATTTGAACCCAGGAAGTCTGACTGCAGAGCCTGTACTCTTTACCACTGTGCCATAGCTGTGTCCCAAGGCTAGGGTCCACCCTCGAGGGAGGGGGAGGGCTGCAGTGTGGGGCCCGACCTTCTGAGGAAAGGCTGTGCTGCGAAAGGAACCTTTTGGAAGTGCTGTTTTCTCAGGCCTGAGCCCACCGTGGTGGGATATTTTGCCCGGTACCAGGCATCCAGATAAAGAGCTTTTCCGTCAGATGCTCCAGGGATAAGTCACTGGCAGGAAGCCTCTGGACTCTTCTCGGGGTCCCTGTTCTTTTATCTTCCTGTTCCTCTCCTGGGGATAAATAGGACACAGAGAATTTCTCTAATTCCTATGTTTACTCATATGTTCTTCTCATCCCCAAACAATTGTTAATAGGGTCAGAAAAATGTCCCTCTGATACCACCCTGCTCCCAACTAGCGAGGGAACTGGGGAGATGGCCCAGGGGACCCAGCTGCTTGGCTCTCCTTGTTGAAAGTGTAACTCAGGCGCTTGACCATCTTTCTTGCTTCTACATCTGCTCTAACGAAGCTGCTGAGAAGGGGAGGACAAGCGCTGAGGACGTAGGAGAAAGGGCACGATACTCTCATGCTCCCGGGGGAAGGGGCTGAAGGGCTCATTCCTGGCAAGGGGACACCCAAAGAAATGTGGTGGTACAATATTCTCTTGCAGCCCTCGGCATGAAGGTAAGATGGTGAATCTTACAGTCTTAGGACAAACCTCAGGTAGAAATGGTAGAGACAGAAATACGAGAAGGTGACTCGGGTCACAAGGGCCTTTGGAAAATAGGTCCGCAGACTTGTTCTTCATGCTGTCCTATCCCCGGGTCGACATGGAGCCCAGGTCAGGAGTAAGGATGTCACGGAATGAAAGACCGCAGTCCACGTAGTCACGGATTCACTATTCATCCCACAGATATTCACTGGGTGCTTTCTATGTGCCAGGCTGTGAGCTGGAGATGCAAAGCCAGAATGGACAGTGCCCCATGGAGTCTGACTTCTAGAAAAGAGCGCACCTCAGGCCCCCATCTGCAGGTCCACTCTGCCCCAGATTGTTATTTATAGCTCAGAGACCCATAGGTCCCTTCACTGCTGACCCCACCAGGAAGGCACATTGACAAGGTGACCCCACTGAGGGCTGGGGAGGAGGGAGGTGGCAGCAGGCACCCCTCAGTGAGCCCCAAGCTCAGCCAGCACCTCCTTTTCATCCTCGGGAAGCTTTGGGCACACGTGCTAGGTGGGACCTAGTCAGGAGGCATGTGTAGAGCCATTCCTTCCTCCCTCCCCCATTTCCACCATCACCCAACCTATTCCAACAGCTCTAGGTCGTGGGAAGGGAGGGGACATGGGACACTGCATTGCTCCTGCTTTGAGGGTCAGGTAGAACCTCACAGAGGTTGGACACACAGAGTGGGAGCCAGATCCCATTTAGGTCGAATTCCAGCTTTGACCCCGGAACAATGATCTCCATCTCTGAGTTTCAGCTTCCTCAATTGCACAGAGTGGATGCTAAGAGGGCCTTCTCATTGGGCTGTGGTGACTAGGACATGTGACGATGCCCGCAAGGCTCTTAGCATGGCGACGGGCACGTTGTCGCCTGCCACAAATGGGAGCTATTCTTAGAACCGTGTTGTGTGGTGTGGCCATGCTCTGAGTCCTTGAAAACTGGAATGAATTTAGAGTCAGAAGACCTGCATTAGGGTCTGGGTCCCACCACTTCTTCGCTGTTATGTCCATCGATATCTCTGAGCCTCTCTCTCCTGCCCCTTGAGGAAAGCATATCTGCTCTACTTCGTTGTGAGGGTCGAGTGAGACATCGATGGGGAAGAGTTTTGTCAGTCAAGTGCAGCGTAACTGGAAGTGACTATGAGCCAAGTGTGTCACCCCTGGCTTCCAGCCCACCTCCGAGGTGAACACGACTTGGTCCCCATAGCTTCTTCCCCTCCTCTGAGGCCTTCTAACCACTCTTGAGAGTGGCATATTTCCAGCTGGTTCTACATTGGACTTCTTCCCAGCCTCTAATGAAACTATAAGTCCCTTGAGGACCAGCCCCGTGTTATATATAACTAAGAGTCGCCATTCATTGCATTCAGGACATGCTAAGCACTTGGTAGGCATCATCTCATGCTCTCCTCCCAACAACTGGCAAGAAAGGGACTGCTGGTATCCCCATTGTCTAGATGAGGAAACTGAAGCCTAGAGGAGTTGAGTAATTTGCCGAAGGTCAGTGTGTGACCTTTTCACCAGGAGCCACAGCGGAGTTTTGAGCCCAGATCAGTCTGGTCCCAAGCCAAACTCTCAGCGCCCTGCAGAGTTGGGCCCATGCAGATACCTAGTACGTGCATTTTGCTTGGTCACGTCTGATTTGTATTTTATTCCCACGTCACGTCTGTAAGAGGGGATAGCATACAAGAATTCATTAATCATATCAACAGCCCACTTTAACATTATGTAGGTGCTGAGTTCACCTTGGTAACTAACACAGGTACAGTCTTGGTCCTAATCCAATCAACAGGTTCCTGGGCGCCTGTGGTGGCCAGGCTGCATTGGGGGAGCTGTGCCTGTAACAAGGGGCTGTCCTGAAAGGCCATGGGTTCCAATGAGGAGGGTGGGCAGCAGATACAGAATGGGGGAGGCGGGTATAAGTCAGAATAAGGAAGGGCTTCGAGCACGGTGGGAGTGGGTACTCAGGTAGAATGGTCAGGGGACAGCGTCTCTAAGTAAGTGACATTGGAGCAGAGACCTGGACAAGTGAGGAAATGAGCCATGTGAATACCGGGGAAGGGAAACGGCACAGGGCATCCCAGGCGGAGGTAAATACACGCACCCTAACAAGGGGCCATGCGGGTACACACGAGGAACAGCAAGCAGGCCAGAGTGGCGGGTGTGGAGTGAGCAAGAGGGAAGAACGGCTGGCTGGGTGATCAGGACGGAGCCGGGGCTCCATGGGATCCTTTCTGTGAGACCAGAAGCCATTGGGTTCTGCGGGTCTCCCAGAGAAACACAATCACTCTGTCCTTCCCAGTATAGACTGGTGGCTCTTGACTGGGGGTAATTTTGCCCTACCCTGGGGGCATTTGGCAATGTCTACACACAACTTTGGTTGTCACCAGTAGCAGGGAAGAATGTTCCTGGCATCCAATGGGTAGAGGGCAGAGGTAACACTAAACGTCCTAATATGCAGGGGACAGCCCCCTCCACTCCCAGCAAAGCAGTATCTGGCCTAGAAGGTCAACGGTGCCAAGGCTGAGAAACCTGGGTGTGGAGCCAAGGAAGGGCGCTATGCTCTTAGGAAGACGGTGAGGGGCTCACAAATGCAGTGTCCCAGGCGCCTCACGCCCGAATTCCCCCGCGGTAAACCTCGCTCGCATTACTGTGGGTATTTCCTTCTCTGCTCTAATAACCACTACACTGGGACACGGTCCAGGCCACTTCCTGCTGCTCGGGACCTGCTGTGTGTCTAACCGGAGGGTAATGAATTTTCTGTGCTCAGGGCCATCCGTGTGTGTGCGCAGCCCTGACATCTCGTGTGCATCCTGCATCCTGAAGTGTAATTTATTAGGCTTAATCCCTGTCTGGGGTAATGGTAAGCCTTCCCTGTGGAAATGCTGGGGAGGGGATATGCCCCGTTATTATTTCATTAGGACACCACTGTGTATTCCAGAAGTCCCTGAGCAGATATCACATGCTCCTCAGATGATTTAGACAAGACCCGGCCCCCACCCCCAAGCGGGGGCCCTCATCCCTCCCAGAACTCAGGACAAGTATCCACAGATCTCCACACATGCCTCCCCGGCTCATTTCTTATTACTAAATTCCTTTTTATTTTTTATGTTTTTTCACCTCCTGTCAATTTTGTCCTTCCACATCAGGAGAATATACCGTGTTTCCCCCAAAATAAGACCTAGCCAGACAATCAGCTCTAATGCGTCTTTTGGAGCAAAAATTAATATAAGACCTTGTCTTATTTTACTATAAAGACCCAATCTTATAGTATAAGACCGATTTCATCAAATAATATACTATACTATAATATATATAATATAATATAATAAACAAAATATAATAAATATAATATAATATAATACCAGGTCTTATATTACAAACATTTAAAGGCACGCAATCAGGCATTTACTCCTTTCTCAACTATGCGAGTCGTACATTCAAAAGCTAATGTCAGCAGCAAAGGTTTCTAACCTCCAAACTTGTGCTTTCAGTTTTCCTCTGAAATCATCATTGATGGGGGCTGCGAAGGCAAGTTATCATTTCATAAATTCTCTCTCCTCCTCCAGTTCAGCCTGTCTAAACATGCAGAGTGAGGGGAAAGGCGTGGAAGTATCAAGAGACGGCTAGCCTCCGCTCCCC
Organism: Rhinolophus ferrumequinum; assembly: GCF_004115265.2. Taxonomy (NCBI): domain Eukaryota; kingdom Metazoa; phylum Chordata; class Mammalia; order Chiroptera; family Rhinolophidae; genus Rhinolophus; species Rhinolophus ferrumequinum. The sequence continues at coordinate 14,394,610 of NC_046299.1, read as the reverse complement.
TCAAGAACAGTCAACACTCTCTCTATCATCTGGCTTTGCCCTTAATTCCACATCCCGGTTCCACCGGCAGGGTCAGCCTCTAACATACCCTAGGTGGTAGGTTTTAGGGTCACTGGATTCTAATTCCCCAACTCACTAAAGCAAATTGTACTTTGCGTAGTTATTTCAGCTCAGCGATATTTTCCTCTGGGTCCTTTCCTTTCCCATCCTATTGCAGGAAGTCTCCACTTGATTTGATTTGCAAATGATTCATGGACGTTTCTTTTTCTAATATCACAAAGGGCTCACACCTGGCCCAAGGTCACCCATCATCATCCATCTTGCCAGCTTCACTCATTGCTATGGGAAGCAGCTGGACCAGGAATGGGCCACCAGAGGGCTGCGGAGTCAGAACCTTGAATTCAATCCTAACACTACATCTTACTAACTGAAATCCCTTAGGTCAGTCATTACCCCTCTCTGAGCCTCAGTCTCCTCATCAGGCAAATGGGAACAATTTTCAGTCAGGTCCTGCTTAATGACGAGGATAGATTCTGAGAAATGCGTTGCTAGGCGATTTCATCATTGTATGAGCATCACAGAGTGCACTTACACAAATGTAGGTGCTACAGCCCACTACACACCTAGGCGCTATGGTACAGCCTTAGGCTACAAACCTGTACAGCACGTTACTGTACTGAGTACTGTAGACAACTGTACCACAATTGTAAGTATTTGTGTAGTCTAAACATAGAAAAAGTATAGTGGAAACACAGTATAAAAGATAACAAATGGTTCACCTGTACAGGGCACTTACCGTGGATGGAACTTTCAGGACAGAAGTTGCTCTGGGTGAGTCAGTGAGTGAGTGGGGAGGGACTGTGAAGGCCCAGGACATGACTGTTACAACTGCAGACTTTATAAACACTGTACCCTTAGCTGATACTAAATTTATAAGACAACATGGGATTAAATCAAGCACAAGAGAAATGATGTAATCAAGAGATACGACAAATACCAGACGTCCGAGGCTGCTGCCACGGTTTTACAGCAAACTTTTTTTTTGTAAGTAGAAAGAGTACACTGTAAAATAACGATCATAGTATAGTAAATGCAGGGGCCAGGAACATAGTCATTTATTATCGTGATCAAGTATTATGCACTATACATAGCGGGATGTGCTATCCTTTCCTACGACTGGCAGTGCAGGTTTGTTTACTCAGCATCACCACATCGTTCGTTGTGCTGTGACGTCACCAAGGCTATGACGTCACCAGGCTGTAGGAATGAGCTCCATTAGAATCTCAGGGGACCAGGGTTGCACATTTGGTCTGTCGTTAACTGAAGTATTATTGGGCCCGTGACTACTCTCCTCATTGTACTGTGGTGAGCAGCAGATGAAAGAATGCATGTGAAAGCACTTTTCAAACTGCACGGGGCAACTTAAATGTCACGATTCTACTCTGGCCTTTTGCTGTGAACGGTTGGAATGAGAAGCCGTAAGATGATGCGAAGAGAAATACAATAGTCCCTGCTTACCCATGGTTTCTTTCGCTTTCTGCAGTTTCAGTCACCCATGGTCAACCACAGTCTGAAAATCTTCAATGAGAAACTCCAGCAATCAACAATTCGTAAGGTTTACATGGCGAGGCATTCCGAGTAGGGTGATGAAATCTCTCGCTGTCCGGCTGCATTCTGCCTGGGTGAACCCGTCTGTCAGTCACTGAGCAGCCTTTGCAGTGATCAGATCCACTGTCATTATATCACTAGGCCTGTGTTCCAGTCACCCGTACTTATTTAATAAGGCCACAGTCTCATAACTTTTATTACAGTATATTGTTATTATTATTCTATTTTATTATGCGTCGTTGTTAAACTCTTACTGTGCCTAATTTATAAATTAAACTTTATCACAGGTAGGTAGGCCCAGGAAAAAACAGAGTAGATGCAGCGTTCGGTACTATCCTCAGTTTCAGGCATCCACGGGGGACTGTAGGCTGTATCCCCAGGGATAAGGAGGGGTTCCTGCAGCTCCTCTCTCAGGGATGGTCAGGGCAGCCAGGGCTTCCATGCTGATTGTCACCATCTTACCAGATGAGCGGGTGAAGGGAGAGAGCCCCTCTGCATCTCCACCTCTAAGGCAGCTTCGAGTTTCCATATTTGAACATCCTTATGGTCAGCCTTTCCCCAGGAAGAAAATAACTGATAACAGAAAGGAGCAGGAGGACGCTCTCCTTCCCCTTTCACTTGACGACGTCTGGCAATGCTGTCAGGGAGGAAAGTTCGCACACAAAGTTTCGAAGCCATTTCTGTTGAGCTCATCAATAATTGCCTTATAAGAACGATTCCATGCCTAAGAAGCATTTTAAGCCTTTTTAAGCTCCAAAGATTAGGGTGAAAAGGGAGGAGGTGGGAGGAGGACAGATAAACAACAGACTGGAGAGCATTCTCCATGCAGAGAAGTAGATTCTGTACTTTGGTTAGATTAATCCCCAAATTGAAACCAGCCCTGAACCATTCTGAGAAAAGAGAGCCGAGATAAGAGAAAGCCCTCAGCAAAGCCCCAGCATTGAGCTGTTTGTGGAAATGTGGACTGCGTCCTTTCCCTGCAGCCAAAGGACAGAAGATGAGCCCGCAGAGGACAAATAGAGGGTGAGAGTTTCCTAGGACAGTCAGGGAGAGGAAAGAGGAAAAGGAGCAGTGGCCACGTAGGTGATGCAGGCACATTCTGTCAAACCACCAAGGGGTCTTTCCTTCTCAACTTGGGGACCACCCACCTGCCTGTTTTCACACCACTGGGTTCTGCAAAGACCAAAGGGCACTTGCAGAGGATCCTAACACCTACCAGAGGAAGCCAACCCTCTCTGTGCCATGCCTTGCTTCCAACCCCAAGACCAAGGCCCACTTAGAAGGGACAGGCTTTGGTTCCAGAGGACTCCCAGTCTATGCAGGAAGGCTGAATGGTGCCAACAGAGGTGTGAACGGGACAGGGCCTCTGAGGGTGGGTCCCAGCAGGATTAATGCCGTCTGACTGGAGTGCCTGGCTCTTCTAAGAGAGTTGAGAGCTTCCAAAAGGACAGTGCTCATTTGGAGGTATTGGTGACTTAAAAATAACAGTTTCATAACTGGTGCATAGTCACACCTGTAAAGACTGAACCGCAACATCTGTGGACAGGACCCTGCAAGCCCCAGCTGTCAGGAGCAGGGATATGACAAAATCCAGCATGCAGCAAAAGCTCTGCAGAGTGGGGCTGGCAGGGAGAGGGGTTCCAAGGGCAGCACGAGTGACCGGGCCATTTTTGTTAAAAATTGAGAAAGACAAGAAACAGAGTAATAGAAGGGCGGGAGATGGCTGCTTACGAAAGAAAAGCCTGCAGTTTTCCCTTCTCCTCTGACTGAGGTTTTGAGGAATGCCAGTAGAACCCAGATGAATCCAGGAGCCCAGCATGGATGCTGGACAATGGGAGCATCTGTGGTCTTGATGGGTCTGTAGGAAAGTGAGACCTGGAGCCCACTTCAAAGACCACGTGAGGGAGGTGCCCATGACGACTGAGCTCCCCATGGTCACCCCTCCAGCCTCTGTGAGCACGAAGGAGGATACCAAGCCGAAGGGGACTTGGGAACCTCAGGGACATTTGGATTTTCAAGTGCTGCTTACGGACTTGGCTCAGAGGCGCAAGGGCTTCTCTAATGTTCTCTACCCACACCCGTGTGGTGAGTAAGATTGTTGGACTTAACGCCTGTCCAGGTTCTGAGATGTTCCCAGGAGCATGGCGTGGGGGGGGGGGGTCAGGAGCACATTCCAGAAAAAGGCAACAGTCCATGCAACTAGCCTGGAGAACCTGGGGAACCCGATGGATAGTTACTGTTGTAACTTGCTTTCTAGGTTTTTAAGTGACACCCAGCACATCCCTTCTAACCTATTCCCTTTTCCCTTATTCTGTTGCATTTTCACTTATCTTCACCTTTGGAATAAGAAAACCAAACGTATGAATATTTCAGAAAATCTAAAATATTTTCAACGTTTATCAAAACCACACCTTTTAAAAATAAATTTTAAAATTGTATCAAAGGGATATATACGTAGGATTTAAAAAGTAATAGCACTCAGTGGCTTATAATAAAAGCCAACCCTCCCCTCTCAAGCCCAGAGGCAACTTCTTTTTAATTTTTAAAGTTGTTTCTGTTTTCAGTTCCTCTGCTGATCACCTCCACCGTTCCGTATACCCTGCTTCCACCACCACTTCCGGCTTTATCAATGATGCACTTGATCTATGACCTTCAATTTGGATAGATGAGGGTTTCACTCACTCAGAAATATTCACCCACCTCTCCTTCCTTCTTCCCAACAGACTAAATCACAGTCCTTAGTTCCCCTGTTGGTCACCTTTGTTTAAATAATACATGCATTTATATTATTTTAAAATATGTACTATTTACACACATGCATGTCTATGTATGTTGTGGTGTCTTGCTTTCCTGTCTTCCAGCATTTCTCTTAGCATGTCTTCATCTGCATGACTTCAAAATAGTTGAGAATGTGGTGGGTTGGGTGGAATTACCACTCACAGCTTTGTTGTGATCAGCAAAATGAAGATCAGCAAAATGAAGCAGAGAGTGAATGCATGAGGATCTGGTGTCCCCAGCCCTGGAAACTGGCCCAGGCAAAATGAAGGGATCTAGGTCCACCCAGCTTTTGCCTACACACACATCTGCCAGTGGACAGTCATATGTGAAGAGACAGGATGCACATGGATGCAGAAAGCCCTGGAGTGGTGGTGGGGGGGCCGCAGGCCTCCTCTTGCCCCTGTGGACCCCCTTTTATAATCTTCCCTCTTCGCCAGGCAGCTCCTAGTTGTTGAGTCTGCATTGCCACGCCCTGCAGGAACAGTCAGTCACCCACAGGGGCAGTCGTCAGTCCCCCTCCTCGAGCTCTGCTTCTCTGCTTCCTGCCCTCCTCCAGCCAATCACGGAATCAACGGTATTCATGGAGTAACCACTCTTTGCTTAGACATTGAGAATACAGGTGAGTACGAGACAGACAATGTTCCTGCACTCGGGGACGGGGGGCTTGAGGCCATTGAAAGGGACAGCCGATAAATACATTCATTACATATTGTAGAAGTACCATAAAGGATGTTGAGATAGAAAATAATAGACCTTCTCTGCTCTGAAAAGAAATGCCACCAAGCATTTAAGCTAAGACCAGAGAATGCAAAGGAGCCAAGCTTGCAAAAAGCAGCCTGAAGGGAGGTCCAAGAAAAGTGAATGTGCAAAGGGCCGGTGGCACCGATGGGGAACAGGGTGTGTTTAATGAAATGAGAGGAGGCCCTGCAGCTGGCATTTGGCAGACAAAAGGGAGACTGGTCCAAAGTGAGGTCTCCAGAAGGCAAGGGCCAGACCATGCAGGGCCTGGTTGGCCAAGTAAGGAATTTGGATTTTATTCTAAGCACAATCGGAGGGCACTGAAGGATTTCAGCAAAAAAGAAATACGCCTGCTCTTTTTTGCGCCTTAAGATACCCTTTCTGGAAAAAGGATGTACACATCGATGGGGTTCCTCTTTCCCAATTAGAGACAAGGACGACGCCTCATCTTTCTTGGGGAAAGGGGTCCATTTCCTCTCCAGATGTTATCATCTGTGGCTACCAAGTAGCTCAGGGACCTAGGAGAAAGGAAGATGCTCAACAGAAAAGCTGTTCCAACCAAGATGCCTGCTTGGCCATATGTAATAGAGAGTCTCTCACACCACAAACCCACAAAAAGTGCACTGGCTTTGCACATCAGCACCCTGGGGTGAGTGGCGCTGGGTGGGGAGGGCAGGCGGCAGCCTGACAGCATTCTTTTCCCAGGATTTCCAACTGGAAATCAGAAGACTGGAATCACAGCCAGACGCATTCCAGTCCTCTATTAACATTTTTTTTTTTTTTTTTAAATCTATCACCTGAACTCTTTCCTTGGTCTCCCTGGCTCCACAGTAGGGATCCCCATGTGATGTCTGCCAGGATCCACCCCCACTTTCAGGGAACAGGGTTTGAGGCGCTGCCCCTCCACTTTTCAAAGGCTTTCCCCTGGTCATCAGAGAGTGTCTGGTCGGGGTTGGGCTCTGTGAAACAGGGGCCTTTTTCCTCCCGCCCCCTCTTCCTGCCTCCTCCCTACCTCCACCCCTCCACTTTTCCCTCTCCTTTATATCGAGTTATCTGTTCAGAGCAAAGCCATCTCCCGGAACTGCCTGGATGGGATCTGGTCTCCCATCAAAGACACAGAACCTTTCTCAGGCCCAGTTAGCGATGTCTGTCAAAACTTGAACTGCCGCAGCCTTTGGAGGCAGCTCTTCCCTTCTTGGGGTTGTAGGGGGGCAGTGTCGCGTGTGAAGGTGCAGCATGGGCTGGTGTCAGCCCATGGTTAGGGTTAGGGTTTGCTAATTAACGTGAGGCTTGAGCCAGCCCTCAGCTCTGTAAGGCACTTACCTTGGTGAACAAGGTGCCCTGGAGTCAGACTGCCTTAGTTCACATTCTGCCTACACCAGTGACTAGTAGTAGGATGGACAGCAGACAGTTTAACTTCTCTGAGACTCAGTTTTTCATCTGTAAAGTGGGGCTAATGATTGTAGCGTGCTCTTCAAAGTGTCGTTGAGCACTTAACACATGGAAATATTCAGAGTTTTCCTGTCACTGTAATTAGTGAAATTCCACCAGATTCTGTGGGGACTGGGATCATAGAGAAGGCACAGAAGTTTCTAGAGATGCCACAGGAAGCAAAGAAAGGGGAGGGATATCATAGCTTCTCCCTTTCTTTTAATTAATCGTTCACTAGCGCCCCCCAGTGGCCAAACCCACTTAGAAGCCAGACAGCTGGAGAGCCTGATAAACATAGTTTCTTTCTGTGCAAAATAAAGCAGGGGAAGGACAGAGAATGGATCTGAGAACAAACAGGCATCCCCATGCAGTGTACACATATGTGCATATTTTCACACTTTGGGTATGAGTGGTCTAGGTTGCATGGTCATAAATATAACACATCAAGAAATAACAGCAAAGAAGCACTTTACATAATCTACCCTATTTAATCTTCCCCCCAAACTCTATCAGGTAAGAAAACTGAGGCTCAGAAACATTGATTTATCCGAGATCACATAAGTTGTAAGCAGTGGATCCAAAATGGCAGCCCAGCCAGTCTTAGCCAGAGCCGGGCTCCCAACCACTATGCCATCCATGCTGTCAGTTAACCTGGACTAGATGTTGTGTTAAGACCAGGGTCCTGTCTCACTGTGAAGTGGCTGAAGGCACCCACCCTCTCTCAGTCAAGAACAGGGACCTACTCCTCAGGAAACGGCCCAGGGCAACCTCTTCTCCTGCTTTCCTTGTTCATATATGTGCATTGTGCCATTTAAAATCACTTCCTCAGCAACACTCAATCTGGCAGTATAGGAAAAGTAAAAAGGACCAATTACCCTCAAATAAATAAATAAACAAATGAATAAAGAGTAGCTTTGGGGAAGAAAATTATTCAATTCTGTGCCTGTAAAAGCAGCATGAATTAGTTTCTGACAAGAAATCTAAATAATTACCCTCCCTTTCACTCTGCTCCCTCCCCAAGGCTCCAGGTAAGTCTGGGCAGGCCCTGGGGTGGGGGTGGGGCAGCAGGGAGTGCAGTCTGTAGCCGCCTTACCTTGCCTCCTTGTCAAACCAAAGAGCAAGACCAGGGGTCTGCTTCCTTCTCAGCGTCCAAGACCAGGGGCTGAGGTGAAGAACAACATTTGTTCTTCTTGGTTTTCCTTTTTAGGGAGACTAGGAGGGTGGGAAAAGGAAGGATGATCTCATGTCTTATTTTTACAATTAATCACTTGGGTTCTACTAGCAGGAAGGCCCCCCTCGAGACCTCCCACTACTGAATTGTGTAATCCCCCTGGGGCTTACTCAGTCCGAAGGGGGAGTCAGTACAGAATCCAAAAACCAGGAGAAGAGAAAGCTGGGAGCAGAAAACAAAGGTCAAAAGCTGGCCCACAGGTGTGCTGTATGTGACACAGGTAAGGTGGCCAACACAGGTTAAAAATCAATGAAATAGTAACCAACATTTAGAAACGGAAAGAATTCAGGGTTTCTGGCTTCTCTTGAAAAAGCCAGCTCTCTGGCCACTAAAGGCCCACATTCCTGTGGGGCAAGGATGCTGGGTGCTTTCCAGCTCATCCATCCCCACCGCCCCCTGACGCTCACCCCCCCCCTGACGCTCACCCCCCTCCTGACGCTCCCCCCCCCCCCAAGCTAAGTGTTAATTGCCATTCATCACCATCCTCCGGCTGTTTTCCTTACATTTTCCCATTCCACTCATTTCAAATTACCTGCCTGGCTCCCATCGCCATCTATGACTGCATAGATGCAGTCTATGACTGCATCTACACTGCAGCCCCAGTCTCATTAGCGGTTATTGTCATTACTTCTGTCCTTGCCATTTGCCACCAGTTCCCCTGGGGCCACAAAGAGCTCCACCTGCCCTTCCAAAGCTACTTCCCACTCTGCTTCCACTTGAGGCTCCCATGCAGACATGTCATTCACTCTCAGTTCCTTGAAAATGCACCACCCCGCCTACCTCCAAGCCTTTCCTCTTGATACTTCCCCTGCGTGCATGCTTCCCCTTTCTGTCCTGTCACAACTAAATTTTAGCCTCACTATTAGTTTTCCATTGCTGCCATAGCAATTTACCATACTTAGTGGCTTAAGCAACACAGACTTATTCTTTTGTAGTTCTGTAGGTCAGACATCGGATGTGGGTCTCAATGGACTACAATCAAGGTGTCAGCAGGGCTGTAGTTCCACTGATCCACGCCCCCCCCTTTTTTTTTTTTGCTGGCTATGAGCTGAGGGCCATTTCTCAGCTTCTAGAGACCACCACATTCTTGGCTCATGGCCCTCTTTCTCTGTCTTCAAAGTGTAGTCTCTGACACTGAATCTTTCCTTTTTCTTCTGTCTCATTCTTCTGACCCAGTTGGGTCAGAAGGAAAGATTATCTGCTTTTAAGGATTCATGTCTTTAAGAAATTGGGCCCACCCAGTTAATCCAAGACAATCTTTCCATCTCAAAGTCCAAATCTTTAACCACATCTGCAAAGTCCCTTTTGCACTCTATCATCTATCTATATCTATCCATCCATCCATCTATCTATCCATCCATCTACCTACCACACTCCCTTAGACAACTCTTACATCTTCTAAAAAGTCTTGCTTAACTATTCTCTTGTAAACTACTGTGCAGTGTGCTAATGACAGAGTCACTTGATCTCTCTTTTATTCGTTTCCATTGGGTACAGTGGTGTGCTGGTGAATGTTTAACAGCTAGCTGGCTTTCCATGGTAGAGGAGAAGCCCTGATCTATAGGGTTTGCCAATTCCTGTGATATAAATATTCCCACATGGCTGATTTCAAGCTACCCGTGTGATGCTACTGAATGTCGAGATGGGAAGAGACGTGTACAAGCAGCTCTTTCAATCTAGTGGGAGCCAGCTCCAGCACTCCCTCCTGTGTGTAAAATGGGGGGATGACTAGTTGATCCAAATGTTATTGATGAATCAATGATTTCTCAAACACTGGGAAACTTTGATATCTCTCCCTGTAAGTGTCCCTCTCTGGGGGCTGGTGCCTTCTCAGTGTAAATGTTTCAAAGATGTCTCTGTGAAAAACACATTAGAGAACTGGTTTCATGAGAAAGGACTGGAAGAAACTCTACCTAGAAAGAGACCGGGACATGTCTGGGGTCTGTTGGCCTCAATACGATCACAAAGTCCTAAATCCAACCACAAAATGAGCTTGGCTTTAGGAAAATACATGATTTTTTTCTAGAAACTAATTCAGAAGCATAATGATTTTTATTGTGATTTCCTTAGGTACACATAATCAAGTGGAGGAATCAAATGACGAATGCCAGCCCCATAAAACACCCATCAGGCAGGTAAATAAAGTACATTAATAATTTTCTCTTGCAACATGTCCTTTCATTTGTGGTTATTGAATTTCTTGCTTTTAGGCAGCCCAGGAAAATAACAGCTGTACTTACTGAATGCTTACTACTTGCAAAGATCTTCATGCATGTTATCTAATTTGATCGGCCTTGTTGATCCCAACTAGTTGAGTAACAAATCAATGCCAGATCACTCAGCTAGAAAACAGGGACACTGGGGTCCAAACCTCAAACTCCCAGCCCCATTGTTCCTGCCTGTGAACGAACACCAGCCCTCCAGATGGGCTCACAGCAAAGATGTATGTGGGAGCCAGTGGGAGGGGTCAGGCTGGAGCCAGAGCTGGCAGGAACACGAGTATTGACAGGAAGGGCAGTCTTTTTCTGAAAGAACCAATTCCCATGGGCCCATTGACAAACGCTCCATTTATTTATTTGCTGTTCCTGTGGCTTCTATTTACTTAGCTCAGACTAGATTTGGGGACCTGCCATCTCCAGCGGGCGCCACTGCTTGATTCGAAGCCTACTTTTATCCCTCTTTCTTCTTTCTTTTCCCTTTTCCAGATCCCTATTATCTCATATGCCCCTAAGGTGACATGTATACATCCATTTCATTCAGCAAACAGTTATTGAGCACCTACTGTGTGCCATCTGCCGAAGATCCAAATATAAGACAGTCACAATCTCAGCCCCAAAGTGTCCCCAGGTATGACACATCAGGGGCCATATATGCACAAAATGTTACAGGAATCCTCAGGGTAGAGTGCAGACTCCAAGTTCTAGGGGAATAAAGCTCCCCTCAGGAGGACTCTTGAACTGAGATTTAAAAGAGAAAGAGTGGAGTTTTCCAAGCACCAGAGGTAGGAGAAGACTTTGCTGGCAGGGGAACCACGAGTTAAATAAATGAAGGCATCAGAGGGCCTCTGACTGGAGCGTAGGGTGGGTGTATGTCAAGGGAGTGGGGATGGTGGTTGGAAATAAAGCTAGTGGGGAGAGGAGAAAGCAAAAGTCACCGGGGCCAGCTTCGCAGGGCTTCCTATAATCAGTCTGGACTTTGTCCTGCAGGCAATGAGGCACCGATGATGAGTTTTAAGCAAATGAGTGACACATTCAGATTGGCAGTCATCTGAAATGGTCTGCTGCAGTCTAAGTGTGACAACAGATCTGAGAAGCTGGAGGCTACTGCAAAGACCCAGGCAGGGATGTTTAGGGCTGGAGCCACAAGTGTGGCAGTGAGGGTGGGGCTGAGAGGACAGGCTGACACTGGAGATGGGCACACGCACAGACACACTCACGTGCATCCTTTGCAAGGACCCCTGCCCAAGGATGAGCTAGGCCTGTGAGCTGGAAGAAGCACATTCCACCGACCTCAGTCGGTCAGAAGCATAAATGAACTCTGGTGAAGGGGGCTATTCAGACAAAATCTCCTGTCTCCAGGTCAGCTGATAAGCATGAATTGCACAAACAATTACAGAAATGGCTGCTAGGTACAAGGCTCGATGACAGCACACCAATCAATATTCAGCATTTCAGGGAAGAGGGAGATCAGCAAGGGCAAGAAAACAACCAACGCTTCCGCTTAGGAGGGCACTGTGCTCATGAAGCCTTCTGCCCTTCATCGCCCCATTGGCGGCAACGGTGGTAAAAGGAGCTACATTTTACAGTTGAGAAAACTGAGGCTCAGGGAGGTTGCTGATTTGCCCAGGGGTACCAAGCTGGGACGAGACGGGGTTAGAACTAAACCCCCATCTCCAGAGACCAAGTTTAACTTCTGGCCACACTGTCCTGACTTCCTCTTCTCAAATCCTGTGACTCATGCTGTCTGTTCGACGTGATCTAACACTTGACTAGTCTTTAATTATGTCATAGGGTAGTAACGGCTTAACATTTGAGGTCTGCAGCACGTGGCAGGAGCTGTTCGAAACACTTTATATGCTGTGAACGGACCTAAGCCAATTTGTCCATTCAACAACTGCCAGGCTCTTTGGGAAATAATGGGGCTTTCTGCTAATTAGAGGAGGAAGGGAATACATGGCTTTTCCTCTCAACCTGCTACCTGGTGGCGTTACAATAAAAGGAGTTCTGCCACATGTACAAAGAGGCATAAAAATCACCCACATGTCAGACCCTGTAAGTCCCCACTCTCTGCTTCTTTAGCCATTCTGACACCACTTGCAGGGAAGGGTCACTTTGCAAGTGGTGTCAGCTCAATGGCAGGGTCAGCTGGTCTTCTGGTTGGACCAGGCGTCAGAGCCAAGACCGAAAGCAAGTTTAGACCTAGAATATTTCTCTGAAGGCATCGGGCGGCAGCGTCACCAGATTCTTTTCTTTTGTTTCTGCCAGGGTGAACCATGGTGCCTGCCCTGTCAACCAACTCTCTTGAACACTGCTCATTTCAACCACAAAAAATTTATTTTGAACCTTGTCTATGCTAATTACCTGGGGCCCTGGTACTGCTTTAGATAGTAATATTTGAAGCCTCCCTCCCATGGATACCCTGGAGGGTGGGTCATGGAACAAATGCTCTTAGCACAGTCACTGTGTGCTGGCATGGCTCCAAGTGCTTTGCACTCTACACATGAGAACCCATTTCATTGTTGTAACAACTCCAAGAGGTACAACCTAATGTCGTCCTCATGTCTCCAATTAGGAAACTGAGTCACAGAGAAGTTAAGGGCTGTTTCCCCAGCGGGGGTGTGAGAGACTTGAAAGTGGAGACCCTAGGTGTGGTCTGTTCTCCCATTTCCATCCACAGAGCCAAGCCCAGTGCGAGGAACGTGATAAATCTGTGTTGGTAATCGAGTTACCACTGTGTCGGTTGATTTTACTGAATGGCCTAAGGTTGGAGAGTGTGGTGAAGTATGAGCATTAGCTGAGTGCTGTCCTGTAGTCACTAATGGAACACACTTTGTATCTTCCTCAGATTCCTATGCATCCTGCGTGGCTCAGAGTCGGCCTCAGCAAGGACCTGTTTTCATAGATTGTGGATTTGTCCACTTGGTCTTCCCTTGATAGACATAGAAGTCTCTTATGCATCTTGGAATGCCATAGTCCCAAAACCCAGTGAATTCTCCTAAAATGAGAAAGAATGCCTGAATTGGGGAGAGAAGTTACACAGCTGTGTGTGTGTTGTTACAACTCTTGTCTAACTCCTTTTATAAAAACTTGTTCCATTGATTAGCATGCCACCTTGGAGGAAGATGTAGTTTCCATAATAAACTAAAAATAAACCAACAAATGGAATGGGAAAGGGGAGAAAGATAACACAAATTGAGTACGTATTGTGTGCTGGGCACTTTTACATGTATCTTCTCGTTCAATCCACACAAAATTTATTTAAGACAGGCTCAGAGAGGTTAAGCAGCTTGCCTAAGACCACACAGCAATTAAATGGCTTTGCTACTGGCTCCATCTGATGCCAACTCAGGCTCTTGCCACCACACTGCAGAGATAGCAAGCAAATGTGTTTAGGAAAGATGTCAATGCCAGGTGGTGTCTGGAAGAAATACATTTTAGAGAGGTACTCAAAGGTCTGTCTTCACCAAAGAGAAAAGCTTTTGAAAATATCACAGCACACTCTATTCAGAAAGCTGACAAATCTAGACAGAAAGGGACACCCAAATCTCAAGATCCCTTCTCTCTTTCAGGTTTTCTATTACATTGAAGGGGGGCGGGGGAACTTTCCAACATGCAAAATGTATGCAGAATTTTATTCACAAATGTTTAATAAATCAAAGATGCATTTAGAACAGGAAACATCACACAGCCCAGGTGATAGTTCTTTGTGAGGCTGAAGATCCAAGGGGGCGGCCTTGCATTTCTGTACAACTGATTGATGGGATGGGAACGAGCCGGGGGGAAAAATACACCCTCTGCCATAGACAGCCACCAAACAGAGGACATTTAAAATGCAAGAAGGGAGATTGACGCCCACTGAAAGATTAAAGACAGAAAAAAAGGACAAATAGGTAGATCAATTGTTGTGTGAATATCCTGAGGTATTTAATTCACACTGGACTGTACTGCATTTGGAAGTTACACAGTTGTACTGCATTGGTGGTGTTTATATCTTTCCAAACCTCATATATCACAGGAGCCAGAACTACCAGTGACTAAGGACCAGGATTCATTTTGGCGAGAGGGAGGCACCTCTGATTCTGGAGTTCATGGCTTGTCTGTGAACCCTTGCCAAGAGAGAGACTTCTGTCGTCTGATCTAATGTGGCTTCCCACTGTCTCTTCATCTACCTATCCATCCTCCATCCATTGTCAAATATTTATTGACATTTCATACCAGGCCCTAAGCTAGGATATGGCCAACAGCGTGACAGACAAAGTCCTTAGTCTTATGAAAAACACTGCATGCCTGATAAGGGCCCACGATAAGGTTGAAGAAATAAGCAGAGGCAGAATCAAATGGGTCTTGATAAGAATTTGGGATTTTATTCTATGTGCGAAGGGAAAATATTGAAGAGTTTTAAGTAGGGGTGTGACATAATCTGATTAGGTTTTTATTTAATAAATGCAACTGGATGGTGTAGAGTGAATTTAATAGGAGGCAGGAATGAAAACAGGAAGAGCAGTGAGGGGGCCATTGCGGGAGACTAGGCAGGAGATAGTGTGGGCTTGGACTCAGATGGGGGCAACAGAGGTGGAAAGTGCTGGAAGTATTTGAGATGCATTCTGGAGGTAGAAACATGGTGGCCATTTGGGTTTGGGGAAGGAGAGGAAAGGGAGAGACCCATGGTGATCTCCAGGTTTCCAACTTGAAGCCACGTGTATACTGCTGCCATTTTCTAAATGGAGAGGATTGGAAGAGGGTATTCTAGTCATTCCTCTCATCTTCTAGATGGCATTTTTTGAGCACCTACTATGTGCTGGAGGCTCTACAACAGCTTCTGAGAAATAGAAGAGCAGCTGCGTCATGGGATCATCCAGACTTCTGACTCAGCCAGATAGATGGACACCCTTTCTCTAGCTATGCTAAGGGACCACATGAAATTCAGGATTGCCAGTGTGTCAGTGGGGTTCCCCGTCCTGTTTACCCAACTCCAACCTGGGCTCATCAGATCATAAGGCTTTTTAAAAATCAAAATTGACGTGGAATTGACCATAGGAGAAAGCACTTTATTTTTCCTATAAAACTGACTAAAGTGTGATGAAAAGTATGCCAAATGGTCTGGGTTTTCTTTTTATCCTTCGGCCAACAGGGGGCTTAGCTAGACATTTGTAGCTCCGCTGATAACTGTGTCGAGTTTCTGGTTTCCATAATGGCATTTTGGTTTTCTCCTTGATATGGATTATGTCACCTGAACATCTGTCATTGAATGCTCCTGGACCTGGATGTACCTGGCCACGTACCTGGGCCCATCTCTGATGAGACCAAGCATGGACAGGGAGGACACTCATTTAAAACTTGGCTGAGCCGTTTGGGCTTCCGGAATTGGATATTTGCCCTCAGGGATGCAAAGTAATTTCCAGTTAATAGTAATAGTGGATGCTGTGAGGTGCCATCAGATTCTCTCTTTTTCTCAGCTGCCAGGTGTCAGCTGCCAAAGGCTCTCAGCTGAGTTCCTCTCTGAAAATTAACCCTTGACCAGAGTTGCCTTGTCCAAACTCATATCCATGGGGATCGTCCATATCCAAAGACGGGATGAACTCAGCCCACAGGACCAGCTCCTGTGGCTCATGGGGGCCATAATTTCTGTGTACACCCTCTGAGGGCAGCAGTGTCCCCTCAGTCCACGCTCCCCTCCTGTGGCTTCCAATGTGTCTCCATTGTTTTTCAGGGCCTCTTAAGTTGTGCAGTGCTTTGGCTGCATCTGTATTGCTTTCTCCTAGAACGGTGGCGGCCTTCTTTTTGTAAATATAGTTTTATTGGGACATAGCCAATATGTCTCAATGTGTATATGTATATTTTGTAAAATGGGCATAAGTATTACCTGTGGCTGCTTTTGTGTTACGACAGCAGGATTGAGCAGTCACAACAAAAACTGGTACTGCCACCGCCCACCCACAAGGACTTCCACTTCCCATCACCTTGTTTCATTTTTAAATTTTTTTTGGCACTCATCACCATGGCCGGAAAAAACTAAAATTTTTATGATCTGGCCCTTTCAGAAGAAGTTTGCTTTTCCCTGTCCTAGAAAGAACAAATGAAGTAAGGGATTCCCTGCAAGAAAGTGGTCATTTCTTGCCTGGATTGGAGACTAGACACCCTGAGCACAAGGCCCTTTTCATTTCTGAGGGTCTGGGGGGTTCAGCAAGCACCATCCCATAAAAAGACTTCACTGAGAGCAAGACCCTCTGTTTGCAAAGTACCTTCTGTGCCAGCCTTACCTTTAAGCTCTCACATATGCCTCTCAGTAACACCAGGAAGTGGGAACTATATTATTCGTATTTTACAGGTGAGGAAACTGAGGCCCAGAGAGAGTAAATGACTGGCCCAAAGTCACACAGCAGGGATGTGGCAGAACTGGGGCTCCTCCCGGTCTGTTCTGAGTCCAAGCTGCTGTTTGGGGGGCACTCTGCTGGCTCCTCATACTGACGGCATAGAAGGAAGACTGCTATCCCTCCAGGGATACAAATAAACATGAAACAGGTGGACTAAGGCCCAAGCAGTGGTTGCTAACCTGGTACATCGTGAGGCTCCAGTAGGGGGGCTGTGTAGAAGCCTTTCCTTGGGGTGGAAGGATCAGCCACTGGAGGACTAGAGCCCCAAGGCCACCTGAGGCAGGACAGGCATTCTCTCCAGAAGCATGTAACCTAACACGTGACAAAATGTCACCAGAACTGAGAGAACAGACAGACTCGATCCCATCCAAAAGCCCCATCGCGATGAGGACTAAAGGCTCTGTGTTTGAATTTAAAAACCAGAAATCCCAGGTAGGTTTGTACCACCTCCCCAGATGAAGACATGTTACATGATAAAGTAGCCTCTTAAATTGAAAGGATTTAAGTATCTTTTAGAGAATTCTCTCCTTTAGGGTTACGTGCAGAAGTGTCTTCAACTCCCACGGTAGTGACAACAAAACTTTAGGGAAGAGACAATATGTGGGAGGTTACTGCACAAAGAGCAAAACTGGTCCCTTTTTGCTTGTCATGAAGGGAAGATTACATGGCAGGGAAATCAATCTGGATTAAAAAGATGAGCAACCAACTCACCTGCGTCACTTCCTGTCCACACCGGAGGAAAAGCTTGTGGTTTGTTTTCCGGGAATCTCTCCGCAAAGTCAGAAGGTCACTAGTTCATCCAGGGCTGTGGACGGGGAAGGGACACGTAAATCGTGCGAGCAATTCAGCCATCTGACTTGCCTGAAATTTCCATTTCTACTTTTTACCCTCCGTGCAGATGTCACAAAGGCTCCAGCTTTGGATCTGCAAAGCAGCACACCCCTCGTGCACGCAGCCTCTTTGGCTCTTGCTCTGGGATCAGATAACCATCAACGGCACCACACCGAACACCCCCTTGGCCACCATCACCACTATTGCCACCTCCCACCCACAAGGACTTCCGCTTCCCATCACCTCGTTTCATTTTTTTTTTTTTTTTTTTTGGCACCCATCACCAACTCTCATTACCTTGCTCGATTTTTTCATTATCTGTCTTTCTCACCCCCCTCAACCAGAACGTGCGCTCTTCAAAAGCAAGTTCATATTTGCCTCCTCTCAGCCTGCATTGCCCACACCTGGCTCACAGCAGCTCTTTGGTGAAGAGTCGATGACTAGTAATATATTGTTCTTAAATAAATTGAAGGTGTTTAAAATTTCGCACATACTTTCGTTTTTCCACATCCAGTTTTCGGTTGTGTTTGTGTCTTTTCACACTGAGTGGGCTATGCTAGCTTATGTATCCTGGTTATGAAGTATCCAACTGTCACTTTCATAAAGTGGTTATTCATTTTAGATATATTTACTGAGGACCTCTCATGGGCCAGGCAAGTGCCACACACCCATGCCAGGAGTTCCACGGGGAGCCAAACAGAGTGCCTGCCCTCCCGAGCTTTCCGTCTAGTGGGACCGGTGGGGGAACAAATAAAATAGCAGCACTAGTATGCAGTCACAACCTTGGTAAGTGCTATGAAGGAAAAACACACCCAGGGCCTCTGAGGAAGTAATGTTTGGGCTGAGATTTGAACAATGCGTTAACAAGGTGAGGTAACTCGGTGAACTTGCTAAAGAGTGATTAGGGTTAAAGTTAAGAATAGAGCTATGGTTGGAGTACGGATGAGGGGAAGGAAAGGATGAGGACCGTAAAAACTTCCCAGAAAAAGGGACTAGCATGTGCATGTGCCTTAGGGGGCAGGTGGATGTCGGCCAAGGGTGAGGAGATGGCTGCCTAAAATAGGGTGGAGACAAAATAATCGGAGAAAAGAAGACAAATTGAGAGTTATTCAGGAGGTAAAGGTCGGGACTTGGTTTGTCCTTTAAGGGCCGTATGTGGTGGCTGGGCATGGATGTTGTCTCCTGGGCAGGTACTCATGGGACCCTCCATGGCTGGCAACCTGGCTTCCAAAGGTGGAAGCAGCCACGGAGCATCTGAGAGTGTTTGCCAAACAGAGATGGCCGGTGGGGGAGCAGGAGGTCCAGGAGCACTTACCTCCGTTGGCAGCAGGGTTTCAGAAGCTGGATTTAGGATTCCGGAGGGAGGATTTTGCAGCCCTTACATAGATTTACTGTGGAAAGTCAGGTGTTTACAGGAGCTCAAGTCCATGCTTATTCAAGAGATCAATTGTGTTCACAAGAGCCCACACTTAAGAGGTAGCTGCTGCTTTATATAGCCCAACCTGCCACCAGTGTGGCTAAATAAGGAGCACAGGAAACAACTGGCCCCAAACATGAGCATCATGAGTTTTTTTTCTCCCTCTTGTTCAAAGAAAGACTCCAATGAAAAGAAAAAAAAATAATTAAAAAGTAAAAAACCTTATGTAATGAAATTTGAAAGAAAACTTTTGAAGCCAACAAGCAACCACGGGCAAGGCTTCAAAGGGCCCAGAATCAATGTTTGTCAATAGCAGTTTTGCATCCTTTAATTTATCTTTCATGAATATAAAGCGTGATGTTATTAGGAGCTCATCCGTGCCTTAATTCTGTTTGAGATTTGATGAATCAGAACTCTATTAACATTCTGTCCGAATCAGCAATGTCAGAGGCCTGTGGCAAAAAGCTTCACCTGATCCCGGCTTTCATCCTGCAGCTGGGATGCTAGTTAACCATCGGGCCTTCTGCATTGAACACTCAGGAGCCCCCCAGGTACAGCCAGGAGCTGGGGGGTTTTATCTCCGCCAGTTTCTTTGGAGACTTTCTCCCAGAAAAAAAAAAAACAATCCAACCACCCCATGATTCAGCCCAGCCCCAAAGTTACCATTTGTTTAATCAAGATAGTTGGTTTGCAAAACATTAAACATTAAACAGTATTTGATGCCTAGTTAATAATTTGCATCCTCTTCATCGGTTCCTGAATCCTTGAAGACTGACATGTTCCTCCCCCCCCACCCCCACCAAAGGCAACAAAAGAAATTGTATGTAGAGCAAAACAAGAGTCCTTAAACTGCAAAGATGTTTGCCAGAATCTCTGGTCTCCGTGTTCTGCTGCTAATGGTTCTGGCTGGAACGACAGCCTTCGGGGTAAGTGTTCTTTTCAAATACCTGTAGTTGAGAGACTCTGGTTGTTTGGATGACCAAAGCAGCTGGGTCAGGAGCAACGAGAAACTTTTGCTGTGAAAGACTAGTGTGGTCATGTCGAACGCGTCCTGATTGTCAGAGCCAGTGCAGGCCTGTGATGTTGGCTGCTGGATTCCATGAAGCCATGCAGCTGACTTGAGCCCTCTTGGAGCAGAGTCTCCATGAATCCCCTGCAGTGAAGGGGACGGGGGGCAAGAAAATCTGCTAAGGCCGATTGTGGGTCGTGATCTGGCAGGGATCTCAGAGACCCCTTTGGGAAGTCATTGAGGGCTACAAATTCTCTCTGCAAACACACACACACCCAGTTCTCCAGACATTTGGGTGACACTTGGATAACTATTCCTGTGCTTGGGCCCTAGAGGAGAACACTGATGGCTGCCAATGATCCTGGCATCGGGTTTACTTAGGTGGATTAGATTAGGAGAGAAGCTTTGTGGGCAGTACCTTAATCCCCCTTACCTCGTGGCTGTGATCAGAGGTGTAGAGGTGAACAGGGGCCCAAGGCAGGTCATGGAGAGCAGCAGGGGAGGAAGAGACATCAGAGGATCTCGCATGGGGGACTCAAGACATTTGGGAGCAGATGAGTTGTGGAGATGCCGGCTACAGTCTCTATCGGCACGTGAGTGGGGCCTTCCACAGACACAGAGCCTCCTGGAAGTCCTTACTGGGTGTGATTGGAAGCACGAGTGTGAGCTGTGGAGCCAGGATTTGAATCTCAGCTGTGCTGCTTTCTGGCTGTGGAATGTTGGGCAAGTAACAATTCTCTGAGTCTCAGTTTCTTCTACAGCAAAACAAGTGATAATCTCTCACAGATTTGGGGAGGGTCAGGATTGATTAAACCAGGCCATGCATGTGCCTTTTGCCAAACGTTAGCTCTTTTCCATTAAAATTCCCAGAATGAACATGAGTTGTCCCTGAGAATCAGAAAAGCTGCCCCTTTGTTGGGGGAGAGGTAGAGAACAGGCAGGGGATGACAACTGAAATAACAGCCATCATCTCTTTATCTCATTAAATACCTTTGCATTTTATTTCCCATTTTACTCCATGCAGTTTTTCCTGCAGGAAGCAGATTAAAGTCCAGGTTTTCTGATTAGCATGCTTTAAAAACAATAGCTTCTCCTTCCTTTCCAGCAAACTGAACTCAGAAGCTTACCTTAGCCCCGTATTAAGCTTCCAAGTGACTCACCCCTGAAAGAGTTTTATTTTCCGATGCTGACTTGCGTATGTGTGGTGTAGTCGCAGTGACAAATTGTTATCAAGCCCCCCACGTCACTTGATTACTTGGTGGATGTCTAAGGCTGAAACTTAGCAGAAATATCACAGGTCTAGAGAAAAGCGGTGGAAATTATCAGAGGCCCACAGGGGGTCCAGAGAAAGTACCAGTCAGAAAGAATTAGGTCTTAAAATTTGCAGGCAAGGGGAGTTGATGCAGTCTGTTTGAAGTTCACAAAAAGATAATGGTCCCCCAAATCCTTTTTTTTTTTTTTTTTTTTTTTGGCAAACCCCAGTGAATTTTTAGGGTTAGCGATGAAATTATAAGTCAATAATGGATAAAAGAGAAAATATGAGAGCTAGCCTTCAGGCAATGAGCTTAGTCAATTCCAAGGAGAGGGTTCAGGGCTTTGGAATATTTCTTACCCAGATGTGTGCCAGACAGGTGGTCGGGACGGCAGCTCCATCTCACAGGCGAGTACAGAGACATCCAGGGGAAAGGGGCCAAGTCTCTCAGATGCTTTGGAGAGTTCGGGGCGTCATGGGGAGGAAGGTGCCAGATGGGCTGGGTGGCCAGATGGGCTGGGTGGCCTCTCCTATCCCACACAGCTAAAAATAATAACCAACTGCTACCATTTAGTGAGAAACCTTGTGTGCCAGGCCCTGTGCTGTCAATAAATTGGTCCGTCTCCGGAAGGACCCTAAGAATTAGGTACTGGATTGCTCCCAATTTGCAGATAAGGAGCTGGGTAACTTGACCTCAAGTCACACTGCTGAGAAGTGGCAGAGCTGAGTTCTACTCTATGGCTGGTGTTCATCTGTCTAGACAAGATCTCTTGCCTGGACCCTGCCTAAGATGAGATTTCTTCAGTCCATAGAGCGTCAGGGTCACAGTCCTTCTTCTAGGGACAGGAAGCTCTTAGACCAGTGGACTGTTTGCTGGGTGGAGTGATGTGGACTCCATGTGACTCTGAAAATTTAAAGAAAAACAATTACAGGGTCTGTGATCAGTACCATTGGAAAGATGCCTGAGTACCCTCCTATGAACTCAGATCATGTAGCAAACCTTATGATGACATCTCTGTGTGCACATCTTTAACATAGATGTTTATGCAGATATCCATCATCCAAAGAGGTACAGGTCAAATATTACAGTGGACACCAGGAATTCATTCATAGCGTCTTCCTGGTCTGGTCCAGATTTGGTTTTCCTTGTCAACTGTATGAAGGACGTGTCCTGTCTCCAGGGCTTAGAAACCTTTGCTTGCTGTGGTCCTTAGGGTGATTTGGGGTGCTACTGATGGAATTTGTCCTATTCCAGGGTCAAAAGCCAGAGGACAATGCTTATTTTATTAGACCTCATCCCTGGAGAAAAGAGAAGACAATGGTTCCTCCTCTCCCCTGCAAGAGGCCTTACCATTAAAATGCATGTTTGCTCCCATTTCTGGGCTTTTTAAACCCTGGATTTTAAACCCAAGGATGCTAGAACTCTAGAATCCCCTTAGGTATAGAGCTGCAAAAATGTTTGCATAGACCAGAGGTCGAAGATTGGCAGCTTGGTGTACATTCTGCTCACAGCCAGAGTATTGTTTGGCAGATAGAAGGTCAGTCTGAAGAGTATTTTGATTTCCTTTCAATTGCTTGGCGACATTTAAGAATCAGAACGTTTCACATAAAAATACAAATGTCTTGCAAACCAGACATTCTATTAACAGGGAGTTCACATTCTTGCAAGGCAGGAGGGGGAGGGGAACCAGTTCCTTCCCTTAGGAGAAGAAACTGAAGCCTTCCTGATCCCACAGGCCCCACCATTCTCTAGTGTTGACACCCTCTCTGTGTGACTGATGTACATTATATGCCTGGTTCTACCTTGGAGAGAGAGACAGACACAGAGACAGAGCAACGAAGAGAAAAAGCAACCTTGTCTGGTTGTTGTTCAGAAACACCGTGGGTGTTGAAGTACTGGGGCCAATTTTGGATGGTCAAGTCACTGGGCTCAATATCTAATTAATTCAACCATCCAAATCTTCTGCACCCCAGGACCAAACCAGGCCTTTGTGGGGAAAGATATGAGCTACCCTTTTCAAAACCTCAATGCTCTAGAGTGTCCGTCTCTTGCAGGCTGAGGAGACATCCCTCCCTTTTGTTGTAATCCACACAGAATTTTACAGAAAAGAGAGGGACTGAATTTCATGGTACCTTCTTATAGACGTAAAAAAACAAAAAAGAAAAAAACCTGGTCCTAAGCACAAGTCCACCTGGTTAGTTTTGGCATCGTACACTGGTATTTGGGGAAATCAGGTCACAAGAAATTGCATGTGTATCTAGGCACAGATATAGTTATATTTTAAATTCATTATGGTTCCCTAAATTCAACAGTAATTCTGCTGTCACAGAGAAACAGCATGGCAGAAAATTCGGCAGCCCAGATTTTAAATAAAATATGCTTTTTCTTCATAATTAATGTAACAAGGTTTTCTGGCTTAGGACTTGGCACAGAAGTGGTGTTGGGGGTTGGGGAGTTGGTGTAACGTGCCTGTGACCTGACAAACAAGTTCCAGGAAGAATTTGTGCTAGGCAAGATTTCCTCGATGGTTCCACAATTTGCAAAAGAAAAATTAAAAAATTCAAACTCCCTGATGACAGTGGCTCATAGTCATAATGATAACCGTGACAGCAACCATGGATCAGATATTGTATACTTTATGCTGCTTATGTCATGAAAACTTCCTAACAGCCCTTTGCGTTGGGGACCACTGTCATCCTTATTTTACAGAGTAGAAACTAAGCTCTGGAGAAGTCAAACAATCTGCCCCAAACGGCAGCCCTGGGAAAGTGCAGAGCAGGATTCAAATCCAGGTCTGCCTGATGCCACATTCCATGCTCTGTGATAAAGGTGGTGAAGGTCACCCTGCCAGGTGCTACCCAAACCAACGGAGACCGTTCAATGTGGTATCGAAGGTGTCAGAGGGGCAGTGGCCTCAGACTCCAGTTTCTGGCAAGAGATGAAGTTACTCCTACCTGGAGGCTCCTTCAACGGCCCCTGAAGCTTTTCCTTTTAACACCTGAAGGATCAAGTCTTGTCAGATAGGTGACTGTTAGTTCAGTGCTTTCAAAACTTTAATCGTGAATGAATCCGACTTCAGAAATTTTGCCAAAGCCCAAACTAGTTTCTTACTACTCTTGTTAAGCAGACTCACCTATTCTTTACCTACATAGGTTTATTTTTAAAGGAAACTACTGTAAATGGAAAAATTCTTTTTTAAATGGGGTCTTTGAATTCTAACTGGCTACAGTTGTCACCCTACAGCTTAGAGCCTGAAGCTTGCTTTCTCCTTGTTAAAAGAGGAGATTAGCGAGAGGTAGAGGATAGAGACTTACCAGAACCACCTGAGTCTTTTTCCATGATAGGATCAGAAGGGTTGACAGTAAAATTGAGAAGGGAATGACTTTTTCACGCTGCATTTTTGATGTTATGTCACGCCCTGGCCCCGTGCCACACAAATCGGTTTGGGTGCCGCCAGTGGTTCGCATTCCACATCCCGGGAAGCACAGACGTGAAGACAGCTTCAGGGGTGGAGTTGGTTTCCATCAGTGGGAAGCTACTTTTCTGAGCCCCTGGGCTGTCGGCTGAGGCCAATTGGCCGAGACGGTCAATATGGGGGCGTGTGCCCACGTGGCAGGCCCCAGACTTGTCTGCTCTTTTGTTGGTTCATTGCCTTTTCAAAAGGCTTCCAGGTGTGTGATCACATCCAGAAAAGAGTGTTTGTTTTTATACAATCTCCTCATCCTGGATGGTGTCACTCCCTAAACTTCAACAACCCTGCCCGCCCCACCCCGCGGTCTATTGGACCCAAGTCCCATTTATACTGATATTTCTCAGCAAATACTTACCCAAAAAGCAATTTTTTTGTAAATGCTATACTCCCCCTGGGCAGCCAAATCCCCTTGAATTAAACAGCAGGTTGGGTAAAGGAACTCTTACTTTTACAATTGGGGAAACTGAGGCACAGAGCGATTCAACAACTCGCACAGGAGCAAAGATAGGCCCAGGAATGTCCTTGGCCAGAAGCTTCAAGCCTAAGAGAGGTATAATCAGAGTGGTCGCGGGCAGAGTCACCTGGGTGCTGCTTGAAAATGCATGTTCTGGGCCCATTCCAGAACCACAGACATATCACTCTCAGAGGGGGAGCTCAGGGATCTGCATTTTTATGAAGATATCAAGATAAAAGTAGAAATTTCCCAGGTCTACTAGGGGGACTCTTCTTTCTGCTCCCTGCCTTATCGCTACTTGCCACGTGAAGCTGCGGTCCATCCCTCAGTTAACTGGACAGGGGTCTGAGTGGGCTCTAAAGCTCTGAGCTTTACAACAGGAAAGCTGCACAGGGACCTCCTGCATCAGGCACAGGTGACTGGCCTCAGAGTGAGGAGACCTGGTCTTGAGCCCCTGCCCTACCCCAATCCCCTCATGTCATCACAGGAGCACTTCCCCCTCCTGGGCCTCAGCTGTGTCCTCTGTGGATGAAGGGTCTAGGCCAGCCGTTTTCCATGATGCCTTCTGGCTCACCATTGAGGTTCCAGGCTTCACCCAGGCTCCCAAGAAGGAAACCACGCATAGGGACCACTGTCTGGTGCCTTTTCCTTTGGCCTCCAAATTTCCCCATTCGAACCTTCCCTCCTTGCCCTGAACTTCATATTAGAGCCACCAATTCTTGGACAGCATTGCACAGCTTGTGAGCGAAAGCGAGAAGGGTGAGATTCCTTGTGACTAAAAAGGATAGAGTGGCACCACGTCACATTTATGAGGATGGCTAGAATTTTAAAAAAGGGAAAATAGCAAGTGTGAGCAAGGATGTGGAGAAACTGGAACGCTTACGCAGTGCTGGTAGGAATGTAAAATAGTGCAGCCACGGTGGAAAAGAGTACGGTGGTTCCTCAAGAAGTTAAACATAGAATGATCACATAACCCAGCAATTCCACTCCTAGGTATATACCCAGAAGAATGGAAAGCAGAGGTTTTTGTACACCAATGTTCACAGCAGCGTTATTCACAATAGCCAAAAGACATAAATAATCCAAGTGTCCATCAACAAATGCATGGATAAACAGAATGTAGTGTACAATGGAATACCACAAAAAAGCATGAAATTTTGATATATGCTACACATGAACGGGCCTTGAAAACATTATGCACAGTGCAATCAAGCTAGTCACAGAAGGACAGATGTTATATGATTCTATTTAGACGAGGCACCTGAACAATTCATAGAGACGCAAAGTAGAATAGAAGTTACCAGCAGCTTAGAGGAGGGAAGAGGGGAACTTATTATTTAATGGATATAGAGTTTGTGTTGGGGATGATGAAAAAGTTTTGGGTATAGATAGCAGTGATAGTTATATAGCGTTGTGAATGTAGTTAATGCCACTGAATGGTATACTTACAAATAGTTAAAATGCAGAATATTATGTTACGTATATTTTACCACCATTTTTTAAAAAAGGACTAAGCGGCCTTGCAAAACCGTTTAGCTCATGACATAGCTTATGTTTGCAGCGTGAGCCAGCGTAGGAGGTTGGTGTGAGTCAGCAGTTGAGCTAATGACTGGGACGCTGGCAACACCTGTCTTTTGTCACCTCCACCCCTCACCTTGACCTTGAGCTCTGTGCAGCCGTGGAACTGGCCCTGCTGAGCTGCGCACTCTGGTCCTTGGTCGGTCTTCCAGCCCAGCAGCTGCGGCCTCACTTAGCCGTGGCTCAGAGCTGCACAGGGACCTACCCAGCTGCCCTTAGCAGGACGACAGTCCTTTCCTGGTGGTAGCAGCATCTGTTCTACCTCCAGTTCATCTGAGGGAAAAAAGTACATCTGAAGAGGGAAGGATGGCTGAGAGTAGAGTCCCGATATTTCACCTCTCAGGTGAAAGATGGTTTTTGTTTTTGTTTCATTCTAAGCCAAGCTTCTGGCCCCCAAAGGCAGGACTGGCCCTCTATTGCTTCCCAATCCTCTGAGAACATTTTCTATCAGCTAATTCCTGGAAATCGTCAACTCAGAGTTTTAGCCTCTGCCCTTTCGTTTTGTTTTCCAAAAGATTTCGAATTCTGAAAGGTAGAGGAAGAACCTGAGTTAAAATAATCGCTACATTAGAGATAGGACCAAATAGGTTAGCCCTCAATGTCCTTCACATCCAAGGAGATTATACAGTAAATCAGTAAGTCTCAGAGACACTTCTCTCTCTCTCTGCCTTCCTTCTCTCTCTGCCCCTCCCTGCCTTCCCCACTAACCAACCTTAGCCTATGAGACACAGGACCTTGACACATGCTCTCTGGTTACTGGGAGGGAGTTTCACTTTGTTGAGGGCCAGCTCCTAACTGGGGAAGGCTATGGTCCTGAGCCATGGATCCATTGAGAAAGCCCAAGTGTGGAAGAGATGGTCCATCAGTTGGATCTAGAGGGGTCTCCCTGAATCTCTTGCAAAGTATCTCCCTTTCCATGTGCAAAAGCGGATGTTTCCAGCTCTCTAAGGGGCTCTGGGGCAGTTTTGACCCCATGCTACGGTATTTTAGCCCTGTTGAGACTAGGAACGGATGTGGTGGGAGAAGCAGGCAGGGGCTTACCTGCCTTTTGATCTGGGTGGAGATGTTTACTGAGATGTGTTTGCCTCAGTGAACTGGCTGAGGCTCCCCAGTTGTCACTGGGGCCTAATGGCCCTGTCTGTGTCCTGCCAGGACTGGGCTAGTCTAGACAGGATTTTCACAAAGTTTTCTAAGAACAGGGGCCCAACCTCTTAATGGAGCTCGATGCCCTTCCTCCCTTAGGGTTAGCAAACTCTTCTGTTTCCTTCCCTCCGTCCTTTGGTTACAATATATATACATCATGGTTCCCCATCCCTCACAGCCATGGAGATTGGGCGTGAGAGCTCTGGTGTAAAACTGGTTCCATTGTATCTCAGCTCCAATACTTACTGAGTTACTTTGGGCAACTTAATCTCTGCAAATCTGTTTTCTTATCTCTAAAATGGATGTAATTATAGTACCTCAATGATCAAGTATTGTGTGCCATAAATGAGACAAAATGCATGTAAAACATTTAGCATAATTCTTGGCACAATGTCAGCTCTTAATAAATGTGAACTGAAATCATAGTTATCTCCTCCTTCTTGCTTTGCATTGATCTTCCTTTTTTTGAATTTGTAAGTCCCAGGAGTAGGACTTCTCCTATCCTTTCCCTGTCTCTGGAAAAACTGAATGGAATATGGGATGAAAGGAGGCAAATATTATGTCTATCCATCCTCCGCCCCCTGCCATCACCCAGGTTAGTTTCAGGATCCAGACGTATGG
The DNA here is from genome assembly GCF_004115265.2 of Rhinolophus ferrumequinum. Taxonomy (NCBI): domain Eukaryota; kingdom Metazoa; phylum Chordata; class Mammalia; order Chiroptera; family Rhinolophidae; genus Rhinolophus; species Rhinolophus ferrumequinum. The sequence goes on along the minus strand of NC_046299.1, from coordinate 14,366,453 downwards.
CATCAATAACTGGCTATTGGCCTAGCCTTTCCCATACGTTCCCCCACATACCCAGCTTGGTGTATAGGCTGCCAGTTTCCACATATCACCACAGCCTCTCTCTGCTGTGGACTCAGTGATTCACAAAATGAGTGGGCCTGCTTCAGATCCCCCTGACATGCAGCCCAGGCTGCACAGCTGCGCAGCAGCTGCTTCAGACTCCTTGAGAACCCATGGGATTTCAAGCCCCCCCACCCACACCCCGCCACAACCCCCAACCCAGGAAGATCTGGCTTTCTTTTTGTTTGCTTTCCCTCTGGCTCCAGTTTCCAGTTACAGCTCCTGGGAAGGGCACGTCTGCCATCTGCTGGCCATGGGCAGCACAGCACTTGGCTGACCCTCAGGCTCTAGTTTCGAATTAAGATGTGGGGCTCTGGCCCAGACTCCGCTGTTCGAGGGCCTTTTCCATACTGGGCCCTGGGAAGGATGCTCCCTGAAGTGCTCCCTTCTGTCTTGCCCGTATCTCAGGGCTGAAGGTGGCCAGGCAAGGCCCACACTACTCAGCTCAAATAGAATTCGGGGGTATCTCTATCTCCTCAGGGCTGGGCAGAGGCAAGTAGAGAGGGGGAGGCCCTGCTCTCCAGACAAGCTAAATGGATGGATGATGAGGCAGGACAAAGGACCAGGACCAAGGCAGAGGTGACTGGATGTGACGAGGGTAAGACTGAAAGAACGGCAACATACGTCTGTCCTTGGGGTCCTCTCGTGCCCCCTTTTTTGGTTATGCCCTGGCACTCAAGCCCAGAGGCATCAACTTCAGATGTTGCCATTCAAGCACCCCAGACCCAGGAAGGCCCTTGAGACCTGAACCTGCCTTTCCGCTGCCAGGCCTCCCCGTTACCACCCCCACCCGCAAACGAAACACCCACCCTTTGTCTCATTTTCTCCAGCAACAGGGTTGGGGGACAATGACGCAATTAAACAGGCCCAGTCCAGACAACAAATGGCCTCTCTTCCTTTTGGTGCCTTCCTTTCCCCTCCCTAACTTTTTATTTTGTAATTTTTCAAACCCACAGAAAAGTGGAGAGATTAAGACAATGAATATCTTTTACCCAGATAGATGCAACAACGAACACTTTGCCACATAGCTTTCTCTCTTGTGCATATATATATATATATATATATAGAGAGAGAGAGAGAGAGAGAGAGAGAGAGCCAAAAAATGTATACACATTTTAAGAAAGGAAACTACTGTATTAAAATTGTAATACGCAATATATACCGATAACAAAAGATGAATACAAGTCATATGTATACATTTTTTTGGCACCCTCGGCATATATATATATATATATAAAATTTGTTTTGGTTGGTTGGTTGGTTGGTTTGCTGAGTCATTTGCAGCTAAATTGCAGACATCACCCTCAATACTTCAGCACGCATCTCTGAAGAATAAGAACACTTTCCTACGGAAACCGTAATACCATTATCACGCTCAAGAAATTCAACATTGCTAGAATAATACTACCTCACATAAGTCTCCATTCAAATTCCCCGATTGTCCCAACAATGTCCTTTATAGCTATTTTATAGTAATACAATCTAGGATGCTACCATGGACCACACACTGCATTTGGTTGTTGTGTCTCTTTAATCTCATTTAATAAAAAGCCGTCTTCCCATCGTTTTTGTCTATATGACATTGGCATTTGTGCTGGGTCTAGGCTTGCTGTTGTGCAGAAAGCCTACAACTTGGATCTGTCATGTTCCTCGGGAGTAGATTCAGGATAAGCATTTCTGTCAAGAACGCTACTTACTGATGGGTCCTTGGTATGTTATGTCAGGATACATTCTTGTTTCTTACTTTTCTTTCCTAATGTATCATCTTCCTAGTTCCCAAAATGGTTAAGGAGGCCTACAGCAGAGCAGAAAGTTAGAAATTCTGCCAAGGGTACAGCAAGCAAGAACACCGAGTTGCCTAGGTAGATGTGGGTACCGGGGAGGTGCACACACGGACCGTCAAGACCCAAAGGGAAATGGCAGCTGGTAGAGGCTCTTATTTTCTAAATCAGAGGTCAGCAAACTTTGTCTAACAAAGTGCCAAACAGGCCATATTTGGTGCTATACTGTCTCTGTCACAACTACCCTGCCATTGCACCATAAGCAGTATGGAAACAAATGGGCGTGGCCATGTTCCAAAAAACACTTTATTTGTAAAACCGCAACTGCTGGAGTTGGCTGAAGGGCCTTAATCTGTTGACCCCTGATTTAAGTGAAAGAAAATATTCCCGCTATTAAGGGAGTAAAACTTTCCTTTTCTGGTGAGCACTGCACTCTAAGAGGTACAGTTGATACCATTATTTATTCAGCCAAAACTTTTTGAGGAATGCCATGTGCCAAGCACTATGCTTGGTGTTTGGGTAATTACATCAGTGGTGAAACAGACAAGGTCCTTGCCTCTCTGGGGGACATGTCTGATGTGAGAGATAACATGCAAATAAACAAATACAAAACTACATGCTGGAAGGATGCAGTGACAAAACAATGGGGGTGTGTGTGTCATACTGAGAAGGAGCTAGGGAGGACTCCTGAGAAGATAACTTTTAAGCTGAGACCTCGTGACAGTCATGGGGGAGAGCTTTCCAGGCAGAGGCAATAGCAAGTGTAATAGCACCTGCGGTGGAAGGAGCATGGCTAGAGCCATGTTGAATCCAGGGATGGCTGGAGATTTGTCAGGGGCAGGGGGAGGGAAGAGTTTGAGAGGAGGCTTATTGGTCATGGCAGGTGTTTGTATTTTATTCCAAGAAGAAAATGAGAAGTCATTGGAGTGGGTTAAGTATCTGTCCATTCCCAACCCAAAGGAACTGTCACCCAAGGCAGTCACCTAGACACAGCTGTGTGACCTCTGACCTCAATTTGCTCATCTGTAATCAGGCTAATCGAAGCCTTTTCATCGGGTTGTTATAAGACTTAAATGCAGCAATGTGCAATCAGGCAGAGAGGACATGCTCCATACATGCTAATAATCATAGCTGACCAGATGGTCAAACCCACCTGTACAGCCAGGTTCCAACATGAGAACAGGTAAGTGCGAGCACTGCACATCCATACCAAGGAGGAAGGGCAATGCTTCCGATGGATTGGGGTGTCTTCAAATAGGCCCCGCCCCCTCCCTCCAACCCTGGCCCCAGCTGCAGCCCTCAGCAAGCACCCAGAGCTCCTGTGCTCTGGACGAGACCCTGCGAAAGGCTCCTCTCAGCTTGCAGGAGCTCAGGAAGGCACTCAGCCAGCTCGGCAGACTCATCCTTGCTCTGCGCTGTGTCGTTTTGTTTTTCAGTTCTCCCTGATGTCGTTACTTCCAGTCCCGGACCCAGGTGAGTGGGCGGATCTTCCGGGAGCTCCTCACAGGCTGGCTGTGGGATGGAGGAAAGGGGGCCCACACATGTGGGTGTTGGCGAGACCTCAGAGTTCACACGGTTCAGAAGTCACAGACTCCTTTGAGAATTTCCCCAGAAAAATACATTCCTGGGCATTTATATGTCCATGCACACACACAATGCTTTACACAATTTTAAGTTGCCTGTGGATACCCCATGCCCAGTCTCAGGACCTGAAGGGAAAAACTGCTGATGCAGTTAAAGCCCTTCATTTTACAGAGGAGGAAACTGAGGCCCAGAGAGGGGAAGCAACTTGCCTCAGGTCACACAGCACCTTAGTGGCTTAGGTGAGGTGACAAGGCCAAGGCAAAGTGAGGATGTCATCGAGCAATGACTGGCTTCAGGCAGGCCAGCTCTGTGCCAGCCCCACTCAGTCCACCCCCCTGGGGAGCCAGCACCTCTTTGCTGAGAGAATGGTGCGAGGGCCATGCAGGCGGCCCCAGGCTGACCTACCTCTGGTAATGGATCCCACCAGTACCCCCACCTGGTTTGCCCACCCCCCAGCGAGCCCTGCTCTTTCCCATAGGCTCATTGTACCCCTCACCCTCTCACCTTCTTTCTTTCCTATATCCTCTGCCTGGTGCCCCCAGCCAGGCCCAGGTGGAGCAGGGCTGGCTCCTTCTTGCCACATAATCCGCTCTTGGTCTCTGACTCTGCGTCTGAATCTCTTTCTTCACTGCTCTGAGACCCAAGGAAGAAAAGTCCACTCACTGCTCCATCGTAGCAGTAGCGACGTGGGCTAGCCACCCACAGAGGACAAGAGCCAGGCAGACAGCACATGGAGACGGCAGTCACGTCTAAACTTCGAATCAAGGGTTTATTTGGAGCAAAGAGGGCGATTACTGGCCCAAATTCAGTTGACAGTCAATATTCTTCCGCAGCAAAGCCCCGGATGAGCAGACAGCTTTGTGCCGACTCAAGGCAATCAATGCCTTTGTCCCGCCCCATGCTTAGGGAATGCTTGTGGAATTGGACAAAAATGTATGTGACCATGGCCTGTGGGTTTTTGAGAGGATCTCCTTTGCCCAAAGCAAAGGAGAATGTCCAACCCAACCTTCTACGGTGGAGAATCCTGTTTCAGAGGGCTCCCCCTGCTGGCCACCCCAGCATCTGCACATGGGCTCCACGGAGGGTCCAAAGCCAAGAGCTGCCTCTTCCTCAGCTTTCAGCACCAACTGCTCAGGCACCACGGAAGGGGCTCCTTTGGTCTGGGTGTCAGAGAAACAGAGCTGCAGAACTGTGGGGTCACCTAGTGGGTCACCTAGTGGGAGCCGCAGGAGCACAGAAGACTCAAGAGACCTCACTCTCGCATGTATTTGAAAAGCAGCCTCACCCCTAGTCCATGGGTTGGACTTTGTGGTCATAAGAGGTGTCTTTACTTCATGACACTTTACTGCCATTTTCCAGAAAGGTATGAAAGACATCTACAATGATTATTAGTGTATGACACCCTGGAATTGTGCAGTGAACAATAAGAACAAGTGTAAGCGGTGGCCCTACTGAACAGAGATCACAGAAAAGGGAGTGGATTCATTCTATGTGTCCATAAGGCTTCTAGCTTTAATTAAATAGATTGGTGATTGACTATAGGCTTACATTTGATCTGCAAACAGGAAGAACTTTCTAATCATCAGAGTTATCCAAAAATCTGAACGGGCTGTCGGGCTCTTGTGAGGTAGCGAGCTTCCCATCACTGGTGATATGTAAGCACAGGCTAAAAAACAACTTAGTAGGGAGTGGAGAATGTCAGATTTAACATCCTGAGATTCTGGGCTCTGTAAGAACTCAGGCAATCGCTTCTAGAAGTTTGGTAATTAAAGGACCCTGGAGCACGCCACCCCTGGTCTCCTGAATTCATCTCAAGGGGTTCTATCAGCCTCTGACTATGGAGCGGGGTGAGAAGTAGTGGCTGGGCCTTCCTGCAAAGAACAGGTTAGGTCTGGAAAAACACCCGTATTGGTGTCTGATTTAATTTCACATGGGGGTTGTGCTTTGATGAAATTGGCAGATCCCAGCAGGCTTACGACCACAGTGTGGCCAAGGAAACACTGTGCTCATGCCCCGGGGCAAGCTGCTTCTTTAGTTGGTCTTGCTGGAGACAGTGCACGGTGAGGGTCTTGCTGGGCCAGAAGGTACCCAAGCCACAGTCCCCAACGGGTGGCAGAGGAGGTGGCCATCAAATAGCAAAGACTCTGCCTGTCTCCCCAAAGCAGCTGATGTGACAGCCAACAGGCCTGTGGAAATGCCTCTTCAAAGCTGGTTTGGCTCTGCCCAGCAACACAGGCTGAGCCCATCCATCAGCTGTCCTGCTGCCTGCCAGTGAGGGTCTCCACTGGGCTTGCCCTGTCAGCTGCATTGGAAGTGTCAAATGCAGGCCGACAGGGCTGGGGTTTGGGGGAGGCCATTGGAGGAACAGTCTGTGCCACGGTGATGGATGACGCCAACAGGGACAACATTCCAGGGATTTCTATTCCGTTCCACACATCTGGCAAGCTCTTTAACCAGAGCAGCTGCAAAACTTCCATCACAGGAACTCTGGAGTTTTTCCGACAGACCGTAGGTATGGACCACCATAATCCTGGTCGAGAGACCTGGGGCATGTGCTAAAGGAGATTTCCCAATGCATAGTACTTCCTGGAAGCTAAAACCCATGGAGTCTCATGAAACATAAACCCCCACGAGGTTCCAGGGCTCATAAAAACGCAAACCAGACAAGGAGTTAAGTAGACTTCATTTCTGGTGCCATCGTTTTTCTGCCTTCGTTTTTCCTTTTCTTTAAAATAGAAATAATAATACCTATGCCATGGGGCTATTTTAAGGTTAAATAAGATCATGTGCAACACATTTATTTAGTATAATGTCTGATACACAGAAAATATTCAATACTTAATAACCTATTGTTAGGATTATTTGGGTTAACTCAGGATACTTTCACTCTTCTTCCTGATAAATTCTAGAAATAGACTCTGATAAATAGATAAATCCACAAGGATTTCTTTATACCTAATATAATATGCTCCTGACAGCTGTCCCATTCTTCTCCCAAAGCTCTCCCCTTTTTTATAGCCTAGAGAAAGTCTCAAATAATCTGTATTTAAACCTGGAGTGTTTTTCTACAATCTACCAATGGAACCAAATTTTATGTTAGGTTGCCATTCTTTTCTGCCCAGGAAAGTACTTGGACAAGTTTCTAGACTCCTACAGAACTCAACAGGCATTTTCCTCGTCAAATACCTGACCCAACTCTCACAGAGTTTCTCTCCTAAATCCCGTTTGCTCTGCTCCAAGCAGACACCATCTTTGCTTGCAAAGCTGTGGGCAGGCCAATCAGAAAAAAGGGAGGCTTAGCCATAGAGGGAAAAACTGGTCTGTCAAACACACACATTAACTGCATATAGGCCACTGAGGGGTAGACAGAGGAATAGATGTGGCCCTTCCTCTTAAGAAACCAACTATCTAGTCAAAGGAAACAAATCAGAGAGACCAAGTTAAATACAAACCACAAGAGAGGGGTGTCATCTGAGATCCAACAATGAAACCTAAAACTCCATGGCCACCTGGACCAGCGAGTAATGTTCTAGAATCTAAAATTCTTATCCCACTAGCAACCCAATATCAATCAGGCCCTGTGTGTCCATTTGTTATTACTGCATAATACACTACCTCAAACTTGGTGGCTTACACCACTAACCATGTATTTAGATCTTAATTCTTTGGGTTGGCAATTGAGACTGAGTCCAGCTGTGCAGTTCTCCTGCTCTGGACCAGGCTCAGCTGGTGGATCAGCGGCGCTTTCTCATGTGTCTGCGGCCTTGGCCGGGGCCACTGGGCCTGCTGTTGCCTCATATGTTCTCTTACCCTCCTGTAGAATAGGGCCAACTTGTTCACATGAAAGGGCCAGGGGTCCATGACAGAGAGGAAGTGCACAGTGCTTGTTGAGGCCCAGGCACTCTGTCAGCTGGCACATGGTCCTTTCACCACGTGCTGTTGGTCAAAGCAAGTCCGAAGGGCAGCCCAGAACCAAGGGGTGGGGAAATCGACTTCATCATTTGGTGAGAGGAGATGAAAAATCACATGACGAAAGGTGTGGCTACAGGGAGGGGTGGGGAATCAGGGCCATTTTTTTTCCCCATCAGATTGGTTCATACCACACAAGAGAGCCAACATAGAACTTAAGGCTACCAGACCTAGTCTTGGCCACGTCTAGCTCCCCACTACCCTTTCAGCTCCTTCCTTTGCTGGCTTTCTTCCCCCACCCAACCCAGACTAGAGGCTTCTTTGATGGAGGCCACATCCCACTCTTATTTGTATGTCTCTCCACTGTTTTCAGTGCCTTCCTGCACCTGGCATAATACTTGGCCCATTGTAGGTGTACAGTACACGTTTGTTACATAGACAATGGGATTACGTGCCAACAGAATAGAAAAGACAAAGTAAGCTTTACGTTTGGAGGTGGAGAAAGCCTCCCAGGTGATGCTTCTATAGAGCATTTTTAAGCCACGTAGCAGCCCACCCCAAATATAGAGGACCTTAGTGCCCTCCCTAAAACAGCCCTCCAGCTGGATGGCTTCTGAGGGTCTGGGGCTGCTGAGCCTCTGCTGCTCTATCCACCTCCACGAAGGCCCTGAGCCTTGGAGACTAGCAGGGACACATTGCCTTGGTTGGTGGGAGTAGGATTCAAAGCCCACACGTTTTATTCCCGCCTTAGCTTCCTCGAGAGATGAGCAGACCTTGGTCACAGGGCTCAATTCAAGTCAAAATCCTCCAAGAGACCTGGGAAAGTCACATCCTTCCGTCTATGTAAAACTCTCATCTCCAAATATATCTTCAAGGGGTTAATTCTTAATGGCCTAGCCAAGATTAGTCAAGCTGACCCTCCACCTCTGGGAGTGATGGGAGAAATTATGGGAGCAATCTGAAGGCACTTATCTATAAACACCTCTTAGAAAAACAAAAATACCTGTCCAGAGAAAAGAGAAATAAATAAATGAGGCAGTCATCTCATTACCAAACCCCATTGTCTCTCCCAAATGTCAGTTGGAAATCTTTTATGTCAAACTCAGAAAAACATTTTTTTTCTCTCAGTTTCTCACTTTTCTTTCTCTGCTTTATCAAACTAGATGGAAAGAAACTTTATTTGCTCCGGGAAGACAATGGCCTTATCTTCAGCCTAGATCCTCATCCCTGGAAAGGTGGCCTCCTCTGGGAGCATTTTCATAGTGGGGAACATCAGCTCGGGAGAAATAATGAGCAAGCAAAGGGAGTCTTGACTTGACACTGTGATAAATGAGGTGAAACTCTGGCAAGGAACCAGAGTTGGCGGATTCAAAAAGGAAATAAAAAGATAGTTCCATTTTAATGGGAAATATAAAACAGCCATTGTGCAAAAGTCGATTTTTCAAAAGCCAAAGAGATAAAGACTATAGGGAATGACTGAGAGAAGAGTAAGATAATGTGGTTGATTATCAGGCTTAGGTAAAGTGCCATCCACAGAGCCATCAGCTGGCTCTGTGGGAGAGCCTTTTCAAGTCGGCTATCTGCATTTGTTCCTGCCTCATTATCATATGCATCTCTGGACGGCTTCCTTATGCTTCTGCTTGCCATGCTCCTGCCAGCTGGAGAGAGCTAAGTCGACCCAACTTTCTGCAAATCACAAACTTCTCTCCATGCGCCACAGAGCTCCCAACATCTGCCAAGGCCCCAGACAACAACAAGCTTGAGTCCAGCCTTACACACACCTGATCTTCCCAATGGGCTGGTCTAGTAGGAGAGGTATACCTGGAGGCAACTCCATACACTGCCCTGTCTTTCAGTGGGCAAGATCCATGCACCTTTTCAAGGTTGTCCTTGGGTGATCCCTAATTAACAGGCAGGGTATTCAATGCGGATGGCTGGACCCCATTCCCAAGGGCAAGGGTGGCTGTTTCTGAGGCTCTGTAAGAGGCCTGTTAAAGCAGCAGAGCTTGTACAACTTAGGGGTTATAGGAAGGTAAGCTGTCTTAGTTCGGATCCTGCAGTTTATTAGCTATATGACCCGAGGCAAGTAACTTCACCTCTTTCCCCCTCGAGTTTCTCAAGTTAAAGCAGAGATAATAACACACTTCCTAGGTGTTTATGAGGATAAAATGGACGGTTCATGTCACATGCTTAGCACGGGCCCTCGTATATAGTAAAGGCTCAATAAATATCAGCTGTAATGATGACTCTGTAGATGCAACCTGGGAGTTTGATGCTGTGATCAAGGGGACAGTGATGAGTCTCTTTAACTTCATTAAAACTAAGGTGACCCATAAAGTGCCATGGAAAATTTCATTCCTAGAAGCATCCAACACGGCACTTAAGGGCGATTGGTATGACCCTGGACCAATCTCGTATAGGACCTTGGAGACCTTTTAGGCCCAATCATCTTCATTCAATTTGTAGATGACAAAATTGGGGCACTGAGGAGTCAACGGGCTTGTCCAAGATTGTAGTTAGTGGGAAGCCAGGACTTGACCTCTTGTCCCCATTTTCAATCAGCTGCTCTTGACCTTGCCAAGTGCCCAGCTGCTTTGCTGGGTCATCACACTCCCACCCCCAAGGACAGTTCATCATGCCTGATCCTGTCTGTCCACCTCATCAGCGTGAGGAGATGGAAAGACACATGATTCCTTCTTCAGGACTTAGAAATATTTAGGGGAAAAAAGGTGTTTGGTGAAATGAAATGCTGATGTATTTGCGTCTAATGTTTAAGGTTTCTTTGGTCCTGTTCCCACTTCTGCAGATTGGACTCCTGACAACTATGAGTACAGCTACGAGGATTACAACCAGGAAGAGAACACCAGTAGTGCGGTTGACCACCCCGAGAATCCTGACTGGTACTATACAGAGGATGGTAGGTACCAAAGCTGTTTGGGGGGCCCTCCTGAGAGGAGGGCAGCACACCTGGAGGGGAATTTATGTGCCATCACATGCGAGGGCCTCCTTCGCCTCCTGCTTTCTGACTGGCATGGTAAAATAGGTATCGGAGACACGATCTAGACTGGCTTTTTTTTCAGTTAGAATTATACACTGTGAGGCCTGGGGAGGGCCTAGAGACCATCTCTCCCACCTTCAAATAATACATGAAGCAAATGAGGCAGAGAGGTGCTGACTGCGCCAAGTTGATACGGTGAGTTAGTGCATCACCGTGCAGGTCTCCTGACACTGTGACTAGGAGTCATATTCAAAATCATTCCTATGTCTTTGATTACAAGTTGGTCCTAATGACGAAGAATGTGAGTTAGCAGGCAGCACCCGATTGTAGCATTCACAAATTTGGCGTTAAGACTTTTCCTTCCCTCCTACCCAGGCTGTGGTTTTCTTTCTCTTTTCAACTTTTCAGAAGCGTTGCTCAGTTGTTAGGATGTGTGTGTGTGTGTGTGTGTGTGTGTGTGTACTCATACACGTGTGCTTCTACCACATTTGTTTTTGTGTTTGTGGCTTCTTAACCCACGCAGTAGGACAGAAAGGAAAACGAGAAGCTGGGCCCAAGCAAAGCCATGTGACTAAACCAGGGGAAGGCATGGAAAGCACTTAGCAGCTGGAATTAAAGCTGTGTAACTGTGTGAAGTGGCGTGGAAGGCAGGGCTAAGATATGGGGCAACAGGGAACATCAGAAGGGACCATCAAAACAAGAGCCGGGCCCAGGGATCCTAGTTCCTGAACCAAAGAACAATGTGTGTGAACAGAAGGATAAAGAATTCCCCGAGGGAAGATCCATTCAGACAACCATGAAAAGCCAAAGGCACAGATGAAATATGACAAAATCTAACTGAACAAGTAGTTGAAGGAAGATGAAGGCCACTGGGTCATTTCCTCCTCGCCGTCAATTTTTCTGTCACCCTCTTGCCTTTGGTCTTCTTGCCTGATGTTCAGAAAGCTTGTGTTTCGTTAGGGGTGGGTTTTCTTTCCCCAGTCCTGACCTCCACCCCGGGGCACTGGGAGTAGGGGAGGTCTTCGGGCTTGTGAAATGCCTTCAGCATCAGAGACAGACCCCACAGCCCTCCCAGCGAGACGGGGAGGAGAAAAACACTGATGAGGGAAAAGGGGAATTTCTCAATGAGAAAGGCCGAGGGGAGTCAGTCCTGATTCCTTCTCTCCTGCCTTTTTTCTAACCTGAATCCTTCTCTCGGGTCCTGTACCTGCAGTTTTCCTTGCTCTTTAAGGACAATGCCAGCTTCCTCCTTTCCCCAGTCACTGGCTAGGCAGTGGCTTTCTCATTTGGGCAGGAAACTGAAATTCGATGAGCAAGTGGGGGCACTTCTCACCTGCTATTCATTGCAAACTCTGACTTCTGCCCGTGTTTTAGATCCATGCCGGCCCAACCCCTGTGAACATGGCGGGGACTGCCTCATCAAGGCGGACACCTATGTGTGCAGCTGCCCAGTCCCTTTCTCTGGAAGCAGGTGTCAGGAGGGTGAGTGCACCTTCACCAGATCCATTCTTACCTCTGAGTGGAACAGGAGGCAGTTCCTCCTCCAACTCTGTGGGAAACAGGAAGGCTGAGCCATCCCATGGAAAGAATTATAACCACACGCATTGTGTCATGCGTAATGGATGCCTCAGCACGGTCACAGACAGCGTCTCACTGAATCCTCACCCCAGCATGACAGGACTAGTATGTCCATTTTACAGATGAGAACATCCAGGCTAAGAGGAGAGAAGTCCTGGACTCTGACTAAGATGTATTCCAAACTCAGGACTTTTTCTGTTGTTGTTTAGAATGTTTAGACTAACTACAACAGAGAAATATTGTTCTCAAATGGGACAGCAGGAAGAATCTCAGGGCACATAATGCCCAACTCAGTTAGAGAACGGGAGCCCAGAGAGTCCAGGGGACTTGCTCATAGTCATACAGCTAGTTAGGAGAAAAGCAGACATTAGAGGCCTGGTGCCTAAGTCCTGGATCCATGTTCTTTCTTCCTGCCATCTTCACTCGTGGAGACTCTGATAAGAGCTGTGTCTGCCTTTAGTGAGTTCTTATGGGCGTACCATAAAGCTATGTGATAAAGCGTGAGGACTAAAACTCTTATGGATTAATGGCACCCTTAGTGAGAACCTCGATTCTGTTCCATGTAGCAACCGTCTAGCTCGGATGGGGGAGGTAGTGAGGGTCTTACATGTGTAGGGTTTTATGGTTGGCTTCTTTCCTCTGTGTCCTCTTCATTTATTCCTCCTATTTTCAATCCTACAAATCCTTCAGTAAATGTTTCAGGATGGTTTGGGATATCGGCATAAACATAGTATCTGGGTTCACCCCTCAACTTCTCAAAAGGATGGGAAACACTGTAAACGGATTATAAAATCAGCTATAAAATGGAGAAACTCAAATTGCGGCTCTATTTGTTTGTTGATGGTGTGAAAATTATCAAAATTTTTATTAATATAGAATAATAAAGACTATGTATGAACACTGGAAGCAATCATCCATGCCTCAAGGATTAGAGAGAGAAAAGCCTTCTGGGGTGTGGGGGAGAAGGAATGGTGTTTCAGGACCATGGACAAGAGCACACACTCAGCCACCGGGGCCCCAAACACAGGTACCTCTAAGTGACATGTGCCCCCAATAATGTCCTGTACTTTGAACCTTCTTCTCTATGGATCTCCTACAGTGATAAACAAGTGCACGGATAAGCCATGTGGCCGGGGCGAATGTCTCATTACTCAGAATCCTCCCTATTACCGCTGTGTCTGTAAACACCCTTACAGGGGTTCAGACTGCTCCTCAGGTAAGTGCTGGCTGCCCCTTCTATGCTAGGCATTGTCTGTCCTGGCTTGTGCCTGGGATGTCTGCTCGCTACCGTGTGGCAGTCCAGATAGATTTGATGTTTTAATAACATCCAAGATGGCCATTATAACTAGGACTTTTTAAGCTTCATCATCCCTGGAGAGTTACTGAGAACCGACTGATCTGTGCCCCGTCCCATCCAAAAAGAAGCATCTTGAAATTCACTTCCTTCAGGAAGTGGGCCCTTGTCTATTCTTAGAGTGGCCCATGTAGGGAAATAAATCTGTATCAATTCACTGTGAGTCAGGTATTGTCCCAGGAGATTTACATTCTCTCTCACAGTCTTCCTTGCAGAAACACTGCAAGGAAGAGTTTTACAGATGCAGAAATTGAAGTTCAGAGAGGTTGACTAACTTGCCCACAGTCGTACAGCTATCCAGGGGCAGAGCCAAGTTTCAGCCTCGCTCACGCGGATCCCCAAATTCCTTCCCAGTTCATGCCCCTTGCTGTTCCTTACTGCGTGACTCGTCTACTTATATACACTTTTGTTCATGGCCTCCATCACAGTGCTTCATCTGTTTGTATATGGTCTTAACATTTGCATGTACATTTACTGGAGTGTTGGTGGGTCTGTCTTTCCCCTGGGGTGACCCACCTTGTGTGAAAGGATGGGCACCGGAAGACGGCCATCGGTGTCTCCTCCTCATCTCAGATGTGGCTGCCACTCCTTCTGAAGCGCCTTCCTGTGTTCACAGTGGTTCCTGTGTGCAGGCCAAACCCCTGCCAAAACGGCGGCACGTGCTCCCGGCACCGGCGGAGATCCAAGTTTACCTGTAACTGTCCTGACCAGTTCAAGGGGAGACTCTGTGAAATAGGTATGAGTCTCTGCCACCACTTCAGCAGAAACTCAGGGCTACAAGCCAGGCCTCTGGAGTCTTTTTCTGTTTGGATTTCGTTTCCAGAATGGGATTCAAGTCAAGATTCCCAAACTCTGCTATTGCCTCAGCCTTCTAACCTGAGGGCATCGGGTGCATCTGGCTCCGTGTGGAGAAAGTAATAAACTGCAATGTAGTGCAGGCAAATCAGATGTACCTGGGCATCCCCTGGGCCTCAACCCACCTGCCCCTAGGTCTTAGGTGAGCCAAAATTAAGGAATTAACTCCCCACCTCACCCCCCAAAAAACCCATTATATTTTATGTTTTTTAAGCTGGGTTAAATGTGAAATATTCAAGGCGTCTTTTTTCCTGGGACTTTGTAGTAAAATCTCCAGGTGATCAATACTCAGGCCAAATCCTCTCACCACTTGCTACACCTTCAGAGTCCTTTTAGGAGCAGTGTGCTGGCTGCTCTCAGTTCTCACATCCCTGCCTGTTCTCTCTGAGGTCCTGATGACTGCTATGTTGGTGATGGCTACTCTTACCGAGGGCAAGTGAGTAAGACAATCAACCAGCACTCATGCCTTTACTGGAACTCCCACCTCCTCTTGCAGGAGCATTACAACGTGTTTATGGAGGATGCCGAGACCCACGGGATTGGGGAGCACAACTTCTGCAGGTAAAAATTACCTGCTGCGTATTAGTGTAAGAGTTGGCTTGTCTCTTTCCTCTGCTCCTAGTTTTCCTGGGCCAGCTTAGAAATTTGGGGATGGAACACTGAAACTCATTGCTGTTTTTCTAGGAAGATTTTCATACTCAGGACAGGTTAGGTTATGCAGCTGTAACAAAGAACCCCCAAATCTCAGTGGCTTGAATACATCAAAGTTTATTTCTTACTAACGCTACATGGGTCGTATGGGTTGGTGGTTGGGTGGAGAGGATTCAGCTCCACAAAATGACTCAAATGCCCAGGAAAGATAAGAGACTAGGAAATAGAACATGAATTTTGGGTTTTTGGGGGTTGGTTTTTTGGTTCTATTTTACTACCTCAACCTAGAAGTGCCATGTCATCTCTGCACACATATTTTATTGGCCAGAAATAGTTATAAGGTACCACATAACTTCAAGGGAGAAATATAGAAGAGAAAATGAAATATCTGGTGAGCATTACAGGCTCTGCCACTAGGAAGTTCAGGTTTTCCCAAGTAAGATAATGCCGAGTTATCTTCTTCCCCTTCTGCTGCCTTCAGACCATTCTGCTGGCTTCCTGTCATTGTTCATTGTCTAACCAATGTCAAGGACATTCATGATCTACATATAAGGGGCTGGAGTTCTTTGTATGGCTTTAAACTGGTTCTATTAAGCAAGAGGATTTCCCTTGCACAAAGCAGAAGTTATCTTCCACTTTCACCCTTCATGGAGCCCCCCTTGGTAGGCTTCCTTAGAGAGTTACCATGCATGGAATTTGGAGTTTGGGGTAGAGGAGCCCTACTCTCACCATGTTTCTGTGGCTATTTCATTTTCTTGACAAAGAAGGATCTTCAATAGGGATCACATTTCTTTTCCTACAAAATATTTACTGTGTCCCATGGACCTGGCACAGGGCTTGTGAACTACTCTCTGGTCATTGGAAGTTAAGGTTTTGCTAAAAACGATAACCACCTTTATATGCCAGGGTCCATAAATGGTCCCGGGGGGTACACAAGAACTCTCTTACCCAAAGGTCCTTTAACGAGGTCTACTGGCTTCACCAAGCCTTGACCCTGGGTTGTTTTGTTTTAAATTTTAGAAACCCAGATGGAGATAAAAAGCCCTGGTGTTTCATTAAAGTCAACAATGCAAAGGTGAAATGGGAGTACTGTGATGTCTCAGCCTGCTCAGCCCTAGGTAAGTCCATGGCTATCTAGAGGCCCTGGCAGTGGGGAGGACGCAGATCCTTAGACAGATGTTCCTGGCACCCTGTCTCACACCCCGTCCTCCCCCCACATCTTTACCAATCCCCATCCCTGTGACAACCCAAATGCCCGATCCTCTGCTCCCCTTTTGAGATGCTAAGCAGGCCTGGATACCTTTGTCAATTCAGGCCAGTGGTCCAAGTGTAAACTCACGTTTCCTGACTCCACGTCAGTGCACTCGGCAATTATTCATCAATTGCTTGTTGTGTGCCAGGGAGTATGCCAGGCCCTCGGTGCACAATGGTGATCAAACACTGGCTGGGCCCCCATAGCCTCCCAGGATGCAACATGGTCTGAATTTCAGCCTCACAGTCTTCCTGTCAGGCTGTCCTGGTCCACCTCTTTACCCACATCTAGAATGATGTACTCTTTTACCCTGATCAATAGGATTACCTCCTTGGACAGTTGCACGTCCGTGCCTGTGCTCTCATGGTCACCTCTATCTGTAATACTCCATCCATATCTGCTCTTGTCCATATTCAACCATTCCTTGAGAACTAACTCGAGGAGCCCTTCCTCCAGGAAGTCCTTTGTGATCTCCCAACAGCAGTGTTATCTCTCCCTCCTTATAGACCCCTGGAATGGAATGGGGTACCACCCTTATAATACTTCTCACTCTCTCCTTTGTATGACAGTTATCTGTGCAAATGATTTATTTCCCCCACTCTACTTCATCTGGGTATCTTTCCCTATACACTGAAAAAGGCTCCCAAATATATCTGTGGACTAATGAATAGCTAAGTACACACCCATGATGGATTTATATTCATATACACACACCTTTGTGTGTGTATACATGTTGAAACAAGAATGAAAAAGCAACGTCTTCACCGTTAATTCTACAGACTTGCTTTATATGAATCAGTGTACTCAACAAATGTTAATTGTGAACCTACTACATGACCACCTTGTGGGCACCAGTCTCTTAGCTCTGAATACTTGCTAAGCTGAGGGACTCGGTGTCATACCTCTGACAAGTTCCTTCTGAGGACCTGGAGGGAGGGTGAGCAGTGTGATTTGTCTTTCTTGTGTCCTACAGACATTACTGACCCAGAGAGGAGCCCCACAGAGTCCCTGACCAAGCTTCTGGGGTTTGACTCATGCGGGAAGACCGAGATAGCAGACAGGAAAATCAAGAGGATCTATGGGGGCTTTAAGAGCACAGCGGGCAAGCACCCATGGCAAGCGTCGCTGCAGACCTCGCAGCCATTGAGCGTCTTCATGCACCAGGGCCACTTCTGTGGGGGGGCGCTGATCCACCCCTGCTGGGTGCTTACTGCTGCCCACTGCACTGAGTAGGTGCCTGCTGGGACCAGAGGCGGGGTGACCTGAGTCTCTGGGGGTGTTCTCCTCTTCCCATCTGACCAGCATCTTGGCATGTCTGGCAGGATTAGTGGCTCTGATCCAGCTCCAAGGGCAAAAGAGTGGCTCCTTAAAACCAGATGGGAAAGAGCTATGATGTCTAGAATGCTTACCTTTGAATTACATGACATTTAATTCTCAAAGCTATCTACCAGAAGACAAGCTGAGGGAGGACAGGGGTTTTTATCTATTATTAACTATTCTGTCCCCAATGCCTAGAACAGGTCTTTGTACAGAGCAAGTGCTCAGAGAGAGTTGATTGTTATTCTCATTTCATAAACGAGGGAGGACCCTGAGTCTTGGGAAGGTTTGCACCTTGCCTTAAGTCCTGTGGAAAATAAGTAGGAAGGTGGGATTTGAACCCAGATCTACCTGCTTCCTTAACCTCTTCAGTCCTGCCCTGGACTGAGAAAATAACATGCTCCCTTCTGATGCCATCTGACCTCTCCGGTCAGGTGTCATCAGTCACAACTCCTGTGTGACTCAGAGTCGTCAGAACCCACTGGGAGCCTGAAAAATCACCACCTCCTCTGAGTCCCCCAAGTTCATGGTCAGGGCTGGTGCCATATAGCCCAGGTTTTGATGGTGGCTTGAAGGGCTTCCAGTCCACCCTGTTATTAAGCAATTTCTTTAGGGATTCTAGGAGGTGTTCCTCAAGAGAGGTCAAACATGCAAATATTAGCATCTACCAAGAACATTTGTTCAAGACGCTAATTGGCTGCTCTTTAGCAAATCCCATGGGGAATGAGAAGTCTCCCAGGAAACATGGCATACGTTCGATTTACAGCTTGTGTTTAGAAACTGTTCCATTAATAAAGCAGGTTCCTCACCTTGTCTCATTTAGACCACACAGCAGAGTTCTGTGAACCAGACGATGGTTACAGATGACGCTGCTAAGGCTGCAGAAGGTCATTTGGTCAAAGACCACACAGTTCGCTACTGTGTTTCCCCAAAAATAACACTGAGGCTTATAGTAAGGTTTGCTCCAAAAGACACATTAGGGCTTATGTGCAGGGGATGACATTCTGAAAAATCATGCGAGGGCTTGTTTTCCGGTTAGGTCTTATTTCCGGGGAAACACGGTAGGAGCAGAGCCAGAGCTTGCCTCCAGTCTCTTAAGTGCCGGGCTAGTTCCTAACTGTCTTACTTTCCCTTGCAGCATAAAAGCCAAGAATCTAAGAGTGGTGCTAGGGGACCAGGACCTGAAGAAGACAGAATCCCATGAGCAGACCTTCGGGGTAGAGAAGATACTGAAGTACAGCCAGTATAATGAAAGAGATGAGATTCCCCACAATGACATTGGCAAGTCTTTTCTAGCGTGGATCTCCCGTGGGTCTTGTCCTGGGTAGATTTCTCTACTGACGGAAAGCTGAGGTTTGGTTCTGTTTGGTCCCTCATAGACTCTGTAGAGAACTTATTCCAGAGCTTTTTAATTCTTAAAGGCTAATGTTGTGGATAAATGTGCACAAGCTCTTAAATCGAGGGGAAGAGATGCTAGGAACATTGTGTTGTGGAAAGAGCTCAGCCTTGAATTCTAGCTCCCCCACTTACTAGCCAGCTTCACTTCTCTGAGCCTTAGTTTGTTCATCTATAAAATGGGAACACTGGCATACAACTGTCAGCTTCCTATGTGTTAAGTGACATGATGTGCATGTGTCCCCGTGCACTACTTGCACCTGTAGGCAATGACATATGTAAGCTGCTTACTGCTCAGCTCTCTATTCGTGGTACCTCTTACTCTTTCTCCTTCCTCAAGATCTTTTTTTCCCCTCCCAAAGGCTGTTTTTTAAAAAAATGAATTAGGAATGATTTTAAACTCAACTACTATTTCTTGATATTACTCTCAGCCTGAAATGTTACTCCTCCCCAGGTGGAACTTAAAAGAATGAAATGACAGAGGAAGAAGTTTTTCAGGCATTGGAGGTGGGGCTTTGCTACAACCACCTTCTGATCAAGCTGAAGCTGATGCTTCTTTGACAAAGAGGATATCATCACCCATTTCCCCTTTCTCTCTATACCTAGCTTTGCTCAAGCTAAAGCCAGTGAATGGTCACTGTGCTCTGGAATCCAAATACGTCAAGACTATATGTTTGCCTGATGGTCCCTTTCCCTCTGGGACCGAATGCCACATCTCTGGCTGGGGTGTTACAGAAACAGGTGAGTCTGGCCAAGCATTCTCCTGAGACTCAGGTGAGTTACTTCAACCAGAGTAAAAAGAGTCAAAGTCAACTGCTGTTCTGAACTTGAAATCAGTGTTTATTCAAAATGTGTTATTGAAAGAGATTGCCTCATCTCTCAAGCTCTAGTTAAATCTCATCACCTCCAAGGAGTGTTTCCTGAGCTCCGTATCTGTCCCTGGCTCGTACCCCTAGATCCTTGACTTTCATCGAGCATTGATCCTGTATTCATGAAGACCTTTTTCCTTCCCTAGGTAGATCGGAAAGAGGGTAGATTGGGGGATGGTAGAGGGAAACGATGAATTTTGGAGTCAGATCTGTTAGATTCTTGGTTTTGTCACTGGACAGCTGAGTTTTAGTTTTCCAATAACCATGTTTACCTCCTAGGTTTGGAATCATGCCAATAGGAGATAATAGAATTCTATAGAAATAGTCATTAAGTTAGCCCCTGGAGGGCGGGGTCAGGTCTCATTCATCTTTGCCTCTTCAACAGTGCTTTGATCAGGACTCTCCACATACCGTGTTTCCCTGAAAATAAGACCTAGCCGGACCATCAGCTCTAATGCATCTCTTGGAGCAAAAATTAA
This sequence comes from Rhinolophus ferrumequinum, assembly GCF_004115265.2. Lineage (NCBI taxonomy): Eukaryota > Metazoa > Chordata > Mammalia > Chiroptera > Rhinolophidae > Rhinolophus > Rhinolophus ferrumequinum. The sequence goes on along the minus strand of NC_046299.1, from coordinate 14,346,332 downwards.
TATAAGACCAGATCTTATATAAGTCTTTCTCAAATACTTCAAATGGATTTCTTACCCCCCGAAATCTTGTCCTTGATAATGGAGAGGAAGAATCCCTTGAAATAGGCCTGTATTCATAAAGAAAGTGAAATGTAATATACAAATTTGTCAGAGGGCTTTGCGGAAAGAAGATTTTTGCTTAATTGGATGTAGGGTTAACCAGAAACCCTTTTTGTAGCTATCTTGATTGTAGTCCATCTAAACCTTTCAACATCAGCATACTGACCGGAGCAGATTGAGCAGAATAGAAGCTCTTCAGGGGAGGAAATGTCTGCTGTGGAAAGCAGTCCATCTAGACCAGGGGTGTCCAGACTTTTTTCAACATTTTTCACCAAGGGCCATATGCGGTAAAATACCCAAACAGCCGGGCCACTCACTCGAGGTGAAGTACGTATTGCCTCACCTGGTTTATTTAAGTAAACTAAATATATTTTTGGAATTTCCTGCGGGCCAATTAACAATGGATCGGGGGCCACAGTTGGCCCGCGGGTTGCAGTTTGGACACCCCTGATCTGGACGATCAACCAGAGATGTGCATCCATCATTAAGAATTGCCTGTGTACCAGCCCTCCCTCTGCTAGGTATGAGAAGTTTAAAACGGGTTTAAGACACCCTCCCTGCCCTCCCGACCTCACGGTCTAGTTGGGGTGACAGAGGAGGGAATCAACGATTCTGCTCCATTGTGACAGCACATCACGGAAGGACCAGAAAGCCATGGTGAAGGCTGTGGGTGAAGAGCCCCCAGCCTTGAAAGATGAGGCTTCTCTGACCATCTCCTGGAAAAAGTCTTCCTTCCTGAGCTCAGAGCTGGTGGCCCTCTTCTTACCGCTGCTGGCTTCTGGTGGGGTGGGTGCCACCTTGGTCCCCACAGTGGTGACCTCCTTTCTCTGTCTCACAGGGGAGGGGTCTCGCCACCTCCTGGATGCCAAAGTCAAGCTGATCACCAATACTTTGTGCAACTCCCGCCGACTGTACGACCACATGATCGATGAGAGCATGATTTGTGCGGGAAACCTTCAGAAGCCTGGGAAAGACTCCTGCCAGGTCAGAGACTCTAAGGGCACCTGGAGAAGGAGAGGCTGGCAGGACCTTACACGGGGCACCGCGGCTGCTAAGAGCCAGGTGCAGAGGCCCCCTTCCGTAAAGCACAGGCACAGGCAGGCTTATCTGCCCTCTGCCAAATCTGAACCCACATCCATCCAGGGTGACTCTGCGTAATAACCATAGGGATCCCTTTGCCTCATTGCCTAATTTAAGTCTCATAACACGCTGGTCAAGGGGATGCTGTTATCTCCATTTGACAGATGTGTTGGAGATGTTATCCTGGCCTATAGCCCCTGGGTAGTCAGTGGCAGGGCAGGAATGTGAACCACTCGGGTCTGTGGGACGCCCACGCCTTGCTACTTTGCTTCACTGTGTTTAAATGTGAAGATGGTACTCTGGCGTCCGTGCTGAGCAGCACGTCTGAAACCCCAATAGGCTGGGAACTGTCCAGAAGACCGGTGGCTACGAGGAGAAACATGAGAGGGCCAGAGAAATTGCAATGTTAACTAACTAATTGTCAGGCATTGGGATTTAAGTGTGTGTGTGTGTGTGTGTGTGTGTGAGAGAGAGAGAGAGAGAGAGAGAGAGAGAGAGAGAGAGAGACTGATTAAGCTCTAGCACGCTAAGCCTCTCTGAGTGGCTCCTCTGTGGCCACAGCTGACACAGGGCCAGCCTGACGTTCCCCACAGTCTAGGACTTTTCGGAGTCCCGAGCTGCTGAGGCCTGTGGTGACTCAGAGGTGCCTGGAGAGGGAATGGTGGTGGCTTTATCTCTTGGTACTGAAGTGACCTCAAGCCCCTGCCCTAAATCAAAGACCACTCCCCGTGGTCTCTCTCCCCATAGAGGTAACGTCACACAGGAAATGTCCTTCCCAGGCTCCAAGAAACATTTCAATGTAGAATCTCCTGCTTACTGTCCTCAGAAACCCCAGCATGGCCACATTCAGTTTCTAACTTCTCCCCACAAAGTGACCCAACAATAACTTGCTGGCCTTGAGCCCACTCTGGGATGGGAAATCATGGCCACTCCCTCCAGGTTCTAGCTCTACCATGACCCTCTGTCCCTGCCCAGGGGGCCACCAGTATCCACTGATTGAAAGGAGAGACATGGGCAGATGGGTGAGATTTGCTCAGAACCCCTGGAAGAAAGCAGCTTCTTCAGTTCCCTAGTAATTCCAGGGCTTCACTTGCAGGCTTTGGAAACACAGTCGTGGGTTTAAAACCTGGTTCTGTCCTTTACTTTATGACATTCATTCAGTCACCAAATCCTCAGTCATCTTGGGCTGCTACAATTACTGTAGACCAGGGGGCTTAAACAACAGAAATGTATCTCTCACAGTTCTGGAGGCTGGAAGTCCGAGGTCAGTTCTAGTAAGAACCCCCTTTCAGGTCGCAGACTGTTGACTGCTTGTGTCCTCACCTGGTGGGGAGAGAGTGCGAGCGCTCTGGGCCCCTTTTAAAAGGACACTAATCCCGTGCGTGAGGGCTCCACCCTCGTGACCTAATTACCTCCCAAAGGCCCCACCCTCTCATCCCATCACATCGGGGGTTAGCCTCCAACATATAAATTTGGGGGAGACACAAACATTCAGTCCACTGCACCTAACTAATTCTCTAATCTCAGGTGCTAATCTATAAGATGGAAACGATGTGTCCGTCCAATCACAAGGTCGTGGCTAAGATTAGAAGACAGAACTCGGTACAAATGCTATCAGTCGTGGTGCATAAGCAATACTGAGCTTCCGTCCTCACTGTCCACCTCCTCAGCTCTTTAACTGGGGGCTTAGCGGGAACCAGGCCTGTTCCATGTACCTTACAAACATCAGTCCTCACAAGAACGCTGGGGGCGGGGGCAGTTCTGCTGCTCTTCACAGTTCACACTGTGAGAAACTGAGGCCCAGCAGGTTAGCAGGTGGTGGGCTGATTTGGAACCCCAAAGATCTCACCCCACAGACCATGCTACACATCGAAGCCAGGCTGCCTCTCAGTCCCACCGTCCCCATCCTGTGTGTGTCTCTGGGTCCTGGAAGGGCTCTATCCAAATAGGGCACAGCCCCCAGGTCCCTGCCAGATCGAGAAGCCGAGGGCCCCTGAGAACTCGCAGCAGTGATACCTGTGTTACCAAAAGTCGCGACTGGGTCAGAAAGCCAGGGTGTGACTGTGGCGCTCTGGCCCCAGGCCTCTGGCTTCTCTGCCAAGCCCTCACTGACTCAGGGACATGGGTTGGTATTTGCTTCTCTCCTCTCAGAGCCTTGTGTCACATGAGTCACAGGAAGCGTCTTATCACCGCTGTCCAGAGCAGCCCACCCCAACACCCGCTGGCATCCCCTCGTAGGAGGTGGGGGTGTCTCCGAATGTGTTCTGACTCACAGAGCTGAACTCCCGTGTCTTTTTCCCTTAGGGTGACTCCGGAGGCCCTCTGACCTGTGAGAAGAACGGCACCTACTATGTGTATGGGATAGTGAGCTGGGGCCTGGAATGTGGAAAGAAGCCAGGGGTCTATACCCAAGTCACCAAATTCCTGAACTGGATCAAAGCCACCATGCAGAGAGCCTAGCTTCTGAGGTGTCTTCCAAACTCCAGAGCCCGTCCTCCTCAGCACCCACACAAGGCAAGACTGTGTGGGCAGCAGCAGACACCCCCCTGGAGTCTCCAGGTGGCCATGCAGTGAAGTGTCCATGCTCTACACAGAGACAACGGCTGCCCGGCCTGGGGCGTCCTGAACCAGCATCTCCACCATGTCGGGCTCCCTCCTAGTCACCCAAGAAACGACAGAATCAACCCCAAATATATGATGTTTGCTTCCCTTCAAACTATGGTATCTTCTAGAAAATCAGTGTTCCGTGACTGCCTCCACCTCGGACATTTGCAAATGTGGGATTTCAGAACGCCAGCATCCGTGGAAGTTACCTCGATATCTTTATTCCTCAGCCCAGACCTTCAAGATACACAACAGAACCAGCCGTCCACTTCTAGGTATTAGACAGAGGACCCCAAATACAGCATTCTCCATCTGCTTTCACAGAGTTGTTATTCGAATAAAGGCAGGTCAGGGGATGGGCTGGGGGGCCATTTTTACAGCTCGCTCAAGCCGAAGCCATCTAACCGTGTCTCCGGTGTGCAACTTCCCTCTCCAGCTTCTCTCTCGAGAATCCCGGCTGCACACCACTTGCTCACAGCAGCAGAGCCTTCCTCCTTTTGACGTGTAGAATCTCAGTGGCATCTGGATTCACATCCTCCCTCTGATTATCTCCAGTCTGCACAACCTCTGGCCCCCCCTGCAGAAATCAAACATACCTCCCTGAGTCAAAATGAAGCTCCCACCCTGCTCCGCCCCCCACCCCCCATCCAAGGACAAGCTGTCTGAGATGCCTGGGAGCATTTAAAATGTTCACTCTCTCCTTCCTTTCCCCTCCTCCACCCTTCCCCAGAAAAAGGACCCTCAAGGCAAGAATGAGAAAGAAGCAAAACCAATCTCTCATTTAGACGCGATGCCTTTCTTCTGAACAAAGTAGAGTTCAAAACCCAGACTGTTGTAGCCAGCAAGTCTCTGACCCTTTCCGCGAGTGTAATGAGCAAGCAGGCAGCCCAGCCTGCGCTGCCGTGGCCCGGGATTGATGTAGCCTCGGCAGGTTCGTCTCTACCCAACTAATGGCTGTGACTTCAGAGAAAACCCTGCAGGAAGTTTAACCCGCATGTCATTCGCCTGGTCATCTCAGACCCACGAAATTAGGCGCCTTGCTCGAGCTGCATTTCACACTTCTTTCGAGCCAGCTGATCTTTGGCCAAAAATAAAGTTTGAAAAGACACAATGAGTTTGCCGTTCCCCATGCCCTGGCAAGCCAGAGCAGGTTTGCAGCTTGCTACTTACATAAGCCCCCTGGAGACTCCGGCTCCTTGCGTTGGCCAGTTCTGCAGCCCGCCGAGCCATTTCCACTTTGTAGGAACCAGGAGGGGTCCAGCCAATACCTCTGGTCAGGTTCAAGTCTGATTTGTACTTGACCTTGGGAGAAGGAGGGAAGCAAGATGAATAAGCCAGCAGGGTTGGGGATGATTTGGCCACAGGGTGGATAGGCTTAGAGGTGGCTGTGATATGGACAACGTATTGTTAGAAAAGCTAGGGCAATGGGGAGCGAACTCATCTAAAGCAGGAACTCTCTGACCTTGAGGACCCCATGTGCTGTGAGCCAGGTCAGCATGTCACTGTCCCTTACATCTTTCTATTCAAGTGATGGGAACCACAATGGAGGTGCTGGGTAGGGAGACCTAGTTCAAGTCTGAGCTCCTATCTTAACTGTGGCCTTAGGGCAGTGAATCCCGTCTCTGGGGTTCTGCTCCCCCCAAAGAGAAAAGCACAAGGGCTGGGTTAGGTAATTGCTAAGATCCCTTGGAAACAATGTGGCATAGCAATCAAGAGTTTGGGGTCTCCCATCAAATCAGATGGTGTTTGTATCCCAGGTCTGCGACTCATTTGCTGTGTAATCTTGAGTAAGTTACTTAACCTCTCTAAGCCTCACGTCCCTCATCTGTAAAACGGGCCAATAACAGGATTGTTGTGAGGGCCACATACACAATGCTTGGAAAGCATTTGCCACAGAGCCTGGCTCACAGTAAGGACTCGATAAATAGCAACTATTGTTATGATTTCTTCTAGAACTAAAGTAGTAAGTGTCCTGGATTCTCTCTCAGCCTGGCTCCTCCCAGGGGTAACGTGAATGTGGGATTACAGCCATCTCTTCTGAGAAGGCACCAGAAGAAGGGCCTTGGCCAGGCAGGTGAGGGTAGCTTACATCACTCTGCAGTCGGTGCGCCTTCTGTGCGTGCTTCAGGCCCAGCTGCTCCGGGTCGCAGGTGGGCTGGGGCAGGGGCTGCCTGTAACACACGTCGCTGGCCAGCTGCTGGCTCCTCTTGGCCTGGAGGAAGCCGGGCTGGTCTGGGCGGCTGTGGAACTGGGACCGACTCTTTGCAAAGTCCTTCTTGTACTCATTGTCACTCTGGAGTTTGCCGACACTGAGGAAGTGCCTCATCCTGGGGTCATCATTGATGCTGCGGTACCCGATCTGCAGGCCCCGGTCCCGTAGGAAGGCTTCTTTGTACCGGAACTGCAGGTCAGAAGAGCAGAGATGGGTCATGGGTGCTCACCTTTCCCCCGGGGGCCAGCCCCCAGGATGCTCAGCAGGAAGTTCAACAGTGGGTTTAGGGCACGGCTTTGGACTCTAGTAGACCTGGCATCTGTATCTCCCTCTGCTACCTTCTAGCTGTGTGGCCTTGGGCCAGTTGCTGAGTCTCTCTGAGCCTCACTTTGCCCATCTGATAAAATGGGAGAATAAACCTCCACCCCACTGAGAAAATTCAATGAGATGGGGAATTAGCTTCATGTCCGGCACTGAGTGGTGGCTCCTGGTATTATTCCTGCTGTAATGCACAATCCAACAGGGAGAGAAGTATGCCAGTTCTCTTAGCAGCCACTCCTCCTTTGATTCTTTCTAGCTTCCAGGGACCTAGTCCGGTGGTCCTCAAACAATCTGAAGACGTGGATTCATTTTGTTTTGCTTTTTAAATTTCCAACCCATCAAAATCCAGCATGTGGTCCTCCTGCCTGAGATTAATATGTGGTAGCACCACATGCAATTGGAAACAAAAACTTAATCTCTTTCAACACTTTCACCTCAGCTAAAAGAAGTCCCTTTATGGCAAATCAACAAATCAATCACGTGTTAATTGACTCCTAGGAACAACATACAGCAACTTTTAAGAGTGGTTCTTTTAAAAGAGAGGGAGTGGAAATACAACCCTCCCCAATTCCATATTTCTGGCTAAGGTTCTAGAAAGTAAAACCTATATTCTTCTTTCGCTAGAAATACTTGTTCAGTTTTAGCTCCTGGTGGTTTGCCTTTCAACAGAAATGGGGAAACCAGAGTAAAACCTGTCAGTGATCGAGGGAGAGAGAGAGAGCACGATATCTTACGTCACTGGCAATGTCCCGGGACGCCCGGGCAGTCTGGAATGGGATGGCATCCAGCCTAAAGTCGTAGCCACCAGCCCGGGTCTGTTCCCAAGAGTTTCGGTAGACTTTCTAGATAATGAAAACAAAGACATGAGTGAGCAGGAAGTGAGTAACTCCATGTCTGCCGTGTGTTGGTTCTGCGTGGGAGCAGCTCCTAAACATGTACCCACTGCCTTGTTGGTACCTAGAATGGCAAGATCCATGGTGCCTTGTCCATCCTGGGGACCTCCCCAGCTCTGGGATCAGTGGCGCTGGCCATGAAGGAAGGGCTTCAGCTCGAAGCCCAACCTAAGCAACATGCCCTGCTCTTGTGGGTCGTGGGCTCTGTGGGCCTGGCCCGTTTGCCACATCTCCTTGGTTTCAGAGGCCCCCACCCCTACTCCTTCCTGTGTTTGCATTCACTTTCAGTGCCTCAGATTTGCAGTTTATAGATGCCAGAACTCAAAGTTCAAGAACTCTGCTACTTCCCACATGCTGAAAGTGCTGTTCCTTGGGTCCTGGTAGCCATGTGTTCATTAGCTCCATTGACTTCCTGGGGCCCCTCAGCTACCTTTGACACCATGTCACCCCATCACTAGGAAGCATGCTGCGGCCCATATGCAACCTTGGTGCCTGCATTGAGTGAGGGAAGAACCTCCACCTGAATTAAATTGGTCGTCAAGAACCTGACCGAGTTCCTGACCCGTGTATTTCACATCTTCCTCTTTCATTTTTTTCCCTTTTCAAGTTGTTCTCACACAGCCGCCAGGAGTCTGTAATCATAACCTCTGAGTCCTCGGGTAGACGCACAACACCGGCAGAGGCATCAAAATCTCCCGTGCCTTCGGAGCTAGGTTTTTTTTTTTTTTTTTTGGCAAGATAAGGGAATGGCTCCATGAAAGGAATCATCTGGAGATCCCAGTGGAGGATCTGTCCTTTATTCAGCCACAGAGAAGGGAGACCGCAGGAGAGGCACATCACCAGCAGATGACAAAGTGACAGCCCCTGATCGTGTCGGTGGCCCGCTCATTCTGAGCCACAGCAGGTCAGGGCGCCCTTAAGAACCTCACTTTTGTCCCTGGGAAATAGAGGTCAAGGCTGAGGCTCTGCTCTATGGGGGGCGGGGGGAGATTAAGCAAAGGAGCAGTGGCGGATAAAAAGATGAAGCCCTCACCCATCCTAGCACTGGGCCTCGAACTAGAGGGGACCACGAAGCGCTGGCACCAAGCACGGTGGAGCTTAGCATTTTCATGTCCTGCTGTCCACCTTCACCTATGACATCGCCTCTAAGCCAACGTCCAGCACTGCAAATCAGGAGCCAAATGCTGACTGTGTTCAAGGGCCTTGAAATACAGAACCAGTAACCGCTGGGATAATCATCTCATTGATGGAGCTCAAACAGGGCTCAAGGGATTCGATTTACTAGGTTATTGTGGAGTTCAGCGGGCACGGCTGGGCCACGCGGAAGGCGAGGGGCACTCAGGAAAAGACTGATCGACCATCTACTTTAGCACTGTGCTCCCTGGGGTTTTTTTTGGGGGGCGGGGTCCCACAAATATTAGAGTAGCCAACAGACTCATCCCCCTTATCATTCCCCGGAGATCCAGGGGACTGTCGTGCCTTCCTAATATGCGGCTCCAAACCAGGGAATGACACCAAATTTTACACAGCATCAAACTACAATGTCACCCCCACTTTGGTATCCAATGCACCTCGGCTTCTGAGTCTCTGTAACAGGGTCGACTAGAGAGCGTGGCTGCCATTGGGGTTGTCCTCAAGGCGTTGGCTCCCTTCCTCCTGTTCACTTCTCCCTGTATACTATTTGCTTGATTGTCATCACTTCCTCCCTGAGTGTTTTATTCTGTTGAGGTTTTTGCCTTGCCACTGGGGGTCTTTAGATTCCGCAGGCTCTTTGATTTGGAACCCTGGGCATTCCTCTTCTTTATCACAGTGGGCATAGTTTTGTCCTCATCCTCACACATTAGAGTCATTTGATTTTTAGTTATTTCGGCTGCCTGACACATCTCAATGGCTTTCTTTACCCAGGAAGGTCACTTTCCCTCCACTTCCTTCTCGCAGAGCACTTGATCCAATTGTGGGTATTCTACACGCCCCCAAAGAACTGCTCTTTCAAAAGAGGTTCATGAGTTCTCCACGTCTGCATGCCCTGGTGGCTAATTTCAGCTCCAGGACTCTACAGGCCGGCGTCTCTTGTGACAGGAGAGATGCTTGTGTCCCCAGCCCAGGTGGCGGCCCTCCTGAGGCTGGGCCCCACACGGACGGGCAGCTTTATCCCAGTTTCCAGGGCTGTGTGGGGCCTCCAGTAGCTCCTCACATGGAGGGCTGGCCTTCCCCCATCCTTGAAGCATGAACGAGGCGGATGTTTTGTCCGAGCTCTGCTAAGGGGGAGGTCCCGCTTCCCCAGAGGGAGGTCAGCCCACCAGAGCTGCTGTTCTAAAATTATCCCTCGCACATCCCTCAAAAGCCTCAAATGGTCATAATAACTCATATTTACAAAGCACCGTCGCATTCACTGCGTGGGATCCCACAGGGCTTTACAAACGCAACAAACTAATACACACACTAACTAGAAGGAGCTTCTCGCCATCCCCTGCGAGGCAGCCACCTCTGGGGTGAACGGTAGCAGCTGTTGATCTGCACGGAGCCCCAGGACACAATGGCCAGGCCAGGGAGGGAAGAATGGCCGACTCTGGGAGGCCCCACGCAGCCCCAGGCTGACACACTCAGCCCGTGTTATTCTGATCTGACAGCATCTTTTGATTCTGCCGCCTCGCTACCTGTTATCCCAGGATCACAGCTTTGCTGGCTGAGCAGCCGCCTATTCTATTACAACCAGGGGCCTCCAACCCCTGCTAACAACAAGCCTGGGTTTAGGAAACAGCATCTTGGTTATGCACGCAAAGGGCACACATCCAAGGGAAACTGAAGTGTTGGAGGCCACAGCCCAGCGCACAAAGGAGCAAATTGTATTTAGACCTAATGGGCCACAATTGTAGCATCTTTCCAAAATGCCAGGTGAGATAGAGCCACTCTGTCTCCAGAGTTACCCTCCGAATGGCTAGGGAGGGGTGTCCAGGAAACCAACAGAGCAGGTATGTACCCCTGCCAGGACCAGGGGCCGCTTCTCCGACTGTAACCCAGCACAGCACTGAGGTTTTTGCAGCCACGTCCAGGACCAGAATTGTAGAGTTGGAAAGAACAGGCATTATTAGCCCAGCTCTATCCCCATTTTACAGCTGAGGAAACTGAGACCCAGCAAGGAAAGTGACTCAAAGTCACACCTGCAGTTTGTCCACTCTCAATCCAGTATTCTTTCTGTTCCAAGTCTTCCTTCCTAAGACTTTTTTTTTTTTTTAAACAAATAAAATCCAGTTTGGGCACAGGTAATTTGACAGAAACAGGCACACCCTCATGAACTGCTGGTTCACTTACATCGCTCAGGTGCAGGGCATTGAGGCGGGCTCTGGTGAAATCGGGATGGTCGGGGATCAGGGTGTATCTGTGCAGAGAGTCCGCGTCCCCCGACCTGTACAGGCGCTGCGGGTAAGACAGGCTCATGGTCAAGGTAGAGCTTGCTGACAGCACAGGTGAGGAGCGGGCTGATCCCCTCTCCTGCCCCCCGACTCGAGTGCCCACCTGCCCCACAGGAGCAGAGGCCACCCTGCACTCACCTGGACAGCCTCCCTCCAGAGCCCACCGTCTAATGGAGGGCCCGGGAGGCCAGGGCCAGGTGGGGTGGCTGCTTTTAAATAATCCCTATTTAAAATATTCATCACGACATGCTCCAAATGGGCCACAAACAAACATACCTGGTCATAACTGTGTGCTCTACAAACGGTACGAGGAGTATGGATACCTCAGTGAATCCTGGCAACTGAGCAGTGTTTAAGCTTTTTACTAGTAACAAGAGGCCTCTCTGCCTTTGTTATTTAACATTAAGAAGAAGACACGCAGCTACTTAGTCTTTTCTTATAAAATAGCTTACTTGGTATTCAGAAAACTAAAGTTTTCATAGTCCACGTGGGTCCCCGGAAGACATAATTTTTAAACTCAAGCTTTATCTTAGCTGCTATTTTGAGAGCAGTGATTTAAGGATTGCAAACAATTTTAGGAAGTGTCTGAGTCATCTATTTTTAGAGAGGAAAATTTACTATTTAATATTGTGATCTTTTCCCAAATTCAATTTGGGCTTTCCAAATGTGAAATGGTCAGCCCGGCATTTGGACTCTGTGTGACAACGGTGCAGCTTTGTCACTACGTGTGCAGAGTCGAATCCTTTGACAATTCCAGAGAAAAGATATTTAACTTCTTTTTCTTTGAAATAAATACAGGAGAGAGGAAATGGGGCTAAACCACATAGAGAGTGAAGTAGAAAGAAGCTTTTAACACAGCTGTTCTTTTTTTCTAACTGGGTTACGTTAAACTTATAATTGCATTACCATCCATCCCCGATGAAGATGTATCTGACCCAGTGTCTGCGAAGGGGGTTGTCAATAACACTGACGATTGTTATTGCTGTTGTTACGAATCAAGCCATAACAAGGAGCATTTATTGAGGACTTACTATGTTCCAGATACTTGCTAAAAGCTTCAAGTACTTTTACTTATTTAATCCTCATTTAATTCACTTACTCTTATGAAAGGGTTGCTCCCCTGGCCCGCCTTTCCAATAAGGAGACTGAGGTTAGAAGCGATTAAGTCACTGGCTAAGAGCACCCAGGTAGCAGACAGAAGGTGTGCACTCACATCTATCCGAGCGGGAGCTCCTGGTCCTAGGCGCTGACCATTGAGCTGCACTACCCACTACAGAGTGCTTGGGAAGGGTGATGAGAAAACACCCACCTCGTTGCAGTGCATGTAGCTGTTTTTGGCATGAACCAGGTCCGGGGAGTCAACCACCGAGGTGAACTTGATGCTGTCCGGTTTTTTGCGGTATTTTGTCTGTAAGAGGAAGACAAAAATTCCCACGAAAAAGTTGAACATCGTGCCTTTTTCCCAATGCAGCTTTACCCTAACTACTCAGTACCAAATCTGCCAGTGAGATTACTGGAAAATAAGTCCTTTCCTTGGTGGGCACGTAACAAGAATACGGAAGAGATGCACACTACTTCTGTGACAAAGAATATTCTACAGGTGTTGACTCTCTTGAAAAAAGGGGCTGCAAAATACTGGAGCTCATCACAAGGAATTCAGTAGAAGGCAGGATTGAGCATCCATGTGGCCCTGCTGGGACCCTGTCCAAGCAAGCTCCGTTATTAAGACACTGCAGAAGGCAGGGCCACTCTCGAGGGAGAATCCCAGGGCAAGAATTCCCAGGCCATCAATACGGTGGGAGTAAAGTTAACGGAAAGATCACTGTGTAACTTTGAACACTATCTGGAATCAGAGAACCCCTGGACACTGGACCCTCTGAGTAAACTTAGTGGGTGGGTAGCAAATTCTGCACCCACCCCCCGTGAAAATAATGGGCCAATTTAGATCATAATTGTACATAGGTATCTTTTGAGAACCTGCTAATGCATCTTCCATTTTTCACTATCCAATTTGGAGTGTGTCTTTAACTCCCCAGCGAGTGAATTCATTTGGAGAGAAGTCTTGTTCCACTTTGGGATTTGGTTACAAATGAAGCTAGAAAAACACTGGGAGTCCAGAGTCCATGGGGCCCTCTTGGGACCTCCACCCCATAAGCAGGTTCCCTCTTCAGAAGGAAACAGATGCTAGGTTGCATTTATGGTACAGTCAGATTGATGGTACCTCACTGATGAGTTCTCCAGCCTTCTTTGCACTGTCAATCTGAGGGGAACTCAGCGCCAGCCATCCTGTTCCCTTCATGCCCATCAGGTCTGACTTATAGCGCAACTGCAGGAAGAAAAGCATTGGCTTTTATCAGGGGCATGTCTGAGCCTGCTGGGCATTCGTAAGAACGCTTCATCACAACATTCCAACATCTTCATTCAGAGCGCCATCAGCACGTCATTAAGTCAATTGTCTGAGTTTGTGCTCTCTGCCAGGAATTAAATACTGGCTCATACACAAGATCCAAGAAGGCCGCACCAGTGGAGTGGCAGGATTGGAGGCAGAGCGTAATGACCTATGAGAATGACCACTTAAAGACAGAGCGGAGACATGCCCAAGCCTGAGGACCAGCTCTGATGATTTTGTTTCATGCCGGCAGTAACGTGACTGACTGGCTCCCCACATCGAAACATTTACACTCTCAGTTGATTAAAGTCTCTGAGCTCCGGGTCAGACCTGCTGGGACTCAGAGCAAATCACTTTACCAAAACGTGACTCAGTTTCTCTCTGTGATGCGAAGATTGTAACAACCATGTTGTGATGAAAACAACCAGAGGTTTCAGGGGCAAAAGCCACTCTACACATTCGATTATGTTTTTTCCGGGCGGTAGTGGGGAGCGGGGGGACAATTATAGCAGGACTCTGAAAACTGGAAGAAACTTAGATACAACTGGCTCATAGTGTGTAAGCCATTTTAATCTTTCCGTGCCTCAGTTTAACCCTCCTCCAGACATTCATTACTCGTGATTTGCTTATGTTGCAAAAATGGGCTAGGCTTTACCCCTTTTTCTCCTTTTAAGGGCTCAGAAGACGAAAACTACAGCATCTTTCTTGGGAGAAAACAGTAAATGATGTTTAAAGACAATAGGTCTGATGGAAGGTCTCCTAAAACCTTAAATCTTATTACTAGTCCTTGATCTGCCCTCCATTACCTATGGTGAGACAGTTTCATGAATGCTTTCTTTCTTCTCTTTATGGAAATTAGGCCTTTTTAAAGGTGGAAAACGACTCTCTCGGGAAATCTAAAATTTGGACTTAAACGAAATTGATAGCATTTCTCTAATTTAGATATAAGCTGTGCTGTAACGCAAAATATCTCTCCAGAAATCAGCCTTTTCAGCCTTTTTAGTTTTCTTTCATTTCAGGATTCACAGCGTTCCTCACAGCTGGCCTCAAAGAGAGTCCATTTCTGATCTACTGTCTGCTGGGTAACGCCCGTGTGCAAATCCGACTCTGCTTTCCAACTGGCACATGGAGACACATCAGTCGGGTTCAGGAGCAGGTTTCAAAACCCCATGTCAGTAAGATGGCTTTTTAGACCGCGATCTTTCAGTCTACACCGGCAAAGCTTTTGCCTTCCACTCTGATAAAGAACAGAGAAAATTGGATAAATTTCTAAGTTAGAGAGAATAATCCTACAGGGCCTCTTCACAGGCCGGCCTTGCTCCTTTCATAATCAAGATGAAGTGGGGAACGCTCTTTCAACTCGCCTTTTGTTGAGCTGAACAGTACGATCGCAGGTAAGTCAGAAAGCAAGATGCAGGTTCCCCAAAGATCTGACTGCGCCTCCGACTCTCTCATAAATGGGTTGTCTATTGATATTTCAGCTCCCAGCCCAGCTTTGACTATTCACGCAGACCCTAAAAACAACACGCCTGCCCCAGACTTCATGATAAAAGAAAGGGAGGGAGGAGAAGAGTCAAGAAGAAGCAGCTATCCAAAGATGGTTTCGAAGGATTCTAAGATAATAAGAGACCTTCTTGAGCTGCCCAACTGAATCCCCAAGCGGCAGCCTCGCTGTTTCGCCTTGTGCATATTAAGGCCTGGAAGTCACCTGCAGATTCACTTGTGGGGTTTCCCGGCACCCCCATTTTGGAGGACTGTGTTGCAAGTGCACAAGCTGCAGATCTGATTTGCAGTCCCTGATTTCTAATAGGAATCATGTACACAGCTGCACCCAGGAGGTGGCTGGGGGAAGGGTATATGTGTCATATTGATAAAAATCATTTAAATCACTACCTTGCATAGGGTGTGCATTGCTTCAGACTCATTATCTCATTCTGTTCACACCATCCTGCAAAGGAGGGGTTCTTATTGCCACCTACAGAACAATTGTGGTGTTCCAATGATTGTTTAGAGTCTCAGAAGGGCCACCAGCTGCTGTCCTCTGGAGAAGCCACTTTGGTAGTTAGCTGTTAAGAGAGCCCTCAGGAGCCAGAGTACCTGGATTCCTAATCCAGCCACCTGGGGGAGCCAAAGAGCACTGAACTCGGAGTCAGAAGACGACAGCCCCCTGTACCATTTTTTTTACATGCTGTTTGGCGTTGAAAAAGTCATTTCCCTGCCAGCTTGTGACCCTGGGCGGGCCACTTAAGGTTATAAGTGACTTTGTTGCCGCATCTGTAAAAATGGAAGTACCTGCCTAGAAATTACATGAGATAGTTGGTGCAAAATATTTAAACAAATGCCTGGCCCAGAGGAAGTGTTCCATACATGGTGGGGTCTATTGTTCACAGCATCTTGGAATCCGGACCCCCAAATTAACAAACGTGAAGTTTCAGAAACAGTGCACAAGGCATACTATGGTAATTTAAAAATTAAGCTATAATTTCTCAGCACTCAAAATTTTAATACATATCTTGTTTTGTAAAATGTTAGCCTCAGTTTGCCAACTACCATTTCTTGGGAAGGACTCTGCTTTTTAGACTTTTTCTCACTTGTTTTTTGTATTAAAATAACCTTTCTTTGCAGAAATAACAGTGATATAAACGGTAGCTTGAGGTAGTCTTTAGTTTTTTTTTTCTTTTTCCTTACTTAGTAAAATAAAAACCTGACATTATGTTGATGCCACCATTTTCCAAACATATACCAGTGAAGCCTGAGATCACCAATCAAATTCAAACTCTTTGCTTTTCCGATGGAGAAACGGGGGCCTAGAAAGTACAGAGACTTCTCAAGGACCCACAGCCAGTAAATGACAAGGCTGGGCTTCCAAAACACATCCTCGGGCTCCCAGGTTGGGCCCCCTCCCCTCTCCCAGGTGGCCTCTGTGTCTTCCTCAGGGGCCTGTCCTGTCCCAGAAGGATTCACTCCGCCCCAGAACAAGCCATTAACAAGAGCACCGGAGTCGTGCTGGGAGCTACTCTTGGGGGCGGCAGGACGGCCTTTCTAAGTGGACCGTGAGTTGCATGTCAGCAACCACGTGCCCTGTGTGCAGCCCGATGAACTCACCCTGCTCTACTCGCCTTAACGGCGAACAACGCAGGTGGCAATAGTAATTAGATGGTCATTAAATTTGTTCAATCATTGTATCATAATTAATCATCGATTATGTGTTCACCATACTCTGCCTGTGCCATAAATAAAGTAAGGCCCGTCACTGCCTGAGGGTGACCAGAATCGGAAGGCTTGGTGCAGAGAACATAGTCAAAACAGCTAGCACTCCTGTGACTATATATATATATATATATATATGGTGTGTGATATACACGTACACATATATATTTAATTACAGTTAACATTTTGTACACCTGAGACTAATATAATAAAAAAAGACACTCACGAAAAAATATAAAAATAAAAAAGTCACCAAACATTCTACAGTACGCAGAATAGATCTCCACAATAAAAAATTATTAAGCCTCCCCTAAACAAAACAAAACAAAACAAAACAAAACAAGCCCAGTTAGTGCCACTGGCGTGTCTCTATGGATGGGCACGCTGCTGAGTGCTTCATATAGAACAGTTCTTTTAACGGAGAGCTGGATTCTCCTGTGGGCGCACTTTTGTCCTGCAGCTACATTTGGCGATATTTTAAGACATTTTTGACTGTCACACTGTGGGGGATGGGGTGCTATTGGTATCTAGTAGGTAGAGGCCAGAATGCTGTAATACACAGGGCAGCCCCTACGACAAAGAATTATCCAGCCCAAATGTCAAAGATGGCAGAGTTGAGAAACCCCGATACGGATGATGAGGGTTAATGTGACAACAGTTCCGTGGGTCACGCTCTAGAACGAGCAAGCCTCCCTCCTGGGCATGCCGTGGGGCCTAGAGAGACGACGTGTGCGAAGCCTGTAAGTGTGGACCACAGCACATTATCGTCATTACCACATCCCAGCTGAGGAGAGCGAGGCTTGGAGGGGGCAAGGGGCCGACTAGAGGAGCTGACTCCAGAACCTTCCACTGCAACCTGGGCAGGGCTGGTGTACCCACCACCTTGCTTGGTGCCCTTGCTCAGGGGAGGACCTCCTCTATCTGGGCCTCACTGTTGACATCTGAGCTGTAGAAAGCATGGCTTCCCTGCCGTGAGCTCCTTCTGGAAGAGCAGGACGTTGCGCAGTGTGGGTTCTGGAGCCAGTAGTCCTGCCTCGGCACCTCCCACATGACCTCATCTTTAAAACAGAAGTAACAACTGTCCCCCTCTCCCAGCACTACAGCAAGGGCGACAGTAACATGAAGCAGTCAGTAAGTGTCAGCTATAGCGCGATTACTCTCCTCCTCTCATCATCTCTGCCCTGCTTTGTTGCTCTCCATAGCAGGTACCACCCTCCGACACACTAAACATTTTATTTATCATATTTTATCGCCTTCCTACATAACGAAAGCACAGGAGTTCTTCTGACTCTTTTGTTGACTGCTGTATCATCAGCACCACGAATAACGCATGGTGCATAGTAGCAGCTCAATAAATATTTGTTGAACGATTAATTCCAACCCAGAGAACAGATCGAGCAAGTCACTGTTGGGGGCGGGGGGACGGGTCGGTGTCTGAAAGATTAAGGACGAAGCAGAGATTTACACCCAGGCTTGGTGGGAAGGAAGGTTGGGGGCTGGTGTGTGGATCGCAAGGCTCCCCCTACCTCACTCTGCAGGGCGTGAGCTTTCTTGGCCCAGGCCATCTTCAGGTCTTCAGGCAGCGCCGTGAACTCGTGGCACCGTGTCCGGTAGTCATAGTCGCTGGCCAGGGCCTGGGCCTTCCTGGCGTGGACCAGGTGCACCATGTCCATGGGCAGGTGGCACTGGGCCTGGCTGCCCACCGCCTCCCGCCTGTACTGGTGCCCGCTCTGCAGCTGGCCCATCCGCTGGCAGTGCTGGAGCCGCCGGTCATCGTTTACACTCCGGGCGCCGATCAGCCTCCCTCGCTCCTTCACAAAATCATGTCTGTAGAGAAACTGGAAGGAGGAAGACCAGCCAATGAAGGGCTGGCACGCGGCCTGCTTGAATTCCATCTGTGCGTTTTCATCATGGACCCCAGAATAATCACCTGTTCTTACACTAGGAGGTGATGATTAGAAGGAAAACCACAGTGAGGTTCTCCTGAGAGCACGCTTCCTCCTGGGGGGGATGAACAATTAAAACATCCCTCCATCCCTCCTCTCTAATTACAACCAGATCCTCAGAACTGAAGGAAGGGCCCCACACCCCTTTATGTGTCCTGTGGCCAAAAGGAATTTATCAAAAAGGGTAAAAGAGAAATGTGTGCCTTATCCATGCATACTGGGCAAAACATTAAACCGAAAACACAAGATCCATGTATCTGAAGTCCACATTTTCTGTGATTTGTTTGCGGGAAAGAGAAAGTCGCCTTCATGTCCCAAAGCTATGGCTGCTATCACCGGAGTGGCTGAAACACAGCAGCCAAATCCTAACACCAACGTGTGAAACTACAGAGAGCCGGAGGGAGACGTGTTAGGGCTGTGTTACAATGGAGTTAGACAATAGGCCGTTTACACGTACCAGGGGGTGGTGGCCCAGGCACAGCAACTAGACGAATCTAATCCCCTTCCTGCTGGACGCCTCGGCCTGAATTTAGCTTCTCATTAACAAAAGCTTTCTTTCCCTCCCTCCATCAAAGAATCTCATTCATAACTAATATATTCTGCAGGTGACATGCTGTCTCACATGGTGATAGATTTGCTTTAATTCAGGAAAATCAGCTGTAGACATTGTTTTACATGAAGTGAACAGAAATTAGGCAAGATGGAAGGTCATATTATTCCACTCACATCACTGGCTATATCTCCAGAGACCCGAGCCGCCTGGAAGGGTAGAGCGTCTATTGTCAGCTTGTAGCCTTGAGCACGGAGATTACGCCAAGACTCCTGGTATTTTGCCTACAGTAGGAACACATGTAGATCTTCTTTTTTTAAAAAAAATTACATGAATCAATGAACAAAGGCTACCCCTTTCATTTGTAGTACAGTGTTCCAGGATCGATTTCTGACAAGCAGAAGCTTTCTATTTTGTGAAGAAAATCTCATTAGCGCGCAAGCTGTCGTGGGCTCTGACATGCATGTATGCAACGCATTTGTGAAAAGGTGTATTTAACATGAACATTTAAAAGACACATTTTTTTTTTACAGTTTCTGTGAATGCCGGCAGGGTCACTGTTAGATCACATCTCAGACACAGACATACATGGCTTTGGAGCACGCTTGAACTTCAGCAACAAGAAAGGCTTACGTCACTCAGATTGGCTGCGTTGGTTTTCGCTCGGACAAACTCGGGCAGACCCAGAGTCGTTGTGTACTGGTGTCTTGCATCCTCCCCGGCTGCTTTATAGAGGCGCTGGGCAGAAAAACAAAGAAAGACAGAAAGGAAAATTAAAAGCAAGAACGTATAAGTGCTGTGCATTTCTGTAGTGCTGGAGGTCCCTCGTTTGCCATCAGGAAACACATCTATAAAAGGCCATTTGTTGTGTCATGGGTACAACCCTTCAGCCTTGGGGAGGATGTTTCTTTCGATGAAGACAGTCTTTCGTGAGTCAAATTGAGTGATATAAAAGGAATATGTAAGAACCTGCAAGTTGTTTTTGATAGGGTTCAGGACGTGTCACCCTAAAACATAGCACCCTGGCATATTAAATATTTTAGGCTCAAAGAATTTGAGAAACGCAGGTGCTAGAAGGACCCTCTCTGACTTCTCCCCTAAAGCAAGTCATAAGACCCTCCAGGGAGGGGTGCTCTCGCTACACCCAAGGAAAGGAACATCTCTATCTCTGGGGAACCTGAGCAAGGAGACCTTCCTAAGTTTCCCCAAGTTTCCTACACTTCGCTTACGCCCTTTTGTGCTGTCCCATTTTCCCACAACTTTCCACTCTTCATCAAACCTAGTATAAAAACGTTGAGGTTTAACAATTTGTCCGGGTCTTCGTTTCCTTATGAAAGCTCCCGTATCACATAAAGTTTATATTGAATAAGCACACCTGCCTTTCTCTTGTTAACCTGTCTTTTGCTACAGAGTCCTGACCAAGAACCCAAAATGGGTAAAGAGAAAGGTATTTTTTCCCTCCCCTACACCACGTTCAATAATAGACTGGGAAAGAAAAACACCTTTAGGAATACTATTCCTAAGGCGAGCTTCTTTGCATTGCAGACTTTCTCCTTGAGGACTCAATGTAAAGACAACACTAAGGCCTGGGGCATTTAGGAGAAGATGTGTGAGATGGAAGGAGGCTCCCAAACCATAGTCTGCATCCTTTACTAAAGCTCGAATGTTTCCATGGGTAAAATCACACCTGTGCTGCCCTGGGTGGCTCGGCCAAGTACAAAAACATCTCTTCTCATGATCAGAAATTGGTCTGCGGTTACTGAGTTCTCCGAGCCCAGAGGCCATGCTAAGAGGCGTTGTTACCCCCCAGCACCCAGCTCCCAAAGCAGGCAGAAAAGGTTAAATAGGAACTGAAAACCAGCAACCACACACCACCACACAAGCCCTTCGGACATTCTTATCTCAAGTTGCTATTTCTTACTTTTTGTCTTGGGGTGAGAGTGGAAACTAATAGTATAAATAACCGTATCTCAACTGACTTCTACAATAAAACTTAGAGTCAGAAGGAAAATCTTTAAAACTAAAGATGGTACAAAACTTAATTCTCTGCCAAGCACACTTTCTATTTCAAACTCAGAAAGCCACTAAGAAGTAGAACTGGACCGAGGATGTGATGTAATTAGATCCCTTCTCTGCATTCCCCTCTGTTAGAGATATTACAGTGTGAATTGGGGAAACGGTGAGTGAGAAGATGAGGTAGAAACTCGAGAAGCCTGACAATTATACCAGGGAACTGTCCTCGGCTAACCACAAATCCTCCTTATAATAATCATCAGAAAGACGATGTGACAGTGGTTAGCCAGTATCTGCCTGGAGAGAACAAAGGAATGACAGACCAGTACTTCTAAACTTGAATGTGCAAAGGAAACACGTGAGGATCGTGTTAAATGACCCCGTGGATTCAGCGGGTCTGGCAGGGGCCCTGAGGGTCAGCATTTCTCACAAGCTCCCAGGACGCACGGAAGCTGCTGGTCTGCGACTGCCCTTGAGGGGGCAAGACTATAGGTTTAACCAGATTTCCAACTGGGCCTCTGTTCCGTCTGGAAAATGTTTAGACTCAGTATAAGGATGTTCTTTCCTTCTACACCTCCATGCAAACATCCACGCTTTCCACCCGCCTCAACCCCACCAATATTCACATATATTTTAAACAATCCAACGGTTTTTAAAAAGCCCGTTCCCAAGCCATCAGGACATGTTACCTCGTTGGTAAGCTGGCTGCTGAGTTTTGCATGAAGGAGGCTGGGAGTGTCTGTCACAGCTGTGTACTTGAACGACTGGGGGTGCTGACGATATTTACTCTGCATTCACACACGAGAAGGAAGGAGAAGCCTCGGTAAATATAAAACCACATTTGGCAAAGGCTGCTCATCGGTCACGTGGAATCCAGTCTGTCACCTGCTCTTACGAGCTTAGAACGCAACCGGGATGAAGAAGCAGAGAGGAGGACAAGTATGGTCTCAGATACTTGGCCGCAGGAAAGGGAGAGCTAGTCCGGGGCCATGAATATGAACATGACTACTGAAATGCAAGTTTTGCTCCCAAGCTGGGCTCACTAGAGATCCAGGGCTCCTCAGCTTTGGGAATGTACCAGAAACAACTGTGCAGCTTAAAATACACATGCGCCTGCACACACCCTGCGAGGCCAGGATTCAGTAAATTGTCAGTGGAGCCAGGCCTCTGGATTTTTCTGAAAATCCCTCAGGGGATGCTGATGCACCCCAGGGCTTAGGACGACTTGCTTTAGAGATTTCACTGGAAAATCAAAGCACACCGTTAAATCTAAATTCCCAGGCCAACTCGGCTTGCCCAGAGCTCTCCATCAACGTGCAAGCAAACCGTAAGCCCATCCGATGCACCCAGGCTGGCCCCTGACCACCTTTTACTTCCAGTGCCTTGCATTACGCCCTCCTGTCCTTGCATTACCATGAAAGGAAGTCCTAGAGCCCCCTCAGGGGTGAGCAAGATTCCTCAAGATTCCGAGAGCTTGGATTTCTAGACTTCTGTATTTTTACCAAGAAATTATCACCAAGCTTAGAGAAACCATTTCATATATAAAGAAGCACAATGCTTAGATTAGTGCACGTCCTCACAAAAACTAAACAAAGGTGGTACGAGTATCCCCATCTGACTGGTTAAAAAGGTGAGGCTCAGAGAGGGTAGGTGACTGGCAGGAGTGCTGACTTGGAATGTTAGTCTCCATCTGATGGTGTCCAAAGCCTGTGCACTTTACAATCTCCGAAGGGACACAAGGAAAGTACATCTTATGAGTCAGTAAATACTTCTCATATGTTAATAGAGACACTGACTCCATACTGCAAAACTGTCCTAAATGGCATTCAGTCCGAATGGAGAATCCAGTCAGAAGAGAGGCCAGGCAAGAAGTTTGCAGTGAGTTGCCCATGCTAACCGTGCTTAACATGTAACTTGCTTTTGCAGCAGGAAACAAACTGATTGTCCCTCTGCTGTGGAGATATACTCGACACCCCTCATCCACTCCTGTCCCCAATTACCTCACTGATGAGTTCAGATGCTCTCTTTCTCCCTTCAATCTCTAATGTGCCCGGAATGACACAGGCAACGCCTCGCATAAAGTTGAGGTCCGACCGGTACACATTCTGCAGGGAACAACACAAGGAATTGGGAAAGCCAAGTTCACAGAACCGGGAAGCACAGAGAGGCCATAGGACCCACAACAGGACAGCATTGTAACCAGAACTCAAAGCCAAGCCAGTCTGTCCAAATGGCTCATACTCAGCAAACACAAAAATGCTTCTCGGTAAATGCTCATTAGGGGAACAAAAATGTAGGTCAGAAAGAAATAATTCTGCTGTCACTTGTTCAATAGCTGTTAGAGGGACGGTAGGTGGATTTTTATTTTAACGTGGGCTATCAAAAAATAAATGCTGGAGGAGATTGTGGTTAGAAAGTCAGTTGTCTTGGGGCAAGTGCAGAAATAGTTTAATAGGTCTTCTAAAACAAAACCCAGCAGCAGAGGGTGACATTAATTAATCATGGGTTAAGAAAGAATAAATGAATCCAGAATAATCTGGCAAAGGCCTGTCTGAATCTGTGTGGGTAGGGGCGCATATGGGTACCTGAGCGATTTGGCTGACAGTTTAGAGGGTCCCCAATTTCACTCCCCTTCAGCCACCACGGGGCCTTGCGGACTTCCAACCTCCATCACAACAAGAGGTGGGGCAAGCAAGGGCTCTGTTCAAGTGACAAAGGGTCCCTAAGCGGCGTGTGGCAGCTCCGGGTACCTACAGCTGCTCTCAGATTCCTGACAGTTTATGTCTTTCAATAAACGCTGTACACAGGCATACAATCTGAACCGACAACAGATACCTTGATCTGAGCGCCGCTCGGCTTGCAGTTACTGCCAAACCAGGAAGCAGGTTTGGTGCAGTGTTTTCTTTTCTGACCCAGGCCCATTAGTTGCAAATCTTACAGGACGAAAACCCAGCAAGCTGGGAAGTAAGGTGTGTACCAAACAGGATGTTGCTGCCTGTTGGGACGAGACATCCTGTATCTCTTGGGGAGTGAGGAAATCCTCAGTGCTCCCACCTGGGTCTGCCTGCTTCAGGAAACAGGCAGTGTGAGCTAGGAATGCACATCCAGGTTCAGCACCCCCTTTCTCATTTATAGTTGTGGGATCTTGGGCAGGCGATTTAACTTCTTCAAGTCTCAGTATAAGTTCTCTGTAAAACGGGGCCAAACACTATTGATACAGGGTCATTTTGAGGTTTAAATGAAATAATGCATAAAAATGATGCTTAAAATGCAGCAGAAATACTCAATAAATTTATTGTTGTTGTTGTTAGATTCGTGCAGTTGTGCTTTTTCAGAGCTAGGCAGGAACACGAGGGGCAGGGCGGGGCAGTGTTTCAAAAGAAACCCCAGGGTTAGGACCCCCAGCCTCCAGATCCCTCCACAGAGCCAGCAGGAGCTGGCAGGTCACTGCCTCATGGTCACATCAGCCCCGAGAGGTCAGGTCGCCTTACCTCGCTCTGCAACTGGTGAGCTTTCTTGGCACAGCTGAGCCTCAGGTCTTCGGCCAAGGAAGTGTGCTGGGGGAGCGGGTGTCTGTAGTCCTGGTCGCTGGCCAGGATCTGAGCCTTTTTGGCATGCACCAGGGTTACCATGTCCAATGGCAGATGGAACTGTGCCTTTGAGTGTTCAAAGCCTTTCTTGTAATTCACCTAGAGGGGCAGACAGATCAACAGTGGCTATTTCAAAGCCACCGCTTGCATCAGGACCATGAAGAAGAGCCACTGCAATGCCACTGTCCCCGGTGAGCCCGGGAGACGTTCCTGGCAGGGCCAGGGCTCCTTTCTTGTGGGGACTGACCTAATAAGCAGGACTCCTCTCCAGGTCCTGACGCTCTCCAGGTCCTGACGCTCACCAGGTCCTGACACCCACCACCACTAGCTCCTGGAGGTCACTGATTGCGATGACAATGGCCCATGGTTCCCCAGTTGGGGAAATACAGAAGTTCAAGGGACAGATAAAATGGCAATGATTTCCTTGCTCAAGACGTGAGCTCTTCCCATTTTCCAGAGGCCAGAGGATGCATGGCCAACCTGAGCCCTAGCACCATACTTCCTCCCTTTTACCTTCTTGGGTTCAGATTTTAGATACCAGGGAGTTTCCTCTCAAGCTAGCTTACGAAGAGCTTCTTCAAAGCATCAGCTAACCTAATGGGAAATCTGGGAGCCAGGAGCAGTGGATGGATGCTTGAAGCCAGTTCTGAGGGGTGGCTATTCCCAAGAGCCCAACATACATCCAGAGGGAGAAAGGGAGAGACCCATTTCCAGAGGCCAAGCTCCACTACAGTCTTTGGAAGAGCTGTCTGCAGGTCTGTGAGGCTCACTCAGTGCTTCTTGGGAGTCAGATGCATAATCGCCAGCTCTTTCTCCTCCATCCTTCCCACATCCTCCCCGAAGCTCCAGCCACTCCTGCCTCACCTCCCAGTCCCACCTCTGCCATTTCTCTCCTCACCCCTAGCATAAAGCCAAGGACAATTCCTGTGCAACCCCATGTACTTAGGTAGGCCCCCAGAAAAGAAAGGGAAAAACAATGTCAGAAAAGGGGAACTGAGGCAGAGAACATGTGAAACTGTGGAAGGAGTGAGATGTGGAGCTGGTACTGTGTCCTGGCTCTGCCCCTTTCTAGTTGATCTTAGGCAAGGGACTGAGCCACTCAGAGTCCAGGTCTCCTTATCAGTAAACCCAGGATGAACAACGAGATGAACTTCCTAGAGATAGTCTGATGGTTAAATGAGACACTGCATGTGAAAGTGTTTGGTCCTCTGTAACAGTGTTGGCCACATATCAGATTTCATCACTGCCACGAGCCAACTTGCATATGTACAGGGAGAGAGTGTACACGCACACGTGCCAGCACCCGGAGGGATGAAATCAAGGCTTGCAAATTCAGATGCCTCTGGGAGCCAGACAGGCAGCACGCATGAGTGAAGGAGGAAGTGGGGCCCGCATGACCAGGAGAGCACACGGCCCTTCTCAGTGGAGCTCTCAGTGAGCAACTTCAGCTGGAGCCTGGAGGAATCCAGGTCCAACTTCTGGCCAGAAGTTTAAAACTTTTACATAAAACTATCCATTTTTAAAGGTTTGCAGTTAATTCACTCTGCAGTTCAAACAAAACACCTCTGCAGTCCAAATGTAGCCTCCAGGCCCCCATTTGTGGCCATTGGTCAAAATCATAAAGTGCCCAGCCCGCAAGGGAGCTGAGGGGTCAGCTAGCTCAAATTCTCACTTGACCGAGGGAAGAAGTTGAAACCCAGAGAGGCCAACGGACCTGACCGTGCCACAGAGCTAGTTAGGACAGAGCCAGTACCCACAACCAGAAGGACAAATGACATGAGTTGGCTGTGCATTTTCGAGGTATGTGTGTGTGGGGGGGTTAGCTCCATTGCATTTTCTCCCACTTACTTCACTCTGCAGCGAGCTCGCGTACACGGAATGCGCAAGGCTGATATCGTCTTCCAAGCTCCGGGAGCCAAGCATCTGCCCTTTCATTTTCTCAAATGCCTCTTTGTATTTGTACTAAAGGGAAAGAGAGCAGGAGAGAGTAACAGCTCGGGGACAAGGGACACAGAATGGAAGAGGTGGGTATTGGGCGACAATGTTTTGTTCTTTTGACAGTAACTGGGTGAGTTAAAAGAAATGCGTGGGAGTCGTCAAAAGGCCTATTCTTTCATATGCAAGACTCCCAATGACTAAAGGGCCGGGATGCGAAGTGGCAGGACGAGTTAGCAGAGTTAGCACGTGGGCGGCCCACGCTGGAAGAAGAAGGTGCATTGTTAACAGTCTCTTCACATGGACTTGCTTTAGGAAAATGCTTGGTGGAGGGTGCATTTCATCTGCCCAGAGTCCATATGTACAGGCCAGCATCTGGCTTTGTACCCCAGCAAGGGCATTTTTTGTTGTAAAGTATGTTCTTTCTCACTGGCCGTTATCTGACTGCCCTAACACAGTCAGTTGGGAGAGGAGAGGATATGATTCACAGGCGAAAGAAAGCTGGAGTTAGGGGCAAAAGGAATAAAAATTGGTTAGTATTAAACATTGTCACAGTAAAGGAGGTGGATGCTCACGTCACTTATGATTTCACCAGAAGCCTTT
The DNA here is from genome assembly GCF_004115265.2 of Rhinolophus ferrumequinum. Lineage (NCBI taxonomy): Eukaryota > Metazoa > Chordata > Mammalia > Chiroptera > Rhinolophidae > Rhinolophus > Rhinolophus ferrumequinum. The sequence goes on along the minus strand of NC_046299.1, from coordinate 14,319,474 downwards.
GCTGCCTGGAATGGAATGGCATCCAATCTCAGTTTGTATCCACCATCTCGAAGTTTGCTCCAGGATTCCTTATACCGTGTCTGTTGGGAAGGCGTGCACAAATAAAGACGGGTATGTGACCTGGTGGTTTACCAAACGCCCGTTACCAGAATGGGAATCTGGTTTGTTGTGGAGTTTTTCTCCCATTTGGGAGTCAGAGATCACTGAGGCTTAGCAAAAATCAACAAAGAGCTGGATCCTGCCTCATGCCCACCCTTGGAGGGAAGAGCCAATGATGGGGCAGGGGAGGGAGGCGTTAAAGAGTAAGAGCTATGGACTCAGACTGACTCAGATTTCTCTGAGCAGCAAGTTGATTGGAAGAAAGAGGCGTGCGGTTGTGTGTGCATGGCTCTTAATGTGGGATAAAGAGAACTCAGCTGTCTCTATCACAGACTAGGAAAGGGGGTCCCGATAGAGCCCATGGAGGGGAGGGCTTAAATCCTCCAAGTCTCTCCTTGGCACAGCTGCTGGATATGCTCATCTATATTCTGATGCCCCCGTATTCCAGCCCCTCAGTACAAATGCCGTTGGTATTAAGGCAGTTTTCTGAGTCTCATTCTTATAAATGATCTTGACTCTTCTGCAGGACCAGCTACCAGCTATATAATTTGCAGGGCACAGTGCAAATGAAAATGTATAAAAATACCACAAATTTCAAAATGGTGACAGCAGAGGATCAAACCAAGCGCGGGGCCCTTGTGAGCAGAGAATGCTGAGCAACTAACTGCCATCGGTCCCCTGATCTCACTAATTACAACCAGGGCCCTTCCATCAGCTCACCTCACTGATATTCATGGCATTCAACTTGGCCAGCAAGACTTCAGGGATGTCGGCAGTCTGCGTGTAATGATGCTTGATGTTTTCTCCTTGTTCCTTGTACAACCTCTGTGGGTGGAGAGAAGTTTGGCATTAAACCCAGAAGCCTCCCCTATGCAGCCGTCAGCCACGCTAAACTCCAGGAGACAGGGGTGCTGCAGCTGCCACCTCCCCATAGAGACAGATCACGGGTGCCCTGCCCCCACCCAGATTTCACAGCTAGCACGGTGACACATGCTCATTCTCTCCCAAGTTCTACTTCTCAGCTCAGAACATGATCGGCTGAAACTTTCCCTCCGTTAACGTTCCACTTGCAGCACATTGCTGCTGAGATGGGTGTCAAATGAGAAATGAGGTCTAGTTAACATCCGGTAATTCTGTTATTAACTATAAGATAGGAGAGGGCATCAAAATTCAGGAGGCATGAGAGAAAATGGCTCTTCCACAGGTGAGCTTTTCCCTGGACTGACTTCAATCCTTATTCCCCTCTCCCATCTCAAGGATTCTTCTGCTAATCCACGTCTCCTGGATGGGTCTGGGGCCCTACTGTCCCAGAACTCTGATTTGGGCTGATGATATTCTAGTAGTTAGAAATGACACAGACAGTTGGCATCAGACACCAGAGAAAGTTTCAACGGGGCTTTCTTCCATCCCAAATCTTATCAGATGTGTCCAAGTTTCTACGTATCACAGCAGTGCCCCCTAGAGCTGGTTAGGGTAAGGAAGAAGCAGGTTCTTTTGTTTTCCTTCGTACAAAAGTTCTTGTTTCTCAGAATCCAATTCGATTCTGATGCGCTGATAATCAAGAAATGATAAATTCCTAAACCCGTAAGTTTGTAAATCATCCCAAAACACGTTCTGTCTGGCAGGCGTTCAGGCCATTTCAGAATGCCTGTCAAATACAGCACAACCAGAATAATTTGCTCAAGCGGGAAACAAGGGAGAGAATTTTGAAATGCCTCCCTCCAAGGTTTGTAAATTTTCCTTGTGGTAAGCTGAATGGTTTAAAGATATTTAAAAGGCATGTCTGCCCTGCACAAAGGGCTGTGGGCTTCTCAAATTAGCCCAACATGGTTAATTCATGTCCTAAAGTGAAATTTTATGGGACTTCGTCATTCAAATTAGTCTCCAATGAACCCTGCGCTGAAAGGACAAAGGCCAGCTCTTGGTTTCACATTAAAAAGGCAAGATGGGAAATGGCTTGGAGGTTTAGTCTATTGTACATACATTAGACCCAAATCATTTTCAAAGTCTCTGGGAAATTCAGCGAGGAAGAATTCCTGCCCTCAGGTCCCAAGGAGCCCTGAGCATGGCTTCAGTGTTCCAATTACCAAGAATTTCACCCAAAAGTTCCAGTTCGGAAAATGATGATGTAAAACAAAAGGAGAGGGGGAAAGGGCCCACCACAGACAAATCTTTGCGACATGCAAATGGGAAGGAATAGAGCATCAGGGCAGTGGGGTGGCAGAGCCCCAGTTGGCATCCTAGGAGTGGTAACACCCCATTTGCATCCTAATGAGGAAGCACCCCACTAAGGTGCGCCTCAGCAAAGGACAAGAAGCTCCTTCATCCTTAGAACAACAGAAGGAGCAAGCCAAGAACCCCTCGGCTTCAATCGCAGTGTTGAAAGAAGAGCCCACTCTTAGAGTCATAATGTATATACATTATCGCTTACATCCACTGCTTGGGTATAACTAATTCTGGCCTGGACCATCTCCGGAGTGTCTTTAATACTGGTAAACTTCAAAGCATCTGGATGCTGACGGTACTTCTTCTGTTGAGCAGAAAAAGATCAAAGCTGTGAATTTTATGCTGCTCTTTCATGCCATTTGAAAGAGAAAATCATAGGTTGCTTGAGATTAGAGTGAATTTGTGAACATAATTATTATTCCGCTTCCTCCATCTTTACATCCTAGGTGCCTTCCGGTTACTATTTGTTTCAATTTAAGAATAACCTCATGTCAATTAACATTAAAGTATTTCTACCTGGTACAAAGAAAATATCTCAAAATTAGGTTATAACAGTAAAATACTGTGGGATATACGCTTAGGAAAGGATTTTTTAAATAATATGTATATAGGCTTCAAATACTGTCTTAGAGTTGTTTACATATCTTCGTTTAGGTCTCCCAATTCATAGTTACATTTATCGATTAAAGCTTTTCATGAAAGGACTTGGTAGAGATTATCGCAGTGAAAACCCTGGTGTTTAACAGTTGGTAATCACACACTGTCCAGTCACTTTAGAACCTGGTTCCGTTAACATATGCAGTCATTTTTTAAAATGTTACAACAACAAGAAAAGGGGTGATATGATTGAAAGGAATCATCATACAATTGGAAAGATACTGAAACAAACAAAAAAAATTCAATTTCTGGCAAAGACCTAAGAACCCAATTTTGATTCTAAAAATCATGCTGACATTAATTCCTCTTTTTTTTTTTTTTCCAGTCAGAGTACATTTCCAGGGGACTGGAACAGTTGTGATGTTAATGGAATTATGCAGTGTATCTTTTCTCAAATCGAATAATTATTTTATAAATACTTCCTCGTTTATCGGGTTGGATTTTTGCATACTGGGGTGTCTTATGCAGACACGGGTCTATATCCAGCCAAATGTGGCCCATCACTTGTTTTTGTAAACAGAGTGCTATTGGAACACCACCACACTCATCCATTTATGTATTGTCTGGCTGATTTCTGCTATAGTGGCGAGTTGAGTAGTTGTGACAGAAACCACGTGGCCCACAAAGCCAAAAATATTTACTATCTGGTCCTGTCCAAAGAAGGTTTGCTGACTCCTGCTTTAAATGATAGGTGTGTGTGCACTTGTAGCTCTTTCAACAGTACCTTGCATGCTGTCTGAAAATTAAAAGGTGCAACGCAATTTGACACTAAACCAGAAGCACGACAAACTGAAATGAGATGGTTGGGAAAAGTTGCTAAAAGATGCCTTGACTTACTGAAGTTTGAGGACTTGTACGAAGCATGGAAGGTAAGCAAATTTGTTGAGTAAGTTTGCAAAATGAGGTGGAAAATGAAGACCACCGTGGGATAAATGGCTCCAGAAAGAACCCTCGACTACCAGACTTACATGCATGAGGGAATCGTCTTGAAGTCTAAATTACATGTAGAATGGTCTTTATGCTTTGTGTCCTTGTATGACTGGGTGCGATATTGAGAGTTTGGGATCATGAACCCTCAAAGCGAAATGTTTGCTCCTGTAAATTTGCCACATGCATCCTCCTAAGAGGAACTTTCTTTAATTACACGGAAGTACCTAGGGTAGTACAGTCTCCACTGAGCTCCCAGGGTCTTCTGAGCCTTGGATGTTGACTAACATCCTAAAAATTAGGCCAATCAGAGTGAGCCCACTTTTGATATCATTTCTGTGACATGTCCGGTAACTGGAATGTTCTCCTATGGGAAAGTAACAACGCTGGGCAGGTGTGATTGAAAAACCAAAATAGGTGCCTTTCTTTTCTAACTGTACATTCCATCTCCTCCTCAGACTCAAACAAGGTCCCATGGGGCTCACTGCCAAGGCTGAAGTCTTCTGGGGCTATGGCCACTGTGGTCTCCTCCCCACCCAGAAAAGTCTAGAAGGACGAGTCTACTCCGAAGGCAACTACACAAACGCTCACTTGCCTTCTGAGCAAGTCCCTCCCCAAACAGCCATGAACAGAGGTGGATGTGGGTGGTTGGAGGGTGTGCAGCCTCTTTGCGGGCGTGCGCCAAGGACAGCTTCCTGGTGTGTCTAGTCCAGTGGCTCGCCACCTTTCAGCACTGTCTGGAATTATTTTTGGTTGTCACAACTGGGCACAGGGTGCTACTGGCATCTAGTGGGCAGAGGCCAGGGATGCTGCCAAACATCCCACACGGCCCTGGACAGTCCTCACAACAAAGGATTAGCAAAATGTCAACAGTGTTGAGATTGAGAAACCCTGATCTGCTCAATGAGCCGGTCCTAAAATGTGAGGATATGGCTCTTTTTATAAGCGGAGTGCCTTAGGGTGCAGCTAAGGCAGCTACAAGTAGACAGGAGTGAGATTTAAGTAGAAGTGAGACCCCCGCCAACAAGAGAGAGCTGCGTCACGTGTTCGATACCACATGACTATTCAAAAACTGTTTACACTGTGGCAGAAAGAAAAATGGAGAAAAGACGCATAAGGTCACAAAAGGGCTTTCTGGGAGCAATAAATGTGTCTTTTCATCATCTCTCCCGTGTTGCTTCATTAAAAAGGTAAGTTCATGGGTAGCAATTGAGCTCCCGTTTGATTGCCATTATTATTTATCATATCATTTGTCACCCACTTTGCTTTTGCTGGGGCTCTGTGGGCCCCTACTGGTGTGTGTTTGGTATGTGGTTTCTCTCTAATTACCAGCCTGAGTCTGGGTTTTGAGGCCTTTCATGTAGCTTTGCCTTTTTCTTTGCCTTTTGAGTGGAAATTATTTTAATTTTATACAGAAATGCCACACGCCTAATGCAGCTAGGCCTGTTGCACGCTGTCAGGAAATCTCACCTCGCTAATGAGTTCTCCTGCCTTCTTCGCCTGTTCCACATTTAATGACCCGGTGGCGACCCAGCCGGTGCCTTTCATCCACTTCACATCTGCCCTGTATTGGTTCTGACAAAGGAGAAAGGAGGAAAAAAAAAAAAAAGTCAGGCCATTGTTGGTGCACAGACATTTAAAGGGCTATTAACGGCTCCTGATGTACCCTTGGTGCCAGCTGAGTCAAATGAGATGCCACTTTTGTCTTATCCGTTTCTGCACAGTCACAGGTGAGGTCCCAAAATGTAAATTAATTTCTTCTTTAATTGGAGCTGTCCTGATGATGGTGGCTTTAGGCCCCGCCCAACACTGCTGGGGAGGGTTGGGAGGAGCAGAATCAACCTTGTCCCTCATTACAGACTCATGTCTACCTCGGAAAAAGGAGCGCCCTCATTGTCTGCTTTCCCCATTTTCTTGTTTAAAATGACATGCAGGGGAGAAGAAAATGAGAATTCACAACAGAACCCAGGTGGGGAGCCATTTGAGGGAATTTCACAAGACACCCGAGGCTTCCCGCAGTGCCAATTCCTTCCTACACACCTCGGGGCAGGGCGGGTGTGTGTGTGTGTGTGTGTGTGTGTGTGTGTGTGTGTGGCGGGGGGGTTTTCTCATTTCTTTACTTGCCAATGAAGGAGTAGTTTTAACGGAAAGCCATTTAATTGGACACTTTCCTAAAACTAGCATATCCCCTATCTATCCTGAAACAGTTCCACCTGGAAGGGTGTGTCTACACGGCCCCCACTCCAGCCCCTGTGTAACAGGCTGGCTGCAGCTGCTCTGTGTTTTCAGTTCACCTACTTCCTTGTAGAAGAGTCAACCAAAGATGAAAGAAAACAGAACCAGACGGGGAATATAAGGAAAAAGGGAAGAGGGTTATTGGGGATTAGCGAGCTGATCATTCTAAAAATGGGGCCTACGAAATTTGGACCGAGTATCAGAGATGCTCTCCCATAGGACGCCACCATTAAGAATGTCACAAATACATCCCCCACCCCCATCCCAGCAATAAAAAAAAAAATAATAAAAAAAAACAAAAAAACATAGAAAACACATGTAGATCAGAATTCCAAGGAGAAAAAAATAGCTTCTGATTTCCTGTTTGGTCATATAGAATTTATGACGGGCCTCGTTTGAATGAAGAGTTAAACCACAAAGAAATGAAAATGTTTCCATTTTGAGATCCAGAACTAGGGATCCCATAACGATAAACTATGATCTTGCAGGGTCTGGGGAAACCCTTGCACCGATACGAGCACACACGCACGTGCACACACACATAGAGCTTACATCACTCTGTAAACTGTAAGCCTTCTTGGCCCACTCCACCTTCATATCTGTGGGCAGAGCCGTAAAGTCATGCGACGCCATCTTGTAGCCTATGTCTGTGGCTAAGTGTTGAGCCTTACGAGCGTGCACAAGATGCAGCATGTCCAGGGAGACGTGGCACTGGGACCTGGTGTCCTCGAAGCCCTTCTTGTACTCCAGTTCACTCTGCAGCTTGGACATTTGCAGCGAGTGGCTCATTTGCGAATCCCCCTGGGCATCCTTTGCCCCAATGAGCTTCCCTCTGCACCTCTCATAATCTTCCTTGTACTTCACCTACAGGAGAAGAGGACAGCAGGGGCACGTGCATGAAAGTTCAAACAAAGCCACACAACAGAATCCTATTAGAATTAGTGTCACAAAAGTTCGCCGCCTTTGAACAACCGATGGATTTCCTTTCATCAAACAGTGAAGTACAATATTACTGCTCATTATTCTCTTTTCACCCCAGCTGCCAGAAAACTCAGAGCCAAACCGAATGCTCAGCTATAGAACAGTCTTCTCCCAACAGTCTGCTGAAATTCCATCTTTTGTCTATATTACTTGAGGTCCCTGTTTCTGGATTTATTTTTAAGTGGCCTGTTGCTTTCACTGAAAGCCACTTTAAAATCCTTTTTGGTTAATAGTTGAGAACATTATAAATAAAAAGTCATGAAATAAAAAAGACACAGAATATCCAAAATACAATTGTTGCTTGAGAAAGGAGCTCAAATTAAAAAATAATGGAGACACATAAATATTTAGGAGGATGGGGAGCAAAAGGGAACGTGTCGACCTAAAACAAACAAAAAAAAAGCACTAGGCCACGAGTAATGAGGATCAGAAGAAAGAATACATATGGAAATGCTTTAAAAAGTGTAACAGGGTACCAGTGTGTGGCATTATTTTCAACATTATCATTACTGTGGCCATCAGGAGACTCTGGCTCTATGCTGACAATAACAACGACAGTGTCACCATCTGCCACCATTTACTGAACACGTACTACTATGAGCCAGGCATGGTATAAAGCTGCGCCACTCAACCTGCACCTGAACGCCAGGGCTGGTTTGAAAAATGTTACCAGCTGATAACATAAGGAGCTTGTGTCGGAATGTAAACAACTCCATCACCAAGCCACTGTTTAGTTCAGCTGATATCTACATATATTTATGTATATATAATATATATAGATATACAATGTAAATATATAATACATATACATATACTACATGATATGTATTGTATATATAGTCTGTATATATGTGTGTGTATATACATACACATATACATATATGTATACGTGTGTGTGTGTGTGTGTCTGTGTGTGTGTGTGTGTGTGTGTACACAGCAGAATTCGTGGGGGTTTGTACAAGATGGACACCAACTCACCTCACTGGCCAGGTCCCTCTTGGCTTTGGCTGCCAGGAAGGCCAAAGAATCAAGACGCAGTTCAAACCCTTTCGCCTTCTGGTTTTCCCAGCTGCTTTTATACAGTTTCTAAGGGGATTTAGGAGAAGAGAGATCATCCTTATGCGAGAGGGGGCCCCTAGACTCCGTAACGACCTCTCTAGGAGACCCCAAGAGCCACAGAAACCCTATAGCCAGAATACAACCAGGGCTTCTTGTTCCTGCCTTAAAGCCTCTTCATACACATGGTTTCGATCAAAAAAGCAGAAATTGAACTCCAGAAGTTTTGAAAAAATACTAGGAGTCTTCATGAAAGCTCAAAGACATGCCAAAGGGATGACACGCACAACACACAGCAACGTTTCTAGAAAGTGTTCTCCACTTCTGTCCACACACCCCACCCAGCCCCGCAGCGGCCCCAGCTGCACTCTTTTCACTTTCGGTCCCCAACCTCTCTTCCCTTGGGCCTTTTCTTTACTCCTCCCATTTCCTGCCCTGCCTTCACCTCCGGATTTCAAGTTCTTTCTTCTGGAAGGCTCCCCTCCCTTTCTGCATGTGAATCCCTTTAGCCTTTGCTGCTCCTTCTAATTCACCCCTCAACCCATTAGTTGGATCAAGACCCCAAAGACTTGGGAGCTGAGTGGAAGAGCTTAAGGCCCTCCGTAGAAGACAGAGGTGGAAAGTTGGAACTATGCATACTTCTGTGCCTAAGAGTCAAACTACCCTGTGCACAGTCCTCCACGTACTTTCCATATATTAGCTCTGAAGCCTCATGACAGCCCAGTGAGGAAGGGACTAGTCTTCCTCTCATTGAACCAACTGGACAACTGAGAGCAAACAATTTACCCAAAGTCACATACCTAGTAAGTGGCAGAGCCAAAGATCAAACCCAGGCAGTCTGGAGCCAACGTCTGAGCTCATACTCACCACCCTATGACACTGCTCTTATGCTCTTGCAACTCCGACCCTGGAATAACCTCGGCCCCCTACCCCAACACATGGCAGCTCAAGTCCCCACCAGCTCATTCCTAGGAAAAGAGGTCCTCCCTGTAGAACACTGGTCAGGGACGAGGTGTGCTGGATGAGCTGTTTACAATGACCAGATGTGTGTAAGCTCAGTGGACACACCAGCACGGCTGGCGGGGTTTGCTGACCAGGTGCCTACACGGGGAAGCAGGGCCCATGGCTGTACCTCGCTGAGATTGGCAGCGTTGGCTCGGGCCTGTAGGAAGAGGGGCTCGTCTTTGCTGATGCTGTACTGATGGAGGGACTGCTCGCTTCCTGCCTTGTAGGCCACCTGTCGGGAGAGAGAACTGGGTTACGAGCAGGTGGCAGGCGCGAGTGGCTGGCATGGCAGCACTCGGGGGTCTTTACGTCTGCTTGGCCCTTCTGTGACGTGCCTGGGAAGTCCATTACCAAACCAACCAGACCAGACACCGGCCGGCAGGATACAGTAAACGAGGCTTAAGGCATTAAGGTGATGAGAAAAGGACAAGCAGCAGTGAGGAGCTGAGAGAAGAATGTGGCCAGGGGACCAATCTGAAAACCACTTGAAGGTTTTGTTCCCACACCTTTCCCTTGGGAAGGCATCGACTTCCCCAAGCTGTTCTTGCGCACGCTATCCACGGCCTCAAAAAATAGCCCACCAGAGGGTTCAGATGAGCAGACTCCCCAAGTAGGAAAAATAAGAAGCATACTCTGCCTCCTGCACCCCTATAATGAATCCTACTGCATTTGTAGGTTCCGACACCTGGAAAGTGGGCAGCGACCAAAAAGAATATGAGTGAACATCTCTGCGGAAAACTTGTCACTCTTGCTCTTTCTCTTTCCCCTTCCCTCCCACCCCCTTAGCAACAACTTGGGTTGCTAAGTTGAGTCTGAGTTATGTTGAATGCATCCTTTCTAGCAGGTATAGCTGGACCTTTAGGATAGAAAGCTAGAAAGATTCTGGCCAGACTGTAGCAACTATATAGCACCTACTGGGTGCAGGTATACAGCACATGCTGAATAATGAATGTGGGGTTTCATTGCTCTGCCTCCCACATCTGAGCTCAAGTGGGCATGAAAGGCACACAGCCCACAAGCAAGAGTTATCTTCCTCCAAGATAATTCTCTGCTGTCCAGAATTATGGAGTCTCTGGTGAAAGACAGAAGAAAGAGAAAGAAAGAAGAAACTAGGCGATACTGAAAGCTGCACATGAATAACGTCAGTGGGCATCTATCCCCGACAAGCAGGGAAAAGTGTGGTGGGTGAGGCAGCACGGCCTGGTGCCCAGTTCCCAGAGACAGCCTGGAAGCCTGTGGGAAGCTGGGTCCTGACTATTTAAAGGGATGGTTCTTTGGTTCCTGGATTTTGTCTGGGCAGCTCCTGCAATTGGCTCAGGGGTTCCCAGGCTCGTGACACAGCAGCGTGGTGGAGAAAGAGCAGCCCAGACTCACCCCGCTCTGCAGCTCCTGGCTCTTCTTGGCGTGCTCCATCTGGGAGCTGTCGGCCACACTGGTGAACTTCATCTCGTCCACCCTCTGCCTGTAGTTTTTCTGTTTCCAAAGAAAAGGGGCCCGATAGCACTGGGATTAAGCTGCGCCCCCCCCAAACCCCCGCCACCACCACCACACACATAGGCACATATACACACGTATACTTTCTGTGTCCCAAGCATCTCCTTGTGGGGTGGGGGGATGTCCCAGCTAGTCCTGCAGCTTACACAGGACCACACACACCTGAGACTGCCTGCTCTGCTGAGACTGGTCTAGCTGCTACTAGTGAATGGGGACTTGAAGTTCTCCCCCTTAGTAAATCCTGTATTTCACCAGGTGCCCTGGGATGTGCCCATTTTATAAGTCTAGGTCTGACGCAGGGGAGAGTGAGGTGTAGGGAAGGTGGACTTGACAACCATAAAGACCAAGGTCCAACTCTTGCCAGCATCATGACCTTGGTCACGTCACTTAATCACCTGAGCCACTCGTGCTTTGACTACACAATGGGGAAACCAATGGGAGCGGCCTCACTCTGGGTGGAGTGGAATCCGCAGGCAGGATAAGTGCTCACTGCGTTGGCCATCACCGCTATTCATGGTGCTGTCAGGATTATGGAGGAGCCATCTGCTCTAAGGACGGGTAATGACAGGAGCCACAGACAGAGGGCGGCAGCCAGCTGGATTCACCCTCACAGTCTCTTAGTGTTCCAGATCACTGAGGTCTTGTCCTCCCCGTGTCCCCATCTCACAGCCACAGACTAATTGGCAACATGTCACATGTGCTAATTCCGTCCCTCACCATGGGACTTCTTGTCCTCAGGGGTTAGTTCCTCTGGCTTTTCCACTGGACTCGCCAAAGTTGATGGCACAGGTGGCCGCTGAGAATGGCTTGTTGAAGCAAAAGCTTCACGTGGTGGGGAGATTAGAGATGAGCAAATTCCCCAGTGCTATTGGCAAGAGGGTTATAGATACCAACTGAACCCCAAATAGGGACAGGAATATTGAAAACTCTTAGATTTCTTCCCTTTAGGAAAAAAAAATTCTGGAGTAAATATTCCAGAGCCTTGTAATCTCCGTTTTAGTTCTAGTGTGTTGAATGGGTGAATTTCGCCACATAATTGAAGGAAGTTGCATGGCCCTTTCCATGGTTGGAAATTCACAGTCATCCCAGATTCTACATTGGTTAAAATACGTAATTGACGAGCCAAGAATCCACTCTGCACAGAACACACCAGCGATATTAAAAGGGGGAAGGAGATGATGTCTTCCTGGCCCTCAAGGAGCTTAACAATTAGTAGGCACAGGAAGTGAGACAGAAATGGACACTCCTCAGGCTGAATTCATTCCTCAGGCTGATTGGGGCCCCTCACTGCACCCCTGTCCAAGACAAATGGGGCACCTGGATTTTAGCTGGTCTCAAAGAAGCTAAGTAATAGGAAGCCTAAAGGGTCACTGTCTTCTCTCTACCTTCCTTACTTACATATTCTAGCTGGAATGCGTCTGTGTCGCAGAGAAGGATGAGTGCCATAGGAAAATAAGAATAAATAACAAAATGGGCTTTGGGGGTACAATATTGCTTAGCGGGGCATTGGCTCAAACACTGGATACAGACACCAGCTCTGCTACTTCCCGGAAGTGCGACTACGTCTCACTCTCCTCCTATGTAAAATGTGTGACTCACGTAGGGCTGTGGTGAGCAATAAATGAGCAATATGTACGTAACGCACTCAAGGTGGTCCATAAATGGCAGCAATGAGTACATAACTATTATTGGTCCACAACTGGCAGCTACGACCATCACTATTATTACCATTTGCAAAAGAGATGCTGACTCAGCCTTCCTGGCCCCAAAACAAGAATCCCCTTTGACCATCCCAAACACAGCTCCTAAAATAGTCACATTTCCATATCAAATGCCCTTTAAAAGTCCTCCTCTGTCCGCTGCCAAGGCAGCTTTCCACAGTGCAAAGAGAACCAGGCTCAGAGCCACAGGGACTTTGGAGGGTAGCCCGTCCAACCTTCTCGTTTTTATGCGAGAGAAAGGGGATCCAAAGGGTTGAGACACTTGCTCGAAGTGTGCAGTGAGTTTAAGGCACAAGCAAAATGAGAACGCTGACCTCCAAATGTCCTGCACAACAAACACATGCTTCTCCCGTGCTAACTGTGTATTGCAACCCTTCTGAACTATTCTTTGGATGCAACTGGCTACTTCAAGTAGATTGGTAGGCTTCTTGCAAATACCTCCCCAGGAAGTTTAAGGGTGCGGAAGGTTAGTTCAGGGAGCTACAGGTGCAAAATGAAGACATACTCCTCTGAGTCACACCCAAAATAAGTCTGGGGGTTGGGGAGGGGGCACCAGAGGAAAAGATCACGGCTAAAAGCCAGGGGCCCAGGCTCAGGTTACCTCGCTGACCAGTTGTCCGGCCTTCTTGGCCTGTTCCAAATTGAGACTGCCCTCTGTCAGCCACCCCACACCTTTCATCCATGCCAGGTCAGCTTTGTATTGTAGCTACAAGAGAAAAACAGAGCTCTAATCAGACACACGGGTGCAGACTGGGCAAAGTTAAGGGGAATGTCAGGGAAACCCTTGCTCCTGTGTTTGTCTTCCTAGAAGAACGGCTCCCTACTCTTGTATAGTCATATAGGCAGAACTCTACTTGGGGTGGAGGACGGGGGCCCCCTGTTACCAGAAGAGCATGTCCTACCTTAACGCTGAAACGGCACAACCTAACCGAAAAGAGGGCTTTGCAGACTTTCTGACCAAGTACCCTCTCTGCCAACCTGCTACATTTCCAAGATTTACTTACTGTTGCCAACATTTGACTCCTCTGCTTATCTTGACTTTCATCACAGCTCTGAGCCCCAACCCTCCACCCTTTAGTCTCCACTGTCTCAACTATCTCTGTATCTCTACCTCCCCATCCAGGCTCCCTGGGCCTGGCACAGCGCCAGCAGTTCTTCCTCCACGTTATGTCACAGACTCATGCACAGGTTCAAAATCACTCTGAAAGTGGCACTGTATCCAATTGCAAGAGATGCATGGGGAGAACTGGCAATGTGTGAGGGCTTACCTCACTCTGGAGCCCATAGGCTTTTTTGGCCCACTGAGTCTTCATATCTTCAGGCACCACAGTGTATTCGTGCAGTTTTTTCCTGTAGTCCAGGTCACTGGCCAGAGCCTGGGCCTTCTTAGCATGTGTGATGTTGACCATATCCATGGGCAGGTGGAAATGGGTCTTACTCTCTTCAAAGCCTTTCTTGTATTCAACCTTGAATGCAGCAAAACAAGGCCCATTACTTAAAGCCTGCCTTTGCAGGAGTTATGTGCAAACACAGGAAAGAAGCCCAGGGTTTCCTGAGAAACTGGCACTCTGGGCAAGGCCACCTGTCTGTCAGAAAGATGGGACCCAATTCCTGGCCAATTCTCTGTAAGGAGACGGTGCTGAGAAGCTGAGGTTCTACACTACTTTGTCTCTGGATGGAATGCCTCCTACCAATCCTAAATGTTTTTACCTGGCTACCCCAAGAGGCAAACACTCTATCCATGTCTTCTGTACAAGCTTTAAGAAGCAGAATAACAAAGCTTGGGCTCCAGAGCCAGAGTAGCCTGAGTTCAAACTTGATCTGCCTTTTGCCAGCTGGATGACCTCTGGAAAGTTACAGTACCTCTCTAAATGCTCATGTTCCTCAAGGGACTATTGTGATAAGTAAACAAAATAGTAGGTGACACCTGCTTGGTGCAGCGATTGGCATATAGAAAATGCTTAACAAATGTTAGCAATGAGGATGGCAATAATACTGGTGATGATTGATGGTGATGATGGTGGTGATGGTAATGATGATGATGGCAGTGATGGTGATGATGGTGATGGTGATGATGGTGGTGACGGTAATGGTGGTGATGTGATGATAGTGGTGGTGATGGTGGTGGTGATGGTGTTGGTGATGGTAATGATGATGATGGCAGTGATGGTGGTGATGGTGATGGTGATGATGGTGGTGACGGTAATGGTGGTGATGTGATGATAGTGGTGGTGATGGTGGTGGTGATGGTGTTGGTGATGGTAATGATGATGATGGCAGTGATGGTGGTGATGGTGATGGTGATGATGGTGGTGACGGTAATGGTGGTGATGTGATGATAGTGGTGATGGTGGTGATGTGATGATGGCAGTGGTGGTGGTGATGGTGGTGGTGGTGATGGTGGTGATAGTGATGATGGTGGTGACGGTGATAATGTGATGATGGCGGTGGTGGTGGTGATGGTGGTGATGGTGATGATGGTGGTGGTGATGGTGTTGGTGATGGTAATGATGGTGATGGTGGTGGTGGTGATGATAGCAATGGTAATGGTGATGATGGCGGTGACAGTGATGGTGCTGATGGTGGTTTTAGGGAAAGGTAATGTGCTATAGTAAAAGGAGAATGGTGCCAGTAAGTTAGAGTTCTAGGCTCTAATTCTCTACCTTTCCACCACTACGACTGACTACTATATAACTTTGGGCAAGACACAATCTTTTTGGCCCTAGATGCTCCAACTGCAAATATGAAATCCCATTTTGTTCTCTGTCTAAACTGAAGCCACATTCTCAATGCCTCTGTGTGCTTCACAGCTATGCCCTGCACAGGGCTTGTTCTATAGGCACATCCAAAATGGAGACCCACGTGCTAAGTCTCTTATTCTAGTCAAGCCATGGCTCCTTAATGACTCATCAGGTAATTATATCCGACTGCACCATAGGAGCAGTATAAGCTGGCCTCCCAGCTTGGATCAGGCAGTTGTAAAGCAGAAACCTAAAACTCATGTGTCCTTTTTAACTATTCAGCCTTGGCAGGGCACCAAGTCTGTCCCTTCTGGCAGAACTCTTTTTCGCCAAAGGATTTTAGTATGTGACATTTACTTAGGTTAATCTCCAGCCATTAGAGTTGTTTAGAAGGAGCGTCTTTTTGATTGGTGGGAGCCTGAGTGCCCTAGTCGTTTGCTAAATATTATGAGTATCATGTGTGTTTGTGACCACAAGAGTCATCCAGGACATCGCCGCAATAAGCAGGGTGCTCACTGTCTAACTCTCCCGGTAGAATCAAGCTCCATTAGGGAGGAACCTGCTCTGTGGTATTCATTCTCACAGCCCCCGTGTTTCCCACAGGATCATGCCCATGATCCTGTAGTCGCATGGTCATCTGTCAAATGAATAAATGGGACCAAACGTCTTTGTACCTTCATCAGGAGATGCTGGCCACCCTTAGGGGCCACGCTACTTATCTATTTTAAAAGAATAGTATTCCTTTGGCAACATAAAGAAATGGAACAAACATCTCACGCGAGCCAGGAAAGAAATTGTAGGTGGAAGTCAATAAAGATAACAGTCCCAGGTGAAGGAGGCCCAGGAAAAAACCTTCAAGTAACACACCGCTAAGTAAAGGGTGGAGGGGAGAAAAGCACGTACCTCGCTGCTCATCTTGGCAACGTGCAGAGAGTGCAGGAGCCTAGTGTCTGTCGTTCCCATGACTTTGCCTTTGGTTTTTTCATATTCTTCTTTGTATTTAATCTTGAGAGAAAGAAGAAAGTCTACTGTGAGTGAGAGAGAAACTTTGCCATCTCAGGGGCTTTGCTTTTAACAAGTGCAAGGGAGACCATTCTGAAAGAAACACCTCCTCGCCTTTCACACCCAGAAGATTAAAGTACTGTGATGTTTACAACATTAACAGTCTTTTTTTTTTTTTTTTTTTTTTTTTTGTCTTTTTTCTGCAGGGCCACTGACATTTTACCGGAACCATTTCTTATGCATTTCTGAGTTAATAAGAGGAAACCCACATTGCTAGCAAGCTCTCCGGAAGCTTTGGCGGCCAGCAGAGACATGGCATCCAGCTTCATCTCAAATCCTTTCCCCTTGCTCTTCTCCCAGCCTTCTTTGTATTTAACCTGACAAACAAAAGCACAGGTTGAATAGAGTCACTATCCATATTCCTGTCAAAAGTTGAAGAGAAATTAAGGGGGAGGAAAAAAAAAGTAAAGTTGGTTTTTTTGTCTATCTATAGACCAGAATCTTGGTGTTATTATCAAAAGGCTCATAGCGATTATTAAGACATTTAATTGATTCCGTAGCTGTTGGGCCATGCAGGGCAGTGGTAATGGGACAGGACAAAGAGAAGCCCTGTGTGCTCATCCTAGCTCTGGTGTTTCCTGATCACGTGGCCTTGGGCGAATTACTTTATGCCTTAGTTGACCATTTGCAAAAAGAATATCATGCCGGTAGTAACGTGTCTCAGAGTTGATATGAGAATGAATCGGATATAGTATATGAAAACAGATCTTAAGCTGGTAAAGCACAACAGAGATACAAGGTATTGATATTGACAACGTCATGGTAACAGCACCTACTGTTTAACGGCCCTTCTCTAAGTGCCTTCTACTCGTCAACAACAAATGTTCACATTAGGCCTGTGAGGCTCAGAGACATTAAAACCTTACATAGGGGTCATGGGTTAAAACTGGCCAACATCTGACTCAGGTGATCTGATACCAAAGCCCATGTCATTATGTCCCTACAAAAGTTAATTTCTGGGGTTATAACCATTGAATAAAACCATATGCAAATCGCCTACCTCAGTGCCCAGCATGGAACAAGTATTCAACAAACATTAGTTCCTTTTCTTTTCTCCTGCCCCACAAATCCCATCTAGAGCGAAAGCCAAATCCTAGCCCATTTGGGACTCCAGTAAGAATCCAGTGATTAAGATTGATTTTCTTAAAACTTAAATTTTCTCTACATAGCAAAGCTCCGGTCACCAGGATGATGATGATGGGGATGACGGTGATGGTGATGACGGTGGTGGTGGTGGGTGTGTCTATGTGTTCATGTACATGTGCTCAGATAATGAGAATTAAATTGCTATGATCAGCTTATCCCCGTGAACTACCACGTGCCAGCAAAATTCAAAATTATAACACGGTGGGTGCCTTGGATGAACCTCTTCCGTTAGCAGAATGGCCCTGGTTCATTGGGACTGCTATCTTCACGTCCACCTCTGTACATACGGCCACCCACGCTGCCTGCTTACCTCACTAAAGAGTTCGGCATTGGTTTTGGCCTTCACCAGCTGAGGTACATCCTGGGGCAATGTGTAATTCAGCTTATTTTTCTCATAGTCAGCGCGGTAATTCACCTGTTGAATTTAAAATAAGCCCGCAGGGTAAATGCAAAGTTTCTATATGGACCGAAGGAGAATTTCTGAGAGAACACTCTCTTTTTCACTTTCCTCTTAGACTCAAAGCAGAGAAGGAGTTTCTGGAAAAGTCATTTTACAAGGAAGCCTGTAATTTTATTTATGTTTTAAATTAACAGATTGAAAAATGTCGATGCAAAGTAAAACAACTCATAGACATTTGAAGTTGGGAGGTCACAAACGATTTCCCTGTAGCTACTTCACCAGCTCCTCTTTGAAGCACATGGGGAACGCAACTTAGTTTTTCAACTTGCTGCAGGGCTAAACAGCTTGCCAACATGCAGGGTGAATACTCAGAGAGAAATTATCGGATGCCTGCTCACACTGAGAAAAAGCCATCTTAAGTCACAAAGAAAGAGCCAACCAGACATTACGTGACTCCCAGTGGTAGAACAGAGCATCGCCCGAGAAGCAGTCTTACTCAGAAATTAAACCTGAACCTGATCAAGTCTATAGACCCAACCATTATTTTATAGGACATTTGGAGGCCAGAGGAACACAGGAAGTCCACATCGGGATGCCGTCGGCAAAGCTCAGACTGAGACAAATGTTACAGGATAAACAATCCGGTTTCTTCAACAAACAACTTGCAAGAAAAGAGATAAAGAAGAAAACCTAAAGATGAAAAGAGTCTTAAAAGACATATCAAGCAATCACAAAGTGTGGACCTTATCTGGATTCTGATTCAAACAAACTGTAAGAAAAAATTATAACCTTCTGAGACAATTGGAATGTCGAATGATAACTGAACATTGGTGATATTGAGAATTGCTGGTGTGGCATATTAAAATTGTGTAAATATGTTTAAATTTCTTTATCTTTTAGAGATTCATACGAAAATACTTATAGGTTAAATTGTATAACACCTGGGATTTTCTTCAAAATAATATAGGAGGGGAACGGAGTAGACGGGCATATAGTTGAAGCAAGACTGGCCATGAGTTGATAATTGGTGAAGCTGGCTGATGGATGCTCGGGGATTCATCACACTATTCTTTGAATGTATTTGAAATTTTCCTGAGCAAAATGTTTACATCGAGAGGGGTCATTTCACAATTGTAATAAGACATGTATCACCATTACTGAAAGTCAAATCCTTAGGGAGCCAGATGTCCAGAGGCCACAAAGCAATTAGCAGTCGCACATCCCCAGCAGAGCAGGTCAGGTCACTTACATGACTCAGTTGCTGGGCATTGATTTTGGCTTGCATGATCTGAGGCGTGTTGGTCACAGAGCTGTATTTCAACTTGTCGATGCTTTGCCTGTAGTTGACCTGGGTAAAAAGAGGCATGGGAAGATGTCACTCATACTTGTCTCTAAAATTTGCTGAGCTCTCTCCCCGTAAACCCAACAGAGCTGCAATTCTCAAATTACTAGAAAAAGTATCAAAGATTCCAACTGCAGACCAACAGACACTGCAAGCCCACAGATAGGAAAACAGTACATTGAAGAGCGAGTGACTTGAACAGGCAGCTCATAAAAGAAGCCAACTAAATGGCCAGTGAGCACAGGAAAAGGCGCTCATCCACGTCATAAATCGGAGAAATGCCTGGTAACACCGCAGCGAGACACCCCGCCACATACCCCTGAAGAGTGAAAATTTAAACCGAGGACAATACTAACTGTTGGCGAGACTGTGGAGCTGTGGGAACTCTCAGCACACTGCTGGCAGAAGGGTAGGTAGGCACAGGCACTTTGAGAACCTGTGAGGTTCTGGCATGGCTGCATCCCCCGAGTCCCAACAATTCTATTCCTCGGGGCATTCCCCCTGAAAATGCACCCCCGAGGTCAGTTCATAATAAGCAAGCTGGATATCAATACTTAGTGTACCTTTCTGTACATGTCTTATATTTCAAAAGAAAAGAGTTATTTTAAAGGAAAATAAAAATGAAGGAGAGACAAAAAGTCCAACCAAAGCTATTTGTATGTCTAAGCGGGAGGTGATGGAGCATGACGGCTCTGTGTGAGGACGCTCTTACCATGTCTTCACCCTGTACACCCAGCACTGGCCTGGCCCTCACTTCCACCTTGCCGGAGTCTCCAACGAAACTGTCCTAAGCTTGGCCCTATCATAAAAGATGTAGGCTCAGAGGAAAGGAGGGGAATCTCCAGGGCAGCCTGGTGCCTTGACTCTCTGGCTTCCTACTACTTCCAGATATGGAGGGCGAGGGAATTTTCTTTTGAAAGTACAATTTTCCCTTCAGAGAGTTAAGGATCCTTAGCCATTTGCACCTGAGGATATATTCATCCAATCATCTTATTTTCCTAAGATCCACTGCAGTGAGAACGGGAACTTGAGCAGAGAGGTAAAGGAATGTGTTTGGGGCCTGAGGGTAGGTAATAAAGGTGAGGGCTGAAGTGAGCTGACTGAGAGCCCAGAAACCTATACTGGTAGAAGTGGAGCCAGGAGACAGACAGGTGAAAGAAAAGAGGGGGAAGTTGTGAATGACGAATGGCCTGTTCCACAATTTCACCAAGGTTGCTCGTAAAGCCGCGCAAAGGAGGAAAAATGAACTCATCCCTAATCCTGAACTTCTCAGAGACGTTCCTGATCCCCTTTAAGTTCTCCTTCTGCTCATTCATTCATACATTCAGCAAACAGCCAGTGTTGACACTGCAGAGCCAGCAAACTCAGACACAGCCCTGCCCACGGAGCTATCTCGGTGGGGTCCCTGCTCCATGGACCCCGACCCGCTGGACACCCGAGCCTCCCCACCTACAGGCTCCAGGGTAGGCCCTGGCTGTGTTCAGTGATCACATCACCACTGAACACCCCACTCCGAGTCTTCACGCCTCTGTTAATGATTCAAGGAGAGGAGTTTTTGCACATTCTGAGTTTTGGACATGGGGTGTGTAGGGAAAACTAGGAAATCTAAGGCCATCTCAGTGCCAACTATTAATGAGAGTAGAGTACAGTGGCTTTCTGTTTTATTGCCCAAAGCCCGGGAGCCCTCCCCCACCCCCCCACCATACCTCACACAGTGTCACAGCTTCTTTAGGCCGAGGGTCTGTCTAAGAACTCCGCACCCCTTGGCTGCATCCCCACTACCTACTGCCATCTCTGTCCTGCCCCCACCTACTGCCGCTTGTCTCGCTCCTCGGGCAGTTGGCTCTGCCCTTCACAGGGGCCCACACTGCACTCTCCTACCATTTCCTTCGGCCTCAACTAGAGTCTGACGTCTTTGCCATTCTGTCTCCCTGCTGCTGCCACCTATGCCAGCAACCTGGGGGACGACACAAAGGTGCCGAAGTCTGTGAGAGCCAAAAAGACCACTAGCTGGGTACACGTGAGGCACTAGCCCAGGCCAGTGTTTGGCCTCGTTGGCAAATCATAAGGAGTGGTGGGGACAGTGGCAAAGGGCAGCCATCGCTACTCAGCTCGAGGAGACCGTAGTTGTGCATCAATGTGGGCAGAGTGGGGAGATTTTCCAATTATTCCAAAGGAACCCGAAACTCATGATTATATAAAATCTTGCAACTTTTAAATGCTGGCAGAGAGTTCAATATTTTTAAAACCCAGTGACCCAAGTGAAACAGACCTATGGGCCAGCTTGTACATCTCTTCCTGTACTCACTCCATTCTTGCCTGTCCCAACATCGGCTAATGATAATTATGGCTTAAAAAATAGTACTTACTACGTGCCTGGTACAAGTGCTTGACACACATTAACGTATTTCATCCTCACAACTACCCTGTGGGAGGCAGTGTTATTATCCCTCCCTTACAATGTTGAAAACTGAGGCACAGAGACCTGAAGTGACTTGCTCAAAATCACGCAGCTAGTGTCAGAGGTAGGATTCAAATCTGAGCACTCTGCCTCCCAGAGTGCCTCTCAGCCTACAAGCTTAGTTTGCCAAAGCGAGGGTACTTGGAACTATCACTTGCTCTTTTGTTTTACAGATGGAAGAGGGGTTCCTCACAGCTAGAGCTGACATTGTTTAGACAGAGCAATGTACTCCAGGTACAAACAAATGACTTACAAATTAATGTGTAGGACAGGATCTAGGAAAAACAGCGTTCCTGACACTGGGCCACAGAGTATTTTGCTGGGTTTGGTGATAAAGGACCGCATCACTTTGGGCTTTGCAGTTAATGATTCAAGAAGAAAAGTTTTTGCACATTCTGAGTTTTGCACATGGGGTATGTAGGGAAAGCTAGGAAATACAAAGTCATTTCAATGTCAACTGTCAGTAAGATCAGACATTACAGTGGCTTCCTAATGTATTAATTCAGAGTGAAAAATTATCACCTCATAATAAAGAGTCTATAAGAATTCAGAATGATGCACGATTAAATGTCACAACACTGTATTTTTTAAGTGGCATATTCTTTCCCGATAATTTGGCATTAAGGATGTGGCAGAGCCCAGTGATGTTCCTCTGCAGGACGGAATTAACAGTCTCCATGACTCATCACGTCCGTGCAACATCACAGATGCTTGGCCATTGCTTCAGTCTACTTTCTGAAGGGTCTCTGCTTCAGAAGACAGAGGACAGAGTCTCATTCTAGTGCTATTAGTGTTTATAAAATCCATTTGAAGGGAACGCGCACTAATCAAGGACCTGTGCTGGTTTAATTTCATAGCTATTTGATTCCCTCTAAGACTACCAGACAGAACGAGAGACTATAAATGTTCTCGTAATGGATTCCCCAAACGTCCTGAACACCAAAGCCCCTATAAACTCAAAATCAAGCAAGAGCCAGGAAAGTAAAAGAGAATCCGATGGCGGAGAGCAGCTGCCACTCAGTCCCAGCCAATTGCTGCCATGTAGGAACTAGGGTCACAGTTCCCAGAGTTTTCTGATTTTTCAAGACAAAGGTGAAATTTTAAATTTTTTATGTGAACTCTCCCAATTTCTAAATATTGGTCCAATTTTTTTTAAACACTTGTGGCCGAACAAAATATACTTCTGTAGTCTGGATCTGGCTCATGGGCTGCCAGTCAGTTTAGAACCCACCTCTGCTTCCAATTGATATTTCTAATCCCGTCTAGTTGAGTTCTTTTCTCAGATTTCCCGAAGTGAGCTGGTTATATTCCAGGTACGTGGTTTGAGCCACAGTCTTATGTAGGCAAATATAATAGCAAGCAGGTCATGTTATAATGGAACTACACAACTGTAGAACTCTACATCGCTTTGTCTGCAGGATTAAACATGATTTCTAGAATCCTGCTGCAAGAGCACACACTCGAATTTTAATGACATGCTCTTGACTCTCAAGTTTCCCAGGTAACGTATGCAGCAAACAAAGAAAGGAAATAGCTTTGGCAGTCAAGTTTAATCTTGGGTTGCATTAAGGTGAAATGAAACCAAACTTCCCGAGAAAAAGAGGAGCAAAGTTTAGGCCCTTTAGATCCCTCTACTGCCCCTCCCTGACTTTGTTACGTGTTTAAAAAGTCTCTTTCATCCATTATATACTGTAGGCATTAGACACGGCAGATAACCAACCACATCCAATATTGCCCCTCCTCTGAGCAGAAGAGATATGCAGATGTGTCTACCAATAGCAAAACGCAGGTCAACTACTAGAATTGGGCCAATTCCAAAGGAATGTGCAGGAAAGTAGCGCTGGGAATTTATTAAATATATGTTAAAGTATTACTTACATTACTGATTGATTTAAGATAACTTTCACTGACAAAGAATCATGATACCAACTCAGTTGTAAGCTACCGTAAGTACTTTTTTAAGATGGGACATGACTTTTATCTTCGCGCTTTTCTGTAGTTTCTAAATTTTCTGTAATAAACATGCAGTAAAATTCCTACAATTAGAAAACAATAAATGTAATTAATTATGCATTATCTGTTATTAATTAATTATCCATTTGGGACAAGCCAAGCTATAAATAAATAAAATCATCGATGTAGCAATTGCTACAGATTATTCCATACGTTTTTCCCAAGTGCTCCTGAGAAAAAAACTGAGTCATCGTTACCACCTCCTCTCAGATTACAGTCATTTTATTTTATTCCCTTCAGTCCTTACACATACCACATTCCAAAACTTAAAAAAAGGGGAAAAAAAGCTCATCATTGCTTAGGAGCAATTACTGAAATGTGCCCAGCAGCTGACACAGTCCACCAAATTCGAAGAGGAGAAACTGAACCTCAGGTTTATTTTCAAGATTAAACCAGGGTTGTCCCCACCTTATACCGAAAGTCTAAGAATTTCCAAACATACATAAACGCTCTTCCTAGTGGAAAAGAATGCCCCTTTCTCAATACCTCCATCTCCTGTGAACTGCTGTGTCTTGTTTCTTTCCGTCTTGCTGCCTAAGGATCACTCCACAGGAGGGAAGTGACAAGGAAAGAGCAGAAGGGAAGAGGACTTACATCTTTCAAGGGAACCAGTTTCATCGTTGTTTGATAGGAAGGAGTCAAAGTGGCTGGGTAGTTGTAGTCAACAATATCGTGTTTATAATCGGCTTTGTAGGCGACCTGACACACAAAGAAAAGGACAAGGAGAAAGAAATTAGCCCTCATTTTCTTTGGACCTTGTTTAAATGTCATAGGAAATAGTTTTTAAAAATAACCAGAAACAAAATTAATTCAGTTTCACCACCTCCACGAAAATTAAATTATGTTCACACTCTTGCCTTCAATTAATTTGAATTCTTCTGCTTAATGAATCCAAAATTAGTTAACTTCCATCTGTAGCACATTTATTTTATCTTTCTTATTATATGTAGTTTTGTTAAAAACTTGTATTTTTTGTTAAAAAGAAGCATTTGCACATGAGTGTACCACGGAATAGCTTCTTGGCTAGAAAAGTCGAGAGTCTTTAGAGTGTTTTAAATTTATTTTAAGGTCACATTTGACATTCTCAAGCAGAAGAAATTTGACATTTGTACGTTTTAATAATGAAATCAGTTGTTTTTTTTTTAAAGTGTCCTTTACTGCCAAGATTTACAACATGGCATTTGCAAACCTATAAACTGAATTGATAAAGCTAAAGACAGATGAATAGATTACAGGCTATGGGGAAAACAGGAGCTGATCTGTTTTGTTATCCCGCTACCTTGTCCAGTGCCTTGACCAAAGAAGGTCTTTGATGGGCACTATCATCAAATAAATGAATGGACCCATCAAACCAACAAACCAACCGACCAACAAATTCCAAAGAAATTACAAATGCTTTGGAAATTTGAGGGATTTCCAATAGGAATTCTGCTCATTCATTTCTCTTTATCTTTCAGAAATTGAAAGTTCCCCCGCACTGTATCATCTGTCATACATCTGATTATGCTTCGTACCAGAGAAAGCTAAGATGAATAAATTGAAGCTATGGAAAAAATTTCCAGGATTTTTACCAGCCTTGGTTGTATTGGTTAACATTTAGAAGCTCTTATGGGTCAGTCCTTACACAATAGAAAACTGATTTTTACAAAAGGGAGGTTGAAAAAGAATTGGCTGAATTCCTTATGCCCCACCTCTCTGCACTCCAACAGACCCCCAGGACCTCTCAGCCCTTCACTGAAGGACTCACGTTGCTCGCCAGATTTCCAACTTTCATAGCATGGAGAGTTCGTCTGTCCATACCAACTCCTTCATAGCGCCCTCTCATGTGGTTCTGGTAGTTTTCTTTATATTTATTCTACATGGGAACACAAAACTTTCAACGAAAGCATTCTCTTCCCAACTTCGCAAAGACTAACTACTCATCTTAATGCACTAAACATCACTGAATAAAAACAGAAGACAAACAAAAAACTTTACGTTGTTTTTTAATTTCAAGAAAGCACAGGAAGGTGGTGAGACAGGCACATAAGAACACAGGAAAACACGGAATCTGATGAGCATAGACAGCACAAAACAGGCCTTTTTTTTTTTTTTAACGTTTTCAGTTGTAAATACACCAGATTTTTCCAAGATGAAAACCTACCATGAAAGCATGGAGTTCTCCCATGGACAAGCATTGATTGGGCTGGCACCCTGTGCAAAGACCTAGCTGGGGGCTGGTACAAGTCACTGCATGCTATTACTTCCATTTCTAAACTGACGAAGCATGAAACCTGAATTTTGCCACATTCTGCAAATTTGACATCACAGATCCATCACGACTGCAATCATGTGAAATAATAATGTTATGTCCCAAATGCAGCATACCAAATAAAGAGAAAACCAAAATGGGATGACAGGAAGTCATAAATGGGAAAATGTGGGTGGCTTCTAACGAAACTACATTAAAATCACCTACCCTGGGAGGCCATTGAGTTTCCAAGCACTGAGAGTATCTAAACAGAATGCTATTACTATTTATCAAACATGATTCTACTTACCTCAATTGATCATTCCAAGTAGGAATTATTGTCATCCCCATTTTACAGGTGGGCTAAGTGGCTCGGAGAGCTTAAGCAATGTGCCCAAGATCGGCAGTTGGCCCCTTGGCTAATTGTGGAACCAAGTCTGTCAGCTCCAAAGCTGGTGCTGTTAACCTTTACATTTATGCAAAATAAATTCCTCACTGAGCCTTACAAAGTCCCACATGACTTTAAATTCTGCTATGATGGGCAGCTCAACAGAAGTAAAATCACATAATCTAGTATATGTCCTTGATGTTCTCAAGGATACATCCCCACACCTCTGAGAATTTCCAAATTTGCAAATGCCACGCCAGTATCTATCTGCTTATCTGTAACATGGGGGAAAAACATCTGGCTCTCCAGGTGTCTGTGTGGATTAAATGAGCACGTGGATTAATTAGGAAGCACAAAGCAGCATTGGAAGGAGATGCTGCATGCTCAGCCAGGCGCCCTCACCAGCATGTGCTACTAGGAGCCGGATACTGCTGTACATGAAGAATGCAAGAGGACAGATGCTGCCCTGAGGACTCAAGGTCAAGTGTGTGGGAGGGACGTGACAGAATTCAACACCACATGGACCGGTCCCAGCAGACAATCATAATCTAAACTCAAGCTTTTGTGCCTAAAAGGCCATGCTTCTCCAAGACACATAGATACATTCACAGACTACCTCTTAGGAGATCTAGAAATTAAAGTCATAGAAAAGCCCACACAAATGCTGAGGCATTCAAAACTCACATCACTGGTGAATTTGGAGATCTTGCTCACATTCCTGAATTGAGGTGTTTCACAGTAGTTGATACTGTGACCTTTACTACTTTCCAGATCCTTCTTATATTCCACCTTTGAAATCAAAACACCAAGTGCACAGTAGAACCAAACCCAAAGTCACTCTTGAAAATGTCACCAGGACTTTACTAGGATGTTTTTAGAAAACTATCAACCCAAGCTTTAAAACTACCAGGCATAGGATACAGTAAATTAACAATACATTGTTTTCTTTTCAAATAATAGATCAGTGAATAATCAGTTGAGTCCTAAAAATTAAAAATATATAGTCTCTTTCAAGAAGAAATCGTGTAAGATTTCATATCACTCAAAAATATCAAAGTTCCATGGGGTTACAAAAGTTAATTTGGGGAATATAATCAATAATGTTGTAAAGATTTTGTAGGGTATCCGATGGACACTTGTATCGTTAGGGAGACCACCTCAGGGAAGATGTAGATGCCTGATCACTGCACTGTACACCTGAAGCTGAAGCTGAACAATAATGAATGTCAACTACAAGTTTGACAAAAGTTACTTTACAAAGGAGCATAATAAATGAGATCACTCATAGACACACAGAGAGTCTTCTCATTTGAAATGGGTTGGTTAGTTGAGCCCCCCTGAGTGGATGGATGCAAAATGTGAGGTTAGTTATTAAGTAGCCTCCTGGTCATCCCAGGTAATTGGAGAAGGCTCTGAAGGCTGATTACCGTTAACAGAGGCATGCATGGCTGATTTGTCTCACTGGATAAACTTAAGAGCAAAAAAGCAACTGAAGGTTCCCTTGCAACCTCTTACCAAAGGAAATACAATTTGCTATCCTTATAAAATACGTGGTGGGGATATGCCTTCTAAAGTATGCAAGATGCATTATGATGCTCACAATATGATGTCAAATAAAACAGTATACAAAACTATATATGTAGTTGAATTCTATGTAACTATGTTTTTATATTCATATACTGGTTTACAGTATAGTCACATAGAAAACGGCCAAAATGGTAACAGAGTTATTCCTGAGTGGTAGAATTGTACTATCAGCGGTCTGGTTCCAGTTCTGTCTCTAAAAGTCTCTGTGAACCAGAACAAGACACTTAACTTGCCCGGACCTATGATAAAGTGAGGGCCTAAAGACTGCAAAGGACCCGTCTGGATCTGAGTCAAGAGCAAGGTTTAGCAAACTTTTTCTATAAATGACCAGATGGCAAATATTTCAGACTTTGCTGGCTACACAGTCTCTACATCAACTATTCGACTCTGCCCTTGTAGCTTGAAAGCAGCTGTAGACAATACTTAAACAAACATCATGTGGCTGTGTTCCAATAAAACTTTATTTACAAAAATAGGCTGGGGGCCGGTTTAGGCACTCAGTAGTTTGCTAACCTCTGGCCTACAGCATCAGAATTACCTAGAAGAATTATCTAAAATGCAGATCCCATGCCTTGGCACCCATCTGCTATTAGAAAGTTTGGGAGGCTCCTGATGAGATCAGGAAAGTATCACTCCTAGTGACGCTGAGCAGCCCAAAGTTAGAGGACAAGGGTTAAATAACAGTTTGGGGTAAAGAACTGACTTTTAGCGATGAGAGAAGAAAAATATTTTTAGGATATCTGCATATCTCTTTCTGAGTTACAAATAACTTGTTGTTGTGAGTAGTTTTAATAGCTTTAATTCCTCCCCTTCAGAGAGGATGCCAACTCAAATGCCTTCAGGGTCCAGATAGGTAGTGCAAATGAGACTCCACGGTGTGAAAGGACGTGGGGAACAAGAGGGAAATTTCCTTGCCAAACAGTCCTAACAATTCTAAAAATCTTAATCACTACGTGGACCAAACAAAACACACCCTTCAGCAGCCAGTTCAACCTCTAAGGGCAGGGGGATTCATAGGGTGCACACCGTTTCTTGGAAACCTGACTACAATATTAAGAGAATGGAAGAGGCTCCGCACTCAAAACAGTCTGTTCTTTGATTTCCGCTCTGTAAGAATGACGTATAGCTATAAAGGTTGGCGCATGCAGTATTCTGGCAACCAGAAATCTATTGCCTGGAACTTTTGAATATCGCAGCCCAGTGAGAATTCAGGAAGAAACTTCTGAACCATCAGAGAAAGGTAATGTGTTTGATTCTGGGCTCTCTTGTGAAATGCTTTGACTGCATATTCATTCTTTTGGGAACTGGGAAGTCACGTGTAGTTTAGGTGGCATTACATAGAATTTTTTCTGGGGTTGCCCCATCCACTGCCTAAAGGAGGTACAGCACACAGGTGCGACTGTCCCCCAAACGTACCTCACTCACAAGCTTGTGCACACTCTGAGCTCGCTTCAGAACCAGGTTGTCTTGGGCTCGGAGAAAATGGTAATGTGCTGCACCTTTCATTTTATTGAAGTCCTGCCTGTATTTTATCTGAAAGAAACACACAAAGGGGGTCCAGAGTTGTTGTCTTCTGCTCCACAAGAGAAATTACTTCAGCATCACCCCACCCTTAAGGTCAACATTTATTTCATAGAATTTTCTGAAGGAAAAAAACATCATGGGGGTTTTTTCCTCCTTGAGATCCATAAACTGCTTGGTCCCTTTTGTATTAAAATTCTACTGGCCCGTCGCACACTTGACACTTTAATTTGCATGAAGAAAAATCTTTAAACAGAAATACCAAAAGGTGTAACCCCAAACCCAGTCTGCCCTTGGTTTCAACATCATTTTTTATCTCACCTGCTGAGGAAAGGGCAAAGGGAACAATGTGTCTTTTATTTCCCCTTGCAGGGCAAAAGTGCACTATTCTGGGTAAATAGGTCTAATAACTGAATAATAACTGAATAAAGGAGAAGAGCAAAGGAGATGTGAAACAAATGCGTGGCTTCTGATTAGACACCAAGTTTCAAGTTGGTATATTTAGCATATGTGCTGCCACAGCGAGCACTCAAGTTGGAGTGTTAGATCTACTGGGTGTGTGTGTGTGTGTGTGTGTGTGTGTGTGTGTGTGTGTGTGACTTTGCCATGTTTAACTATAGGCCGTCTTTCAAGGACTGCCAGCTGGCCAACATTCTGCAAATAAAAATTTTATACACCGGGTTACACCTAGTTTGATAATCACATGACTTGTTTTAATCAGCTGTCCCCCTAAAGTGCTAGATTTCTAGATGGGTTCTTTTGTGAAGACTCTCCTAACCCCAACTCATCTGGCTGGACCAGTATTTGTCCTTGCTTCAGCTGACCTAAAGTGAGTCATGCTATTTGTCCTGTCAGTCTCCTTTGAAGCAGATAAATGGGACCACACAGTCTGAACAAAAGAAGTAGATACCAGAAATCTGGAGAGAAATTGAGGGCTAACATTCTACTTTGGCTCAGTTCTAATCAATTAAGCTGTGCGTAGGTATCAGTAAGCACAGCCTTCAAAGTCTCATTCCTCCTCTGCTTCTGGGGCTCTGTGGGTCATCCTGATATGGTACTTACATCACTAGCGAGTTCGTTGGCTTTCTTGGCGTTCTGATAAGCCGGGGTGATCATGGCGGGGAAGCTGCCCTTCCCCCTGTGCTGGTCATATTCCTCCAAGTAACCCTGCTGGGTCAATCAGACATTTCAATCAGTAATGCTCTCCTCCCTAAATGGCTGGGGGATCAGCAATGATCTCTCCTAGTGCCTGTTCCCACGGAGGCCCATCCATGTCAGACATTCAGAGATCACACAATAGGAGCAGTACCTTGTGGTGGCTAAGATGGCCGACTCTGAGTCAGGTCTACTTACTGGTGCCCAGCACACAGTCAGCACTGAGGAAATGGTAACTGTTATCATTGCCATCGTCATTTCCACCAGATACATCAAGACACTCTACCAGTCTCCCAGGCCCATGTATTACGGAGTATTCACTTCTCAGCCGACACTAGAAAAGCCCTTCTGAGCAGACACTTTAGTCTTGAACGGTGCCTTTCTCAGGCCCATTAACAGATTTATGCAGAGAGATGAGTTGACGTCCCAAATACTGTCTCCCGCTGTGATGTACGTCATTTGCCAAGAAGGAGAGCATTATATAATATGGGGGTTCAGAATGAGTCACTCCAAGATGTGCCCCTATGGTATGCGGATTGTTTTGAGCTAAAGGTAACTGTAGCGTTGGGCTCAAGAGAAACTTCTGCCCCTCCCTTAACCACCTAGAACAACTTGAATTAGGGGCCTTGCCTATAAGAGATTATCAGAGATATCTTCCTTTGACCTATGTATGGGGCAGGGCAAACTTCTATTCTCTAAACTGCTGTTCTTCTTATCATCCTACATGGACCTTGGAAGCCCCCAAGGTGCACTGCATCATGTTTAGCTCAGGATGTCTTATATACCTCAATCCCCCTTTCTATCTCTGAACCCCACCTGCATGTGGGTTCCCATATATATATATGTATTAAATTTGGTTATTTTTCTCTTGCTAATCTGTCTCACTTCTGTTTGATTATTAGACCAGCTAGAAGAACCTTGAGAGTAGAGGCAAATTTATTTCTCCCCCATAATAATTATCTGAACTTTTATAATGGGGTGGGCAGTGTTTTCAAATTGGCATAAGAGGATCTGAAATGGGACTAAACATATATTTCAGACTAAACATTATAATCTGAGTCTTAATTTCTTCCTTCCTTCTCCCCACACCACCCATGCACTTTCATAAAGGAAAAGCTTTCTGTCGTGAGGTCCATTACATCACTTGTGTAAACCGTCCCTGGCTGTCAGATATACTCCAAGACCCTGTTAGATGCTATATTGTCTCTGGGGAACTCATCCCTCACTCCCAGTCCTGTGCTGGGCTGAATCAGCTGTTTCCTCATCTGTGTTTCCACAAATATGGAACAGCCTTTAGAGTGTTGACTGGTTACTAATAACAGACTGATTGCATGGCAGAGTCCGTTAACCTAAAAAAAAAACAGTTACTCATTAAAAAACAGAATGGATTGGTTGGCATTTTAGGCACTACAGTTATTTATAGTTTATCTGACTGTCTGTCTGCTTCTCTCTCACTCCCTTCTACTCACGCCCTGGTGAGTCCTGCTAAATCACACAGTGAAAGGCCACGCAAGACTGATCCTCTCAACAGCTGCTAGTGGTGTTATCAAACAAACACCCACTTTGATTTTTGCATTTGTTATGATCACAACTGGAAACCGCCACCAAAATGTCCTAATAACTGAGAATCGACTATGCTCCCACGAAGTTACATTTCACTGCTGTGTACAGGCACACGTATGTCTAGACACACATATGAAATCGTGTGCAGTATAACTATTGGCAGATGGCACTGTCCACATTTAGAACCAAATAATTTTTGCCAAATACAGCAACCAAATATTTTTTTAATAAAACTAATGTTTGAAAGTTGTCCTGAGCCTTCTACATAACATATTTAAAACATGAAACCAATAAAAACATGTTTTCACTGAGTTTAAAGCATTAAGAGACCATTTAACTAACCACGGAATTTAATAAAATGAACTTTTTAATTCAAAACCAAATATTTTTGCTCAGACCTTTGCAAAGGGGTCACAAACTATCTTCACACCCATCCTAAGTTTCCCGTGACTGTAACCTTATATAGGCAACTTGTTTTTCTGAAGAAGAAAAAGAAGTTGTTTTCTTTTCTAAATTATATATATTGAATAAGTCATTTACGTTATAGAGTCTACCTACTGCCAAAAATTCAAACAACTGTCCAATTGAGAAAGAAGTATCAACTAAGCCCAGTTGTAATTTTCTAGTACACAAACACTTGCTTTTCCAATACTCTTTACTTATGACAGTAAAAAATAATGTTTCTTTTCTCCCCTAAAACAGCTGTCTAGTACCAGAAAATAGATAGGGACGTGCAAATAAAAATTAGCTTGTAGTTTTTATCTCAACCTTTTTATACCCTGACAAGATGTACTTTATTTAAGAAGTGAAATTGGGGAAAACATCTGCGTTCTCTGGCATATTGTTTTACCTAGCAACCTAGACAAGAAATACTACTTTCCAAGAAAATGACCTCCACTACTCAGTGAATTGCTCAATATTTTTCATGACATGTATTTTGATCCCCTTTGTACTCATGCAATGGGCTAAAAGTAGCCAGTCTTAGTAGTCCTAAGGACCATTCTTCAATGAATAGATGAGAATGCTTTATTCTTAGCAAACCTGCCATCTTGACATAGTTCCTCTACTTAAAAAAAGAAAAAACAAGTTCTTGGGATCTGTTTCCCTAAGTGGGTCAAGTTGAGCCCTGTGTAATTATTTGCCCACTACTTTCTTGCTTAGAAAATCCAACTTTCGTAAATAGGGCAAAAATAAGCCATAGCCCAACCTCTGATTAAATGGTCACAGGCTGTGTCACAGACTATAGGGTTGCAAACTGAGAACTGACCGTCGAAAAGGGCAGTGTCTGAGGAAGTCATTTTATCACATACCTGGCCATACTGATCCACATATTCTTTTGTCAATGTACCCTCAGCTCCAGTGGCTGGACCAGCCATTCCCTTTATTTCTCTTTGATATTGTTGATGGTATCTCACCTGTTTGAATGGAAAAGACAAACCCAGTGAATTTAGCCATGGATGCACACAGGCCAGAAGAGTGAAAATGAATGCATTGTTGAATGTTCTTTTTCTGCTTGGGTCCAGGCAGTGTGGCTTAGACATAAAAGTGCCAGATCATCATAAAATTGATTGAACATCATGAAGAAAAGCTACTTCTTGGATCCACAGTGCATGCCAAAGTAGACAGGAAGTTGGACTTGCCAGGCCCTGGCAACTTCCTGCTTTCCCCCCTAACATGACAATGTTATCAGGGACACTTACATCACTCGCCAGCTCATTGGCTCTTTTGGCTATCTGATAAGCAGGTGTGATCATAGCAGGAAAACTGCCTTTCCCCCTCTGTTGTTCATAGTCCTCTGTGTATCTCACCTGGAAAATGAAAACAAATTTTGAATCCCATGTCACCATCTCACCATCTACCAGGCAATCTGAGTGACAAGTCTTAGCAAGAGCTCCCTCCCATAACACCCTGCACATCCCCTGTCACAGCTCTTAGGGCAATGTAATTGGCTTACAGTTTGATGAGCCCTGTCATATATACCTTTTTATTCCCAATACTCAGCACAGTGCCTGGCACGTAGAGAAATTCAATGTAGAGTTCATCACAAACATGTGAGGCACCTGGTGTGGGCCAGGTGGCAGGGCTGGGCAGAGGAATAAAGCTTCTGCCCTGGAGGAGCTGCCAGTCAAGTTTGGGAGTCAAAAGATGCTTCTCAACCCAAGGCAAGTGGAAGCCACTTGTGAAGCTAAACCTGAATTCATGCTTAAACTTCCCACTCAGAACACTACTAAGTTCTTGGTCTTACTGTGCTATGGAGCAACTGGGCTATGAAAAGGCAAGTGGTAGAAATTCTTTAGAAGTTACATTCTATAATTTGCAGTGACCAGGAAAGACTTGATCTGAAATTAATTCTTTCAGATGAACCAGATACATCTGGGTTGTCACTAATATTCTCTAAAGTTTTCTCTCTGAAGGGGAGTTTTCACAAGTTCTATGCTAGCGAACTTTGTGATCCAACCATCCTTGACCTCAGAAAGTTTTTCCTGGTCCTTGCACAGGACTGAGATGCCGCCTACATTCTCCCACCCTCCTCCTCCAAGCAAGGAAAGAATGGAGAATCTTAAACAAGAATCACTGAGTCTCATTGCCTTCATCATTGCTCACATCACTTTGAAGGTGTCCCCCCGCCTTGGCCCGTAACAGCTCAGGGGTGTCCGCCAGTGTGGTGAACTTGGAGATGCGCTCATCGTGGCCTCTCTTATATTCCACCTGATGAGAAGACAGCATAGAGTCACGGTCATACCCACCAGCCTTTGTGAAGACCTCTCCTGGCAGCTGCCCTGAAGCTACACCTGCTGGCTCCCCTTGACACACCTATGGGAAGTCTTTAGAGCTTGCTTTATGGGCATTGATGCTAAGCTGTAAAATCCACGAGAGTGCCAGGCACTGCTAAGCATTAACAATATGAACTCACTTCAGCTCCATAACAATCACAGGAGACAAAACTGTTATTTTCCCCATTTTTACATATGAGCAGCTGAGGAACAGAGAGTTTAAACAATTTGCTCATGGCCACACAGCTAGTTAAGTGAGAGAGCCATGATTCAAATCCCAGCATTCTGGCTCCAAAATCGGAGCTCTTAAGCAACAAGCTATGCTACTCTTCAGGAGGACCTGCCATCGACTTTGTAAGAATAAGTGTGCTTAGCGCTAAAACAACCTTAAGGACTCATTTGGTCCAGTCTTTGGGTGAGCTACAGGGTCTCTCCATTTGATGGATGGGACCCAGTCAAGGCATAGAGGATCATTGATAAGGAAAAGATTTAAAAAATCAGTTTTCTCCATAATACCACACCTACTTCCCAAAAGCACTCTCTCGGGCTTTTATCTAAGTCCCAGGTGTACATTAGTGACAAAAATCAGCATAATCGACAGTGAATGAACACTAGGATACTCACTTGGCTGGCCAGCTGGTTGGCTCTCTTGGCCCTTTGATAAGCAGGCGTGATCATGGCTGGAAAACTCCCCTTGCCCCTCTGTTGCTCATAGTCGTCTGTATACTCCTGCAGGTCAGAACCCATGTGAGCATGAGAACCAATATGATATAAGATGGGAACTAATGAAATGACAATGGCGAGCATCATCAGAACCAAAGCAACTGGGTTTGTAAGATACCTGGAAGACAATTCAGTCACCTGAAATAAATTTGAAAATGTTATCCAACTGGTGATTTGAATAAAACTTTCAAAGCACATTTCCCAGGTCAAAGGGTTTGCCCTTCAATACTTACATTAAATTATGTGGAACCTGGCACACCCCAAAGGATTCCCTTTGACTCAAAGGCTTGTATGATAATGTAGCAATTAGGATGCAGGAGACTTTTCTGCAGCTTTTCCACTAGACATAGATCTACAGCATTGGGAGGAAAATGTCTGCAATTTTGCCTCCTTACTTTTTGAGTATCTCTGATAATTAGTTTTCCTAATGAGACGTAGCAACTTAGCATTTGTGTTTCTACTGTTTTCTTTCCATTTGCTAAAGGAAAACTCACTGAGGACTAACAATATTTTCCAAAGTGATTTCTTCAAAGAGCAGGTGCCCTGGTGTGTAGATAGGACTAGAGGGTAGGTACTATGCAAATTTTTTAAGGATTTCCACAACCTGGGCTAAAACGGCCTTTTCTACATGATTACGTACCAAGGTCTCTTACAGTGCTGGAGGTCAGAAGTCTACAATGGGCCATTAGAGCTGGCTCCTTGTGGAAGCTCTAGAGACTCAGGCTCTTTGCCTTTGCCAGCTTCTAGAGGCTGCCAGCATTCTTGTCTTGTGGCCTCAAATAGCTTTGACTTCTGCTTCTGTTGTCACATCACCTGTCTCTGATTCTGACCCTCCTGTCTCAGTCTTATAAGAATCCTTGTGATTAAATTGCATCCATCCTAATAATCCAGGATAATTGTCCTATCTCAAGAACCTTAACTTACTCACATCTGCAAAGTCCCTTTGGCATGTAAGTAACATATACACCGTTTCCAGGGATTAGCATGTGGAAGTCTTTGGAGGAGAGGCTGGTATTCTGTCCATCACAATCTTACAATAAAGGAACATTCAAACTAATTGCTGAAGTAATTTCTAGGGCCCTTACCTCACCGAGAGATTTTCGAGCTTCGACCATCCTTACGATGTCAGGGTCTGGCAGCGCTCCTGGGCACCAAGCATTCCCTTCCCCATATCCAGTCCAATAGGCTCTCTATAAAGGAAACGCACAAATACATACAAATACATACCCCACACATTTGGTTGGTAAGATCCCCCTCCCAACCCCAGCCTCCCAGCAATGCTCACACACAATGTTAATATCAGAAAGAAATTCTCTGAAAACTACAAACTCTTCTTGGTATATGGCAGGTCTCAGCTAACCCAAATGTTCATTTTTTTTTTTTTCAAATTAGACAAGAACCTGATATTCTAAATAACGGAACTTTCTGAACTTCACTTATATCATAGAAGAATTCCAAATGTAACGGGACATTTCTTTGCCCATCATTGCACCAAGATTGAGCATCAGAGAGTTGCTGTGGACAGGTAATCTGAGATTAAACAGCATCATTCAGCCAACCTTCAACAACCTACGACCTGGCATGTGCCTAACATTGGGTTAAGCAATTAACATTGGAAAAAAGCAAAAGAAAAACAGAAAAAGAAACACCAAGTTCTTCTTTTAAGGTACTTATGACCTATCTAAAGAAATAAAATAGAGGAAACAATTAGTGATTAGAAAACATTTGTGTGCGTCAACATACTGTATCGAAGGTAACTACAACAGGAGTTTTAAAAAGGCAATCTATAAGTGATGGACCCTGTTTTGGACCGGAAGATGGAATTTGAGCTGGACCTCCAGGGCTGAGGTCAGTTAAGAGATGCAAAGGGAGAAAGAAAGACATCTACGCTAGGAGGATGGTTCCATGAAGGCAGGGCTTTTCCTCTGTTTTGTTTTCTAATGTATTCCAACAGCCTAGGACAGTGCCTGAGATGGAGCAAGCTCAATGTAACAATAGGTAGGTACCTCTACAGAGGAACCTGGGATAGGAGATGGTGGACAAGGGGTTAGCGTTGTCATGTTTGCAATTGTTTACAATAAGAAACATGCAAGTATTATGTGTATAACTGAAATGAAATGGCTGAGGAATTTTGAAATGATGAGGCTATTAGTAGAGCGACCATAAATTCTCAGGTGGTGGGAGGAGCAAGCCAGGGACATCTAGGAGGCTGTGTGTGACCCACGTCACATGACAGAGGCAAATCCAGGAGAGGGAAGGCCACCTCGGGAAGCCGCCATGAAGGTCCAGGCAGGAGATGATGTGGATCCAAGCTGGGAGAGTGAAAAGGAAAGCGGGGAGGGAGCTGAGTGAAATGTCAAAGGAAGAAAAGGCAGCCGTGGTTTCCAGCCTGGGTGTCTGTTCCCACTGACAGAAACACAATGGTTGGAAGGGAGACATCAATGAGCTTGGACGGAAGTAGGTATGGCTGAGGGGATGCTGGGACACGTTGATGAAGGTATTCCGTAGACAGCTGGAATTATAAACTGGATAAAAGAAAGCCTAGTTGACTTCGTCTAGAACTAATAAGAAGAATACATTTCATCTTCATGGTGTGTCCTCCTTTTCTCTGCATCCAAGCCCACTCATAACGCTTCTCTCACCTCATTCTCCAGGGGTTGCCTGTTTGGTGCAGTAGCCCCTTCCTTGGATTCTATGTCCCAGGGAAAAACTGTTTTAAACCGTTTGCCATCATCTTGCTCGTCAATCTGCACAAGGAGAATGTGGTCAGGAAAGAGAAAGAGAAATAAACAATATGTCGCTAAATTGGAAGATTTCCCAGGTGTCAAAGGCAGAGCATCTTAACTGCACTACAGCTCACACTGTGCTGTCAGTCTCACTGAGGCTTCATCTGTCCCACTAGATGGGCAGCATGTACAGAGCGCCTGCTGTGTGCACAGCTCTGTTCAGCAGTGCAATTAAAGAGACTGAAAGTCTCCGTGAGCTTAGCACACAACATCAAGAATTCAGGTTCAAGGAACTTCAGGGCGTTAGAGTAAGGATTCTTTACTTAGTCTGTGCCACAAACACCCGGGGAGCTTATTAAAATGCTGGCTCCCTAAGTTCAAGTAAGTGTTCTCTTATGTTTTATAATTTAACCTTTAACATCTTGACCCATGATACACCTTCAGTGAATTTTTGTGGGAATGTGAGGTAGGTATCAAGATTTGTGTTTGGCCATGCAAATATCCAAGCCCTCCAGAATCATTGATTTAAAGATAAGTCTCGTTACATTGAATTGCAATTGTGTCTTTGTTGTAATTCAAGTGACCATATATGAGCAGCTGTGTTTCTGGACCTCGTATAGTATTTCACTCATCTATTTGTCTTTCCCTGTGCCAATACTACGCCGAGTACTTTTGTAGTAAGTCTTGAAATCTGTTAACCTAAGCCCTTTAATTTTTTTTCTTCAAGATTTCCTGGTTATTCTAGAATCTTTGTGGGTTCATATCAATTTTACAAACAGTTTGTCAGTTTCTACAAAAAAACAAAAATCAAACAAAAATCCCCGCAGGGTGTGGACTGGGATTGCATTGGATGTATAGATCAATTTTGGGAGAACTAACACCTCAACAATATCTTCAGGACCCTAGGATAGGCAAAGATTTCCTAAAAATAACATAAAAAGGACTAATCAAAAAAGAAAAAAATCAGAGAGTCTTAGATTCAAACCCAGATATAATTTATGAGGTCCAAACTGGGGCCAAAAACCTACAATTTTAACAAGTTGAAGTTTAATTCATTAACTTTATAGATGAGAAAAGCAGCTCAGGGAAAATAAGTGAACTTACTAAAATCTTTCAATGGGTTTTCTTTCTATTTTTTAAAATTAAAGTTTATTGGGGTGACAATTGTTAGTAAAGTTACATAGGTTTCAGGTGTACAATTCTGTAATACATTATCTGTATCTCACATTGTGTGTTCACCACCCAGAGTCAGTTCTGTTTCCATCACCATATATTAGACCCTGTTTACCCTCTTCCAGAGCCCCTCTCCCCACTTATCAATGGGTTTTCAGAGTCAGGTTTAGAACCCAGGAATTCTGGTTCCCTATGAAAGCACTTTCTGTCATTTATTTCCTGGGCTTCCCACTGTTTAATGCAGCTCCAATATGTACATTTTTAAATATATAAATTGAGAGAGCTTTACATATATTTTCCCGTGGATTTTTGAGAAACTGCCATGAGCATCACGTAGACTAAGGCAGAGTTTCTCGGCAGCACTGCTGATATTTGGGGCCAGTTAATTCCTTCTTGCAGGGGACCGTATTATGCAATGCAGGATATTTAGCAGCATAGCTGGTCTCTATCCACCAGACGCCAATAGTATTCGTACCCCAAAATTGTGACAATCAAAACACTCCCCAGACATCACCAAATGTTCTAGGGGGTTGGGGGTGGGGGTAACATTGCCCAACTTGAGAGCCACTGACCTAAGGAGTCCGAATCACATGACCCAGGTAGAGAGCAAGCCATATTTGCTCTCCTTCTCCCACAGCACAAATCAACCCTGAGCAGTGTCTGCCTCCCCAGAGACCTTTCCTG
This sequence comes from Rhinolophus ferrumequinum, assembly GCF_004115265.2. Classification (NCBI taxonomy): domain Eukaryota; kingdom Metazoa; phylum Chordata; class Mammalia; order Chiroptera; family Rhinolophidae; genus Rhinolophus; species Rhinolophus ferrumequinum. The sequence goes on along the minus strand of NC_046299.1, from coordinate 14,279,384 downwards.
AGATTCGGGATTATTCTGAGGAAGTAGTAAGAGGGAAGGAAGCCATGAATGCTACTGAGGCGGTGAGGAAGCCTCAAGGGCTAATGTTCTTTCTCTGAATAGAAGAGAGCCTACATGCTTTATTCTTCTAAATATTCTACTCACATCTACCAAACAGGAAATTTTACCTTAGTATATGCTTATTTTTAAGAGTGACATTTAAAAACAGAAAAACATCAATCTGCTTCAACTGCCAGCTCAAAATTTTTACATTTCTCCTTCATCACCACCACTGAAGCGTCCCTTTCTTCCCTTTTTTCACTTTTGCATATGCACAGTGAATTTAGATTTTATACAACTGGCAGTGTCTCAGAGACACAAAGGGGTAAAAAGTAATCCAGCGCACTTCCCAGGGTGGTTCTAAGATCTAGGACCTAGAAGGGACACAGTTGTCCATTTGAATTTTTCCGTGGTGGCCAAGGAGGAGAAAGTGATCTCAGCAGTCAACTGATACACACGTACGCATATATATACACATACCACATACACACACAGAGAAACATACATACACATACGCACACACCACACACATGTGGGTACCTATGCATGTATACATGGCACGTACACACACGTATACATATGTACACATATACACACACACACACATACACTCCCCATGTGCACATATACATAATTATACACATATTTACACAGATACAAATACACACACACAGTTCTTCTGGGCAGCTCACATCACTGTCTACGGCTGGAAACAGAACCAGAGATAATCTCACTCTAGGTCGGGCCTGTCATACACAGTTAAAAGAAGGGAATCCACAGCCACCTCAAAGAAAAGTACTATTGTGTGACCTGCTGTATGATTGTAAGGTAGGGATGTGCCAGTTGAAGCTGAGCATAGGGTGGAAAAATACAAGTATTATGGATCTTTCTGTAGAGAATGTAATACATACAAACAGCAGTCCGACGTGTAAGTACATCTCCTTGTGTTAATCTGTCAAGCTCTGGCTATACAACTGCAGAAACATCTGGATGTTTGTAAGTATCAACAAGTGCTTTTCCTTCTGAAGCGTTTACCACCCTTTAGGTACACAGAAGCAAGCCAATGGAAGAATTCAGGATGTGGAGTCTAAAGTCAGATAAATCTGGATTTGTCCTCCCTCCACTAACTGGGTAACACTGGCAAGTTACTTAACCTCTCTGAGCCTCAGCCTCCCCACCTGTAACATGACACTATCGCAGAGGATTCCTGTGAAGAATAAATGAGATAACACAGATAAAGAGCCTAGCAGAGTGTTTGGCACTCTGTTTAAGTATGAGCTAAATTCAGTCTTTATTGCAACTTCATGTAGCTTTCCTTGGACATCAAGAGATGACAACAAAATCCTAAAACAATTAGCCTTCTCAGTAACCTAGGATTGCTTATGAATTCTGAAGGCTTGCGAATCCTTAGAAATCAATGATATATGAGCAACAATCAGAGTCCCCATTTCCTCACCAGTAGAACAAGATGATAATATTTACTTTATTGGATTGTGATGTGTATTAACTGAATTAAGCAATAAATATACAGTAAATGTTATATAAGCTTGTTAAAAACTAGAAATCACAATTAGTGCAAAGTACTTAGCAAAAGTACCTTGGCAGTATGTGTAAAGAGCCACACGGTAAGGATAAGCTCGATCTAATGCACATTTTCTTGAGGAGAAGCGTGGCCTGAGCAGGCAGGAGAGCCAGTATGAAATGAGGTAACATTAGAAGGCAGATTACTAGAGAGCCTTCCACTTCATGCGTAATTTTCTAATTTTAGAAAGCCACTAGCTTCATCTCACTGAACTTTTTGTGGGGCATGAGAAGTTAAATGATTCATCATTTTAATAAACTCAAGCCTTCAATGAATAGCTAGTTATTTGACAAAACTCCATTGCTGGTTTTTCAAAAGAAGTTGGTTTATCGACATGGCCTCCTTGTCTACGCAAATATCAGTTCCAAATCAATATAACTTTGACTGACCCCTGCCCCGTGGAGAAAGAGAGGCTGCAAATAATCTTAAACGCTACTGAATTTGGAGGGATTTAAGAGTGTGAAACTAGAGGTTTTTATTTTCTATACCAAAATAATCATGGGGAAAAGAAAAGGCTCTTGTAATATTTTCTAACTACTGTGTTTTATGTATTAGACACCTAGTGTACACAGGGCCTTTTGTATAAACTGTCATCAATGTGTCCAAAGCTGGCAGACACAGAGAGATTACTCTGTATACAACGACCTCAGACATTCAAGCTAGATTATCGTGGGTATTTGGCCCCTATACTGTGGTAGGACCAATAGCAATATTGGTTACTTAAATGTCCTTTGCATGGTTCTGGGGAGAAAATGTGCAGGCTCACATCTAGACATAGACACTTAAAAACATAACAGGTGCCCGAGCTAAGAAATTTTCTTTAAAGGCTATTTTGAAATTCAAAATTATGTAACTTACCCCATGGATGTCTCCTGGAGACTTCCCCACATTTAAATTTAATGGAACATGATAGACACTTGTGAAAGTGTTGTTCTTGGGGTTATGGCTACAAAATAGATATAAACCAAAATTAGAAATGTACTTTATCCAAGATGATTGACTCATCTTAAAGGTACAGTCATTTTTTTAAATCAATAAATATAAAACTTAATAATTAAGTTCATGATTTTCCAGTAAATCTTAGAGAAAAAAAATCAAATAAATTCAATATATATAACTTAAAGACCAAATGTAACTAGAAATGATCTCCTTAAAACTTTCTGAAAAAAAAGAAAAGGATTTTGAAATTATTTACAAGAAAGAATGTTAAAGCTCTATATGCACATATCCGTGGCAATTACATTGTTCCACACAATATTTAATAATTTGACATGGGGTTATAGTGGACGGATTTTATCTTTTATTTATAAGAAACATGAAACTTCCAACTTTCTGCCCATTGCATAAAATCCCACCTTAGATCTCATCTATGATGGTATGTAAGCAAAAACTTTTGAGGAAACAGATCTTGGATATACCCCTGGAGTGTGTGGTTTGAATCTCTGATTGGCTACTTGTTAAAAAATAAACAAAACTCAAGAGGCGGTGGGGAAGGCCACCAAACACTTACGCATGACAGTACGGCTTTTTCTGGTGACTCACAAAGTTATTCACCGATAGCATCATCTTGCAAACTTCACAGTGAAAACATGCTTTATGCCATATCTACAAATCATATACAAAAGATTTAGCAAAATTACCCTTTTTTCAGATTCAGTATTCTCATATATTGCAGGGTAAAAACTGAGCCTTAGGGATAAAGTGCTGATTTAAAAACACGCGGCTATAAAATGTTAAATAAATGCGTAACTTTTTTTTTTTTTGAGAGAGAATACATAGCTAGAAATGGGTAAAACTGAAAAAAGGTAAGAAATACATGTGGGATTCAAAATACCCCACAGTCCATAAGTGAGAAGATAAACTTCCCATTTTGTTATTTCCAAAGGCCAACACATGTCTACTGACCTGATCTAGACAGCTGATCTTCTCAGCAGGATACACTCCATACCCACACCTAGAGCAAGCCTGGACATTCATCTTGACTTCCGAGGAGAGAAGACAAAGACAGGTAACAGGCAAGAAATCCGAGGAGATGGCCTAGTCTAGTTGTTCAAGTCTCCAAAATCCCGAGCACTATTAAATCCTGGGGGCACCTTGATTGTTCAGAATCCAACTTCCACTTTCCTTTGCTGACCTTCTAGTCTGAAGTCAGCAGCTGGATGGTTTTTAAAGCTGCCACTTACTCAAGGGGCTATTCTGGAGACTCACTCAGCACGCATGCGTCTGGGAAATGAGGTGGAGGTATTTCGAGCTGACATGCTTCTCTAAATAGAAAAGTGAACTCACAATAGCATCGTGTTTATGTGGATGACCAAATCCTGCTGTATGATCAGGCAAGCATGTAGTTTCACACTAGCTGTGATCATAACCCAAGAAAAGAACCCAAAAGAAAACGGCAGCACACACTCATCTGACGATCAAATTAGAAAAGCTTACTCTGTGAGCAAGATGACTAAAGCAGAAAGGCCAGCTCCCAAAAATATAGGAAATAAAACAGAACTGATTCACTCCATGGGAAGGGGAAAAGCTGTACTTGAATTTTAGCTTTATCTATTAAAAATGTTGACAACAGCGAGACTTTCAACTGATTGAGATATCCAGTTGTGTTTAGCTTCGACTAAACTGTACAAATAAGAACAAACGAGAACTCTCAGTGTTTCGGCCTCTGTAGGTTACCCTGGACTGTTCTAAGACGGCCTGTTATTCCCTCGCCTCCCAGGCCTGACAGGGGCAGCTTGAAAATAAACCCTTCTTCCTGGTTTTATGAAGCCCCTCACTGCCTTCAGTGTCTACCTAAATGTCACCTTAAAACAGACCTTCTAGAAACAGCTTACAAAAGATGGCTCCTCACCTGTCCTCACCCCTCAGCTCACTACCTGCTAGAACCTTACCTTGTTTTATGTTCTTTGGAGCAGTTACCACCACCTGACATCTTAAATACTAGCATCTCTACTCTTTAAAATTATCTGTCGCCTCCATCAAAATATTAAGTCCCATCAAAACAGGACTCTCGGTCCTTGCTGTCATTTCTGTATCCCCAGTACCTAGAACAAGGACTGACATGGAAAAGATGCTCGATATGTATTCATTGAATCAATGAAATGTTTAATACTTTTACCAAAATGCCTAAGGGGCCAGAGGTGAAGTCACAGGTTATGGTAGGAACCTTCCCAAATGGGAGGGCACATGCCCCAGCCAACTTGTCATAAGAGAATACCAGTACCCAGCATTGCCAATGCTCCGATTTTTCCAGAGACACCAGATATTGGCATTTGCACATGAAATCCCGTTTTGTAAAACACTGGGAACAAAACAATAAAACAGGGCCATGGGCAGTATTTGGTTGGCAGTCTACCAATTGGTGACCTTTGGCCTAAATGTTCTGAGAAGATGCTGTTGGGGAGTCTCCAGGTGGAAAGAGATCAGTAGTATTTTTGTGTTACGTTAGGCGAGCCGGAAGGAGGAGGTGGCTGCAAAGCAAGTGAAGAAGAGAATCATTCACATGACACTAAGGAGAGGGTGCAGCTGGAGGCTCCCCATAGACAGACTGACAGAGGGACTCAGGGCTCTATCTCAGCACCTGGAGGGAAGGGGACTCTTAAGTAGGGACTCCAGGCTCAGGAAGACTCCCACGCTGAAATGTGATACCTATGGCCCGCTGCTGGAGTGAATGGGAACAGCAAAGGCAACTTACAAAGGCCTGAAGGCTCCCTGAAGGTTTTGCTCTGTACCGAATTTCTTCAGCTGTACCTGGAAAGTGGGCTGGAAGCCCCAATAACCACCAAGAAAAAATTCCGTCCCCATCCAAGGGGGATGAGGAACCACTGTCAGAGTGCATCCAAAAAAAAAAAAAGCTACTTCTTCCCGGCCTACGGTTGTGATTGATTGCCCTCCGTGGCTGCTACGAAGTTCTAGGTCACCCTTGTGAAAACAAGGGTTGCCACAGGATGTTAAATATGTTAAATATGACTTGGTCCATCACTTCTGCTTTTAAAAGGCATTTATTAGGTATCAGAAATCGTAAGGAGAAACAACCCCAACGAACTGGAAATGGGACAGTTCAAAGAACTAAAGTGAACATTCACTGCTGGGGCAAGATACACAGCCCTCACTTGACAGACTCTGTGCATGGCCTGCGGGTCCATCCCGCCTTCTCACATCCGGTGGCGCCCTTCCCCCCTCACAGTGATGACACCAGGCTGTGACAGCCTCAAACAAGAGCACATGGGCTCCTCTGGCCTTCAGGACTGTTCAGACAACATCTGTCTTAGCCTGGGTTCCCCAGAAAACAGAACCTGAGGCAAAGGCTTATGTACAAGGACCATATTCAGAGGTGTCCCAGGGAGCAGACGCAAGGAGGTAGGAAACGGAAGGAGGAGAGTCAACATGACGGTTCGTTCTCAAAGTAGCCACCACGTGATATAAAGTGCATTGGATCACTTGATCTCCACCTTCTGAGAGGCCATATAAACAACTGCTACTCAGGAACATGTCAATGGAAGGAAGGATTTATCTGGCCTCTGTCTCCCACTGCTGAAAGTTTTGCCCCACTGGGTGTTAAATCCCCTACATGTCCATGTTATGTATGGACCTAAGGAGTCCCACAGCATCTCATGACTCAATAGCAGAGAGTCCAAGACTTGGGCTCAGTGGTGACGCGCTAGAGCCAGATCAATGTAGAGCCTTGTTGATCCTTGATCTGGATACTTTTGCCAACACTGTCGCATGTCGCTTTGGCTTTTCTTTTCTTTCTTTTTTTGTTTTTTACATCTTCACTCATGGGGAGCTTGTTGTGATCATTGGAAAATTCCACAGCCTTTTGTTTCACATTAATGACTATCATGTTCAGTATGTAAGCAACTGATTTCCTTTTTGAACTTCAATAGAGCACTCATTTATCTCTTTTAAATTTCACCCTGTTGATGGTGGCCCCATTGCTTCATACCTTGGTTCTGTCATCCAGAATATGAGGTAATTCTTCCTAGCTCTGAATCCTTTCCAATGCCCTCCTGTAGATGTGAAATGGTTTTGAAATTACAGACGGATGACGAATGCAAAGTAAGGACTAAGCTACCAACCCTTCACTCTGTCACTGTCTCTCTGGTTAGATTGGGGTCATCCTTCCACGCTGGCAGTGTGTGCCTACCTTAGTTTGGGTTCTTCCAAAGCAAAGCTTAAAGCACAGACTTGGGTTCAGGAAGTTTATTTAGGAGGTGGTCCCACAAGGCAAGAATGAGGGTTTTAGGTCGGTGAACTAGAGAAAGAGGAAGAGTCCATAAAGGCATATTCTGAGCTCATTACCCTAGGGACAAGGGGGGTGCAATCTCACTGAAGACACTCTGAGGAATCGTATAACATGTTCCCCAGAACTACCCCGCTGAAGGACGGGAGGCGGGGACACTTATCCACCCAACTCTCATGTCCCTTTAGTTGCAACTTACTGTTGGGGCACTAACTCCCCTCCACCTCTAGGGTACACCTGTCTGCACGAGCTGAACATACTTCTGCAGCTTCAGAGAAAGCCCAGGGACAGGGAAGCAGAGGGACACTGCTGTGGGAACTTAAGGAGGGCTTGGTGACGTGCATCAGTGAGCCAAGGGAACATGGTATAGGGTACCCCAAGAGTCAGTCACTCAAGGAAACAGACTGTAGGCAGGGTAAAGTGTTCATATGAGATGCCATGAACTCCCACTGTCCTGCTCGTCAGGCTGATGGTGTCATTTCTGCTCCATCCTTGCACTGCTCTGCACTGTGCAGCGCTGTGTCCAGATAGGTGGGGTGGAAAATTCCTGAAGCAGAGCCTAGTTCCAAGCTCTCACGCTTTTCAAGGTCAGAACTGCCACTTCAGCCTCACCTCCATCCCTTGGGGCTTACAGGTGCCTGGAGGGGAGGTTCTTGGGGGTGTTTGATGAAGTTTCACGAGCACCTACTGATGGGGAGTTGGTGGCTTCAGGGTTGCTCCCTGCAGTCCTGAGGCCTACGCACTAGATGGTGGGGACCAAGGTAGGCAAGTATCTCTCCTTGCTCTGGGGAAGCCTGAAGGTTGGTGAGGTTGCCTAACTTGTTAGGCTGTGCCCTGAGTTTCAGCGAGTGATCTGTTTGTATAAATCTGGTCCACAGGAAGTACTGTGCCTAGGAAAATCAGGGAAATATTTTGCCTCCTCTCAATCCTAAATCTGGTTTGAGACTACTCTTTAGTTGAAATTACTATTTGCTTTGGAAATGGGATTGTGTCTTTTGGTCTAAGACAGAGTCTATAAACTTCTGTAAAGAGTCAGATTGTAAACAGTTTAGGCTTTGCGGGCCACATAATGATCTCAGTTGCATCTTCATTTTCTTCTTCTTCTTCTTCTTCCTCTTCCTCTTCCTCTTCTTCTTCTTTTCTTACAACCCTTAAAAAATGTAAAAACCATTCTTAGCTTGTATGCCATACAAAAAACGTGGCCCATAGGCCATAACGTGCCAACCTCTGGTCTAAGAGGTTGCTCACAGGACGTCAGGAGCAAGCAGTCCAGAGTTCTCTTGGGGAGGCTGGTGGGGAATAGGAAGGCAGAGGAAAGGATCAGAAATTGATTCAGCCCCATCTGGCTTTGACTGTCTGCAAATGGGGGTCTTACTCAAGCGTGAACAATATCCAATGGCTGTGGTTGTCTTTTCCTGAGCCAGGGAACCACGACATACCCTGTGGGTGGCATGGAGTGTTTCCTCTGAGTCAAGGAATGGATATTCCTCCTGCTGAAGACCATAGAGTCAGAAGTAAAGCATCCCTTGGTTTGGGGAAACACTGACCTATCCATCTGGGTCCCATCAGGAAAGGAAACCACCCAGTAATCTGAACAGGGAAAGGTTAATATAACAAATTATTACCTAGAACAGGGCATTGGACTACCAAGAGATTGGCTAGTAGAAATAAAGAGGAACTCTAAAAAATATAGCAATTGCAGGTATATTTGCAGACAACATATGTATTAGTTTGCTGGGGCTGCCACAACAAAGTACCACAGACTAGAATGCTAGAATCCACAGTTCTAGATGCTAGAAATCCAAGATCAAGGTGTCAGCAGGATTGATTTCTTCTTAGGCCTTTCTCCATGGCTTGTCGATGGCCATCTTCTCCCTGTATGCTCACAAAATCTTCCCTCTGTGTGTATCTGTGTCCTAATCTCTCCTTATAAGGACATACTGGATTAGGGCCTACCCTAATGATCTCATTTTTACCTCTAAAAATTCTATCTCCAAATACAGTCCCAACCAGGTGGGTAGGACTTCAACATATGAATTTGGGTATGGGGGGGGGAGGGCGGTTACAATCTGGCCCATAACAACATGACATGATATGACATGCCACTACCCCTATAGCTGAGATAGAGAGCCTAAGGAAGAGCCCCCACCCCCCTTCTCCCTGCTCCAGGGCTGAGATCCAAATCTTGTTGGAGAGAGTGTGGCCTAGATGACAGAGAAGTCACTGTGGTACTGTGCCAGTGGAATTTGCTAGAATCTGTCCTTTAGACTTTCTGGATACTCTCTAGGTGCTAAAGAGAGCTTTTCATGGGGAGGTATTTCAGTGGAGACACTCTGCTAGAAGAGCACCCGAAGGGGGTGCCGGGCAAGGTGCTGGCTGCTGAGTGCTGCTGGCCACCAGGCCAACAGGAGCTGGATACTGGGACACCAGGTGTGCCACAAGAACCTGAGAAGCTACCCCTTCTGCAGGGGCCTGGTTCGCAGGAGCATGCCAAACACACCAGAACCGGGAAGCAGAACCTGTTCTTCCTGCACTCTCTCCAGGGACCCACTGACAAAGCTTAACACCAGGCCATAGGCAAAGGAAAACTCCTTCAAAGGGCCCAATTACACTTTCACAGAACAGACAGACAAAAAGGGTGAATTCTGAGCGTGGAGGCACTCTATCCATAACAGGAGCAACATGAATTCCTCCTTTCGGGTGCCAGCCTGACAGGTCTGGTGAAGGCCCTCTTCCAGGTTGCAAACAACAATCTCTCCGTGTCCTCACACGGTGGAAGGGACTAGAAAGTTCTGTCAAGCCTCTTTTAGAAGGGCAGTAATCCGGTTCACCAGGGCTCCACCCTCATGACAAAAGCACCTCCCAAAGTCCCCACCTCCTAATACCCTCAGGTTGGGCATTTGCTTTCAATGTATGAATTGAGGGGATACATACAGCCTATAGAACACCCACATTGGGAATCGTGCAAATGCCTGTTTAAAATATTCAGGAATTCAGGATTTTCACAGAAAGTAATAAATTATAATTATGCCCTTACACTTGCCTGGGGCCAGTCTTTCTTAAACCAAGAAAATGTCCTTACCTGGTAAGATATTAGAGATAATATTAAAGTCGCAAGCCCAGAGGAAAGCAAGCAAAGAAAAAGACAAGATGCGGTTCTTGGCTGAGGTCACAACATGAAGACTTCACTCCTTTCACTCAAGGTGTTGGTAGCTCTTTCAGAGCAAATATCTCTGGTATGAATAAAACTAATTTCCTTGCAAATATTTATACCTCAGTGTGACTAAGTTAATTAGCTGCTCCCAAGGAGCCTTGGAAAGAAAGGCATTAGAGGCCTCGGATGGAGGCCCAAGGATGAAGAAAGCCGTGGGGGACGGGGAGAGGGATGCAGGGGTGAATGAAGTGGAATCCGTGCAAGTGCAGTTCTCTCCCTAGTTAAACTAATTCACGGCTACATATCCAGTGGCTGACACCTGGGGGCGCTCACTATATTTCAGGAATGATTCCCGCGCCAGCCACGTCGGGACTAGCGGGCTGTTTGCAAGGACTTGCTCATGAGAAAGCTGAATTGGCGTCCTACTTCTTACGTGCACAGACAGGCGCACTCGCAAGTGAAAGCAAGTTCTGGAAGGCCGGAAGACGACAGCGGATCCGACGGTGACCCGAGGGGCTCCGCCTTGGGAAAAGGTAACACCCGGAGAGGCAGGCGCCGAGCACCCAGGGGCCCTGAACCGCACAGCCTGGGGTCAAGGATCTGGCTGGGCAGGAGCTTTAAGGCTATGGGAACTGGGTCTCCGTAGTGATGCGGGGGCCCAGGTAGAGTTGGGGCAGCCCCAGGAGAAGGAAGGAGGCGGGCGCGGGGCTCTGAGGAGCGTCCCATAATTGAGCGGCGGGGGGCTGCAGGGCGTGCTCTTCCCTCTGCGTGGCCCGGGAGGTTTGCGGAGCGCACTCTGGGAGTCACTTTGAGCGCTGCGAGTTCTGCAAATGTGCCGTCCCGAGGACTGAGCGCGGCGGCGGGATCCCATAAATCTCTGCAGACTGAATCCCGCCGCGCGGCGACTTTGTCGAGGGAGCTTTCCGGGGACGATGCGCCTAGTGACCCGGGCCACTTTGCAGGGCCGAGTTCCAGGGCGGTGCTCGCGGCCAACTTTTTAGAACGCGCGACCCACTTTGCCGAGGGCTCCTCCTGGAGACTGTGCGCGCGGCCAACTTCGCGGAGCGCGCCGTCCTGAGCCGGGGGCGGGGGCGGGGGGCGGGGCGGGGCACGTAGCCCCGCCCTGCTCCGCGTCTGGCCCCGGACGGCTCCGCCCCTTCAGCGCTTTACTTTCATTTTGGGGATAGGAGTAGCTGCAGACCCTAGCCGCGGAGGCACGCAGACCGCTGCCAGCTCTGCCCGCCAGGCCGCGTAGGAACGGTAACTTCGGCCCCCGCCTCTGCTTTTGCCTTTGCAGCCCCTCGGCGGCGCGCCTCCTCGGTGCCTCGTCCGGCCTTCTCCTCCCTCCTCCGCTGCCCCGAGCGAAGTCTGGGGCGGGGGATCGGGGTCCCTAGGAGCAGGGCTGAAACTGCCGGCGCTGAAACTTTGGGGGAGAGGTTGGTTTGATCAGCTTGACTTCCCTCCTAGCCAGCGGGCGTCACCCGGTACTATTCGAGATTTGGAAAAGAAGAGGTGGATTTAAAAGGGAAGGAGCGGTTCGTTATCTCGCAGGGCTAACGGCGGAGGCTCCCGCGTCAAACAGCCTAGATTCCGGTCCCCGCTTCCGTGCTTGCAAACTTGGCTCTCTCTGTACTTATCCATTTAATGGGAATAATGGTGATTAGGGTTTCCAGGGGGGAATTCCCGCCCATTCTCAGGAATTTTGTTCGCTTTCCGGTTCCCAAATCCTGAGAAAAGTTGGTTGGGAAATTGGGAAAATCGGCTCCTTGAACCCAGGTGGTTGGTAGTATGGGCCGTCACTTTGTGGAAACAATTCATCGTGGAGGACAGAAAACAGTTTATATCTTGGGATTTGGGACCGGGAAAGCGAAAAAAAATTCCTGAGAACGCGGGGGAATTTCCGACTGGAAACCCTAATTGGTGATCCTGGGCTGACGATTGCAGCCAGGATGGAAGGAGGCGATTATGTTGCATAGCAGTGCCTCTTTCAAGGCTTAGTGTGCTACATGTGAGCTACTGTCATCATTTTGCGAATACCCTTGTGCAGGGCTCTTGAAGATCCCTTGAGGAAGTGAAAAAAGATAGGACTCTCAAGCTGCCAGAGATCTTGTAACCTGTTACCTGTTGTATTCAAGTTTGCCGTTTATGGGGCAGTATAATTACTGATGGGTGATTCTGTGAGTCATTACCAAGTCATTGCCAGATCTTATCCCTTGAACTCCTGGACTGGCTGTCTACTTACCCCAACATTATTTACTTATAGGCTGTTTCCTCTTCAGGGTCTACAGTCTGACCTTCGTCCTCGTCAGGCAGCTACTACTTAGCTTCAAAAACTCTAAAACAACCTTTGTGTAGGTATAAAAATAAGGATGCTAAGTCTTCAGAAAGCATTGTGGGGCTGGCCTAGTGGCACAGGTGGTTGGAGCTCCGTGCTCCTCACGCTAAGGTCGCGGGTTCAATTCCCACATGGGCCAGTAAGCTGTGCCCTCTACAGCAGAAAAAAAACAAACAATCCGCAAGGTGGGTTCACAGTCCAGTTCTGCCTCCTCTTAGCTGTGTGGCTTTGAGCAGGTTACTTAACTTCTCTAACGAAACCATAGTTTTTTTTCTGCATTAGAGGGTAAAAACTCCCATCTTCTAGCAATGCTGTGAGCACCAGGTGACAATGGAGAAGTTGAGTTCCCAGCATAGCCCCCTTCTTCTCCAAATGCTAGAGGTGAGAGGTGGGGGTCCTCGGAGCTGCTGCTTTTTACGCCTTTTAGAAAGATTGTCTTCATTTGGCCAAGAGTAGGGTGCAAGTTGTATCATGTCACTTTTCTGAGGAAGCAGCTACAATGAGTTCATTCCCCCCACAGGGGGGGAAAAAGTTCAGATAATAAATAGCGGGAAGTGATTTTCTTACCAGATGTATGCCAGCCACCTATTAAGAAATAATGGAAATAATTAGTAGAGGATTTTTGTTTTCAGTCCCCACAATAGGTGCTTAAAATATGGATGTAATTTAAACGTACTGGTGAAGGTTGACAACTGAATGTTTTCTTGAGTTCTGCACACAGTGTTGATAATAGGGAATATTAAACCTTTACCATAGAATGTGCTACACGGTGCTTAGCATTTTGCATGCATCGTTCCATTCAGCCTCACAGCCACCTGTGACTGAGGCATCATTGTTTTCCCATTTTATAGATGAGGAAACTGAGCCCGGGAGAGGTTGAGTACTTTGTTGAAGGTGCTAATAGATAGAGGAGCCAATTTAACCCCTGATCTTTTGGCCACGACTGGGCTTTCCGCTGCGCTCCTGGGGTCCCTTTGGTTCTGTTGTGTGTCCCATATCAACAGTTCCTTCAGGACACTGAAGCATTAACACATTTTAAGTATATTTTAGTTATAACATTTATATAGAAGTATTTATTGAATGCCTGCTATGTACCTGGTACTTTTCTGTGACTGGAACGAGAAAGGGATGATTAAGTTAAGCTCTTAATCTGCAAATAACGTTTTAGTGGACAGTAGCAATAATAATAACAAGAACAACAACAACAACTGACATAGACTGCCTGGTACCGTTAATGCTTTATGTATATCGTATATTAATTCATTTAAAGAAAAGGTAGGCATATTTAACAATGGAATATGCAGTATCCCATGCATGACTGCTCTTTGAGCCTGAGCCCCAAGAAAGGAACACATACAGGAAAAGAACGCCAGGTGAGCCCTCTCCAGGCACAGAAGAGCTGAGATAGACCTGGATTTTCTTAGTGGGCTATGATGATGCCTGGAAATAGGGGTCAATACGAAGTCTTGGCTTGACTGAAGTGAAGCAACTGAGATCAGGCACCCCACTCGCTCACCATCCTTGTTTTAGGTGAACTTGGTTTAACCCAGAAAGCAAGCCCAGCTTCACAGGAATAAGGAAGTCACCAAATGTTTACCTTTATAGACCAAGAGTCTATATAAAGGAGATGAAACAGAAACTGTTGAGCATTTCTGCGTGCCTGGATTTACCCTTATTTCCTCTAGAGATGGGGTTATCTCTGTTTTCGAGAAACATTTTGAGTCCTAATCTGAAAAATCTAACTTCTCCCCAACTGGAAACATGTTGGTGGCGTTGGTGGGGTGTGGTGATGTGTTTAGAAACAACATGGTCCCCTGACTTCTCACTGTAAAGATCTGCTGTGGAAGTCTTCCTGCCTCTCAGTTCTCTCTTCACTGCCCAGCTCAGCCCTAAGATGAGCCAGAAGGTGGCATGGTAGTGCCACATGGAGCTCAAGGCCACGAAGTGGGTGCTCTGCCATCTTGGACCCCTGCGCCCCAAGCTGGATTCCTTCTCCCCACCTCCAAAAGTCATTACTTGCGCTCTGGGTCACAATATGTTCTGTCAAATAAATGTCTTCTTGTTTTCCAACTGCGTGAAAACATCCCTGGGTGAGGCTAACAGGAATGCAGACCTGCATCTGCCAACTGTGGTGTGCTCTGTGCAGTGGCTCAGAGATGGAGACCCGTACAAATTAGAGGCTGAAGAATCTTCCCTTTTTCCTGCATTCTTGAGAGCGGATCCCTTCACGGTGAAGGAAGAAACAGGACTTGATTTAGGGGAAATGACTCTGGAACAGGCTCTGCTTCCAGTCAGCTGCATATCACTTTTAGCTATTTCTCTTCCCAGTTTTCCACTCAATTAGCATTTATTTAATACACTCCGCTGTGTGCCAGGCGCCTGTGCCATGGTCAGGTTTGAACCAAGAAATAAGCGGAGTGCAAATACACAAGACAGATACAGGGTTTGTAAAGGGAATGGGAGTTGGGAGGGGTGAGATAGGAGTAATCAAGGAGGACCTCTCGGCGGAGGTGCCATTTAAGCTGAATTCTGAAGGTTGAGAATTAGCCAGCTGGGCAAAAACGGCATGTCCAGCAAACATATGGTTGGTGACTTCCGGAAAGAGAACCATGAGCCCAGATGGAACCCGAAATGAGCACAGTGTGCCCAAGGATGCTGGGCAGGTAGGAGCTAAATGGTGTGATAGTAAGGGGTAGCCTCTGGAGTGCTTGTTGCTGGCTTCCGATCTAAGTCCTACTATTTCCTAGTCATGTGACCTGGGACAAGTTATTAACCTTTTCCAGCCTCGGCTTCCTTATCTGTCAAAAGGCAATGATCAAAGGTCTGATCTAACAGCATTATTGGTCATAGGGATGATCTAACAGCATTACTGGGAATATTAAAGAAAATAATGCTGACAAAACAATAATAAATGGGAGTTTCTATTACGTTGTTACTTCGTAAAGTGGAGAGAGTGGTAAGTGAGTAGGGGATCCTATTGGCTGATAGTGATCCTAGATCAGCATACTTTTTTGTAAGGGCCAGGTAGTAAATATTTTCCACTTTACCATATTGTCTCTTGTCATAATTACTCAACTCTGTGATGGGAAAACAGCCACAAACAATTCATAAATGAATGAGTGTGGCCGTGTTCCATTAAAACCTTATTTATAAAAACAAGTGGTGGGCCATAGTTTAAAGGGCCTTAAAAATCTAAGGAGATGGGGTTAGATTTGAACTTTTAGATCATAGGGATTTCTTGAAGATTATCGAGCATCAAATAGATTTGAGGAAATCAGTTTTGGAAGACCCATGAAAACTCATGTGAAACAGAAGGCTTTATACTGCAGATTATTCATTTTATGAACTGGCTTTGAGTGATGCCGGGCAAAGGATGAGCACCTTATAAGCTGTCAGGAATTTAGAGGAGTTTCTTGTTGTTACAAATCTTGATGGACCTTCCACAGTTTCTCATACACAGGGAACATTTTAAAAATCAAGGATACTGGATTTGAAACTCCCTGAGGGCAATGACTTGGTTTTCTTCCCCACTGTATACCTGTCTCTGGAACAATACCTGAAATAGAGTTGGTACTCAGGTATTTGAAAGGTTTGATGGGGCAGAAACCCTGGAAACTCATTGTGTAAGACTGCTCATTTCTAGGCTTAAGTAAAAACTGTGTTACCTAATGAGTGTTATTTAAAAGTACCACACTGGGTACCAATTTTGTTTTCTCTTTCCAGATGGCAGATGATCAAGACTGTGTTGAGAAGCAGGGAGCTGGGGATTCAGAAAGCCAGGATGTAGTTGATGCTAAGCCAGACCGGTCCTCATTTATCCCAACATTCCTTAGGTAAGTTTCCTTCCTGGCCAGGTTAATCGGTGGCCGGGGCCACTTCCCTCTGCCGTGCTTCTGCCGTCTCTACCCACCCACAGGGAGGGGGATATTTCTGGAAGGGGGTTTATGCTGTGCAGGGGAGGTTTGCACAGGATTCTGCTGGCTCTGTATGACAGCACTTGGGTCCCCTGTGTAAAAGCCCAGGTGTGGGGGACAACCAAGCCACAGGAGTCTCCTGCTCAGTGTCTGTGCACCTGGGTGGCAGCTGCCCAGGAGTGAGGGGCTGTCATCAGAGATGATCTGCAGCCACGCTCCTTCGGAGCAGAGCCTGGGCGCACTCCCACCCTGTGCCTTCAGAGGCACTCCACTGGGGAGAAGCCTCTTGTGTGCGGAGTCCCACTTTCTCTTTTCTTGAGTTTGCTTTTACAATTCTAAATTTTACATTGAATCATCGTCGTCATCATTTCACTTATTAAACTATTGTATGCCAGCCCCGTATTGCATGTAGTCTTCATAACCCCAGGAAATGGTCCTATCGTTATCACCATTTAATAGGTAGGGAAACTGAGATGCTAAGAGGTTTAATAGCTTGCCTTTCTGATGACAGTTAATAAGTGGTGACGCTGAGATTAGAATCCAGGTGGTGCCAGCTCCACTCACTTAACGGCTCTGCTGTGCTTTCCATTTAGAAGGAGGCTGCAGGGATGTGGGAGAGCCCCGTACCTCCCCTTAACATTGGTCATGGAGGGGCAGTGAGTGGGGCTTCCTGACAAGAGGTGGGAGTGATCTGTAAGCCAGACGTATCAGACTTCTTGGTGTCCCCTAAACCAAGCCCCACCTGGGAGGGACAGCCAGGGGGATTGAGCTTGAGGTTAAGGAGTGCTCCCAAGCAGTGCTCAGGAGGGAAGAGTTGGCTCCCTGCAACGTCCTGGAGAGAGCCTTGGGTCATACCTCCCAGACAAAACTCAGAAAAGTCGGAAGATCCCAGCATGCTGGACCCAAATTCCACTGGCATTGGCTGCCATTTAGGGTCAAAGAATGCCCGGTGAAATGACCAGAAAGTTCAATTCTAACTCCTGAAAACTTTTCAAAGCCCTGAGTTAGTTGGTCCAGGCTGAACCACTTTGCACTGCAAGCCCTTTACAGCAGCAGCCTTCAAAGGTTTCTCCTCAAATAATGGAAAACTGCACATCCCTTTGTACATTTTAAGATGACGTATAAATTTCTTGTCAAAATAGTTAAAAAATATATAATAATATGTTAGTTTCTCAACCTGTTGAGTATTTGGGCTAAGCAAGTTGCCTCTAAGTGAAAGAGAAACAGAAATCATGTAAGAATCATTTCATAAGTCTTAGTAAAGCCCTTTGGTGTACTTCCCAAAAATTATGAAAATGAATAATGTAAATATTGCCATTTAAAAATCATTTCTTTAAATGTATCCAGTGGAATCTAATACATAGTAATTTTATAACCACCTTTATTCATTAAAAATGTACATCAATAAGCTCTCCTTTAACAACTAGAATTTTTATGTTGTTTCTTTTCTCCCCCTGAACTTTTTTTTGAATTCTATTTCCTACCACAACAATTTATTCTGATATAATAGATTTAGTTGCTTGAGAACCTTATTGATCATCTCGTCATATACCTCTATGACATATGTATGTATGCATATGGACATATGCATAAATTTTAAGATATTTTTCCAGGTATCATGAGTATTAATAGTAATTTTTTCTACACTAAGTCACTATTAATTTCTCCTAGTTTAAGTTACTGTTTCAGCTATTAATCCATAGTTGAGCTAAACAAATAAATGTTGATAACATTAGCATTATTGTCAAAGTAAGAAATCTCCAAACCTGTAGAGAATTTTTATGAGTTTTTTTGAGTGAAACTGAGGACATATGCTGAGGAGCAAGATCTCAAATATCCTGGAGAATAACAGTTTTGCAGCTTCTTTAAGCATTTGAAATTGAGGGAATGTACATTGAGGAAGGTGGGAGAAAGCAAGATGGGGATTGGATTACAGGATAGTTGAAAAAGATCATGTGCTCTCTTGAGGGTTAATCAGCCCATCGAGGGGTAAAACTTCTGACATTTCAAAGGTATGTTAACATGGATGCACAAGAACAATGGACAAATCTGGTTTAAAACCTTTCACTAAAGATGTTATCAGCCAGGAAACTTCTGGTCGAAGTGGCGGAGTAGGTAAATGCTGTACTCGCCTCCTTCCATGACCACATCAAAATTACAATTAAACTGCATAACAGCCATCACTGAGAATTGCCTGAAGTCCAGCTGAACAGAAATCCTATAACTAAAGATATACAGATGAAGCCATATGAGACTGGTAGGAAGGATGGAGATATGGAACAGGCTGGTCCCACCATACCTACGTGTGGTGGTTAAGAATCGGGAGGGATATTTCAGCTTTGAAGGTTCCCCCCTGAGGAGTGAGGGGTCCCAGCCCCACACTGGGCTCCCCAGCCCAGAGTGCCAGGAAGAGAAGTCCCCACAAATTAGTGGGGACTTGGTGCAATGGAGGCCAGCTGGAGTCCCAGGCATTCCTCTTAAAGGGCCCACACATGGACTTACTCACACTCGACCTAATCTCAGCGAACGGACAGTAGCTCGAAGAGCACCAGGGACATACAGAAAGGAACTGAATTGTCTGGCTTTCAAGTGGGGGCTGTGGGACAGCTCTCTTGGGGATGGGCAGGCACCATTGTTCCTTTGTTGAGCCCTCCTCCCACCCAGCCTGCATGTGCAGGCGGCCGCCAAGTCTGAGTCTCCATCAGCCTAGCTAGCACTGCTCTTGCCCCGCTGGGATGATTCCCTGAGACCTCACTGCACCCAATTCACTCACCAGCCCGAACCTCTTTCAGCAGCTTTTCCACACAAGCTGCTGGCCTGAGCCTATGCTGAGGGCTTTCCTAAAAATCTCTGTGAAAAGTCCACAAACCCCAAACAAGCAGTAGCTGGCCTCATCCTGCCCTGTACTTCTTGCCAAGTAACCTCAAACCCAACACTAATGGCAGCCAGCCTCAATTGGCAGTGTAGCCTCTCTCAGGTGCCTCCAAACCCAGCACCAGCAGCTACCAACCACAGATAATTTTGTAGCTCCTACCAGTGGCCCACGGCTGAGCACAGGCAGCAGCTGACCTGGGCCTGCACCAGAACCCCTCCCAAGAGGCCCCAGAACGAACACACCCAGTGGCCAGATTCAGACCACACCAGAGTACCACCCAGGTAGCTCCACAAACAACACACTCAAAGGGTAGACTCAAAAGTCACCAGAGCCACACTAAAGTGTCTTGCTCTGTAGGGTCAGCCCCTGTACACCAGCTCATCCACTGTGGCCATGGCCAGTCCTCATAGTCAGACATCCTGAGAGTCAGTCCTACCCACTGACAGGCTGAAAACAGCCAAGGCTCAACTACAACAGGAGGGCACACACAACCCACACACGGGACACCCATGGAGCACCTGGCTCAGGTGACCAGGGAGACTGCACCACTGTGGCTGACAGGACATCTACATAAGGCCACTCTATGAAGACCAGGAGATGTAACAGCTCTACCTAATACATAGAAACAAACAGGGAAGCAGCCAAAATGAGGAGACAACGAAACAAGTCCCCAAAGAAAGAACAGAACAAAACTCCAGAAAAAGAACTAAACAAAAGGGAGACAAGTAATTTGCCAGATGCAAAGTTCAAAACACTGGTTCTAAGGATGCGTAATGAATTTAGGGAAAGGCTGGATGATCTCAGTGATAACTTCAACTAAGAGATAGGAAACATAAAAGTGGAGATAGAAAACAAACCAAAAAACAAAACCCAGTCAGAAATGAAGACTTCAGTAACTAAAATGAAGACTATACTAGAGGAAATCAACAGATTAGGTGAAGCAGAGGATCGAATCAGCAAAAAGAAAAAAAGAATCCCAAACATTGAGGATAGTTTAAGGGACCTCTGGGACTACATCAAGTGTAGGGTACCAGAAGGAGAAGAGAGAGAGCACGGAGTTAAAAACCTATTTGAAGAAATAATGATAGAAAACTTCCCTAACCTGACAAAGAAAATAGACATACAAGTCCAGAAAGCACAGAGAGTCCCAGACAAGATGAACCCAAAGAGACTCACACCAACACACATCATAATTAAAATACCAAAGGTTAAGGATAAAGAGAATCTTAAAAGCAGCAAGAGAAGAGCAGTCAGTTACGTGCGAGGGATCTCCCATAAGACTATCAGCTGGTTTCTTAACAGAAACTTCATAGGCCAGAAGGGATTGGCAAATAATATTTAAAGTGATGAAAAGCAAGGACCTACAATCAAGACTACCCAGCAAAGCTGTAATTTATAATCAGAGGATAAAGAGCCTCCCAGACAAGAAAAAGCTAAAGGAGTTCATCACTACCAAACCAATATAACAAGTAATGTTAAAGGGTCTTCTTTAAGAAGAAAATGTAAATAATAAAATGGCAATAACTACATACCTATCAATAATTACTTTAACTGTAAATGGATTAAATGCTCCAATCCAAGACATAGGGTAGCTGAATGGATAAGAAAACAAAACACATACGTATGCTGCCTACAAGAGACTCACTTCAGATCGAAAGATAAACACACACACACACACAGAGAAAGTAAAGGGATGGAAAAAGATACTTCATGCAAATGGAAATGAAAAACAAAAAAGCTGGGGTAGCAATACTTATATCAGACAAAATAGACTTTAAAACAAAGACAAGAGACAAAGAAGGACCCCATAATCCCACTTCTGGGTATTTATTCGAAGAAACCCAAAACACTAATTCAAAAAGACGTGAATCCCCATGTTCATTGCAGCATCATTTATAATAGCCAAGATACGGAAGCAACCTAACCGTGCATCAATAGGCAAATGGATAAAGAGGTTTTACGTATATACAATGGAATATTACTCAGCCATAGAAAAGGACGAAATCTTGCCATTTGCAATAACATGGATAGACCTAGAGGATATCATGAGAAATGAAATATGTCAGACAGAGAAAGATAAATACCATGTCATTTCACTTATATGTGGAATCTAAAAAACAAAATAAACAAACTCATAGATACAGAGAACATTTTGCCAGCTGGGAAGGGGGTTGAGGGGGATGGATGAAAAAGGAGAATGGATTAAGATGTGCAAATTGCCAGTTATAAAAACAATCACAGGGATGTAAAGTACAGCATAGGAAATATAGTTGGTAACGTTATAATAACTATGGTGTCAAGTGGGTACTAGACTTTTGGGGTCATCACTTTGTAAGTTATATAAATGTCTAACCATTATGTTGTACACCTGAGACTAATATAATATTTACATTAACTGTAATTGAAAAATAAAATATTTTTTAAAAGTCACAGGCCTGGGGTGTGACTACCCACTATGACCTGCCCAGTTAGGAATTTATGATCAGATCACCCTGGGAGATTACTTTCCATAGAACCCCTTTTTTCATCTACATGATTAAATCATTATTCATCAAAGTAATTATTAAACAGAAATTCCGTTGAAATACCAACTTAACAGTGGAATGAGTTGGCTTTTAAAGTTAGTTTATGAATAAATGAACAAAGAATACTTACTGCTAGAAAGAGTTTAGTATCACCTCTTTTTCCTATTTTTCATTTTTAAAGATAGAAGCTCTGAGAAACCATGAATAAATACATTGTATGGTAGGAGTTTTGTTATAATAATGTCACTTACTTGTTTGAATTCCTTCCAAGTTCTGTACCAAAAATGACAACGCAATTAGGTCCCTCTTCAATTGTATTGAAAATCACCTGACATTCAAAGAATTGTTATTCAGCCCTTAGAGACATTTATTTTTTCAGTTTCTGGGAAGTATACCAAAGAGGCTTTATCAAACTTCTCAGACAACTGTTATTTTAAACCTGTTCCTCTTTTAGTTAGAGGCAACTTGTTTAACCCAAAATACTCCAACAGAGATAAGATTATTAAAATAGCATCAAGAAACATTTGTCAATATCCTTTTTTTGGAAAATGCTTTTAAACTATATGCTTTTAAATATATAGTTTTTGTTAAGACCTTGGAGCTACAAATGTAGCTCATTCATTTGTGGAAAATGTCTGCTGTATATACTCCAGTTGATAAAGCCAGTTCTTGTCAAAGCTGTCAGCCACACCAGACCTGCTTTCAGTCAGTAAAGGTCCGATACCATTCTTTTTTGTTCCGTGTGTTATTACGCATCCCTGTGATCACCATCTTGTTTCTGAATTCTAATTGTTGCATAGAAGAGAGGGAGAGAGGAAGAAAGGGAGGGAGGGAGAGAGGAAAAGGAAAGGAAAGGGAACGAATTCCAATTTTTGGATGGATGGGTGGATGATGCGGAGGGAAAGTGGGAGGAACAAGCACAAAGCCCAGTGCTGTGTTCACCTCCTTGAGTCAGTGTTTGCTTTGCTCTCGCATGACTTGAGGTCAATAGCGATACTCTCTTTGGGAATAATAGGGGTTGAAAGAGGCAAAGTTACTACACGAGAGCCGTATCGCTCCCATTCCATTCTATTTCTATTACATATATTTTTCTCAATAAATAATTGAATGTGGAACAACCTGGTGTGGCCCCAAATAGCCCCATTTCTAACGCCATCCTTTACCCTTATCAGACTCGTGTAGAAGTAGGAAGCCCCACCACAGTGCCTGATTCAAGGAGACTTACAGACTCTGGTATTTGAATGGTCCCTTTGTTAGATGACGTGGAGGTTTCAACATCATCTAAAGTTCAGGGTGGGTGAGAGATGGGAGACTGGGACAGGGGAAATGGTGTCTCATCCAGACCAGTTTTAGGACAAAATACAGATGGAAGTCGAGGATGTGGTTAATTGATTCCCTTAGAACTGTCAGTGTCTGACCCCTTGGAAAGTCTTCGAGTACCCTGTTTGAAGACCTCTGCCTTAAAAACCCGTCATAGATGTGGTCTGTGGTGTGGGCTTTTTCCCTAAGTCCTTTAAAAAAAGTAAGCCTGGATAGTTTTCTATATTCTGGTCCACTGGGTTTCTTTTTTGTATAATAGTATGGTTGATACTAACATGAAGCTTCATGAAGTTATCAAAATAAGCATCCTTGTAAATTATTTAAATTAAATTCCCTTTTGTGAACTGCTTATTTTAGTTGCATGAATTGTAAGACATGGTTATTTAATTAGTAAACAATACTGAGTTATACTAAATGGCAGATTAATGTCTCATTCTTCCAGGTCGTGGAATGTTACTTGCTTATTTTCTTTTCCTTTGCTAAGCACGTGACTTGAACCCATGTATTAGATGATGCACTGGTCTCCTATCAAGGAGGCAGTGAATTTGAATAAAATTCAATCAGGTTTTGTTTTGTACCCTTAAAATTTAGGTTTTTCACGTACTTCAGTAAAATGGAAGTTGCTTTCATCCAGTAAGGTATTACTAGCTTTAAAATTAGCTGCTTGTGATGCCATTTTTGGTCATCAATTTGTATTTCATTCGTTCAGGAAATATATAAGGAGTGACAGAGTGAAGTTAAGTTCCTTGCACCAAGTGCCACAGTTGATTAATGGCATAGCCAGGCTGCATACACCTGCCTGAGACGCTCCCGGTCTGGTAGGGAAGGCAGAAGTGGAGCCGGGAACTGAGGTGAGATGGTGCCCGGGAGGAGCCGAGCAGGGCCCTGGAGGAGTCACATTCCCCAGGCCCCCTGGAGACGGGGAGGTGTGCTGAGACTTGGTGGGGAGGGGTTAGTTGGTGGAGAGAGAAGGAAGCCTTTCATCCAGGATCATTCTAGCTGGCAGGATTGTGGGATGTGGAGGGATGGCAGAGGGGAGATGGAGGGAAATGGGCAGACACCAGATTTTAGGAGGGCTTATCTGCAGGTCACATTAAGATTTGAAATCAATCCTAAGAACAGGGAGGTCACTCGGGATGTAAGCAGAAGAGTGACTTGATCCTTATACCCGCCCCCGCCCCCCCCACACACACACACACTTACATGCACACAAATAAGGAACAGCCGAGCTGCACTGGAGGAGAATGAATGAAAAGGGGCTCTGTGGGAGAGGAAGCGAGTTCGGAGGCTGTGGCTGTGCTCCAGGCAAGAGTGGGGAGTCTGGATGGCAGTGGGTCCAGGCAGGTGGATGGGGCCGGCCAGACTCCAGAGTGCCTGGGAGGTAGAAGCAATGGGACGTGGACCAAGAAAGAGAGGCTGAAGAAGTAGAGACGGTGAGCAAAGTGGCACTTGGACCACAGGGACCACTTGAAATCATTTACTCACCACTGAGCCCTCTTGCTAGAAAAAGGGGTGATGAAATATACATTGCGTTGTCATAATGACAGAACCGCACCAGCATTTGCCACTTTTCATTGTCCCCCTGAACGGTCCCGCTGCCTCTGCTTTGCTGACCCAGACCTTATGAGAAACTTGGGTGGCGTCAGGGACTTCAGGTGTAATGGGATGAGATTGTAAGTGTGATTCAGAACAGTGTGATTTGACACAGAGAGTGAGTGTCCATCTCCCCACCTGGCCCATGGACACCCTACACGTTAACCTCTGTGCCTCGTTAAACCTCTGGGATTGTTTAATCTACTAACATGGAACTAATTGGGGTAACCTGAATACAGCAGTAGGGGTTGGTTTCCTGCAAATCTGGAAGGTGCAGCAACCCCTTCCATTGTCCCCTCTTCTGTGTGTGGGGCGCTTTGTATCCCACATGTCAGACGTGTGAGTGCAACGCGTCAGAGCCTCACTGGCTGCATGGTGCTCCCTGCAGCTGGTGGCAGCACTTTCCTCCTCTAGTCCCGTCCCCAGCTCCCTTCTCCAAGGTGTCAGAATTACTGTCAGGTAAGGCCGTGGAGGGGGCAGTAGCACCCCCACCTGTCTCTAAGGGAGGACAGACTGTGCCCTCTCCCCAACCCCACCCCTCTCCCCCGCCCCGGAGACCTCAAGGATTCGGGGAAAGGGAAAGAAGCCTCCTTTCCCCTCAAAGCCGGGATGGCGCTTGCTGGCCCTAGGTAGGTACTTCAAGCACTCAGACCTGGCTTGGCTTTTTTATCTCCCTGCCACTAGATGGAAGCACAGCATCGTTTTATTTCTATTCTATTTGGGCCTTGAATACCAGACTGTTCTTTCCTTGACAAAACAACAATTTATTAACATATTTGCTCATTTTCTGGGTACCTAAGAACATTTGGAAAACACAGAAAACCACAAAGGAAAAATATCCAAGGTATCAATTTAAAATTAGTGAAGTGTTTGGACTTTTAAAAAAATGACTTGAGGGAAACAACCGGGTGCACAATCTGCATTCTTTATGAGCCCTAGTTTGTGGCGCAAGGCCTACTAGCATCTGTGAACTTGCAGAGGGGTTCCCCTTGATGTAAAGCTGACCCTAGTACCTAGTACAGGTTACCTGCCATCCAGGTTAACTGTGGTCCCTGCCCTGGATATAAACTCAGTTTTTTCTTGAGTGTCTAGGTTGCAGCTATAGAAAAGAGCTAATAACAGAAAATAGCTAATTGCTGAATTGCAGGGTACAGACTAAGAGCTGGGGAGAAGAAGGAGGAGGAGGGCAGCTAGAGGAGGAGTTGGGACTTGCGTTATCGGAGAAAAGTCAGTGGGATTATCTATCAGGACTAAGAAGAGCCTGCCTGCCAGGGCTAGGTCCATGGTGGGTATACATAGCACAGGTTCTGGGAAAGAGAGTGGAGACCCTTGGATGGGGTGAGTTTGGTCCTCGTGCCTTCACTGGGAGCTGTTGTAGGTACAAGCCCAAGCCCTGTACAATAAATTAAAATATTTAAATTAAATTCCATCATCCGGCATCCTGGATGATGGCCTAGCCCAGGAACCTATCAGCTGTGAAATCTATCTGAGCTCTGCTCAAGGTCAGTATTAAAGGAAATAAGAACAAAAGTAGCAAACATTTCACACACTCTCCAATTTCCCCAGGGCCTCGGTGGAGCCTGCATGTCCCTGCCCAGGGGTTTGTTTATCCTTCCAGTTTCCAAGAGAAGAGGGCAGGAGAAAGGCTCATTTTCAGAACTTTAGATAAACTCCTGATTTTACAGATCTCCGGGACTTTCTCCTACGTATCATCTTTGCATTCCAACATTTTCCCTCCTGGAGGGTGTTTAATAATTTGGTTGTAATTCTTCTTTCTCCTGGGCGGCAACTGGGGTTTCTCCACCAGTAAGTGTTATATGTAAACAGGTCCCTATTAAAAAATGTGTTATTTGTGTAATTATGAGAGACATCCAGGTGGCCTGCCTTTTCATTTGGAGAGGGAGGAAAAAAGTGTTTCAGAAGAAGCAACGCTTTGGAATTGGAGGAAAAGAAAAAAAAGAACAAAGAAAGCAGACCTTAACTCGTTCCAAAAAATGTGTTCCAAATTAAATGAAAGCCATTCAGTCACACCCATTGATTGACAGAAGCCAGGTCTGGGCCCCCTAAAGGGAAAAGAACATTAAAGCTCACGCAGGGTGTTTACTGTTTAATGAAGGCAGCCTTCAAATCCAGACTCCAGAATACTGGGTGCCTGTCTCCCACACTTGTGTATAAAGAGTAATAAAGATTTAGTGCTGTATTTGAAGCGGTGATGATGCCACTTAAAATGGCAGCAGTGGTGGAGTGGAGCGGGACAACCCAGGTTCAGATCCTGGCCTTGCCTCCCACTCACCAGTTGAGAGATGATAGTAAGTCCTTTGACCTTTTTGAGCCTCAGTTTTCTTATCTGCATAATGAGGATGTAAGCACCTGTCCACTGGATTGTTGTGAGAATTAAAGTAACTGTCAGCTTGCTGAATTACCTGATGAGGAAGAAATCAGCGTCGTAATGTTAAAATTGGAAGACTCCTTAAAGGTCATTTATGGGTGGCCGTATGACTCAGCTGGTTAGAGCGTGTACTCTTAACAAGGTTGGCGGTTCGATTCCCGCATGGGATGGTGGGCTCTGCCCCCTGCAACTAGATTGAGGGACCAAGACTTGACTTGGACTGATGGGTCCTGGAAAAACACACTGTTCCCCAATATTGCCCTGTTCCCCAATATTCTCCAGTTAAAAAAAAAAAAAGGTCATTTGTCCAGTTCCCTTCTGTGATGATCAAGGAAAGTTAAGACCAGAGAGGTAAAGTGCTTTCCCCATAGTCGCCCAGCATGACCTGGACCAAGACCCAAGCCTAAGTTGGAGTCCAGTATTCCCCCCCACCCCCATTACATCAAGGGCACCCACAACTGCAGAGGCGTCACACTGTTTAACCATGTTAAACCCCCAACAGTGCAGTTTTTTTTTTCTTCTACCCAAGTGGGTCAGCAAATTGAACTCTTCATTGAAACTGCTTCCCTTCTGTGTCATTTCAGCTAAGGGATGATATATGGATAGCTGTTCCCCCAGGGCTAGCAGTGGACTTTCTGATAAACACGGCCAAGTGCACCTGTGAGGAAGAGTGAGCCACGTGGTCACAGGGCTGAGAAACTTTGACATTATATACATGTACAAAATGTATAGAATACCTCCAGTTATTTTAGGTGCCAGCTCTTCTAGAGGGAAAAAAATCCGCCCTAAGGTTAAAAGGAAAAATGAGTAAGGGAGGTAAATAATGAAGTTTTCATAGTAATAGAAATTTTAAAACACTGTTAGTATAAAGTCTACTAATAGAAAAGTACTATGAAAATAAGACCCGTTGCTTCTCAAGGAACAGGTGCTCACAAGTCAGGAATGTGTACAACGGCCTTGCATGTCCCAGCCCCAAGCTTGTTGGATGGAGCTTATGGCTCTCAGTCTGGCAGGCATCTGTTATGGGGAGTGTGAATACTGATGGAGGTGACGGAGATGGATGAGGTGGTTGTGGAAGAATGAGGACAAGTGTTAACTGCTCAAAATTCTGGAGCCCGCAGCATCCTACAGACTTCACTGTATCTGTCACTGAGTTAGAGGCCATTTAAGGAGAACTCAATCCTTTATTTCCCCTGGATGATTTCTCTTTTTTTAAGTCCTCTGTCAGTTTTTATTGTCAGAGGTCTCTCTGCTCTTGGTTTTCAAGGGGAAGAGGGAAGTAAGAGGGGGATAAGTTAGCATGTTGTAAACTGACATTGTTTCCGAAGGCCAGTGGATTTCAGAGAGAAATGTACAAAGCCAGTTTTCTCTCTCTTTCAGACCTGAGCATGGAAATGAGTAGGAAGTTTGCCCAGGGTAGCAGGTGTTGCAACTTTGTCAGCTTCACACCTTTCATTGACCGTGACCCTGAACCAGGAAATTGAGAAAAGCTTAGCTGAGTCGTTTGCTTAAGTAAGTGTTTGGTTTGTATGTGTTCACATCCCCCTTTGCATTTGGAGAGATGAGATGGGAAACCATAGTAACTCCTGGATCACTTTGTACGAAACCATTGAAAAACATCTACATGCCTCATGTGAAAATTAAGGTATCTGGTATGCCTCGCTAGTTGTTCACTGCATTATTTGTATTACTACCTTGAGTATCTTTAAAAGGAAAAAAAAAAAAAACCTAATGAATCTGAACTGTTTGATTCACCACAGACTCACTTCCTGTTTTGTTCATTTGTGTATGTATCATTTGACATATTTTGCAATTCCTGCATGTGCTGTTCTGCCACCTTTTGTAGATTTGGCACTTTGATGGGTTACCCGCCTCTGTGCTCACATGTTCAATAGCTGTGTAGGATTTTATTCTAATCCTTGGTCTCCTGCTTAACCATTCCCCTATTGTTTCCAGTTTTTTGTTTTTAAAGATGGTGCTACTGGCTGTATCTTGGTGGGGATTTGGGTCTTTTTTCCTTTGGTTCCCATGTTCATAGAGTGTCTGTCTCTTTGTCCCTGGGGTGGGGAGGATGCTGCAGTGTGGAGCCTGGGCATTTCTGCTGGTCAGCAGAGAAGGGAGTGGCCAGTGTGCCTTTCCCAGCCCCAGAGTGACTGGTCCTGTGGAAAACTCCAGCGGGCAGCTCACTGCTGATTCAGTCACAGGCCTTCAGGGCCGGGGCGGGCTGTGCCAGTCTTCTGTCTCCTGCTGAGCTCTGAGCATGTTGAGCTTTTATTATTGCAGAGAAGAGGGAAACTCGCAGCCCGTCATCACAGGGCGAAGCCTCTTTCTGATGCAGAGGGGGGTGCTTTCAGATGGAGACATGAGGTACCGCCTTCCTTCTTTCCTTTCCTTTCAGTCTTGCTCTGTGCCTTGGTATGTCAGGACGGTCGGGGATGCCCTCTGTTGAAATGTTGAAACCATGAATGAATCATCCCAAAAATATTTAGACAAAGCAGCTACGAAAACCAGAGCTCTAGTTCCGAATGAAACATCCCTGGGGAAATGTGTGCCTGGGGGTGTGTTTACTTTCTTGCTGATGAACGTCTGCACACACATCCAGCTACTGCAGTCCTATTCATGGCGATGCTTTAGAAAGTAAATCCAGAGCGGTTTGCATGCTTATAGTCTCTTCCAAATATAATTCACGTTTCGAGCAGCCTACAGGATCTGTAAGAGGATAAAACCTGTATTTATCCACTCTGGTGATGGGGAAAATTACACTTGCACCCAGAGTGGATTATAAAAGTTCATCGTGCACTTTCTGAGATTTTTCACTTCTTTGTAAAGTAGGCAGAGCATTTTTAACCCTGTCATGTTTTCTGGTACGAGTCGTTTGCAGTAGACTCTTCAAGGAGGTCTTCTTATATAAACAGCCATCAGTTTGTAATATTTTGCCTCCTGACTTTGTTGAAATGACTGAGTTGGCCTCGTGCTGTGAAATTTGAGGTTCCAAAAAATGACTCCCTACATAAGAAGTTAGGATAATCTAGTTCCTTCCTGATAATCGATGCTGGCATTACCTGCGTTTCTAGCAGAGATTTGAGCTTATTTGCACGCATCTGGGAAACGTAGATCATGGTTCTTGCCCAACAGGAAGCATGGTTAGGAAGCTTCGTAGTGAACCATTGTATTTTCGTGTACAATTAATGCACATACTAAGTCATTCTACCAGGCTATCCTAGTTGTTGCAGTCTTGCTTATCTAGCCCTAAACACAGTGACTTCCAGGCCAGGTTTATTTTCTAAAATCTGTAGCCAGTTGTGCAACACATGAGTCTTTAAGAGGATTTAGAACTTTTAATTCACTGGTCTGGTGTATCATGAGCCTTGCTCTTAACAGCAGGTTCCAAAACAAGAATCCTGTGTTTCTTCTTAGCTGAGTAATGTTGGCCAAAGTCTTCACATTGTGAAAAAGATCAAGATAAAGGCTAGACTTATCAGCAGAGGATTAGCAAAGGGAGGAGTAACAAAAAGGGGGAGGGTAGAATGGGAAGTGGTAGAATCTAGCTTAAAAAATACCCTGGCCAGCTTTTATTTGCTGTGTCTTTCCATGCCTCTTGTCTGGACTTTGCAGGATAAATGGGATAATGATTTTTAACACACTGTGTAAAGCATAAACCACTATACCAATATTCATGGTACTTGTTCCCAGTGACAAGTGGTCCCTCCACCATTTGTACCAATTGTCAGATGTAGGAGAAAAGCTTATTTTCATTGATCTGGATTTAAAAGAACCTCAGTGTGCCCACCTGTCAGGGTCTGTGTCACAGAAGTTGTCATATGTTCCAGCATCTTCTGCAGAAAGGCCATATGAAACCAGGACAGCAAGAACAGCCACTTTTAGAAAATCTTCTCTCCGGGGGATGATTGCCAGCTGAGGAAGTTTCTAATCTGGATTTTTGAAAGCTTCTTATTACTCTTCTCCTTCCCTGCCCGGCCCCTAGCCCTGGGAGCACCTGCCCTGCTGAGCTGTGGACTGCTGCCATCTTCCTGCCCTCGGCTAATTAATTAGCACAGTCTCTTTGGAGCCCTTGAGGCCTTTGTCCTGCCCAGTAGCAGTTGTTTATCTGTTGACCTGCTTGGCGCTGGCAATTGATTTCCAAACAGACGGCCACTCTTTATGAGTTGCTGGTGAGTTCTCCCGCTCCACCAAGGGTGTGCTGGGGATTCACCCACTTGACGCAAACCAGGGAGAAGAAGGATGGCATTGCAGGCTGAGGGGCATTTCCTGGAAGCGTTTTGCTTGTGTTGGTAATTTCATTTTAATGTCCAGCTCGACTGGGAGACCGTACAGGTTTCGTGGAGAGTCATAAATCTCACACGTGGCCCTAAATGCCAGGGGCGTCACAGGCTGTGCCCATGTGGAGAGTGGTGTTGGGTAGGGGAGGATGAGCTGATGCGCTGTCCTCTGCCCAAGAGTGGAACTGGCAGGACTTCCAATTCCATAGGCTCTAGAAGTGGCTGGGGGACCGGAACAAGGGTGGAGCTAGTAATGCAAGGTCAGAGCCCAGAGGGCCCACGGAATAGGCAGATGGGCGAGTGCCGAGGCCCTCACACTTCAGAGGGGGTGAGCTTCTCTAGGAAGCGCCCAGGCCTGGCCCGAGACCCTGCTTGTGTAGGTCTAGGATAAGGCCTGTGACTGAATTTTAACAGGCGAGAAACGCTGGACTAGGACACTTGGTGCTTGGCCTTCGAGTAAACCTGGGCTCTGCCTCTGTCTAGCTTTGTGATTTTGGACAAACTAATGTTTTTCTATAAAATGGGGTGAATGCCTCACAGAGTTAGAAAGATCATGTGAGATGATATGAAAAGTGGTGAGAGATCAAAAGATGGTACGTACTTATAACTATTATTATTGACACATCGAGGAGGAAGAAATTTAAAAGGCTAGGGAGAGGGGTAACAGCACCACGGAAAACAGAAAAATGGGGTGTCCAGGGAGCTCTTCCAACAATTAGCACAAAAATGTAAGAATCCACTAATCTTAGAAATAGGTCAGATCTTG
This sequence comes from Rhinolophus ferrumequinum, assembly GCF_004115265.2. NCBI lineage: Eukaryota > Metazoa > Chordata > Mammalia > Chiroptera > Rhinolophidae > Rhinolophus > Rhinolophus ferrumequinum. Next base: position 14,247,370 of record NC_046299.1, on the reverse strand, counting down.
AAATTCATTTGCAACAAGTGATTTTTAACTGTTAATCATTTTATTTCAATCTTTTGAGTAATTAACTTATTCACAGATACTAACAAAGGGATACAGTCAAAATTCCTTCTCCCACTCCTTCCTGCTGTGCTGCTCCTGGATCCCCATCACACATTATTTAATGATATATAATAGTAATATTAGTAATAATAATATTTACTAATAATATTAGTAATAATGATTATTTACCATTGACTACATGCTGCACACTGTTCTCTGTACTTTGTGAATATTAACTTGTTTACAAGCTCTGAAGCAGATGCTGTCATTTTGTCTTTTTGTGAATGAGGAAACTGAAGTGCAGAGAGGTTAAGTAACTTGACCACAGTCACTAAGCTGTGTGGTGGAGCAGGGTTTTAAACCCAGATGGTCCAGCACTGGAATCCATGGCTTTATCCATTACATCACCCTTCAATTGCTTCTTTATGCAAATACAAGCAAATATAAAGATGTCATATTTTCCCCCCATTTTTTTCCCCAAAAGGTAGTGTATTATTTTCATTGTTCTGCCCTTTTGTTTTGGTCCATACTTAACACTACTTACTGGAAATCACCCCACATCAGGACAGAGAGAGCTTCCGCATTCTTTTTATGTGATACTATGTGGTTTTGATGAAAGACCCAGCCCTTTGTGGTCCAACCAGGAAGTGGAGACACAAGTGGACTTTTGTACCTGTCCCTCTGGTCATTATGGGAGTGAGGCGCTAATTGAATAAATGTGTGTCTGTCAGCCAGGTCTTTTAATTGGGGAATGCTATGAGGTTCAAAATTGGAAATACGAGAGGCAAGGGGGAAAAAAGGGAAGAAAACTTGTCAGGCCAAAAGCATTTCCAAATGGTGTTAGATGTCACCCACAAAAGGAAAACAAAACAGTTCTCCTGTGTTCCTGCAGAATCAGCAACTAGAGGCCCCCCTAAAATAGTTGCCTCTCAGAAATCAGTTCCCTCCTAAATGTGAGGCTCTACTTAACTAATAACTCTGCAGCAGCGTTGCAGCAAGAATTAGCAAAATGAACAGAACGCACTACTCTCACAAGAGTCTCCAAGAGAGAAGGGGGTAAAAGAGAAAATCCCCAGAAGCTGCCCCAAAGCCTGACAACTGTTAGGTGGTGGACTCTAATCTCTTGGACTCTGATTCTTACAGAATATGCTTGTATGCAATGGACTTCAGTTGACTTTTTCTTTCTGGGTGCTTTCTCCCTAATGCCTTCTTGACAGTTATTTCCTCCTTTTATTTGTCTCTAGTTACATGTGTTAAGCTGATCACCAGGTTTTATTCCCCCAAAGTTAAGCTACAGATGGAGTTTTCGCAAGGCCAGTGCTTCTTAGGAAGATGAATTCAGCGGGAGTGAATTGATAATCGCTCTCTAGTACATACACATCTGTGATCTGGGAATACCTGCGTTTAACAAACAGCTATTTTGGTTTGAAGGAAAAATTAATATTGACTGACTCAAATCCAGAAAAAAAGAAGCAGATATTAAGGTCATTTTGAAAATTAAGAGTTCAAGTTAGGGTTAGGATAGCTAAGGGAAATTTTTCTTAACTCCTTTTTGAGATATTTACCAAGTATAAGAATCACATTCAATTTCAAGGTACTTTTCACATGGAAAATATTTTCTTTATAAAGTATGTATATCTTTATTCCCCTATTATGTTTCTTTAAAAAAAAAAAAAAAAAAAAGAACAGTTAAATTTCCAAATTCTATTGTGAATGATAGAAGCAGAGTCCTTTTTTTCCATGGAACATATATCCAAGCCTGTTTTCCTCATAAAAGATGCTCGGTTTTGCTAATCATTGAGAATGGGCTAATGACAGCTTAAAAACATCACAGTTTATTTTTTGGATATTGTTGTACAGTTTGTTTTAAAATTATTCATATTGCAGAAGATAGAAGTTGAATTTTATCTCTGAAAGGGCTTGAATGCATAAATTGTCCTCCAACCCTCCAGACTTAGTGCTCCTCTTATTAGGGTCTTTGAATGGTCTTAAATGACTTAAGACCAGTCAGGAGCCAATGAGAAAATGCAGGTGAGAATTTACCAAGACCCCAGCCCATAGTAAGCACTGACAAATGTTGATTGCTGTTATCATGACCTAACACATGGGTATGATTTGCCCGCTCTACCTACTTTAGAGGCATCAACTTGAAGACCAAAGATTCTGTGTATATGTGAAAGGCTGTGCACAGATACTTCATTAGGGGTCACTGACAAGGCAGCACTAAGGAAGTAAATCCTACGCCTTCCCACATGATATGTCCTTCAACAGTGCAGAAACTCACTTGGCTGATATTCAACTTCTCTGAGCTATCGTGGAGGCCTGAGAGGGGAGAAGGTTGCCCAGGAGTGGCTGCTCCCACCAAGTCCCCTGTCTAATTCTGTGAGAGTCCCAGAAGGCTCCATTTTCTAGGAGAGAAAGTGGATGCCCTGTGAAGGGCAGAGACTCACTGACCTAGGTCACATGGATGGCTGGATGCAGACCTCTGTCTGACCCCAAGTCCAGTGCACTCTTCAGTGCTGCCTCTCTTGGGGAAGAAGTGTGAACAGGAACTCACGTCACCGTTGTAAACAGACAGCAAGAAAGAGAGGGAGAAGTGAGGAGAACAGATGCAGGATATTTCTCTTTTAAAAATAAAATGTCATGGAAGACATTTGGCCTTACACAAGTGGAGGAGAGAGTCATATTGACGTTGAAATGTAGCAGTCAAGGAATCCGAAGGTTCACGTACAAAGCCCATCTGTAATCTGCAGCGAGCTAGATTGGAGGGGATAAGGAAAAGGCCATATCTCTTCAGATAGTCTGAGAAACTAACAGATAAGAGTCAATGAAAACTCAACATAAAATACCTTTGAACCCACAGTCGTCAGGTAACAAGCTTAGTTTTCACTTTCACTTTACTTCTTCCAACTTTTGACGAGAGCTTGGAGAGAATGGCGGACAAATCATTCTAAATTCTAACACATCTTCCAGGGTATCATGCTCTGGAATGCTGACATGGAAGTTTGAGGTCTAGGCGATGGTCCCACTTTGCCAGTCACAAGCTGGGTGACCTTGGACAATACCCTGCCTCTCTGTGGACCTCCATTTTCATATCCAAAAAATGAGGGAATAAGACTCCATTCATTCATTCCTATAACACATTTTTAACCAAATTCCCCTGACTAGAACCTCTTGTATTACATAATATTTAATAAAAGTGACAGATTTGAGTTGTTCCTGATCATAGAAGGAAAGCAGTTAGCCTTTTATCATTACGTATGATATTAGCTGTGAGTTTTTTCATAAATGCCCTTTTCAGGTTGAGTTATTTCCACTGTAATCCCAGTTTATTTAGTATATTCATCCTAATAGGGTGTTGGGTTTTGTCAGATGCGTTTTCAACATAAATCGAGTTGATCCTATGGTTTTTGTTCTTTATTTTGTTAATATGATGGATTGCGTTAATTGATTTCTGGATGTTAAGCAGCCTTGTATTCCTGGGATCAGTCATACTTGGTCATGATTTATAATCCCATTTATAGATTGCTGAATTTGACTTGCTAATATTCTGTTAAGGATTTTTGCCTCTGTATTCATAAGGGATATTGATCTGTAGTTTATCAAATACTTATTGAGTAACTTCTGTGCCAGGCATTGATCTAGGTATTGGGGATTCAGCGATGTTTCAGAACAGTTAAAAAAAAAAATCTTCTTTCATGGAACTTACATTTGAATGGATGACTAGCAAGGATGCTATCCCCTTGCATTTGACAGTTTTTTCTCTGTCCTCTCAATGATACCACACGGTCCAGCTTCAGGGCTTACGTGCTAGACTTTTGGTGAACAGGACGTTAGTATCTGGGGATTAGAAGGGACCTGCTTTCTTTTTTAAACATCCACATAGAAAAGGGCACACATGAATTTTCACTAACTGACACACCCTTGTAGCCAACACCTGTATCAAGAACAAAATAGACCAGCATCTGAGAAAGTCCTCATGACCCTTTTAGTCCCTAACCTCGCACCGTTGGAAAACCACCTCCAACTTCTAATACCAGGTATTAGTTTTTTGAACTTTATAAAAGAGTCATACTCTAGGTGCCCTTCTGCATATTGGTTCTTTCACTGTATTTGTGAGATTCATTCATGTGGCTTCATGTCATCATGGTTTGTTTATGTTCATGATTTTCATATATACATTGTATCCATTCTGTTGTAATTGGATGTTTGGATTGTTTCCTGTTTGGGGCTGTGTCTACACAGTACTGCTGCGCACATGTGTGGCTCTGTCTTTGGGTAAACATGTTTGCTCACTTTGGCGTATATACCCAAGAGCGGAACGGCTCTGTCATAGGATATATTTCAGTTCAGTTTTAGTAGATTCTGCCATTTTCAATTCCAGGTGCTATATATGATCACCAACTCATAGTAGCCATTCTGGTATCACATTATGATTTTAATTTTCATTTCTTTGGCATCTCATAAAACTAAGATTTATGTTCCTTTTAAATGTGACAATTAAACAGAGCCATCTGTTTACCCCAGGTATTTTCTTCAGAGATATTGCAGCTATTACCCCTTTCATGCTAGTAGTAAAATCCAGAGGCCATTACTGTCCAAATTTCTTCCACAGCCCCTGACTGTCTTTATATCTCCGCAGTAAGAAGAAAACTGACTCTGGGAAATCAATCAAAGCCACCCGGAACCGAGTGCCTATGTATCAGTATAACATGGATTTTGAGAAAGTGGGCAAATGCATCATAATAAACAACAAGAACTTCAGCAGATCGACAGGTAGGTGTTATGGGCCTGGGCTCACCTTTCCTGTTCCCTGCCAGTTTCTTCAACTTGTGTTAAGACTTGTATAAGACGTTCAGCAGAGAATGCTGTGCCCGTCTGTTGGGCAGACAGCCTCTCTGTAGATGGGATTCGCATGTCCAAGAGAAAGGGATGCAGAGAAACTGGGAGCTTTCCGTCTAAAGTCCCACCATGTACATTAGCTGATGTGGGACTTGGAGCGAAGGGCTGAGAATCAAGGGGAGCTATTTGGCCTTGACTGGAGGTGAGAGTTAGCCCTTAGCTGCACTTGGCCCCTGACTGGATGATGCTGGCACACAGTGCTCAGCCCCGGATTGCTCATCATGAACTTGTGCTTGATTCCCACAGGTATGAGCGTCCGGAACGGAACGGACAAAGATGCTGATGCCCTTCGCAAGTGCTTCCAAAACCTGGGTTTCAACGTGACCGTCTATAATGACTGCACTTGTGAGAAGATGAAGAATCTGCTGAAGCAAGGTGCTTGCCTACCCACTCCTCCCTTAGTCTTTGCCCTGCCCCAGCTGGTGAGAAGGATGCTTTCCCAGGACACAAGGATTTCAGCATGGGAAGCCTTTCCTTCCTCAGGACCACTCCAGATCTGTCTCCAGAGTAGGAAACTTAGATCTCTCTGTTAGAAAACTTAGATCTCTCTCTACAAAGAGAAAATCAACTTAGATGACAGCAAGAGAAGTAGGTTCTGTATATACAGAACCGTCTCAATTTCAAAAGGCTAATTCCTGGAGAAGTAACAAATCTAGGTCGTTCTGCCCAGAACAGAGTTTAAGGGTAAACTTTTCTCTGGTGGCAGGTAGAGAAGAATAATCCTCATATACCTCAGAACTACTTTACTCCATCCCCCAGCCCCTGGCTAGCACCATTCTGCTTTCTGCCTCTATGAACTTGACTCCTCTAGGGACCTCATAAGTGCAATCATCAAGTATCTGTCCTTTAGTGACTGGCTTGTTTCCCTTAGCATCATGTTTTATTTTCTTTAACAAATAACTTGCATGATACTTATTATGTGGCCTGCCTTGCAAATATGAACTCATCTATTAGGTATATTGTTTCCATTTTACAAACAAGGACACCAAAGCACAAAATGGCAAAGGAACTTGCTCAGTGTCACAGACCTGACAAACAGCAGGGCCACCCCCTTCAACACCCCAAAGTGCCTCCCAGCAGCTGCCTGAACCCCTCCCACACTTGAGGCTCACTTCTTCATGAGGCAAGCCCCATGCTGGTTTCAGACTGAGTGAGAAGTCTAGAATTCTCTCTCTCTCTGACTTCTCTCCCCGGTCCTCCTCTCTAGAGGATTGCTCCTGCCCCTGAACACCCCTTTGTCCGTGGCAGCTGCCAGGCTGGAAGGGAAGACTACAGCTGAGGACCCACAAGACTTAGGTTTTAACTTTGCAATGTTCAAATCGCTTGCTTGCAGCTTCTGAAGAGGACCACAGTAATTCAGCCTGCTTTGCCTGTGTCTTATTAAGCCATGGAGAAGAAAACTTAATTTATGGAACAGACGGCATGATAGCAATAAAGGACTTGACGGGCCATTTTAGGGGAGATAGATGCAAAAGCCTTTTAGAGAAACCCAAACTCTTCTTCATTCAGGTAATCCCTTTTCAAAGTCAGTACAATTGAAAATTGGAAAGATTACCGAGTCACTTGGATTGTATCCTTTGTACATATCTACGTGCTGTTTCCATTTGGGTATGAAAATCTGGGTTTTGTGTTTCTACCTCTAAACACTTGGCAGCTGTATTTGCTTCCGATACCAAATCATGAGGGTTTCTTGAAGACTTTGAATACTTTTATTTGCTTGGCTTACTAATTGAATTTAACATTCATTTAGGCATTCATCAGATTTATCATTGAGCTCCTAGGACATGCCTGCCAAGCACAGTTCTAGGGACGGGGACACAGCAGGGAACAGCTCCCACGTTGCCATTCCCAATCCCAATCCAATCCCAATGTGGAATGATGTCTGCTTTGATCTTCAGGCGTGCCGGGGGACAGAGCTCGATGACGGGATCCAGCCTGACTCGGGGCCCGCCGGTGACACCGATGCCAATCCCCAGTGTAAGATCCCGGTGGAGGCCGACTTTCTCTTCGCCTATTCCACAGTCCCAGGTACCACCTCCATTGTCTGCTAGCTGGACCATGCCGTTCCACCGTCAAACTGCGGCAGTGCTAAGTTACTGCAAACGTAGTGGCTTCACACACACACATGTACGTCTGATCATACGGTGCTGGAGGTCAGAATTCCAACATGGCTCGGCAAGGCTGCGTTCCTCCTGGAGGCTCTCGAGGGGAAAATCCACGTCCTTGCTTTCCCAGCATGGTCGACTGTCCTGCATTCTGTGGCTCACGGCCCCCTTCCTCCAGCTTCAGAGCCAGCAACTTCACGTCCCTCTGACCCTTTTTTCATCCCTACCTGGCTCTCTCTGACCACAGCTGGGAGAGGGTCTCCTCTTTTAAGGACTCCTGTGACCAGATTGGGCCCACCTGGATAACTCAGGCTACTCTCTCCATCTCCTTTCCATAACCTTAATCACATCAGCAAAGTCCCTTTTGCCACGGCAGGCAACATTCAGTCACAGATTCCTCAGGGAGAACATGGACGTCTCTGGGGGCCATTATTCTGCCTAGCACAGGGATATTTTCACTTTACTCTCCAAGAGAGCAGAATTCTCTTATTGCTATTCTCATTGGTAATTGGAAGAACAGACATTTCTATAGTATTTTAAATTTATACAGTGTTTTTCATATTTTGTACCTCATACCATCCTTACGATAACTATGTAACTGGTTAGGAAAGGTGTTACTGCTGTTCTAATTTTACAGATTAAACAAATGAGCTTGGGTGAGCTTAAGTGATGTGTTCAAGGTCACATAGATATTTCGGTACGTAATAGAGGTATAGATCAGACCAGAATTCCTTTACACTGCAAGTTATATAAACAGGCAGCAGAAAATGCTAGTGATGAGCGGGCCTGCTCATTATTCACTGAGCTCCGTGTTTGCCTGAGTCAGTTCAATGAAAGGCCTTCCTTTGTTTGGGGAAAAAACCATCACTAAGTTAGAACTCTCCCAGCTGTAGTAGTATGTCAAATGCTTTACACAAAGGTCTTGGTTATAGTAAATAGATCATTGTGTTTGGGAAACCATCTCTGGCAGGACCTATAGATGGCATGTTGTGAGAATGATAACTTTACAAATTTTAAAGATTGTTTAAGAAAATAATTTGGTCTTCCTGCTCTTGAGAGGGAAGCAGTGCCATTGGGGCATCCATCTGCGAACAAACGCCATGGTAGCATTGTAGGTGCTTTGAGCGGGGTCTGGGGGAAGTAAAGGAAGAAGCGTGAACTCTCAGGAGGCAAGTGAGAGAGTCTTTCCTAATAAAGAGCTGCTGTAACTGAGTCTTAAAATCAGACGGGGAAGGGGGATGGTTTAACCAGGCAGAGTGCTGAGGGGTCAGCTGCCCAAAGCACTGGTAAAACTCAAAAGGCAGGACCACAGGGTGTGTTAGTTAGCTCAAGCTGCTGTAACAAAACAAAACACAGACTAGGGGGCTTAAACAACAGAAATGTATCTCTCACAGTTCTGGAGACTAGGAGGTTCAAGATCAAGGTGCCGGCTGGTTTGGTTCCTGACGAGGGCTCTCTGCCTGGTTTGTAGATGACTGTGTCCTCACGTGGCAGAGAGACTGAGAGAGACAGAGGTTACAGCACAGGCTGTGCCAGGGCATTGCAAGGTTCAAACCTGGACAGGTAGGCAGGGAGCCCCACTGCGGTGGGCTTTCTGTGCTGTGCTAAGCAGCCTGAACTTCACCTTGAAACAGAGTGCAAGGGAACTCTTTTCGGTAGGAGAGTCACAGGATGAGATCTGCATATTAGAATCGTTATCGCAGAGACCATATAGGATGGGTTAGAGAACATGAACCCAGGGGCAGTAACGAAATGGAGATGGTCGTACATATCTAGCCTCAGCAGGCTACTCCACTGAATGAGATAACTTGTGTGACAACCCCCACAAATGAAATGCATTGTCGTACTGCTTATGCCTCAGTGCCCAGGTCTTCATGCTGGCAGTTGCCAGTACTGTGTGCTGCAGGAAAGAGCTCTGAGTGTACCTCAGTCACGTTACACAAATAGGTTATTTCTATTTCTTACACATTGAGTCAATAACTGATTGCCATAAATGATAATACGACTCAGTTCTCATCAAACTGGTGTGCCTTATGACAGTGAGAGGAAGAAGCACAGCTCGTCACACCAAATACAACTTTCTGTTTCACACTGTCTTTTTAAGTTGGGGTATGGAGGTGTTAGGATCTTCCCTGCCCCAGACGAAAACTCGAGTCGGTCCACAGCTTTGCTGCTCATGCAAAGAGATTAGATAATATTGCGGTCACTTTTAAAGTCACCGTCACAGTACTTAACCAGGTTGTCCAGTCTGAGGTACCAACTAAAACCCCACACCTGACTTGGCTTTACATTTCTCCCAATTCCAAATCAGCCCTGCAATCAGGCTGAGGTGTTAAGGGGCCTCGATCCTTCAGTTTGCTCACATCCTCTCCCACTTGCCAAATCCGTTTTTCAATTCTCTAAGGTCAAAGATGGGAGGGAGGGAGGCAAGTTAAGGTCCCGTGGTCGCCTGGCTGCTTGTGCTGTGGACCATTGAGATGATAAAACCTGGTGCTTTCCTCCTGGGCGTTTTCATGAGACCCCGGGTTACCTGGGGCCCACTCTTCCTTGGCCCTTGGATTTGCTTCTGCATTCCTGGCTGTGCATTGTGGGCAGCCTCCAGGGTACTTATCCAGCCTCTTTCTGCTGAGGTCCCCTTGCCCCTTCAAGAGATCCTGGTGGACATTTATGCAGCACAAATGGAGAGCCAGCTTCCTCTGCTATCGACCATCTGTGGTCCATGAGAAGCACACCCTTCGCCCTACTTGCTGGCCCTCCCAGAGCAGCACGCTCTCCTGGCTGTGCCCCTGAGGCAGTTAGTTGGTCAGTCACCTGTTGCCTCTAGATTTCTTCAGCAGGAACCAGCCTCCAGTTTTCCCTCAATAGCAGGGAGAATTCTCTGCAGTTTCCTGCAAACTTCCGAGTCTTGGATTAGAAAGGAGCACTCACCCCAAAGTGTGCCGAGGAGTTCCTGAGTTAGGGAGTGGTTCTCCAGCATTGCCTTTGGAAAGCTCCATGTGCCAACTTGTCTCACGCTCACGTCGTTAAATATCTGACATGTATCCGTCCCAGAACACCAAAGCATTTGTTGAGCATCTTCACACGATCCTTTAATTGTAAAATGTTTGCTCTCTGAGCACACCGTCACAATCCTCATTAGGGACTTGCATGCACAGTCAGTGAAATCCTTTCGGAAAAGCACAAGTGGAATCATTTCAGAAAAGCCCCAAACCCTGAGAGCTCATTCTCAGTAGTGAGCAGAGCCTCGGCCAGGTCAGCTCATCTGATCTTCTCTTTCCTCTCCTGTTGAAGGCTATTATTCCTGGAGGAGCCCAGGAAGTGGCTCCTGGTTTGTGCAGGCCCTCAGCTCCATCCTGAACGAGCACGGAAAAAGTCTGGAGATCCTGCAGATCCTCACCAGAGTGAACAACAGGGTGGCCACGCAGTTCCAGTCTCAGTCTGATGACCCGCGCTTCCACGAGAAGAAGCAGATCCCATGTGTGGTCTCCATGCTCACCAAAGAACTCTACTTCGGAAAATAACCATTCCAGGGGTGTGCTCTAGCTCAGCAATGGATCATTTATTTGTTATGAATGAGAGTTTCTCTCTCTCTCTCTCTCTTTTTTTTTTTTTTGGATGCTCTTGAAATATCCAGAAGTTCTAAAGGATTTTAATGTTAGGAAAATGTATTGATTCAATGGGAAACAAACTCTCTGGTGCTGTCTTAGGGTCTCTGAATTTTCAGAGACTTTTTTTTTTTTTAACAATGGTTTCTACTTGATGACTTTGTAATTTTCTATTAAGATTATTTTCTGATTATATTATTATTCTTGTTGTCGCACTTAATACATACAACAAAAATGACCTCTGCAGATGACTCTTGGCTGTGTCCACCGTGGTTGGTAAATCATCAGATTCCTGTTTGTGCCTGGCAAAGAGAGTCGCAATGCTTGACAAAACACAGCCGAGGGACTGTTCAGTCCCCTGTATTGCAGATAGTGGGTATTGAGTGTGTTTTGAGTGACTTTTCTTCAGTGGTTTGGGGCAGGTTCTCGAGCAGAAATTCCCCGATAAGTTAGGAAAATAATGTAATGATTCTAATATGTATCCGTCCGGATCCAGTCAGAAAAACAGAAACCGTTCTAGGTGTTTCAGTACAGGGAATTTAGTAGAGGAAATTGACTTGCGTAGATGACAAAAGAGAAGCCAAATAAAAGGTGGGTTGTGAGGAGGTGTGGTTCCCTGAGTCCAGAAGCTGGGGTCACCCACAGGAGCTGGAACTATGGTAGGGGCTATGTGGTGAGCACTACGACCACTGATGAGTTACAGAAAATGGAGCCATGGCAGGGACAAAGCCAGGGCAACACCAGATGAGTTGGAAATGGAGAAATATCCTGTTATCACTTCTGCCCTTGTCTTCCTCCAGCACCTTACCTTCCGCCCTACCTGGAATTCAGCTAAGAAGGGCCCTGGGCAGTGTACGAGCAAAGCAAGAGACAGTGAGGCAGGGAGGAACAAGGAGTGGATATAAGCCTGACCATAATGTGAATAGAAGTAGTCATAATCCTTGCTGTGCAACGACCCCGCATTCAATCATTTATTCATTCAGTCATCAGATAATCTGTGTACGAGTGTTGCCCACGATGTGCAAAATAATCTCTCTTAGTTTTAAGATATACCTGGAACTTTTTAAGTTATTCCAAGCCTTATCTTGAGTAAATTTTGTGTTAGTGGTGTTCTCTTTTCAATTTTTAATAAATTACTATTTTATTCTCTGAATAACTGGTTAGCAGACAAATGTTCATATTTATTGATTAAAGTGGTTACTTAATTCCTAACCTGCTCATTTTGCTTTCCTTTTGCAGTGTTTTATGGCGATCAGAAAATGAGAAAACAGGATAAGACTTGACCTCAACACAAAATATAATTCACATTTCTTTTGACGTTAGAACACTAAGAAAACAATAATCAATTTCTTTGGAAGCTGAAACTCTTCATATAAAGGATTAACCAACTTATAAAACTGTTTGTGATGGGCTGCCATTTATTAATTTGGCAACAAAATCAGATGGTGTAAAAGTATCTTCTTTCACTAGGAAAACTAATTTAGGGCCAGTGTATTAGACTTGTCCCTGGTGTCCTGCCATCTAAAATATACCAAATGTTCAAAATTTAAGTGGAGATCATGAATCAAGAATGGGCAAGCATCTATCCTACTTTTCCCAGAATTCACAGGCTGTTCTGTGGAAAATAGACTATCCAAAGTCCCTATCATAAAAATAAATGTGCCTACGTGCATTGTCATTTGAAGTAAGAATCATAGCACTCTAGTTATTTGCCTTGGAAGCTTTAGTAAAGAGAAATGACACCAAGTGTCAGTGTTAATTTTTTTTTAATTCTCTGACCAGTTATAGGCATTCAGTTTATAAATAATGAATATTACCTCATGTCCCTTAGTCCAGAGACATAAATCACTGTTAAGAAAGAGCCTTCATCCTTGACTCCTTCATGGGGCAGACACTTGTTGACCAAAATTAGAAATCCTATTCCAAGCCTGTGTTCAGTCACAACCTTCATTCTTAAACTTTATGATTTTTTATCATCTGAAATTCTGATGACAAGTTACCCTAAAGGAGAACTCCATCCTGGTGAATATACATTCCTAGTTGCCATTCTTGTTTGGAACTCAAGCCCCCCTCTTGCCAGAGTAACAGGCAGAGAGAGCCCTGTTGTCATGTGAGGAAGAAAACAGATCAGTGGTGACCTTATGGGCTTAGATCTGTGTTTCTCTTTGGTTTTTTTTTTCTCGGTGCCACTAAACTACTGTTGTCAGCTTTAGTCCTGCCCTGAGCTTTATCTCTGAGTAAGTTTTCCCTAAACCATCATAAGCCTGTTTTTGTTTATAAATTGCCCCAAATAGGTCTCAAAATAAAGTGCTGAGGTTCAGTGTATCTGTGGCTTGCAGCCTCAAGGAAACCCAGGCCTGTGTGAGAAAGATAATGATGTCCGCTGACAAGGCACGGACACTGGTTGACAAATCTTTATTTTGTCCAATCTTGCAGTGTGTCATCTGAAATCTTTTGTCCAGCTACTCTGGCTACCAAGGATTGCCCGTTGACTTCCTAGGCCCACACCCTTCCCTCTAGCTTTCCATCTGTCAGACCCTTTTCCAGCCGACATATGGCTGGGTGAGAAGCTGTGATGGTCACCAGTTTCAAGCAGCAGTTCATCTGTGTATTAGGCAGGGTAACACATAGTATTAACGCAGGTATCACTCATTTCTGAAGGAATGTGATCCTTCAGAAATGTTCTTCAAAGGTATGCAAAGTGAAGACTTTGCCTCATAAATATTTGAGTATCTTCCCCTGAGAGCTTGGCGGAAACACAGAGCCTCAGGCCGCGCCCCAGACCTACTCAACCAGAATCTGCATTTTAACCAGATCTCCAGGAGATCTATGTGTTCATTACACCGTGAGAAGCTCAATTTAGAGGGCAAGGATCACTTGTATACATATTGTTGCTTCCCCTCTGCACTGCACGTGGAGCTGATGACGTATATACTTAAAAAGAATTAATGAAAGAGCATACATGTTTTGGAGCTTTCATGAAGACATGATCTCAAACATCTCTGAACCTTCAGCATATCCTCTTGTAAAACGACATGATACCCTTACTTTACATGGTATACTTTCTATGCCCTTCTCCATGTTAAATGAGCCTCTGTTGAGCGATGTAATAGGATTGTTTATATGTTCTCAAAGTTTCCACAAATGTGAATTGCAGCCTTTAAAATGTCTTCATAAACAGAACAGGATTAAGGGAGCCATTCCTTGCACGTTTTCGTTGGCGGCAGGCGCTGTTATGCATTGAAGCCACAGAGTTTGTCTATTCCCATCTATCCTTGGAGCCAGGGGACACAAAGAGAATTATTCTCTCTCCCTGCCAGTGTACTATCAGGCCATGGATCACCCTTTTGATAGACCTCAGGGCTTTGTTTTAAGATCAGATGGCAAGTAATTCTTTTTGATTCAAATCATTCACATAGACACGCCAAGAGCACATTTGGAAGGGCCCAGCAAGCACCACAGTCCTGATGTGGCCATGCAAACTCCACTCGCTTGCAGGGTCATGTATGAATAGCCCTCTAAAAGTATATGATCAACATCTGAAGACACAAAAGCCAAATATGATGAGTTGGCTTTGGTGTGACTTTTGGTTTTATATGGCACTATAAATATTTATGGAACTACAATTTTCTAATAAATTTGTTTTAAGCATAGAAAAGCCAAACTGTGCCAAAGGATTTAGATTTGGAAGGTGCATGGGGTTATGGCTGCAGACACACAAGGCTGAGCATTTCTTGCGCCTTGATGGTCCAAATCGTGGATGGCATGGGGGTGAGGAAAGATTTGGGAAAGAGGAAAGTGTCAACAGTCTGATAGGTTTGGTCTGAATTGCTAGTTCCAGCTTAAATTGTTTAAGGCATATCTAAATCAGCATAGCATCAAGTTTTTATCTCAGGATCTAGGGTTACCAGAGGTGTTTTAATCATCAGTACTTAGAAATTCGGCTCTGAGTCCAATCCAAATTCCAAGTCCAGCCCTGCCATTTGATTTTTTAACACCGTGTACCCTTAGGCAACCCTTCAGTTTCCCCATCCACACAGGAGGTTAGTAACATTGTGAAGATTAAATGAGAGAACGTATGTGAAGTGCTTAGCACAATGCCTAGCATAAAACACTCAAAATGTAGGGATCAAAGACGACAACGACGATGAGACAACTACAAAAACAACATGAAGTTTATGGACAGGGCAAGAGTAGAACACCCTCCACCCTCTTTCTGCTTCAAGGACTGTTCCCTTGACTATGTCTTCTAGTCTATGCCTTTTAAGGTGAGGTCTCTCAGAAGTGCAGGGAGACCTGCACCAAAATCTCAGTACCAAAGATTGAGTTACGCACCAAACTTTTAAACAGCCTTAGTAAATGCCAGGAGTTGTGTTAGGGGTGGGGCGAAAAAGATGACTAAGAAATGATGCTTTCACCAGAGGCAGTAAGCACATCACTAGTAAAACAGTTGCTGTAACAGAGTTGTGTGTATATTCCTCTCGAATACAGATGAGGGGGGTGTCCCACAGCTTGGGGATCCAGAGAGGGATTTCCCAGAAGAAACATCCACTCCTTATCTATTTTAGCTTCCCAGCAAGGCTGAGAAAAAGCAGAAGAGAAGGGGAACGAAGGAAGGTCAGCAGGGAGAAGATGGTTCCTTTACTCTAGTGATTCTCAAACTTGAGGGTACCTGAGAAACCTGGAGGATCTGTTAAGGAAACAGATCCCTGCGCCCAACTCACCCCCATTGTAATTAAGTATTTCTGGGGCAGAGACCAGGAATCTACACATTTAACAAACCTGCCTGAAGATTCTGATGTAAGTGGTCCTAGGGTAGCATGCTTTATACTGATACCCAAGGTTCCTTTACAGATCAGCCAGCAAAGTGTGAATTAAACTGCTGGAAAAGACCACCAAAGGGCCACCCATGCATTGGTTATTCACAGACCCCATCACTTAATCAGGTTGGGCAGCTGCAACAAATTGCCATGGACTCAGTGGCTTGAACGACAAATTTTTATTTCTCACAGTTCTGGAAGCTGGAAGTCCAAGATCAAGGCATTGGCAGCTTCAGTGTCTGGTGAGAATCTGCTCCCTGGGTCATTGACTTCACCTTTTTGCTGTATCCTCACATGGCAGAAGGGGTGAGGGAGCTCTCTGGGGTATCCTTTATAAGTGCACAAATCCTAGTCGTGAGGGTTCCACACTTATGACCTACTCACTTCCCAAAGGCTACACCTCCCAATACCATCACATTGGGAATTAGCATTTCAACATACGAGTTTTGGGAGGACACAAACTTTCAGTCCATAATACTCGACTAGCCATCCTACCCCCAGTTTGGCAAAGGCACAAATATGCTCAGAACTAGAGAACTCTTGCCCAGGAACTTCCAGAGCCTGAACAGGAATTTCGAGCCCAGGGCAACTTTTGAGGAAATCTGTGAAGTGTAAGGGAGGAGTGGACCGGCAGATAGATTGCAATGAGTGGATCCAGGTGCACTAGCTTCTCCAGCTGGTGTCAGCAGGCACACCTCTTTCCTTTTCCTCTCAAATCACTTAGGCAATCATTTCTAAACAAGATGGGCCACTTACATTTTGCCAGTACCAGTTAGGTACCCCAATGCAAAATGCTCCCTTGAACAATATTACTGGCATTTTTAAAGGAACTTTTCTCTGCAAACACCTTTCATAATTAGTATTAATTAGACGACTATTAAGTAGGGAAGGAAAAAAATGATTCCCAAGTGAATGTTTTTTATGCTAGGGTGTAGGACCAACTGAAAAGCTTAGGAAAAATCAGCTTTTGTAAATGATCTTTTCTGAAGCTTCCAGCTGTATTAAGTGCTGACAGTTTTTAAGCACTGAGATGAAAGAGACAGAGTCTTTTTCTTTCGTATTGCTAATTACAATTTTGCTTGGCATTAGAAGCCTGCTTTCCTCTTGAGACATTTGCCAGCACACATTAATTACACAAATATTTACAGACTGCTAAAGCACAGGGGCAGCTTATACCAAAAAAGATGTGGAACACTTGGAAAAAAAAAGCTTCTTTGACATTATATTCGTGGCCGGTTACCCAGAATCAGCATAAACTATTTGCCCCTTCGCCTCAGCAAATGTGTTTAAAGAACATTGTCCCTGGGTTGATTTAGTGTGTCCTTGGCTGGCAATGGCTGCTGAAGTCTTTCTTCAAGAGCTTTGTGGGTGACACTTCTTTTTTTTTTTTCAGGGTTAAAAATAAGGTTTCCAAAAATACAGATGCATCTTATGGATTGCTATATTGTCAACACTTTTCATCTTCCAGGCCACCCGCATGGCATGGAAGAGGTTTATCTAGTGGTTATTCCAAATCCCAGGAGCTTCAGAAGGCTAACTTGAGCAAGCTGGAAAACATGAACAGCAAAACCCCCATGCTCAGTGCCATCTTGCTTTCTTTCCATGCTAGTTAAGAACAAAGGCGCTGGAACCAGACAGCCCTGTGCAGATCCCAGCTTTGGCACTTCCAAGTTATGTGATCTTGAGGAATCTCTCAAGCTCTCTAAACCTCTGTTTCTTCATCTTACAACAGAAAGAGTTCTACAGCGGTATCTAGTTCTACACCTGCCTCCAGGGGTCTTGTGAACAGTAAATGAGCTATTGAGTGCCAAGCACTTAGCACAAGGCCTGGCACTGGGGAAGTAGTGAAGAGTGTTTGGTCGTGTTGTGTAAACCAGCCTGACCTAATAACTAATTGAGGCCACAGGAAAGAGATTAGGAAGGGGGAGAAAGGGAAGTGCCAGAAGATTCTAATACACAGAAGAAGCTCTTTCTGAGGATAATGGCTACTCACGTTAAGGAAATGAAGAATGTGGGCAGGAGCTAAAGCTGTCAAGTTGCTGGGAGATCATAGGGAGGCAGAGCCATGAGCCTAAGCTTCAAAAAAGGAATGGGTAGTAAGTGCAGAGATGTCCCATAAAATACAGGGTGCCCAGTGTATGCAGGGTCTTAGCTCCCGCTCCTGGCACAAGGATGCAGGATATGGTGAAGCCAAAAAGGATAAATGGAACAATAGATGGGGGTGTCATGCCACTATATTCTCGCTGGCCGCTGGGTTGGAGATGCAGGAAGTAGGATCAACACGATCCGCAACCCATAATCCGCTTGCTAACTGCACTTGCTAACCGCAACCCGCCGTCTGCTTCTCTGCCAACCAACCAACCCCCTAGTGTAGCCATGGCAGTTATATTGGTGACTAATGGCGAACCAGTTACAGCTGACGGCCAACTATCACAGCTGATGGCCATCTACTACCCGAGCCAGCACCTTTCCACGTGAGGTCGAGAGCCTGGAAACTGCAATCTGAGACTCTGTCCCCACACCCAGTTAATTTGGAATTTCAGAAAGAACAACATTTTCTTAATGCAAGTATATCCCAAATATTGCTCAGTTTAACTGAGCGTTCTGTTTTGGTGAAGTTATTTTTGACTGCTTTGCTTTGTTTTGTTTTGTCTTATTGTTTTGTTTTTGTTTGTTCATTTGTTTTGCTCAGTTGGGCCACCCCAGCCTAACTCTGCAGACCACTGCTGCAGCTGCCATCACCTCCTCTTGGCCCCGAATACCCGCTGCACAGGGCTGTTGGGAAGCGCTGCAAAAAATGTGTGGGAAAGGCTTTGCAAACTCTAAAGAACTGAAAATCAAGTCAAGAGGCGTTTCCTTGGGTGGGTGTTGTTATGAAAACTCTAAGTCATGAAGCAAAAGCCAGGTTTTTGTGAATTTAAGGAGCTGTATGGAAAATTCCAAGGAGTCTAGAGAGTTTATTCAGAAGGGGGTGGGGTTCTAGGACCCTAATGAGAGGAACTACATGGGATGCTTCTCAACCGTGGCTGTACCTTAGAAGTACCTGGAGATCTAGTCCATCCCCAGTGCCCAGGCAACACCCCAGACCAACTAAGGAACTCTGAGGGTGGGACCAGCAATCAGCATTGTTAAACCTCTCCACGGGATTCCAATTTGCAGCCACGCTTGTAACCCAGTGGTAGAATATACTGGAGAGGGGTAGGTTGAACAGTTTAGAAACTTTGGAGCCTGTGGAGGGTCCTAAAGGACAACATACTCTTTAGTGAGAATGGATGTAAAAGGGGAGCAAGGAAAAAAAAAATGAGAGGAGGGAATTATAAAGACATATATTCCATCTGCTTAAAAAATAAATAAATAAATTTTAAAACATTTAAAAATAATACAGAGGGTACCAAAAAAATGTATATACATTTTAAGAAAGGAAAGAACTGTCTTAAAATTGTAATACTCAATATACTCGTATACTGATAACAAAAGATAAATACAAGTCATGTGTATACATTTTTTTGGCACCCGCAGTATATGTACCAAGGGCAAATGAGTATGGCTATTTTTAAAACCAGGAGATGTGGATGTGTGCTAGAAGCACTGGATTAGGTAAGAATACCAGGTGAGAAATTTCTGTAATTAATCAATCAGCACCTGACAGCCACATACCCAGTGGAACAGTGGCCCCTCTCACTTGAGAGAGCAAAAGATCCATTTGTGATTGAAAAGGGCTGTGTTGGAGGATTTATACTTTCAGTGGAATCACAGTGGGTTCACAATTTCCCTTCTAAGTTATGACAGGACTTGTGGGAGCTGAAGACCAATTTCTCTTTCAGGCATAAAGATATAGAAGGCGTGGGTGGTTATGTAAAAATGCACTAATTAGTGTTCTGAGAAAACCACACCTACACAAGAAGCCATCATTTATCTTTGACTAACCATGTGTGGGGACAGAGTCCCAGAGAGCAGTTTCCAGGCTCTCGGCCTCACGGCCTCATGTGGAAAGGTGCTGACTCGGGTGGTAGATGGCCGTCAGCTGTGGCTAATTGACCATGAGCTGTAACCAATTAGCCAATTAGCCACTGATATAACTGCTTCGGCTGCGTTGGTTGGTCAGTTGGTTGGTTGACAGGCAGAGAAGCGGACAGCAGGTTGCAGGTCATGTGGATCCAGCCACCAGTGAGACTATAGTGGCATGACTGCCATATCTATGGTTCCGTGGGTGTTCCTTTTTGGCCTAGCCATATCTTGCGTTTTCATGTGGGGAGTGGGAGCTGAGGCCCCACAGGCCGCCTCGCACGACAAATGGCACAGCGAGCAGGGTCACCCACACAACACCATGGTAGACACCTAAATGAGAAAAATATATATGTATATGGACAGAACAGGTAATAAAACAGTCTTCGTCCTCATAGTCTTTATATTTTAGTGGAGAAGACAAATAGTTAATATAATTTCATACAGTGAGAAGTGTTATGAATAGCAGGATAAGTAGCTCAGAAATGGTGAGGTGGGAGTTAAGTTAAGCTAGATAGAATGGCTAGAAAGGGAAAGACCTCTCTGAGGCCTACATCTGAGTAGAGTGAGGGAGTGGACCACGTGGCTGTGTGAAGAAGGAGGTGCCTAGGCAGAGCAAGCAGTGAGTGCAAAGGCCCTGAGGCAACTACCACCTGGGCCTGTTTGAGAAACATCAAGAAAGCCAATGCCGTGGAGCAGGATGCAGGGAAATAAGGGTGGAATGCAGTCAGGATCAGGTCAGGTAGGGCTTTCAACCATGTAGAACCCCTTGGATTTCATTCTAAGGTGATGGGAAGACATTAGGGGGATTTGAGCAGGGAAGTGATAGGATCCAATGACCTATTGTAAAAGATATTCTGGATAGCAGATGAAAGAGAGAAAGAACAGAAGCAGGGAACAGCCCAGCTAGAAGGCTGTTGCAGTGGCCTAGGGGAGAGATAATGGGTTGGAGTGGCCATGAGAGTCATAAGAAGTGGTCAGACGTGGGCTTTATTTTGAAGGTAGAGTGAGCAGGATTTTCTGACAAATTTGAAGTGAGAAAGGGCTAGAAATCGGGGATGACCCCTAGTTTATGGCCTAAGCAGGCAGATGAAATGGTGCTGGTTACTGAGACTAGGAAGAGGTTTGGGGGGAGGGGAGAGAATGATGAAAATCAAGATTTCTATTTTGCGCAAATTATTTAAGTGACCTACTAGACATCTATGGCCGACCCTTACATTAAGGGTCCAACATCCATTCTCTGTATTAGTTTCCAATTGCTGCTGTAACAAATTACCACAGATTTAGTAGCTTAACACTCATTTATTCTCTTAGAGTTCTGGAGGGCAGAAATATAAAATCAAGGCACTGGCAGGGCTGTGTTCCTTGTGGAGGCCTCAGAGGAAGATCTGTTTCCTTGCTCTTTCCAGCTTCTAGAGGCTGCCCACATGCTTTGGCCCTTGTCCCCTTCCTGCATCTTCATAGCTAGCAGAATAACATCTCTCTCCTCTGACCTCCTGCCTCCCTCTTAATCACCTTTGTGATTACATCAGGCCCACCCAAACAGACCAGGATAATCTCCCCATCTCAAGATCCTTAATTTACTCACAGCTGCAAAGTCCCTTTTGCCCCGGGGGGTAATATATTCACAGGTTCCAGGGATTAGGATGTGGACATCTTTAGGGGGGGTGGGGTGCATGATTTAGCCTACCATATGTCTCTACTTCCTTATCCTCAAAACCCTGATTGAGGGGAAAATAGCAATGTGCCCAACTAAAGAAACTACACTTCACAGACCTATTTGCAGGTAAAGGTGACAAGAGCATCTTCCCAAAGGACACTGTAGCAGATGCTGGTGATGACCAGCCATCCTCCCTCAAACCAACCACTTCAGTGCACTGGCCTGCTCTCAACTGCCAACACCCACATGTTCCTCTGGACCTCTCGGGTCTCCTGAGCCCACTTTGCTACGTGTACATCAGGCCAGAGGTGCCAGAAGTTAAGGTCTCTCCCTCTGATCACGGACAGAAGTTGGTCTATAAGTATCCCAGCTCCCTCACCCCTGGGTGGATAAGGGAGGTGGGTGTCGTACACGGCTTCCAGAGTGTCCCAGTGGGATTCAGTCCCGGTTACCCTCAAGGGTATCTTACCCGCTATCACACCTTTTATCAGCTGGCTTCTCTTCTTGGTTTTAAAACAGAGGAAACAATATCTGTCCTGCCTCCCTCACAAGGTTTTTGTGCAAACAGAAAGAGATATTGTCCAAATGCTTTGTAAAAGGTAAATTGCAGAATCAATTAAGATGGTGGTATTATGAGACCCATAGATTATTAGGCCTGTTAGGTCCCGAGAGGTCATCTGGTCACCTTCCACCCGCTCAGGGGTAGAAAGGAGACAAACCCAGTGAGTTGAAGGAGACCAGAAGCGTAAACTTGGTGTCCTGGTTCTGCGTCTGGTGTGTTTTAACTCCATCTGATGTTTATTACCAGGTTCTCTCTCAGATGATTTCTGAGCCTCCTGGGGCCTCTATTTACTCCTGTGAAACATGCAAAGAATGACCTGACACCCACATTGCCATATTATATAAAGTACTTTGGAGAGTCTTCAAACTCAAAGGGGAGCCCCGCCCCTCCCATTGGAGGTGGGCTCATGCACAAACTCATTTGTAAATTACAGACACAATGCCCTTGATTCATTTGACAAACACTTATAAAGTGCTTACTACATGCCAAGCACTCTCCTCAGTTCTTAACAAATATCTGCTCATTTGATCCTCATAACAACTCTGTCAAGTAGGTACTGTTATCATTCCCATTTTAGAGAGGTTAAGTGAGTTCTCCACGATCGCAGAGCACAACAATGAACCCAGCCAGGCTGACTCCATGTTTGAAAATACTATGCTGTTCTGAGTCCTCTCCTTCTTTCCTTTTTCCTTTTTTCTCCTTTCTCCTTTTTCTCCTTCCAAACCCCTCCCCTATCTCTGTCCCTGGGAGAATTCCTGATGTTCAAATCACAACATCGTTCAACCAAAATTATTTCCATCTGCGCAAAACAAACAATGTCATGCACACCGACTGAAACCACCAAGAACAATTTTTATTTCTCCTAACAGGAAACTCCAGAGGAAGGATGGAATTCAAGCTTTCTCCTTGCTTCCCATGAATTCCTAGTTCTAGAGAAACAGTACCAAGGATGCCCAGCAGTGATGTAATTGATGTCAGTTGATGTTACTCTTTCACTGGTGACAGTGACAAAGGCATATTCAGTATCCGTGTGCTGAATGGGCGTACAACACGCGGTGAGACAGTCTGCATTGTTGATAACGTCACACATCAAGGTCATAATTATAATCAGAGTTGGATGGGTACTTTGAGCTCTTTGATGAAGGGACAGCAATGAAATTATGAGGCCCAGAATGCTGGCAACCTACGCAGTGTCACACAGTGGGTGACATAGCAAGACAACATCCCAGGCCAACTGATTCCAGCCCAGGACTCAACACAATCAGTGGTATGGGAGAGCCCGGGGTCAGGCTTTGGAGTCAAGACAGACCAGAGTTTGATTTCTTTTGGTCTCATACACTATGACTTTGAACAAGCTATTTTTTCTCTCTCTAAATTTCAGTTTCCTCCTCTGAAAATTAAGGAATCAGAATTCTTATCCTGCCAAATTGTTGGGATTACATGAGATAGTATATGTAAAAGAAAAATTCCCAATAAATGTTAGGTATCATCCTGTAATAAAAAGCGTTCAGTTGTGTTTTGGTTAAGAAGCAGCAGAACTGAGGAGCACTTGCATGACAGGGAAGCACAATTATTCACAAAATCATGGAATAAATCATGTTCATTTCAAATGAACAGCGGGTTGCTTTTTTTGTACGAGGTCTTCCACTGCTATGTTGTTTACAGGTCACTGGAGACAAGAATGGAAACTATGCTCGCATTTCATAGGTAGGTTTACTCTTCACAAGTCTAGTATTTGGTGCCTATGCCAATTTTTGGTTGCTTGCAAGTTTTTATATTATAGGTGGCATCTGCAGCACAAAAAGCTTTCCTAGGCACCTGTAGAATACAATAAGCTTCTTCCTCAAAGAGCTTTATAATACTGTTAGGAAACTATCACCAAAAAAATAAATAAATCCTAGAACAGGTAGGCTGAGTGAGTGGGTGGGTATGTGAACGGACGCACGGATGGATGGATGGATGGATGGATGGATGGATGGATGGATGGATGGATGGAAGGATGGATGGATGAGAGGTCCACATGTCTGTCTTACTGGTTTATAGATATCCTTTCCAAAGAAACACAATCTTGAAGCAATTTTATCTCTCCCCCTTTTTGGTTAGGTTTCTGGATTATGACAATGGCTATTGACACACTTCCAGTTCCTAGGTAAGTGGAGATCAGCATAAGCTTTTTATAAACTACTTAGAGCAATAACCAACAATACCTGGTTAAAAACCAAGTGTAAAAATACTAAAGACTATTTCCAGAGTAGTCCAAAGCTGACCTAAAGAAACATACAAGGAAATACATTCCAAGAAATTATTTCCCCTAAATCAAACAAAACCTGCCCTGCGCAGCAAGTGTTTTATAAATTAATCATTTCTGCATGTTTGAAGTTCAGCTAGTTTTTCTAAATAAAGAAACCAATAATATCTGTACCCTCCATAGGGTGCAAAAGGGGAAAATAGAGAAATAACCTTTGTTGAATGTTCACTATGTATCAAGCACTGTGGTACACGCTTTTTATGTAAAATCTTACTTAATTTTTGAAAAGATCCCGTGAGGTCAACATTATCCACCCCATTTTGCAGGTGAGGAAACAGACTCAGAAAACTTAACTGGCCAAAGCCACTCGATGATTACTACCTGGCAGAGCTGGTTCAAACCCAGTTAGTTATACTAATAAAGATAAAGATTAACATTATGCACTTGCACTTCTAAAGGTGATCTAAGAAGGTAAACTTTATTAGCCACTACCTCTTTCTCCCTAAAAAATTTTAATATAAATCAAAACATGCCGTAAGATCCTTTGGTGGCCAAATACCAGGCAGCAGGTCTAAGAGTGGCCATTCATAGCAGCCTGCTTATTTTTAAGGATTGTTGGGTGGCTGTGCAGGACAGCCTGCCTAGTGCCACCCTGTTGATGACAACTTCATCACGCATGAATAAGCAAATCTTCCTGGAGACCCTTGGCATACACAAAGGCATTGGAGAAGCCAGGCTTTTGTTTCCTCATCTGGCACAAAGGAATCTTTCCTACCATCCCCAGGAAGACATTGGGAGGATCTGGGTGGGTGGGAAGCAAGCGAATTAGTTTAATGGCCATCACTGCAGGAGGTCAAGGCTGGGCTGGCACTGTTCTCAATAGGAGTCACTGTGACTGTGGTCCAAAGCCTGGCAGAATTGGTTTTTTATTTCTTTCCTGTTACTGTTTTGTTGCTAGACAGCTGGATGCCAAGGGTAATTCCGTGCCAAGTGACAAGAAGAATGAAAGCCCAGGGACTTCCCCTGGGATACCAGTTTTCATTTCCACTTGGGACAAGAGTGAAATCTGTCCTAAGAAGTTTGGGAACTTCCTGTTGGTTCACATTTCAAACAGAGCTCATACTTTAATCCTCAGTCTGGTACTCAGAGCTCAGAGGGAGCAGGGGTGAGTCAGGGGACCCAGGGGCAGAGCACTTTGCAGAGAACTGAACCAGTGACCTCCTGGCTTCCAGTAAGTACTGTTTGGTGTGACTAGTTTGGGTTCTCAAGGCTGTAGTGATCTAGAAGCTTAATGGAGTAAAATTGCTGGTATGGGCTCTTCCTCCATAACCTTTGTGGGACTTACAGTCAGAGGGAAAAGGACCTCTTGCTATCACAGCCATCAAATCTCAAATGACATGACAATGGCCATCAGGTTGGGCAACAATGACAGTCGGTAGATTCTCCTGAATGAAATCAAAGGGCTAAGTCTGAAAGATTTCTCATTTGGGGGCAATGACAAGAAGTGCAAGCCGACCTATGAAAAGATTTTATTCTTCTTTTTCAGATGTGGGGAAGAGAAAAGTAGTTCAGACACCAACTCTCAAGTTAGAATTCTGACTCTGCTTCTTTTTAATTATGTGATCAAAGACAAACTGCTTAATGTCTCTGGTAAGTTTCATCAGCTGTAACATGGGTATTGGATCATTATAAAAATAGTTAAGTTTTATAGTATTGTTATTTATGTATAAATCTAATGAGATTTTATATATATAACATGTTTGCTTACATGAAAAAAGTAAACTTTATATAATAGATTTCATATATGTATATATTTCATATATATGTAGACGTACTGGATTTCATATATAATATAAAATTTATATAGATAACATGAAATATATTATATATATATAAAGTCCAGTGTATGTCTATATATATATATATATATATATATGACATCCATTACGTACATATATGTGAAATGTATTATACAAATTTTGTTTAGACGTGCCTGGAATGTATTAAGTACTCAATCAATGCTAGTCGTTATTACACAATAATGGAATCATAGACTATCTGGGCTGGAAAGGACCTAACAAGTAGTGTTTATGAAGCACCTAGTAGATACTGAATGCTCTTTGCCAGATTATCTAAAGCAATGCTGACAGCAATCTTATGAGGGTGGTAATGTTTCCACTTCCATTGTACAGATAAATAAATGGAGGTGTAGAGAGGTGTCATAATGTGCCCAAGGTCACATCTCTCATAACTGATGGAGATGACATTTAAATTCACATTCCAGAGCTAACACTCTGAACTACCACACCCTACTGCCCCATCTACCGGCTCATTTTACGGTGGGTCAGGAAAAGAGGGAGGAGTGGTCCCTACAAGTGACTTTGGAGACTCCCACAGACACTGGGAGGCCAGAAATATCCTGCAAAGCTCTCTTTCCATCCACAGTGTGCGGATATTGGGGGGAGTGCTCGTGAGCTTCAGTGTGGTGCGAAGATGAGCTCTGCCAGGGAACCTAGCCTGTCACCTTGCTCTTCCTCTATCAAATGCAGAATTTCATTTGTAAAACGAGCTACCTCGTAGGACAGTTTTGAGACTCAAAACAATGTTATGCAAACACATTTTGTAATCTGTAAAGGCTTTATAAGTAATGGCTTTATCTAGAAAATAAAAAGATTTTTGGCTTTTTAACAAAGAGCTTGCAGTAAACACACTGCTTTAAAATATCTCACCGTCTGCTGATCTCTCCTGCACAGTCCCCTCATCTGATCTTTGAACTCCATCACTCACGAGGTTGGAGTGATGAGGCTAAATATGCCGTGGGAAGGGTGGCCAGTTCCACGTGGTTGCGTGGAGGGAAGGCTGAGGGGCTGAAAAGCACTGGTCCCCAATTCGACTTCAGGCAGTGAAATCCCAGAAATTGAAAAGAACCTAATGGATTTCATGCAAAACCTCAAGGGTAAATTTTTTTTAATGTCCATGGTTTGTTTTGTTTTTTTGAGGGTGGTAAGTTTTAGGTAGGTTATGTTTCTCTTTCTTGTGCAGAATTGCTCTTCCAGGAAATAGAGGGTTCGGCCTCGATGACCTGGCACTATTCTCAGGCATTCCAGCTCATTGCACAGAGCTAAATGTGCCCCTTACACCAGGAGAGGGCTAATGGCACAAGTTCTTCAATGTATGCCTTAAGACACCCCAGAGAGGTCTTATTTGTTGTTTCATTTTGTTGTTGTTGTTTGTTCAAACAGCGACTATCTTTAGCGTATACAGGAATACTTCAACAGAGAAAAGCTTCCTCTGATCAGGGAAGGTGTGAGCTCAAGGTCCAGGAAAACCCCACTGATCTTTAAATAGCTCCCACATGCTTCCGACAAATCACCAAAAGTAGCCTCTGAGAACTTGTGCTCTTAACATCTCTGTTTTCTTAAAAATGGATATACACAAATATATAAACATGTATGATTAAAGAATTGCTGTGAGTCATTTATGCCTTGGGAGGAAAGAATGAGTTTATGAGGAAGAAAACAGAGAAGTCAGGAGAGGAGGAATGCTACCTGGGCAACGGATGGCAATGGCCTTTTCCTCCTCCCATTTCACTGGCTGTCCTGGCACTGCCTTGTTCAGTGCTTCCTTCTACTGTGGGAGTCTTAGTAAGTCAAGGTCACCACCACATTCCTGTTCTAAAGAGCTCACCAGCCCCGAGGGCTTTTACCCTGTGGGGGTCCCGGTCTCTCAGGGTCCCATGATGGTCACTGGATCGCTGGCAGAGCGGTCCAGGAACAGACTCTCCTCTCAGAGTCAGTTTCACCATGTCAGCCTCAGCCCCCAGACTCAGGCAGCCTTGGGAGCAGGCCCCTCGGCTGGCTGAGGCCGTTTAAGTCCGGGGCTATATCCTGGTCTTCACTCTTAGGTTTCCCTCTGGAGAAAGGAAGTTCACGGCGTGGAGAAGGGCTTATCGTGGGCTTACGCTTGGACAGAAATGCACTCTCAGCTATATTTGATCCATAGCATATTGCCCTCTGCCCTGTTCTTATCTTTCCTTCTCGTGTTGCTCCCCCGGGAGCTCTCTTATCAGAGCCACATAGAACAGGAACAGACAAACAGGGAAGACAGGTCCTTCAGTCATCCTAGCGACACCTCCACAGAACTACCACTTGGTGAGAGCACTGCTTGGACGTGTCCTTGCTGCCGCAGCTACCATCAGCCTGGTAGGGGGAGGAGGCAGGGGCCGGGGAGGGGGGGGTGGGCGGGAAAAGGAGGCAGGTAACCCACCTTATCAACATCATGGGCACCATCCTGACACTTAATGACTAAGTGGCTTATCAGGGAAGCACACTGTTGTTTGGGGGACTAACTACTCTTAATCCTTCTTTTCCACAGGTTTAACAGACAGCCACAATGGAATCTGAACTTCAGAAGAGTCCAGGTACCCAAAAGGCATATTCTCAGAAGGAAAAACCTTTTTACTAAAAATGATGAATAATTCCCAAAAAGCTAACCAGGATTCAGAAGATGTTTTGAGTAGGGTTAACGGGTGGCATTCTGGGACAGTGATTCTTGGTTTGGGGAACGTAGCAGAGGATATTGGATTCAGAGAATTACTTCGTAAGAGCTCACCTATCTAGAAACTTGGCATTTTTCTGATTTTCATGGGCCAAATGTTCCATTTGTTGCTTGGAGATGATACTAACAACAAACTATAGCCCAGAAAAGACCGGAAAAGATTTCCTTAATTTTATATGAAATTTCTCACTTGGAGAAACTGCCTAAATTGTCATCAGGGCTTATTATGGGGGCAGCTCAAGGTGTAGTAGTCAAGTGTTCTTGCTCATGTTTACATAGTTCATTGCAGGTAGCTAGAAGAGCTGAGTTTAGGATGAAGTAATTTAGAAATCAAATTCTCCAATTCAATTCAAAAAATATTTTTGCGTATTGATTCAACACACCTGTCACCAGCAAGTCACTGTGCTTCCTCCTGCAGAGGACATGTAAGTTAACTAAATACGAGCCATTGTTCTCAGTGAGTTTATAATTCATCGGGAAGTTAAGATAAACACATAGAATCCGGTCGTGCTAGGAATCATGACATAGGTGCACAGAGCTATGGGAGTGTGAAAAAAAAAAAGCCTACAAGTAGCTGTGAGAATCAGAGAGGGTTTATGGAGAAGGCATTTTCAGCTGGGCCCTATAGGATGTGCACGGTTTTGAAAGAGATTGGAAAAGAGAGCACATCTCAGCAGAAAAGGAAGGGCATGAACAAAAGCAATGAGTGGGTTAGAGGAGAATGTGGCCATAAGGTAGGACAGGGGAGAGTAGAGGATGAAGCTGCAGAAATGCGGGCCTACTGTGCTTCCCCGAAAATAAGACCTAGCCAGACAATCATCTCTAATGTGTCTTTTGGAGCAAAAATTAACATAAGACTCGATATTATATTATATTATATTATATTATATTATATTATATTATATTATATTATATTATTATAAGACCGGGTCTTATTATAGTAAAATAAGACCAGGCCTTATATTAATTTTTGCTCCAAAAGACGCATTAGAGCTGCTTGTCTGGCTAGGTGTGATTTTCGGGGAAACATGGAATATTGTGCTAGACCTTGACCTCATATGACCTCATATGACCAGCAACCCTTGAAGCCCTTTCAGCATGGGAGTGATCAGCTCCACATTTTAGATTCATCATGTTTTCTGAAATAGCTTTATTGTGGTATAATTGACGTACAAAACGGCACATATTTAAAGTGTACCGTTTGATTAGTTTTGATAAGTGTATACACCGAGGAAACCAGCACCACAATCAAGAGAGCGAACATACACATCACTCCCAGAAGTTCTCTTGTGCCTGTTTGTGATCCTTGCGTTCAGCATCCCTTCCCTATTGCTCTACTTTCTGTCGCTCTAAGAGGGTTTGTATGAGATTCCTTTACTTCAGAGTGTAATAGCTCTTCAACTTTTGTTAGGAAAAAAATTAAGGACAAATAAAATTAACCATTTTAAAGTGAACATTTGGTGGCATTTAATACATTCACAGTGTTGTGCGACTGTCACTTCTCTCCAGTTCCAAAACATTACCATCACTCCAAAGTAAAAGCCCCCTTATCCATTAAGCAGTTTCCCCTCCTTCCACTCTCCTCATCCCCAATCCCCTGCCCCCATCAGCCTCCAGTATGCATTCTATCTCTATGGATTTATCTATTCTAGGTATTTTATATAAATGAAGTCACACAATATGTGACCTTTTGTGCCTAGGTTCTTTCACTCAGCCTAATAATTTTGAAGTTCATCCACATTGTAGCATATATTACTACTTCACTCCTTTTTGTGGCTGAGTAATAATACTCCATGGTTTGTATATACCACGATTTGGTTATTCATTTATCTGGTGATGAACATGTGGGCTAGTTCTACCTTTTGGCTGTTGTGAAT
Organism: Rhinolophus ferrumequinum; assembly: GCF_004115265.2. Classification (NCBI taxonomy): domain Eukaryota; kingdom Metazoa; phylum Chordata; class Mammalia; order Chiroptera; family Rhinolophidae; genus Rhinolophus; species Rhinolophus ferrumequinum. The sequence goes on along the minus strand of NC_046299.1, from coordinate 14,216,990 downwards.
AGTGCCACTATGACCATGTGTATGCATATAGTTATTTGAATATCTATTTTTAGTTCTTTGGGGTATATATCTAGGACTGGAAGTGAGGGATCATATGGTAATTTTATGTTTAACTATAAGGAACCACTAAAATATTTTCCACAATGGCTGAAACATTTCACATTGCCTTTGCATCTTTGTCAAAAATCAGTTTTCCAGGGGCGGCTGATTGGCTCAGTTGGTTAGAACACAATGTTCATAACACCAGGGTTGCCGGTTCAATTCCTGCATAGGCCAGTGTGAGCTGCACCCTCTGCAACTAGATTGACTTGACTTGGAGCTGATGGGCCCTGGAGAAACACACTGTTCCCTAATAAAATTAAATAAAAAATCAGTTTTCCACATATGCATGGATTTATATCTAGACTATCTATTTTGTTCTACTGATACATGTGTCTGTCTTTATGCCATGTTGTTTTGATTGCTATAGCTTTATAATAGTTCTTGAAATCAGGTACCCTTAGTATTCCAACTTTGTTCTTTTTTCAGAGTTATTCTGGCTATTCTAGATTCTTAGTGTTTTCATATGAATTTTAGAAACAGCTTGTATTTTAAGATTCTGCTAATTCTACAGAATTTCATTACAGATTTCTAAGACCAAATTTTCATAAAATATCATTTACTGAACCCTCTACTATTTAATAGCACCAAAGAGCACCTCTATTTTAAGGCAGACTGACGACTGTATTCTGCAAATGACAAAGGCTAAAGTTTCCTCTATTTTTAATAATAGCTACTCTTCAGTGAGCCCTCCTGTGTGCCGGGCCCAGTACTGAGAGGTTTCCATGCATTCAGTCCTTCAGTCCTCACCACAAATCTGAGGTCAGTGCTACTGTCTCCATTTTACAGATGAAGACACTGAGGCAAATGTAGTGATTCAAGGTGCTCTATAAATATTTGTTCAGTAAACAAATCCATGAATCTGTCCAAGGCCACACCAGCTATTAAAGGAGCTGAGACTTGTTACTATATTGTTTCCTTCTGTATTTTTTTCCTTCCCCCCCGCCCCCCCGGGGGGGTTGGGGGAAGCAGACAGAGTTGCTGCAGAAGGAAGGGAGGGAAGGAAGGTGAGGATGGTCGCCTAAGAATTACTAGATATTAATATAATGCCCCCATCGGCTGTCTTACCTAACCCTGATTCTGTTTTCACGGAATAAAAAGGCTCAAATTCGTTAGTAAAGACTGCCTTTTCCAAAACGAAGAACAAATGAGAACTATAGCCTAAATGTTAAAGCAAAACCAAGCTCTTTATTAAAAAAAAAAAAAAAAAATATTTTAACAACATTAGTTGTGTTTTCTAAGCAACGAAAGTAGTTTATATTTCTTGCAGATATTTTGTAAAACAGAAAAAAATCAAAACTGCACATAATTTCAACACAAGGAAGCATTTAACATTTTGGAGACCTCTGTAACCACTTTTGCCATCTCATTTGAATTAGCAGGTAGTTTTGCTTTTTTTTGCTAAACCAAAAGGAAGGCAAATATCTTGCTCCTGGTGCCTGGTGCCTCACTCGGAATGGAGAAAACCTTTGCTCACATCTAGAGAGGCAGCACAATGCTACAGAAACAAAGAAGCAAACAGTTATGAGCTCAAGCAAGGTGCAGACAGGTGTGAGCTGAATTAAGGTGCTTCTGAAAAGCTTCTGGATGAATAAGAACTGCACATTTGGTCTTTGGGGCTTTTGTTTTCCTGGCCTATTTTAGATGTTCGTTTCCATAACTGAAAAATTTGAAAATTTTTCCAGAGGTAAACAATGTTTTCCAATTGAAGCAGTTCTTTTCAGAAATGTACAGGGAATAAACTGAGTCCTGTTCACTTTCCTTTATTAGGCAAACTATTTACATATTCTTATGAAAAAGAAGTCTGCAAACAAGATTACTTTATTAAATCACCACCTCCTCAGCTTTTCTCCTCCTCGGTAAGAATTCACTGTGTTTTAACAGGCCTCCCACCAGCCCCATTAGCATTTTTTAAATCCTTTCTTTTCCTCTGAGATTTAACTGAGATGCAAAATGTTTTCATTTTTCAGAACTCTTGGAAAAAGCGGTTTTTTATTCTGTCAAGGAATGGGGTAAAGGGCTTTAATCTTTCCTATTACAAAGACCATCATCGGCGAGGGACCATTGAAATTGATCGGTGTGTATCCAATGAAGAAAAAGTTTATAACAACAAATACTAACGTGTTGCATGCAAATTGAAATTTAAATTATTGTCTGAAAGAAGCAAGGGCTTCACACTTATTGTATTTTTTGCTGGAAAGAAGCTAAAACGGGGAACGTTTGAGTAAAAGATAGATAAACAATTACTTCATATTGCATATTCTAGGTGACAAATTATTAATTAATGAGCATTTAGTTACAAAATACTTTGATTTAGTTAATTTATGGATGAGAGAGGGAAGATGAAATGATCATTTCATAAAGCCCAAACAGATTTTTTAAAAAGTATTCAGATTGGCTTTTTTTGTCTTCTCTTTCCGTAATTATGTACAAAAGAATATTAGAAAAGATGATAATTTGTGGAAGCAAGAATCCAACTGAAATGGGAATTTTTGAATTAAGTTCATGTTGAACAAAGTATTTTTAATCAGTGAGGAACCAGATCTAAACTTATTTTCTAAAATGATTAGATAATTTTCAAAACATTGATCAATCAGATCTAAAGTTTTATTCAATTTGAATCCTAACATAAAACATTAGTCAGTGTTCTTCCTAATTTTGTATTTGCATCTGTTTAATACTTTATGTCTATATCTAACAGAAATTCCAATGTAGAAGTTGGCATAAGTAGCCGTGAAAAAATGCAAACTGTACAGAAGATGTTTAAATGCCACCCTGATGAGGTAATGTCCATCAGAACCACTAACAGGGAATACTTCCTCATTGGCCATGACAGGTGAGTTGTAATATAACACAGTATCTCCTGTGTGCAAAACAAACAAACAAAATTTTAAATCCATAAGCAACAAACATGCTTAAAACAGAAACCCCTGGTCACAACCTTCAACACCATCTTGGCAGTCTTCATTATTTGTTAAAATACCTTGAAAAGCCACAGTATTCATTTCCTAGGGCTGCCATAACAAGGCACCACGAGCTGGGTGGCTTAGAATAACGAAATTATATTCTCACTGTTCTGGGGGCTCAGTCAAAATCAAGGTGCCAGGGCCATGCTCGCTCAGAAGGCTCCAGGGGAGATCTGTTCCCAGCCTCTCCCCTAACTTCTGGTAGTTCCTTGGCTTGTGGCAGCATAACTCCAGTCTTCATACGGCATTCTCCCTGTGTGCGTGTCTCTGTGTTTAAATTTCTCCTTTTTATAAGGACCCTCATCATATTGGATTAGGATTCCGCCCTCCTCCTATATGACCTCATCTTATTACATCTACCATAACCTGACCCAGTTTCTGAATAAAGTCACATTCTGAGGTCCTGGGGAAGTGCAACTTCAATATATGAATTTGAGGGAGGGGACACAATTCACCCCAAAACAGTCACCATCACTCCAGATGCCTACCATGTAAAAGAAACCAATACACGAACATCTGTACAAGCTACGGGTATTACGTAGGGAGGGGCTACGTTCATCCCTGAAGGAGCCCTTGGTTGTTAAGAAGGGACTCCTGGAACTAACAAAGGTGCCCAGGGGGTTCTTCAGAGATGATTATCTGCTTGACAGAGAGGCTAAGGCGGTGGGGAGAAAGCTGAGCAGAGGAGGCAGCAATGCTAAAACCAGAGTATGAAGAAAGTTACCTGTTTCAGATCAACCCAAAGGCAAAAAGCTTTCTATTAAATTACCACAAGAGGCACCAGAAAAGAAGATGTAACTTACAGAAATTTTTTCAAACACTTTCTTCATAAACACATCCACTCCCTCAAAGGAGGCACCCCAGGATATCTACACAAAAATGACGCCGACAGATTACGCGGCTCACTTAAAAAAACGAAAGACATCAACGTCAAAGCCAAAAGCTCCGAACTCCGATTACCGCTGTTATTTTTGACTTTTCTTCCCATTTCTCTGAGCTTTTCTCACAGAGGTGGCCTGAGGGTTAATTCTAGTGTGTGAGTGTGGAGGTGGTGAAGAGCCAGTGGGTCATTTAAGCTACTTAGAACAAAATCCTTATTTCCCCATTACCTGCTCCCACTGCCTGTTCCAACCTTAATAAAAGCATCTTTCTCTGGTTCAAAAGGAACGCAGGTGCTATTGTTGCCACATGCCAGCTGAAAGTTTATTCCTACCAACAGGAAGAAGATTAAAGAGTGGGTCTCCTTCATGGCGTCAGCTTGCGGGGATGTAAAAGCAGCACACCAGAATACAGAGGTGACTCTCCATCACTAATAAAAAATAACAGGGCACCTGAACACAGCCCTTTTTTTCCAGGAAACAATGGTAGATTTTCTTTTTCTCCTTAGCAGCTGGCATTAACACAAGGAATAAAGAAGTGAGAAAGTGTACATCCTTGTTATTTTTTATGACTAACAACAGGCAAAAATTTACTTTTGTGTTTTGCAAGAGAGCTAAGCTTCAGGTTTTCATTATTGGGGTAGGAGGAGTGAAAATTAACTGTGGCATTTTTTAATAGTAGCTGAAACTATAGTATTTTCTATCATTGTTATTCAAGGCACATAACCGCTACCTTTCAAATGACTAAGTCTGGGGTGGGTTCTATAAAAATGCTTTTCATTTATTGTGCATTTTCAAAATAATGTCTCTTTAATGTAAGGTGCCTAAGAACCTTGGCTAATTTACACAAGGCCTTTCTTAGGCCAGACCTTTATAAATGAAACTTTGGTCTCTAGATATCGTTTTTAACATATCTTCTAGGTTGTTTTATGCTTCCAGTAAAAGCAGAGACCAAGGAGGAAGGGAAAGCAAGGCGTGTCTCCAAGTTGATGTGAATGATTAGAACAAAGGGGTGGGTGCAAAGGTCCATCGTGTTGAAAAGATAAGTTGAGAGAAGTTCAGGGTGTCTCTGAAGGTCACGCTGAGAGTCCTTGAGGGTTTAGAAGCAGGAGAGAGACAAGATCAGCTCTTCTCTTAGTGAGAGAATGCCAGCCAGCGGTATAAGTTGTTACTGGTGAAAAGACTGGTGGCAGAGAGCCCAGTTGTAAGGGGGCTTTTCTTCCTTCCAGACAAGAGATCATCTGTGCCCTGATTCCCATATTTCTTTTTCATAAGCAGGAGAAACTCTCATTGGGTGAGAAAAGCCCCTCTTCAGCCCTCAGCCCTCTCCTTGGTCCTTCCAGCACGCCAGAGGCTGTCAGCGCCACTTCACCAAGCCATAATCTTCCAGACCTGGTAATCGGACTGGCCTCATTCTCTCTTAGGATCCCGTGCTTGGGAGTCAGCTGATGCTTCACAAGTGTTTCCAATGTATTTGCACCTTCCTCAAAGCCTAACCCATCATAAGAATGATTCTTAGCTCTAGTGTTTATCCTGTATTTAGTCTCTTTGCCATACCACAGATGAGCCTGCTCACCTCTCAATGGATTCATTCATTTTGGATGCTACTTAATGGACATCAGGGCACACTGGGAGGACCCCTCACAGCTAAACATAAGCCCGACTGGCAACCTTTTCCTTTCGTGCACACACCGGGCACAGATTACCTCTGTAAAAAGATTCCCAAAACACCACTTGATTTCCTGCCATATCATCTGTTCTCCTCAGGCAGAATCAGAGTTTTTATTAATTTCCTTCATTTACCCAGGTCAGTCTTGCTTCTCCTTAACGTGTGTGCACACACATGCGTGGCTTCATCTTCACTTCTAATGAAATCCATTTGAGGAAAAAATACATCTGCCCCTTGAAAGCGATTTGTAATTGTACTCTCAGCTCTCTTGGATTTGCAAACTTCCCAGTCTGCCCACTTGGGATATTATTAATAAATGGGTTGTGTGTTTGCTTTTGTTTTTTTTTTTTGTTTTTTTTTTTCTTTTTCCATAAATACTGTTTTGTCCTCAGAGATGTAAGCATTGACTTTCCCTTCTCCCCGGGTACCAGGCATGTCTTAATATGGCATAGCCTCCTGTTTTATCTAGCCGGGAGCTCTTCAACTATTTTAAAAGCTTTTTGTAGCTTATCAAACTCACCAGGCCAAACACCTCATTTGGTGTTTGTAGGAAAGGTGGTAGGAAACAGGGTTGGGAAGACTAATCCTTTTCAGTAAATGCCTCTTGCTTTCACTCATGATACCCCTTCTCCCCAAAGATAATGTTACTGGTTGTCTTGCCTTTTCACACTATGTGTTCCAATCTAGTGATTTTTCAATCAGCTCCAGCTAAGAGTACCATCTGCCTTGTTGGGATTTGTTGTTGTTGTTGAAATTAAGTTAGATCCCTTATTCATCCCAACTCAGCATGATCTGGCTCCATGAGCTTGGAGCTAGAAAAATGAATACAACTTAAATCCATCTATTTTTTTTCCCCAAATCACTTTTTTTCAAGGACTTCCTAGAGAACATTCAGGCATTCAGGGTCTTTGCAAACTGCCCTCCACCCGCTCCCCCTCCACCCCCCTCCGCCGCTCTAAGACATTGTTCTTGGAAGAATCAGATTGTACTTATAACAATTTTCTTGCCATGCAAAGCTGGTACTTTAGTAGAGTATCTCATATCTGTTGGGGAAGGAAGGCAGTACTTGGTTGAACCTAGATCACCCTGAAGCCTGCAATTCATACAGTCACATGATCAACACTACTAAATTGCATCACTGGGAAAACAACAGAAGTATGTGAGCAGAACACAAAAGAGAAATAATGTGCAGGAAGAGGAAAGTTGCAGTGCCTCAACTCTGGGCTAATTAACTTCTCAGAAAGCACTTGGTGAAAACCAGAAAAAGATAGGGGTAGGGGACTGTGGCCGAGCTCAGTGACTTAGAATAACGCCCACTGGAGAGAGCCACTGGTTCTGAGTTACAGGTCCCAATCATAGAGAAAAGCCTGAAAGATTAGCTCGTATGTTTACACCATCAGTGGTGGCTCAGACTCAAGAGGCAAGTTCAAGTTGTGTGGGATTCTGGATATCGCCTTGGTAAATCCTCTGATCTTCTCAACATAATTAATCTAGTATGGCTTTCCCAGAATGCATGTGGTTTAATTCTATCCCTTACAAAGAAAATCATTTTGTTCTGTCTTCATCTCTTTATTCAGCATTTAATGGAAAAAAGTCCTCCAGGACTCAGACAAGCTCATCTACCACATGATTTCGTGATGGAGACCACTCAAGATACGGAAGAAAAGAGTTATTATGCTAGTCCTCGAAGTATTCTTTTAGAGGTAACCCCTTCCATCCATTAATCATTCATTTCTTGTACAAATATTCGTTGAGCTCCTGCCATGTACTGCATCTGGAGCACTAGGCTGGTTCCGTGGAATAGTGAATCAGTGAATCAGACACAGGGAATGTGCTCGCAGTGTTAAGGCTTGAATAGGAGTGAACCATGATACAAGACAAAGGGCTCCATGCTGAAGAAAGATGCTTATAAAATGCCCAGAGTGTACGAAGGGTGGGAGGCAGGGGAGCTGACTTCCAGACAGAAGATCAGAGAAGATTCCATGGAGGTGACGTTTGACTTCACTTGGTAGGTAAAATTTGTATCTGAGGGGTTGACTTGAGTCTTTCTGCATTCTGGGCAGAAACAATAATGAGCACAAGTCCTTAGGTGATAAATTGTGTGTTGTGTATCAAGCAGTCTATTGATCAATTGGAAGGCTTACAGAGTGCCTTCTGTGTGCTAGGCATGGTACTCTGCCAGGCACCGTGGTGCAATAAAGGACCTTACATCACTCTGCCCTTAACCGTCACAATCCAATCAGTTACCACATGATGGATAATGCTACACAAAAAGCATGGTCAAAAACCTCCAGAAGCAATAGAAAAGGCATGGATTTTCTCTCGCCTCTGGAATCAGCGAAGACTTCAGAGACAAAATGCCATTTGATATGTATATGGTGAATATAGTTCAGTTAGGCTGTAACACAAAGTGAGGGAATGGCATGGTGGGTAATATGACAGAAGAAAGAGCTAGACCATGATGGTGAGTTGACTTCATTGTGTAGTCAGCACAGCAGCAGTGATGGCTTTTGAGACGGAAAGTGGCAAAACTCAAATTATCTTCCAGTAGTATTAATCCAGCAGCTCTATTTGAGGTACATGATAGAGAGAAGAGAATGGAGATGGAATGTAGGAAGACAAAATTAGGGGGGTGGGGGCTGCAGCATTTTTCAAAGTAGGAGTTTTCTACAAGAGGGTGACTGATGTTTACACAAAAGAGGTGCTCTGGGATCAAATAAGTTCCAGAAACACCAAATTAAAGTAAGTCAAACAAACCTCTTAACTGCAAAATTCTCAGAGCCGTTAGCATGCAGTGATGCATTAGAAATAGCCAAGTGGGATGTAACACACAGTATTTCCCAAGTTCATTTGACCAAAGGCCTTCTTGCACCAAAACATTTTCATGCCTGTGTTCCCTGGAACATAATGATGGCAAGTTGTCTTTTGTAACAGTCCCACCAACCAGTCAGTTGTACTGAGCATTAGTTGTGTAATTGGGATTTGTTAGCTATTTCATGGGATCCAAAATGTAGTAAGGCAGATAAAACTAAGCCAAAAGGCCAAAAAAATTTTAAGTACAAAACGGCAGTGGAAATTCAGAGAAGGGAGAGATTGACAGTGGCTGAGGTATCCAAGGAGGCTGTGGGATCTCAACCAGGCCTTACCACAACTTCATGAAGCAGAAGAGAAAGGGGGCATTCCTGGTGAAGGAAATAGCATGAAAATGGTTTGTATGCGTGTAGCAGGAAGACTGGCTCGACTAGAATGAAGGGTTCCAATTATGGGTTAATGATTAATATTTATTAGGTCGGCAACAGAAAGTCCTTAGGATTTTGAGCAACCATTGCCTCCAAATGACTGTCTTACTTCTGAGGGGCTAGTTGAGAGCCTCCCCAGGGAGAACCCTTACAGCCTCCTGAAGCAACTTGGGCCGCCTGGACAGTAGTAGCCAGAGGCCAGCCCTACATTGTGTCCGAATCTTTGACATGGTGAGCCAAGCTGACATGATTCTACAGTAGCACTGGTTGGGAAAAAGAGTTCATGTCATTAAGTGTCTAGTGATGAAACAGAAAAATAAATTGCAATTTAATCCAATGGAACACTTGTATTGGGAGCATAGGAGATCCAAGAGAAGAAAACAGACTTTGAGTCTGCCAGAAGTTTTTCTGGATCAGTCTCTTAGAACGAGCACCACTGTGCATCCAATGGTAGATGTGTTTCCTGTTTCAGAGCCCAGAACCATCTGTAAGGGGTAAAACGTTTCCTGGCTTATCGGTAGACTTTTACCCTTTCATTTATTCCTCTTGTCTATAGTTGGATAATATTATTGCCTCTGCTGATTCTGGTGAACCTCTTGAACCTGGTAGTCCAGATCAGGTCTCCAAGAAAATTGAGCATCATTACATGTCAATGAAATCCTGGTAAGGAAAACTGCCATATTTTTTAAACTTGATTTTAGCTAATGCCGTGTTACAGAAAATCACTGTTGATATATTAACACAAAAGCATCACCATAGACCAAGTTCTACACGTTATTCAGTAATCTCAAAACAAGGAAATGTGAGAATCTGTTTGTCTACCCACAGAAAACCATGAGTGATGTCCTCGGGACATTTTCCTGTCTAGTTATTTTTTCCTGAGAAAGTTATTTTCTAGTTCGTACTTATGTCTCTCACACTCTCAATTGTCTCCCAACCTGCCCAGGGTAAGGGGTTATTTTGACTCCATATTCACTTTTACATGGAAAGTTTGCTGGATTTGATTCTAACTGTGGCTGTGATTCTAATGGTTGGACGTACTTCAAGACCTTGTTATTTTTCACATGGCTGTTAGTTGCTTAAATCTGATTCACACACCTCGGAAAGCTGTAAATAGATATGCTGAAAAAGGGTTTGTGTTCACTTCTTATACTCCAGTTTTTTCAAAGAGACAACTGATGAGTCGGCTGATAGCAAAGAAGAACCCCAGACCCTCCCAGCGACCCAGAACGGGGGGCTCCACCTGCAAGAACAAGGCTCAGAAAGGGACTCTCAACTTTCACCTGCTGAAACCGAAGCACAGACCCCGAATGACAAAAAGGGGACAACCTCACTCACTGTTGTGCAACTGTCTATATTAATCAAGTAAAGTTCTAATTTCTCAAACTTTATGGGCCTTTAGAGCCAGGCAGGCTTCCTTCTTGACTCAAATTTTAAAGCAGTTCCTAAAAATCTCCAGATCAGCCAAGAATCTGACTAGCTTTCTCTTCTCACTGATGTGGTGTCCAAGCACAGAGAGTAACAGAGCTGGAATGTGGTCCCCTGGGCTGTGGGCGGCATTTTCAAACATACATATTTTTAATTCTCCCTTGGCCAGTCTTTAAGGTCCTAGAACTTTGAACCACACTGATCTGGGGAGCACGTCAACCAGCTTTACTTTTAAAATTACGGGCATGCAAGTCACTGGAGGTTTGGTTTCAGATGAGGAGCAGGAGGATGTTTAGGTTTTAAGTGATGCCAAGAACATTTGATGAGATTGTTCTCAATTTTAACTCGTTTCAGTGTCTTCTTCTATGGAATCATGTCCAGTGCAGAAATACACAAACTGACTTGATACGGACAGTGATATAATCAATTAGTCCATTTTTTATTCCCTTCCCATTTTCTACCATCCACTCCCACTTCCTGAGGTCGGGTGGGGAGGCATTGATGGGTACTTTTCAGTAACTTAAACGCATATTCTTCTCCAAGTGTTTGGATAATCTCTGGCTGGAAAATACTGCCTCAGAGGTAGGAGGCCACATTCTACTCAAAAAGTACAGTTTGAAACCAAACAGTTGCCTGATATGACTTTTACGTATGTCTCATTTCATAGTAACATCCATGATGAAAGCCAAGTGGAGAAACTGAACGTGTTCCTTTCTCCTACTGATATCGTAGAATATTTGGCTCTCACAGAAGCTGCAGGACGGATATGGTAAGTCAGAGATTTGAGGATTATTGACTATCAGTTGGGGTTGGAAGATATGAAGACAACAATTATATCTAGAAACACTGCATGTGGCAAAACTGACCAGAGAGCTCAGACTGCTATATCGCTCTTGTCACAAAAGGTCTTTGAGTGAGGCAGAAATAAGGGTATTGTTGTGTGGGAGAGTCAGGAAGTGGGTGAGTAGAGGAGGACCCAAAAGTTCAAAAAGGATCAAATTTCTGATCTTTTAAAGGGGAGAAAAATTAGGAAGGAATACATATGGTCCAAAGAAATCATCCCAATCAATGAAAATGAGTATTCGTGAGTGAGTAAAGGTAGTGAAGTCAACAAGAATCTAAGGTCTAAAAGAAAAAGACATACCAAGGTCTAGAGTTCCAGACACCAGCTAAAATCTTCTGGTCAAGGACGGACACAAAAGACTGTGTAGCGGAGAATTTTCTCAAAATGACCACTGTTTATCTCATTCTACCATTCTTATAAAGACTTTGTAATTCATCTTGGTGGAAGGTTACATTTTTACAGGGGAAGAAAGCCCTTTAACGTAATGTAGGTCTTAGATGCAACTTGTCTTGTAACTTCTGTAAAAGGGCAGGGAAAACCACCTTTCATGTTCCCACATTTCCCGTTATCTAAGGCTCCATAAATACTTGACTAAAACTGTGGGCTTCTCTGTGCCTGAACTTGCTTGTTCATTAATTTATTTCTTTCCTCATTAGATATTCATTGTATAATCATTATGTGCTCACTTTCAATAAATACTGATTGCACATCTTTTGTTTACTTGGAGCTACGGGATTATAAAAAAAATTTTATTTTGAATGTGGTACCACACTTTTGGTGTCTCCTAGTCTGGTGAAAAAGACAGACACACAAACAAGTAAAAATAAAACATACGTTTTATTTAAATACGCAATAAGTGAGATGCTCACACAGTGCAATAGAAGCCTGGGGGCAGGAGAAATTAATTAAAGGAAGTGGAATGTAGAAGGGCTTTGTAGCGGCAGGGTGATTAGAGCTGAGCTTTGCAGGAAGGCTCAGGCTCTAACAGTAGTGATAAAGACTATTCCAGGCAGAAAAAGGAGTCCCACTACGTCAGACGTGGTGCAACATAGCTAAAGAAACTGGGTAGTGACAATGGGGTAGACTAGAGGGAGGGGCCCTGTCTGTGTCCCCCTTGGTGTCCTGCACTGCCAGCGAGCACGGTCTCACGCTTGTGTTGGATGCTGCGTTCCCCTTGCAGTGTGGCTCAGTGGGAAGGCCCCCCACGCTTGGGATGCTTATTTTTCCACGGAGATCACCTTTTGGCCGTGAATGACCTGAAGCCCCACAGCCTGGAGGAGGTCTCCTTGTTTCTCAGCCGGTCCAACCAGAAGGAGGTAAGTCCTGAAGACTGGTTCTGTCCAGGGCAAGTCAGTGCCAGAAGGAACAAGATCAAGGTCTTAGATGGCATCTGAACAGGACTCTGAACACAAAGGAGACTCTTCAATTCTCAGCCACGAAGTGTAAATAAGAGAATAAGGAGTGTAAATAACACTTCCTACAATACGTGTAAATAACAAGAATGTTATTTCAGGAGTCTTTCAAAATTCTTTCCTGTCAAGTAATCCTGGAGAGAGCACTGGGGTTGGAGATTGAACAGTTGGGTTCAAGACCTCAGACGCAGCATATCGTGGCAAAAAGAGCTTGCACTGGAATCAAACTGGCTCAGGCTTTGCATCCCACATCCTTGAACCAATCTGTGCCTCAATTTTCGCTAATTTAAAATTAAGGATAATGCTAACACTAGTTATTTGTGAATTAAATGAGATTATATATGGAATGAGCCTACAACCCAGACGGGCACATATGAAGTGATCAAAATAGTAACTATTACTTTTACTTCTATCGTCTGGGGAATGTTGCACAAGTTCACCTTTTTAAGCCTCGGTTTCCTCCTCTCAGAAATCGACATAGCCATGCCTTCTTCACAAAGCTATTGTAAGAATTGAACAAAACTTGTGAGGATGTACTGAGGATGTATGTTTTGAAAGGACTAGCAATGGTTCTGCCTATTAGTACAGTCTCTGTATTGTTAACTCTGTCCCTAATCAATGTTCATTTCTAACAAGCCACACGACCTTGGGAAAAATCCCTTTCTTTTCTGGACCTTGGTTTCTTCTCTCTAACGTGAGAGAATTGGTTTTCAAACTGTGCTTCTTGGTCCCTGAAAATGGGACATGAAGAGAGGAGAGGAAAGGTGCCATAGGTGGGGCTTCCACTAGAACAGCCTATGCTTGTTATTTACCTTTTTTATGTGTTGGGACTGTTAACTCTCCTTGAAGAAACAATGCATTGGCTTAAAAGTTTTGAAAACCACTGTCATGGATGAGCTCTCAAAATTTCTTCCAGCTCTGAGAGTTTACGATTATATGTGTCATATCTCTTCTGCGTCACACGATATTCTTATTGGTTAGACAAACTGTACGAACACTGTTATCTAAATGGGGGAAACCAGTAAGGATGAGTGAGTTGTCGAGGATACTACATAACTAATTAGTGGCAAAGCAAGGACTCATCCATTCATTCATTCATTCGCTCATTCACTCACTCACCATTTATTGAACATCTGTTGTATGCTGGATACTGTGCTAGGTCCTAGAGTGACCACAACGGCCGTGGCCTGAACTTAAGGAGATCACAGATTGGTGGATAACACAGGCATGTTATGTGCTAGTTACAATACGGTGTGTACCTTGAGATATGAACCGAGGGCCAGAGCAGCGTCAAGGAAGAATGGAGTAAATCCATTTGAGGGAGGCCAGAAAGGTATCTCAGAGAAGGGTTATGTTTGGCTCGAGTTTTGAAGACTAGAGTAGGAGTTTGTGTGATGGAAAAGAAGTAGCTCAGTTCAACAATCTAGTGGGTCTTTGGCATATTTCCTTTGCCAGAGACCCACGCTGGGGCCAAGTGTTCAATATAATTCTTGAACCCTTTGGAGAGTTACCAAACAATGGTCTGACCCAAAGACCCAGGCATCAGCTCTGAAGCCAAGCGAAGGATTTGGGTCTGGGAACAGATCCAGGAAAAGGATTTTTGTCTGGGTGCCATGACTGCAGTGATCCAGACCTCCTCTCTACATTGTGGAGTCACCTGCATGGGGGTGACTCAGTATTTCTCCTGTGCTCATTCTGCCTGCCCCCTTTCTCTTGGATAACACCTAGAGGCTACTGAGAAATACGGGGTGTTCATCAACGTGATGAGCTGGTCTCTGGAAGGAAAAAGAATGTTGGAAGAGGGAAAATGTGGAAACAAAGGGGAGGTAGCCAAGGGCTCCTAATGTTTTAAGCACCTGAACCAAGCAGGTTCACTTTCCTTCCTTGAGAATGGCACTGAGTGGGGAGAAATGGGAGTCTGGGATAGAGATGGGTAGGGACAGTGAGAGGAGAAAGTGTGAGATTTTAAAAGGAGGGAGAGGAGATGCTAGATTGTAGGAGAAAGACATCAAACTCCAATTTCCTCCCCATTTTGTCAGGGGCTGGTCCTGTCCAGTGGCCTCATTTCAAGTCTCTAGTTTTGAGAACCTTTTTAATTCTTGGTACAAATGGGCCAATCGGGCACCATTGATACTCTTTGGAATCTATCATAAAGAATCCAGTCAGTGGATGCCAGAGAATTAAAAAAGCCATCTTCCACCTGAATACATAAGTCATCCTGGCTTCCTCTGCCCAAAGAGTCCCTGTTTCCCAGAAAAATAAGACTTAGCTGGACAATCAGCTCTAACGTGTCTTTTGGAGCAAAAATTAATATAAGATCCGGTATTATATTATATTGTATTATATTATATTATATAAGATCCGGTCTATATATTATAGCAAAATAAGACCGGGTCTTATGTTAATTTTTGCTCCAAAAGACGCATTAGAGCTGATTGTCCGGCTAGGTCTTATTTCAGGGAAACACGGCTATAGTTCATCACAGGATTTTCTTCAAAACAAGCTTTAAAAAGTGATAATGAGAACAGACTGAGAACAAACAATCTTAAGGGTAATTTTTAGTCATATAATTTTCTTCTTTCTTGTGTTTTAGAAAATAAAACTCACCATCGGCCGGATCCCAAATTCAGAGAAATTCCACTGTATGGCCTGTACGTGCCACTTAAAACACTAAGGTGTTGTACCTTTTCAGCTGGATGAGTCCTAACAGGAAACAACACTGAAGAGGAGCCCAGCCATTAAAAAGGGTCAGCAGAAAACAACGGGAGAGTCACATGCTGGGACTCTGATGAAATGAGGATGGGACCCAGACTCTGCGCTGGGCGCTGCCATTTATCGCTGTGTGATATGAGGCAAGTCAGCACACCTCTCTGAATTTCTACATCTGCATCTTAACAACGGGGTAACTGTGTCCTCTCTGGCTACTGCATCAGGGGTGTGGAGAGGGCCGAGTGACTTTGGAACACAGGGAAAAATGTAAAACCTTATCTCAGACTTTGTCCCAAACACCATAGGCAGAGATTGGGTAAGTTCCTCATCTAAAATGTGCTGTGTGTTCTGCAAGGTCATGGTCCGCCCAACACCTTCCTTGTTAGGGGAACTCCAGTTGGAAATACTCATTCCAGGAAGGCAAGATTCCCGAGATAGATGTGATAACATATCAGCCTTCCCAAACACCTGCTAGTCGTCATGCTCATAGTCCTGAATACTGATACAGTGTGGCCTCTTGGATTCAATCATTATCTGGCTTTCTTAAAGACCTAGTAACTATTTTAGAAGTCAAAGCAGTTTTGCACCAAGTAATAAGAGAACTACTTTGCACTCTACTTTTGCAAGGTCTTAACGAACTGATGCATTACCTAATCAATCCTGGAAGACCAAAAAAATCAAATCCTTTTTCATACATAGGAAAACAAAGGCAGAGAGCTAAAGGATTAATCAAATTCAGGAATGTTAGAGCCAAAGGGGGCTTCAGACACTATATAATACCATGGTGTCATTTTGCATGGGACGAAATCTAGGCCTCAAATGTTTAATGCTATACTGTCTTTATGGCTCCCAGTTTCCCAGCTGTTTACTGGCAGAACCAAGAATCTAAAATCAGCCCTGAGAAACACATGTCCTGATCCTCAGACTGTATTTGGATTCAGATTTGAAAAGACTTCCGAATACAGTTCGTTTTCTGTTACCCAGATTGTGCAAAAAGTTTAAAATTTTTTCATTTACATGCTCTATTAGACCTACTGTTTTTTTGTTTGTTTGTTTGTTTTAAACTGGTTCACACTCTGCTTTTCCTCCCAAGGTTTATTGAAACATTGTATTAGATTAAGGTGCACAACACAATGATTTGACATATATGTGTTGACCTACGGTTTCTACTTCTAGAAATTTATCCTACTACAGAAATACTCACACAAGTGCACAAGTATATGTGTGAAAAATGTTCACTGTAGCACTGTGTGTAATACAAAACAATCCTTTGGAAATTGGTTAATTATGATGACTTCATATAATTGAACACTCTGAGGATGTTACAGGTTGTGCGGTTCTGGGGAGATGTTCACTCTATATTAAGAATGAGAGAAGCAAATACAGTAGGTATAACACTGTCCTATTTTTGCAAAAATAAATTATTTGTGTGTGTGTACATAAAATTTCCCCAGCCCTAATTAGAGAGAGAATTCCCCACATCACAGGGTTGTGAGGCTTAAATGGATGATGTATGTATAGCACGTAACACATTGCCTGATGCATAGTAAGCAATAAATGTTAGTTATGCTGCTGCTGCTGCTCTGACAATACTTTCTTTTTAAGTTTAGAAAAACATACATCAAATAGTTAATAAGAATCATCTCTGAGAAGTATGATTGGGGTTGGCCATGGAAGGGAGGCATTTCTATAATATTTGTTTTAAAATTTTTTTGCAATGAGACTATGTCACTTTTATAATGAAAAGTAAATGGAACTATGGGGGAAAATATACACATATATATATATTTTAAACCTTCATAAGTAAGAGACCAGGCCACTTCAGTGAAGGTAATAAAATACCATCAAGATAAACCTGTCCAGCAACCAATGTGGGTGGATACACTGCTTCGAAGCCCAAAGGTCCTGCCTCTGTTTCACTCAAGTCTCCACGGCAACGCCAACAGAAGCTAAAACGAGTAGATGGACAACACCAGCCTCCTCGCTGAGTTGAAGAAGCGCCTGAAGACTAAAGAGTTAAATTACTGCCAAGCTCTGGGAAGTGCTGGCAGGAGAACCCAGAACTCCTAGCTCCCAGCGCCTGCTTTTCCCAGTACAGAACAATAAGGGCAGCAGCGACTCTGCTTCCGGGCCTCCCTTAATCCCAGAACATTCTGTCTACAGCTGAATCAGCTGGGGTACTTGTTATGAGAATCCTGCTCTAAGGGCATTTCCCACCTGGGGTGTTCGTTCTCACAAGGAAGGCTCAGGGCAAAGTCCCAGGTTCCCCCAACAAAGATTCTGGCTCAGTAGGTCTGCTGCGGGCCCTGGAGTCTACATTCTAATTACCACTCCCAGGTGATCTGATGCAGGTGGACCAGGGAGCACGTATTGGGTTGCATCCCTGTGGTCGTGTGGAGAGGCACGTGCATCTTCTGAGAGGCTGCAGAACACCTGTTATGCCGATGGATGTTTCTGAGGGGAGAGCGCTGTAGTTTTCAATAGTTCGGGAAGAGGTGAATGACGGTCACTCCTTCACTCCCCTCCAAAACAGAACCTGTTGCTGAGAGGAGAAGCCTGTTTCTCACTCCTTGCTCTCTGCCTCTGGGGAGTGTCATAAGCAGGGCCTGGAAAAAGCAATGCCTTCCTGACTCTGCGCTGTTGGGTAGTTGAGGTGTGGAAAGCGTTAGGGTAGAGATAGGAACCTGGTGCTTTGGCTTCAGGCAATCTCATTTCTTCAGGCCGCTTCGCATTGTCCAGTTTCATTCCTCTGTGTCTCCCCGTTCCCGGAGCTGGAGGCCGCCACTGTTCCCCAGGATTTAACCAATACTCCAGCCCGACAAGGGGCCTCCCCTCCTTCTAACAATGGTTGTGGCCCCAAGAAAACCTGCTGACCAAACTGGCCCAGAAATCTGCTAATCAACACATTTGTTCCAGGCGTCAGCTTTTGGCGTCCATTTCTGTGAGTTGGCCAAAAGAACTGTAGGACATCTTCCTGAGAGGTGGGGGCAGGTCTCCAGACCAGGGCTAAACATAATTTTACCAGCCAGAAAGGGTGGGACAGATCGTCTTCACACTGACTCGGCACATAATGCCACCTGTGACCTTCTCCCTTCCAGACTTGCCCTTACTGTTCATTCCAACCAGGTTCCAGGTGGATACACGTGCATGCAGGTGAGGCTGGGCCTGCCGAGTGATTGCCCCAGATGTTCTTTCAAGGGATGGCCCTGCTCTGGGCAAATTTCTGGAGGAAAGGAAGTACCGAGAATGGATTGTACACTAGTCTTGGCCATCACATCCAAAGCCTGAATTTGGTGCAGCTCTTCAGTCTTGCTGGGGAAGAAACATGAAGAGGCTTGCCTGGGCTCCCCAAGCTCCATGCGACACCTCCAGCTCCCAGGCCGACACACTTTCTTCACTTGCACATGTCAATGGGGAGATTGGAGGTGCCACCTCTCCAGCCGCTCCCTCTTCCTCATGGTTGCTCTACACCTTGAGAACAGGCCTCAGAGGCCATCGACTTTCTTCTACTTTGTTCTCTCTTCCAAGGGCACAAACTCAATAGCAGCTGGTAAGATAATGCAGTGAATGTGCAGGGCCAAATCCATCCATCGTTACTTGAAGCTGCTGCCATGTGAGTATGGATTTCAGAAAGGCATTAGTCTTTATGTAGAGAGTGAACCCCTGTGCACTGACGTACATGTACATGTGTGTATGCTCATGTAGGGGAGAGGGAGGGAGGAAGATAGGAAGGGAGGGAGGGAGAGAGGGGGAGAGAGAGAGAGAGAGAGAGAGTGAGAGAGAGAGAGAGACAGAGAAAACGAACAGGTAGGGAACAGCAATAAATCTTTAATAAACTTAGAAGAAAAAGCACCACAATGTCCCCTCTCCCCCTTTCTCTTCAGGGCTTGTGCCAAGTGACTTTCCCTTGGGATGATAAGGAGAATTTAAAGTATCATAAACAGACCCAAAGGGTGAGGCCTGTCCAATTCAGAACCTGGATTAACTCAGCGTTCTTTGGTGAAGTTTGGCTTTTGGATATGCAAGAAATGTGTTTTATGGAAAAGCTCTTTAAACTGTCTGAGTTAATGAAATCATTGTCTAATGATCAAGTATCTGGCAGGATCTCAGGAGCCATTCTCACTCTAGCTGGACAATTCTGGAACACAAAGTGGTTAAGTGAACCTGCACTCACCGTCCTGGGTTCCTGGGCTAGGCTGCCTGAATGCCACTAGCCACATGTGGCTGTTGAAATTGAAGCTCATTGAAATGAAATAGAATTCAGTTGCTCAGTTGCACTGGCCACATTTGAAGTGTTCAGCAGCCCTACATGGCAAGTGGCTACAGTATCGTACAGCACAGATATAGACTCTTTCTATCATCACAGAAAGTTCTAGTGATCAGCACTGCTCTAGAGCACTAGACCTCCGACAGGGGAGCAATTCACCTTTGCCTTGTTCAGAAGCATTATTCTATGTTGATAATGTCTTCAAATAAAATCTTCGTATCAATGATTCTGGTCACTTCCCCCCCCCCCCTTTTGGTATGAGGTCAGATCCAATTAACTTAAAAAACAAGCTATGGGCCTTTTAACTGTAAGCTGTTTTCCCGACGATTAATGGGTTTCTAAGAAGAGCCAATATTGATTGAGGAGCTGTCATGAGGATGCCAAAGAAATACAAGATCTAAAACTCTTTCACAAGAGCTTGTGACATGGTGAAGAAGAGAACAATGAGCATACTATGATCTGTTGTTTACCTGCTCTTGTTACGGCAGGCGCTATTCTATACGTTTAATTTTAAAATCAGGTTAGTCATAGTCTTTCGAGACTTGGTTAACATTTTCTTGCCTTCTTTCTCAGCATCATGGCAAAGGGCATTATTTCACCACACTCTTTAAGTATTTCCTAAAGAGTACTAAGTCTTGGAGGACCATTTCCCCCTCAGATGCTCCTGGGCTGCTTTTGCTTGTGCTGTGGGATAGGAAAGCAGATGATGCAGCTTGTTCTTACTATACAGACACTAACAATTGAGAGGCTATGAGCATGGCCATAAGATTTTATGAGTAAAGTTCATTCGTTTTCAGGACATGGGTTCTGTGATATTGATTTGAGTGCTCGGTTATCTTGATGGTGGCCTTGGTGGCATTGTCATTTGCATGCCTCTTAGTTTTCAAGTGAGTTCTGGATAGGTGAGACCACCAGAAAAATGACTGGGGCTAAGTAACATTACTCTATAAGAAAAATTAGAGAAAAGTAACTACCAAACCATGTGATGATAGAGGAGTTTAGACAGGAAAGAGATGGTGAAGGAAGGGAGTGCTAGTCATGACTAACATTCAGTGAGTACACACTACTGAATCCTACTATAGCCTTGTAAAACCAGGACTGTCCTTATACCCAGTCCCCATTTCTTGGATGGGGAAACTAAGGTATAGAGAAGTTCAATAACTTGCTCAAGGCTACGGCTGGTACATGACACAGCCAGAACTTCAACCAGACGGGTTGGCTTTGGAGGCCAACCTGAAAGCTTCCTGGGCGAGGAAGTGAAGCGAAAGGGTAACCCATACAGGGCAGTGATGCAGACTGGAGTGAGTATGAAACATACTTTCTAAGTGAAAATAAGGAATGTGTGCAATGACTTGGCTTTTTCACATCTCTGATTTCAATATCTAATCATGTTCTGGGCCTCTCGCCCAGGAGTACCATAAGAGTCCATACCTTATGTTCCAGGAACCAAGGGAATTCTGGGGAAGCTCCTGTTATGACTACTTAACATGTTTTATACCTCTCCTTCTAGATGGCCATCTGGCTCCATATAACATTCCAGTTAACAAGCAATTGATGTAACAGCTCCAATGATAAAGTTATCAGGCTGGTCCTCTGGACGTGAGATGAGTAATAAAGAATCCTTGACTTTGCAAACCTTATCAAGTGGGGGTAATCTTATACAACCATATAACCGATAACTACAAAGCGAGTTCAATTATGCTAAATCTTTTGTTCAAGTACAAATTCAGTGCTAAATGAGAGGAAGATTTAAAGACTAATCCTATCTAGCTGGTTTGGTAAAAGCTTCATAGGAAGAGTAACTCCCCCCAACCCCCAGAGTGTTAGGGGTGAAATTTTATATCTGAAAGGATGAATAGAATTCTCTTGATCTTTTAGAATAGGTGAAACCCCCAGCCATCAGAATGTAATCAGCAGGACCAAAGAAGTTCTCAAGGGTCCTATAGAATTGCTTAATTCTTATGCAATTCAAACTCTGAATTATCACAATTTCTGAGCACCTACCAGTTCAGCGCACTGTACCAAGCACTGGTGATAGTAACAGAAAAAAAATTCTCTCAGGGAAGTGATAGCCTGATAAAGAATATGGGTACAAAAATTGCTTAGGGTTAAGTTTTTTCCTCACAGAACTGGAATATATATTCATACAAAAACTTGTACATGAAAATTCATAGCATCATTATTCATATTAGTTAAAAAGTGGAAATGGGGCCGGCCCGGTGGCTCAGGCGGTTAGAGCTCCGTGCTCCTAACTCCGAAGGCTGACGGTTCGATTCCCACATGGGCCAGTGGGCTCTCAACCACAAGGTTGCCAGTTCAATTCCTCAAGTCCCGCAAGGGATGGTGAGCAGCGCCCCCTGCAACTAAGATTGAACACGGCACCTTGAGCTGAGCTGCCGCTGAGCTCCCGGATGGCTCAGTTGGTTGGAGTGCATCCTCTCAACCACAAGGTTGCCGGTTCAACTCCCACAAGGGATGGTGGGCTGCGCCCCCTGCAACTAGCAACGGCAACTGGACCTGGAGCTGAGCTGCGGCCTCCACAACTAAGACTGAAAGGACAACAACTTGAAGCTGAACGGCACCCTCTACAACTAAGATTGAAAGGACAACAACTTGACTTGGAAAACAGGCCTGGAAGTACACACTGTTCCCCAATAAAGTCCTGTTCCCCTTCCCCAATAAAATCTTTAAAAAAATAAAAATATAAATAAATAAAGTGGAAATGTCTATCAATTGATGTATGGATAAATAAAATGGGGTATAGCCATAAACGGAACATTATTTAGCCATAAAAAGGAATGAAGTACTAATACATACTACAACATGGATGAAGCTTGAAAACGTTAGGCTGAATAAAAGAAGCCAGACACAAAAGGCTACATGTTGTATGATTCTGTTTATACTAGATGTCCAGAATAGACAAATCCATAGAGACAGAAAGCAAATTCATCGTTGCCAAGGGATGCTGAGAGGACACAATGGAGAGTGACTGCTAATAGACACGGGGCTTCTTTTGGGGGTGATGAAAATGTTTCGAAATTAGATACTGGTGGACATACTAAAAAAATCACTGACTAGTGTACTTTTAAAAAGTGTATTTTATGGTATGTAAATTACTCTCAATTAAAAAAAAACCATAAAAGAAAAATTTCCCTCATAGCTGCTAAACTGGGGTAGGGAAATTGGATATTAAGACATCACCCCAACTTTGGAGATAGGCTTCATTTACAGTTGATAACAAATAAGTGCAGGAGTTGTCTTCCTCGTGGATTGATTAAGAAGCCTTTTGTAAAACATTACTTTATATGAAGATGGTGAGCGTATCCCCGTGTAAGAAACAGTTGATTACCTGATTAACAATAATCCCTAACTTTTTCATAGTTGATAATTCTTATTACCATCAAATCTTAAAAGTACCTCAAGGACTTTGAATCCGACTTAAGACTCATTTATATTAGGTTGGTGCAAAACTAATTGCAGTTTTTGCAATTATTTTTAACCTTTTAAACCGCAATTACTTTGGCACCAACCTAATACTAAGGTGTAAATGACTACACAAGTCTTAAAGCAGAAGGATGGCAAGAGAGAACAAGAGGGCACTCAGTACCTACTAGAGCAGGATGTGTAGAGCTAGGCTACAGAAAAAGAGAAAAGATACCAACCAATAAATTATCAAAGACAAATAACATATTTTTCAACTTACCAATAGGGGAGCAGCTACTAATACCGGCTAAAGTAGCCAGAAATTATATTTCCACCTTTAAAGCCTTCTTCTAGGAACTGCTGAGAAAACATAATTGCTAATTTTGTTCAAAGTCATATTTAGGACTGGCAGGATTTTCTTGTGCTCCAAAGAAAAGTAACTCCCTGATCAAATGTTTTTTTTTACCTTGTATGCTAATCCAATACTGATTTTTCAGAAGCTGTTTTACAATCCCATTATCTTGCTACAAGAAATCACACAAAATTTAACACCACAGTAAACTGGTCTTGCAAAGCCTAAACAGTGACCAAATCATGAGGGCCCCGTAGGAGATCAGAAGCTCTGGCAAATAGGTGAGCAGAAGAGGGGCGAGGGCTTGAACTCAAAAAGAGGGAGATTTAGGAAGAAATTGATTGTAGCCAATCACAGATGGCTAGCAAGATGCTTCAAGCTCCAATGGGCCTGGATGCTGTAACACAGCTTTTCTTTAATTAATGTCTCACACTTCCCAACAAAGTGGGTGAAATTGCAGAGGACTCTTCCAGGATTCTTCTCAGCTTACACTAGCCAAACTTGAGCTGGGTTATGGATTAGGCCATGCTGGGAACATTTTGAATGCAGTATTTGTTTACTGAGCTGTATAAATAGATGTGATGTTAGTGTCACCATCAGTTTAGGAAAGATGCTTCTCATCATGTGGTCTTAGGTTGGCTGTTAGGCATTTGCACATGACTCGTTATCCTCACAGCATTTCCCTGTCCACAGACACTCTCCCGTCCCCGCAATCCTTCTCTCCCAATTTGCTGGATTTGAGAGTGTAGGTGACAATCCAGATCATTGAAACCAGATCAGAATTGCCTGAATAACTCTCTATAACATAGGAATTGAAGGAAAAATAAGAGTAAAGCAAATCACAGTGCTGTGAGAACTTTTAATGTAGTATTCACTTACTTGGCAAACATTCGATCCACAAAATCCAGCTCAAATGTCATCTTTCCCAAATCTTTGTTTTCCCTTCTTAGAATTGATTGCCTTATCCATGTTTCCACATCATTTTATAGCCACTTCCTCTGTAGCATATAAACTTATTAAAGCTATTTGTCAATATATCTGTTACTCCACACAAGTCTGGATTCTTTGCAAGCAAAGTCGTATCTCGATCACTTTATATTGTTAGGGTCTTTAAGAGCGCTCAGAGTAATAATAAATGCATGTCAATTAAAGTGAAATACAAGTTACAACTTCGCAATGCAGAGTTTTCCCCCAAATCCAGCTACAATGCCTACAGTATAACAAGTCTCTACTTGGTTTTCGTTACAAAGATGAGTCCTTAAGACTGTATAGTTTAGAGACTCTAGGTATAATAGAGTTCTAACATTTATCCTTAACAAAAATCCACCATTTTGGGTCAACAAACAAGTTTTTATTCACTGCTGCTTAATACAGCCTTGGAGCTTAGAAGCTGTAGAAGATACCTTCTTTATTTTTAAAGGTATAGAAAGCAATGGAAAGGAGTCTGATTTTTTTTTAACATCTATTCAACAATACTAGGCTCTGCACTAGAGACTTTATGTACATTATTCCATTTAATTTTCTCAACAACTCTTCAACTTAAGTAGTAACTAATGAAGAAAGTGAAGTTCAGAGAGAGTAAGTAATGTCCCAAGGTCACAGATTCAAACCCAGGTTGGCCTGGCTCCGAAGCCCATGTAACACCATGTGAGGCATGGTCTTTAGAGTTCCACTGACTTGTCCCTTAGTTGCTGTTTGACCTTGGACCTGGAACATTTACTTTACCTCTCCAGTTACTGCATCTCCAGTTACCTCAATTGCTGCATCTGTAAAATGGGAATAACATGCCCTTTCTTGACAAATGATCATTTCATCTTTTAAGGAACTCTTGTAACCCTCAGGCCTATCATTCTACATTTATTCAGGGGAATATGACTGATTATCATGAAACAAGTATTGTGCAACAATAAGGAAGTATTTAAGTGCTAAAATCTACCATATAAACAATATGTGATGCAGGAATTCAGAGGAAGACATGCATACAAACTAATATTCTCAGAGAAGCCATCTTGGAACAGAGTGGGCTTAAATTGGGACTGAAAGGATGAATGACATTTGGAAAGAAAAGGGAGAGAGCAGGTTGAGCAAGTGGAGAACAATGAGTTTGAAATGAGCGTGATAGTGAAAAGACCGCTGCACGTAACGAAAATGAAAACTACCCTTTCCTATGTGGTTACTATACAGCATGAAGTGTGCCAAACACTTTGTAAGCTTTATTTCATTTAATCTTCCCATCAACCTTATGAGGTAAGCTGTTTACTTATCCTCATTTTACTGATGGGAAAACTAGGGATCAGAGAGGTGAAGTGATTTGCCCAGCATCACACAGTTTTTATGTTGTAGAATCAGGAGTCTGACTCCATGCTCTTGATTAACTAGGAACGATGGCACATGTTGGAGATAGGTTATGGAGAGGAATATAGAAAGTCAGGTGACCTCTACAGTCCATGAGATTATCAGTCTATGTGAACTGACTTCCCCGCACAAAATTTTAAGTAAGGCAATACCTTAAAGATATCTTCCCCCAATTCCTAAAACTTCTCCTATCCTTTGATAGAACAACAAATCCAACTCATTTGATTTGACCTTTTCTGGGTATTTACTGTATCATTTCATTTTTGCCAATGTGAACAGATTTCCTTTTTTTTTTTTGCTATACCCAGATGTCAGCATAAAATCAAGGTGGTTTCCAGTGTATACTTTTCTTTCCTTTTGAAAATTATCCCTTTTTTCCTTTTTCTAGTTAATATCTAATAACTTTTCTTACTTTTTTAACTTAATTTTTCTATTATTCCTTGTTGAAAGAACAATGAGAGGTTGGCTGGTCGTTGAATAAGTACATTCATTTCCTTAATATCATGTGATAGATGGCAGCCAATGAAATATTTTACAGAGACACATTGTCCAAGGATTCGTTAGAGGAAGATAGTCTTCAAGATCTTTGTTTTGTAGCCTAAATTTATTTTAATGTCATTATGGTTAACAAACAGTTCCAAGTTTTGCTATTGTTGTTTGAATTTCTAGACTCATTTCTCATGTACTTATTGATATTTCTCCCCTCTATCTCTTTTTCTCAGGTTTTTATCTCCCCGCACATCTTGTTGAGCTCTTTATCTAATACAACTCTTTCTATACGTTATTATATCAGAGAATTCCTAGGCTAGAGGCTTTTGTTCTATCATATATTTAGTCCTTGTGCTCCAAGCAATTCAAGAATGTACAGCTAGACCTCTAATGTACACATGACATGATATAACAAGTCATTGCCTTGCTGCCTTCCACAAAATGGGACAATCAAATGCATAACTGTGATTATTCAAGGTCCAGAGCATAGCAATAGAAGTGATCTGGGGTCAAATTAAGCCACCTTTGATCCCTTGGCCCTTTCAGGTTCAGAAAGCACTACTCTTTTGATGACCACCACAATGTGAAGCATCCACAATGGCTAACACTCAGTCAACCTGTCACCCAACTTCACGGCATAAATACTGCTCCTTCAAGGTTAGGGGCCCCTGCACTAGGTGGCAGTTTGTGCCCTGAATGCCTGGCAGGAGGCAACCACTTGGCCCCTCAGTGACCCTCAGGGCAAGATACCACTGCTATACACGGCGTAGACTCTCCTGGGATGCCGGTTATTAAAGACGAAAATGAATACCCAGCAAAAGCATGTCTTTTCAGATGGGAAATTTCTGGGTCCCATGGCTCTAGATGTGAAGATTACCATTTGGAAAGGCAGTACATTGTGCTGAAAGTCAGCATTTAATAATAACCACTGTGCTCACTCTAAGGACTATTTACTGACAGAGGGAGGTGTGGTGAGGAGGTGGGAAGGCACAATCCCTGTATCTCCTCCTTGAGTGCCCAGCTCTCCCTGCTGCCCTCATGTGAAAATTCAGCCATGCAATTTCCCTAGCGGTGTGATGTGAAACCTGATGAGGTGAGGGCAGCAGAAAGCAAGCTTAGCCAATTGATATCAACCTAGCCAGCCCTTGCAGGGGCCTCATACTGAAATGCTTAAGTGAAGTATCTTACTACAACATAAATCCATTGTACAACCACATGGAAAATTATGCAGATAGCATTTTCTTTGAAAGTGACTGGCAGGTGGAAAGGAATTGTGCAGCATTTTCCCATATGTTAACTGCTTTTCATTTCAGGTTTGGAAATAGTAAAACCAAACTTAATCATCATGGCAGGATGGAATAACAACATGTCTATGTGTTCAGTCCTTATGTCGATTCTTTCCCAGAGTAACATTTGCCAAGAGAAATAGAAAGGTACACTTAAAACTTAAGTTGCATAGTCCAGTGCAACTCTACAAATGTGCATTGAATACCTACTATGTGTAAGACAGACACCTTGAGGATATAAAGATGGATGAAATATAATACTTCTTTCTAGTGCCATCTCTGGCGTTGCAAACTATCAAGGTGAACACGTGGCTGCAAACACATGGGCTGAAGATTTGGAAAATCAATGTCAAAGCCAAAATCCCTTCTTATCCCCAAATTGATAACCAAACTTAACCTGAAAGTGGGAATAAGATCCAAGTATTAAATACTATTTAACCTTGGCAAATCCCCCAAATTTATAGTCCCAGCTTTCTGTTCGCCAGCTTTTGTCTGTTTAAGAAAATCCATTGGTTCAACAAATATTTTAGCACCTATTATGTCCCCAAAATTATTCAAGGTCCAGAGCTATAGCAATAGACAAAAGAAGCAGAAATTGCAGCTCTCGGGGAGCTTCATTTTGGTAAAAATAATAGCAATTATAATAATAGATGTGTTTTCCATACAAAGTTGATAAAGACTATGTATTTTCTGCCAATATTTTTAGAAAGAATTTTATTGACTAACATCCGAATTGAAAATAAACTTTCTAAATAATAGGCATACTGGTTACTATTTAATTACACCCTTATTTTAAAAATTAATAGTGTACTTACCCTAAAATTAAGTATAACTGTGTTATTGATTAAATGTATTTTTTAATTAATCGTTAAAAATTTTAAATACATTTAACATGCCGACAATATCAAAACGCTTTGTGAATTTGCAGTTGTTCCTAAGATCTTGGGTCTTGCTGGATTGTGGTTTCTGCTGCCAGTATAATCTTGGCTTCCTCCTTCCAACACATGCAATCTCTTGAATAACTTGTTTTTGTACTGAGACATATTCCACATGTGTACCCTTGTAAAGGCCTCAAATATTTTTCACTTCATAATTTTGCTGCATTTCTGCAATGGAATGGATCAGACATTTCGTAGCAACATCTTTTGACTATCAAGAGCCTGGAATTTAAAATTCAGATGATAAAGTGCACCATTTGGAAAAAGCAAGAAATTGGTGAAAGACTTGCAGAGGTTTGCATTTATCAAAAGCACCAAAAGGAGGGCAATGTCACCAAGGAATTCAACAGTGGGGTTCCCAAGGCAGTGGGGTTTTGGGGAACAGCAGAACACCTGGATTCAGTCTGACCTACACCACAGACTCACTGTGCCACCTTAGAAAAGTGACAAATTCTCCGGTTCTCCACCCCACTCTCCATTTTAAACCATAGTGAGCCTTCCCTCCTAAACAATTTGATGACATTGAAATCAAGTAGATTGGATTTCTGTGAGTTCTAACTAGAACCAGGTAGAACAATTCATCTCAGTGATAGCATTTTAGTTGATATTGACATCCATGTCAGGAATTTAGAACCATCTACTTTACAGTATCAAAGAGGGCACTGAAATTATTTCTTTTCATGTACAAAATGATTTTAACAGAAATTTTAAAATCATATTACCTTCCCTAGATCTGTTCTGAATGATCAGAATTGGAATCTTGGCTAAATCCAAAGCAATAATATTGGGACACCCATATGACTATAATCGAATCCTCTTAGTAAAACAAGAGTGAGAGACTGGGATGGTGGGGGTTGTTTTCAAATTATTTCAAAATCACATCTCCCTAGTATTGTAACTCATTTCCTCACCCATGAAAATAAATAATTACACAATATTTTCAGGACTTAATTCAGATCGAAGTCAGGCATTCAGACTAAAAACAACTGAATTCACTCTGCTTTTCTTTCACATTTCCTTGTTTTTGGTAAAAGCTGTATTTATTGGAAATCTTTTAAGTTCAGTGAAAATTTCAGATTCGTCTTGTTAAGGAATGGGTTATAGTCTGTTACATAAATTTGTTTTTTTCCAATAGAAATTGCCACTGAGGCTAATAGTGGCCATTCTCTCCCATTAGACTTGGACAACAGTCCTTAACAAGACTGAATTTTGGGTGTGTTCTTAAAACTTTTTAAGCTAAGAAAAAGGCCTAAAAGATACCAGGTGAGGTTTTTGTGTGTTGATTTGGTTTTGGTTTTGCTTTTTTTGTTCACCCCTCCCCCCCGACCCCCCAGAAATTTCACACAGTGAAGGAGAAAATGCCACAGCTGCAATTTCCCTAATACCATGAAGTCCAGCCCCACAGATTCGAAGCCTCGTAGGCACAGGTGATGATACAAGATTCAGACATTCTGTCCCAACAAGATATAAAGCAGCCCAGTGATAATGAGGATTTATAGGATAAGCGTTTTCCTTTGGGCTGTTTGAGACTGGGGTTAGCTAGAGGGTAGGGACGCCTCCTGACCTGCAGGCATAGAGAATACCTCCTGGGAACACAAGATATACATTTACTTACGCTAACAGCTGTCCTTCGGATCGTTGGTTAGATTCAGTTCTAAAAAATCAAACCCTTTTTCCCACTCATTTGTAATCTGTAAATATATATAAGATCTATACATGGGGTGTGTGCATGCGTGTGCGTGTACATGCGTGCATGTGTATTTAAAGCTTATTTTATTTTTTCCTTCTGCAAATTTTCAGTTTTCCTTGTAACTGGACAGAAATTCAATTTCAAATAAATTGGCATTTCAATCTGCCTGCTTAAAATAGTAACAAAGCCTCTGATTTCTTAGTTTAATTAGTGGTAATATAGTAGTCTAACTAATAGTCTAACTTAGTCTAACTAGTAGACTGAAGTGGTAAAGGAATACTAAGTTTACAGAAACATTAACAGGAAAGGCATGCTTACTTTTTTCTGAATTATACATTTTTCATAACTCATTGAATTTTTAATACTCATTTATATCAGAGCCTATATTATGAAATGTGATAAAATAATAAAAGCTGACTTATTTTAGGCTAGATTCCTATTTGGTCATAAGGAAAATCCTGAAAGTTTGCAGAGAAAATAATTAATTTCAACTTCTCTTAATCCGCAAAAATCACACAGAGTTGAAATGAATTGTATGAAGGGTATGAAATAAATTGGAGTACCTAGTCTAGATATTACAAAATTGAATGCATATTTTTCATGATTATATTAACTTTATTATCTGTACTAGTGAGATTTGATTGATTAGGTCAGTGGTTCTCAATCCTGGCTACATATTTGAATTTTCTGGTAAGCTTTTAAAAAAATACCAATGCACAGCCCCTCCCCCAACCAAATTGAATCAGAATCTCTAAGGGTGGGGCTTGGGCATCAACCATTTTGAAAATGTCCCATATGATTTTAATAGGTAGTCGGAGCTGAGAATGACTGACAGCTTAGAGTCTGACTCTAGAAACATTAACGATCACACGGTTTGTGTTCTGGAAGTTGCCATGGCAGACCTACTACCAGCAGGTAGCAGTAGAGGGAAATAAAAAACCAGGCCAGATGCCAGCCCTGGTTAAGAAGCCTGGCCAATGCACACTGGGCACCAAAAGGAATCTAAAGATTGGAAAACTTCTTAAAAATTATTCTCAAGGTTGTGTTTTTTGGCTTTTTCTGAAACTTATACTTGGGTCTAATATTTTGAAAGCTCAACACATGCAACCAAGGCAAGGTATATGAAAGCCTGGAAAATGGGAACGGGCATGGGGGTGGGGGTTGGGCTGGGGGGACGGAAATCACAACATAAAAGAGCATTTCTTTTTCAAGGACTTCTTTGCCACCAAGAAATGCAAAGTTATTGGGAGAAGTATGTATCCCTGTCTATATTTATGTCGGTATTTATCTATATTCTAAGCCTTCAGGATTTTGGAAAGAACCATGGAATTTACAATGGTTCTTTAAAGTAGAGGAATCTTGATGCCACGACAGTGTGGTCTTGAGCAAGTTAATCTCTACGACCCTCAGTTTCCTCATTTATAAAATGGGCTTCAGATAGAAAAATAACAGAAATACAAACCACTTATAAAAGTTTCCAGTATACAAGTGTTAATTATTTTCTTTAAAGTAGGCTTTCGGGTATATTGGGATTTCAAGGTCAATCCCTCAGCCATCATTTTGTGA
Source organism: Rhinolophus ferrumequinum (assembly GCF_004115265.2). Taxonomy (NCBI): domain Eukaryota; kingdom Metazoa; phylum Chordata; class Mammalia; order Chiroptera; family Rhinolophidae; genus Rhinolophus; species Rhinolophus ferrumequinum. Next base: position 14,185,380 of record NC_046299.1, on the reverse strand, counting down.
AGGCCTCCCACGTACAGAGCCCTATAATAAGGGCTGTGGTCTAATAAAGACCCTGACCCTAACAAGTATGGTTAGGAATATTCACCCAAAATGTAGCCATTGTTCTAAATGCTGGTACACACCTTGACTTTTTCTTCGTGTCCCAAGAATTAGCTATTAAGGAGTTATAGTTCAAAGAAAATCACTGACATGTGACTAAAATAGGACATTATCTTCTCAGCAACGGGAAGGAGAACAGCCACATTTTAGAGTGCTTGCTTCTGGATTGTAGCCAAGTTTTAAAATGTTTATATCCCCACGTTCTCCTGCCCCAAGAGGCTTAATAAAGATTCTGGTCAGAATTAAATTTATAACACAGTGACTGGACATTTCATTTTCACTGAGATGTAGTCTAATCCCTTTAGAGTATTATATTTCATCTATGTAAATATCTACCATTTGCAGATGTCTGTCGCTACTCCAACAAATTGCAAAAGCATCTTGATGATATTTGGCCTCCCAAGAGCTCCCAGATTTGTTTACAAACTATATTGAGTATTATTTTCAAGCTTTGCAATCAAAATTGTGAACTTCAGCCGTCAGCTGTTCGGGCATTTCATACCACATAGCCTTAGACGGACACAGTCGTGTTTGTACACCTTCATTCCACAGCTGCGCTACGGTTACTGAACAACAGGCACCAGGAGGGCTGTTTCAGGTCCCTCCTATATGTCTCATTCATAACAGACACTCAAAGCTTCTCCATAACACATAGAGAATTGGAGTTGCAAGACCATCTGATCTAACATTCTCATCTACAGAGTGAGGTTGAAGGACATGCCCAAGGTAACTCAGGAGCAAGACGAGAACTTGAACCTAGGACTCCTAACTTCCAGATTCATTGGATGAATCAGTAAGAAGCAGTAAGCAGCTCATAAAAGACCTGATGGTTTGAAAGGCTGCCATTGGGAAGGAGTAAAAGGTGTGGAGTCATTCTATCCCCTCCAGTTCCCTGCAGCTCCCTATGATATATGGACACTAGATAACAAGTTCCAGTAGAACTCACAAAAGTGGAAGCAGTTGCATTTGGAGGGATATGAAGATAGAGAAAAAAAGTAGGAGGGTTTTTCTACCCTGCATCTAGGAACTTTCCCAGCTTGTCCATACCTGGTTTTTATAAGAGAACAAACTGATTTACCAAAGCTCTGAGCAAGGGTTTTCAGGACATCTACACAGACTGGTCTGGATTTGAGTTAGTGAGATGAGTGAGGCAAGGATCTGTAAATAAGAAAGCATTAGAGAAACAAGAGGGAGATTACTGCCCATCATTTATTTTAATCCAAGAAAGACTGGGCTTTTGTTAATACTGTTGGAATTTGGAGTCAGAACAAAACAGTACCGAGAATGCTGCAGAATTAATCTTGGCTTTCAAAATGCAGAATTGCCACACCTGTTCCCTTCATCACAGGATAGCCCCAACTTGCTATAAGTGAAGTTCACTCGCAAGCCTCCTTCTAAGGTACATAGGTAGCACATATCTTTTATTGGATTCAAATCCACACACGGCTAATGTTTCAAAGGCTGGCAAAACACAAGAACAGCAGGACAGCTTTACAAGTAATCCTCGTGTAATGTCGTAACTCCAGGCGTCCTGGCACATGTACTCTACAAAGTTAAATAACAATCTCAGCCACGTTACTTGATTCATGACAAGGAATCTCTGGGGATAGTAAAGACAGTAAAACGATTAGAATTGTAATTCACGTGCGCCGGTGTGTGTTGGCACAATGCCTAGCAGAGGAGAGTTTGCAGAACAGTTAACATGGCTGTGTCCTTGATGGTCAGAGAATGCATTGTTTCTCCAATCCGGGGACAGACGTTATCCCCAATAATGGGTCTCAGGAACCAAAAGTTAATTGTGCAAAAAAGCCAAACCTCAGATACAGATGGAATGACTATCTAAAGCTAACATGCAAACTAGCTCAGGAGCATGGATTTAGTCCTAAAATAAATCCAGGCCAGAAGAACTGGAAACTCTAGCAAAGGGTAAGGATAGATGGATGATTCTTCTCTGAATACAAGCCAAAATAGAAAAGTGTATTTTAAAATACAATTCTGCATTTTAAAAGCCACGGTTGAATTCTATAGCGTTCTTGGTACTGTTTGCTTCTGACTCCAAATTCCAACAGTACACACGAAAGCCATGTTAATGACCTCGGCTTCTGTGCCAGAATTAGTCCTAAATTTCCATAAATGATCCAGAATTGAAATCTCTGGGTTTGCACATCATGCTACTTTTTTTTTTCCAGAAGCGTAATGCCAAGCTAATAAGGAAATATGGCAGGAGAGCCTGATGAGTCCTGAGAGTGGCCAGAATGGAAATAGAAAAGTTTCAGTGTAGGCAAGAGAATAAGGAAGCCATGCTTAAATAATGATAGGATCCAAGTACCACTTAGACTACAGAACAGTTGTCACTGGAGTTTTCTGAGAGTGTGAACTCCAAGGATGCAACTAAAATCAAATGCTAACAAAACATACAGGGTGCTCAGGAAGGGATGTGCAAACTAAAGTCTGTAGAAATTGCAACGCACTCAGAATCTTTCAGACAATTTTAATGGCCATATTCCAAGACCCATTGGAGAAGGGGTAGAGATGCATCTGAAGGGCATGAGGTGCTGCCACACCAGGATTCCTTGAGATGAAAGCGTGGAGATGACAATCTGTACAGTAAGAGCTGCGGTGGATCAAACGCTGTAGAGTGCTGAAGGCACCGCTCTGGGCTAAGCATCCAGCCTGCTTGTATCTTCTCACTTATCATCCAGCCTCCCCATGAAGTGAGGAGTAATGACGAGCCCACTTTACAGAAGAAGGAACTGAAGGTTAGAGAGATTAAATAACGTGCCAGTAAGGGGGAAGAATTCCAACCCAGGCTATTGGATTCCCGAGCCTCTGACTATGCTTACCTCCATTTTTAGGCTTTTCATAAGAACCTTTGATTTCCTTTCTCCTAAGGAGGGCAGACTGCAGCCAATAACCAGTGGCTCCTTTTTGACTGTGTCTGGGTCATGCCCCTTCCGCTATGTCTGCTCACCAGCCCCTCTTCTTGCAGTACAGAGGGGTGTTGTTCTCCCTCTCCTTGCAACTTCCCCCTGGAAGAGAGGGCGCTAAGCCACCAAACTGGAGAGCAGCGCACTAGTGACGTTTTGGAAGTGTAATTTGAAAGAAGTGAATTTAAGATAGACAAATTTCCAAATGCCTGTAAAATCAAGGAATGGCTCACCCACTCAAGCGGTACAGAATGAAAACACAAAGGAGCTCAAAAAGCTTTAAAAAAAAATTCTTGGATGATAAGCCCAAATGGATTATTAAAGGACATTGGGAATGTCTGAGGGACATCTCTAATCCTTTGGAAATGACAGAGCATTCAAATCACATCCCTTAGTTTACTCTCCAAGGTCATTTTTATGCTGGATGAAGTAGAGTCTAATCTACTTAGAAAATTTTTACTTAACTTTCTCAGGTTCCTGCATGTCCACAATTTTATTTGGGAGAACGTGGGGACAAAAAAGCATAGGTCTGTAAAAAATTGATGAACTGACTGATTTTCAAAGCAAAGATACATGTAGCAATGACAAGAAAAGGGGAGGGAAGTAAAGATATTTGGAAATACAACAATTTTTTTTCAAAATACAAAAGTTATGAATGATCAGCAAAGCCAACTGTGTTTTCCCGAAAATAAGACCAGGTCTTATATTAATTTTTGCTCCAAAAGACGCATAAGGGCTTATGTTCAGAGGATGTCATCCTGAAAAATCACGCTAGGACTTATTTTCTGGTTAGGTCTTATTTTTGGGGAAACACAGTAATAACCTAGGAAAATAATAAACAGAAGAATAAAAAGCTCTAGCGGTGAAGACCTATTACAAATCATGAACAATGACTTCACACCCTCATATGTAGTTAACGGCTCTGATATTCAGTAACTATTTTATGACAAAGTTTTCTCCTTTCCATTCATTGCAGTCTTAATCTCCTTTTGTATCCCTTTTGATAATGTTTTACAGAGATCATTGATCTATATTCATCATCTATTTCCTTCCCAGGCTGATCAGCCTTAGCAATAAGAAACCTGCAAGCATCTATTAGGTATGACTGAGGGTCCTGTGCTAGCTGCTGACTACATGTTTAGCTAGTTACATAGTGTGGTTAATTGTTTTAAGTCCTTATTTATTTTAAAATAATACAAAGTCTAATCAATGATCAGATTGACCAACCAACATTCAAGATAACAAAATATGGGCTATTACATTTTCCTCTTAGTCTGTATTTATTGCAAATTTTGAGAAACAAATTCTTATCTTGACTATGTGAATCAGGTCGCTCACAAAGCCCTCTAGAGCATTCCGTCACCCTCGGCAGTCACCTTGCCACAGTCAGCCTGGCCCAGCACGGTCACTGTGCTTTGTGTCCCCTATACTCCAACCACAATAGTTTTCATTTAGCACTTCGATTGCTCTACGTTCTGTCCCACAGCAAGACGTTTGTACATACTGTTCCGTCTTGCTAACCAGCTTTTTCTTCCTCTACCTTTGCTGGTTATGTCTTTCCCATCTGTCACCTCTTTAGAAAAAAACAAAAAATAAGTATATGGGGTCAATAGGGAAACAGTATTTGTCAAAACCTACTAGGATTGAGTAAAAAATGGAAAACTCTCTAATCTATCAACATAAATCTTTATAAATAAAAAACAGACAATTGTTTTCTATCCAATTCATTCCTCCATAAAATATTCATTTAATCCCACTCAAAGTAGATTATTGACCACCAAAAAAAAAAAAAAATAATAATCTTAATTCTGGATACCCCAAATAAACTATTGTTGACAGTTTTTATTTTTATTGGAATGTTCAGTTCTTCTACCTCATTGCTTATCTAAAACAATCTCATTTTTGATAGATTTAGTTTGGTTTAAGTTTAAACACACATGGGAATTTCTTCCTTCTATTCCTATCCATTAAAAAACAACAACGGTTTTGCAGATGGATCATTACACAATATAAAATGGAAAGCATAGGGGCTATTGTGGTTGTTTGTTTGCTTGTTTGTGCCTTGGGTTATTCTCAGAGACCAGATTTTCAGGCGTACCTGACGTTTGGTCTTTCACTATACCCTTAGCTGGATTGTCCTCTCTCCAATCCTTACTCCCTTCCCTTCTGTGGGTCATTTATGATCATTCTGGAAGCTCCTGCACATTGAGCTCACAGCGGAGAAAATCCAGCAGTGTGAGTTTGTTTGCACTGTGGGGAGAAGCCAGCCACCTGGCTAGGCATGAGATGTGTTTTTCTGCCTCAGATTAAAGTACTATTAAAAGTCAGCTGCATTTCCTGGCACCACAGCACGCAAACGCTGAGAATGAGCCTGCGCCCTCCACGAGGCAGTGAAGAGTGCTTTCAGTGTGGAGAGAAGGCAGCTTGTGCTAGAAATTCACTGCCGTGCAGTCTGCTAAGAGACCCCCAACAAATCCACTTCCTTAGTCAAACTTTGCTTTCAGGTGTGTCATCTTTTTCCTCATACATACTTATATTCTTAAGCTATCGGCAGAGGACCTTTCTAATTCTTATTTTTTTCATGACCTATTATGCTGGTATCTTTTATGATATCTGACTGCTGTCATAGCAATGCAGCAACTGTTTTCTCTCAGTATTTGTACACACATATTTCTTTAATGCTGCAGGATGCTTAATGCTAAGCAACACCCACATTTCTTGGCTGATGACTCAAGTGCTAAAAAATTGTTAAATTTTATCTTTTACAGAGCTCTGAGTTCCACGGATTAAAGTAGTGATACACAATTTTTTGTTGGCATTAAAAATCATCCAGGGTCTTCCTCCTCAAAAACACAGAAAAACCACTGTAGGTTGCAAATTCTGACTCCATCCCTGGAAATACTCATGTAGGTCCAGCAATTTGTCTTTGTTTTTTTAAACTAGGGCTCTCGGTGATTCTTAGCGGCCCACAGACCATGCTCTGAGAAACCCTAGAATGAAGAAGAGCTGTTTCAGCTATTCTCACCCACTTATTAAACCGTCGTCTGGAGTAATTTCTTCCGAAGCTCAGAAAGATACCTATGAAGAGTTAAAAAGTCCTTCTGTGACTGAACCGAACATTTCGCAGTGGGAAGTTACTGCATGTCTCCGGAAGAGATAAAGGCAAATGCTTTGTTTCAAAAACTGGCCTCATTTCATCATCTGGTTGCCTTCTTCCTCTCCTTTGCCTTCCTGTTCTCCATGTCTTCCTCTTCTTCTTCCTTCTCTTTTGGTTCTTTTTAGGCACTATATTCTTTTCTCCTCTATTATCCAACCTCCTTTTCCAGAAGCTGTTGCAAAGTTGTCAGGTGACTATTTTTAAGAAGATGGAGTAAGTATCAACTGTTAGCAGAACTTAGAGGTGAGATTCAGAATTTCAGAAAAGCCAAGAGGCCACTAACTCCAGAGTCTTGGCATTGGTTGGGAATAAATGACCTTTTTTATTTTTAAAATGCTAATGATAGGTGTGAGGTAAAGTGGTGGAAAGATTCAGAGCACACCATTGCTCAAACGCCAACAAGGGAGTATTCCTTCCCCCCACCCCCCTGCACCCAACAACCCCTGCCCTCCTCCAAGAGAAAAATGACCAGGAACAGGCAAACAGTCCACAGAGGCACCTAGTCCCACCAAATTCAAAGCCAACAGCACAATGGAAACCTCCAAGAACTGATTATCAAGTTGAGTCACCAGGGTCACCAGGGTGACTCCCAGCCTGGGAATGGAGCAGAGCTTTTGAAGCAGCAGTTGGGGAATGTGAGGGTAGCAAGACTAATTTAAGAGTTTGCTAACACAGACAAAGCTATTTACAAGCAAGGTCTTTCATTCTTTTATCGGTGAAGCAAACCAGCTGCCCTGTTAGTCTTGACACTGTAATCTGACCAGTAAAATGGCAGTTGGTTAACAACATCCTCTCTCCAAGCCAGGAAATGATGAAAAAACGTCTCCGTGGACCTCTTTAAGGATAAACAGAGGGACATGCTTAGTATCTTTTGAACATTTAGCTGTTGCAATGGAAGGAAAGGAGTTGCAAAAAACGGATGAATTATGAACAGTGGGATTTGTATGCTGGCAGTGTGTATCCATCACCTTTGTGGTTGAAGAGCTGTCTTCAGAGAATAATCCAGAAAAAGAAAAGAGAATGGAACTTTGAAAAGCTGTTCTTTTTTCTAAAAGTAGAACAGCTCTGTCCTCTTGTGCTCCCATCAGGTGCCAGACCTCAGTCTTGCCCTGCCTAATAGGGAAGTAACCCATTTTCCATTTGGAAACCTGGCTATCATATGCCTGTAGAGGGAATCCTGAGTAAGCGAAGCAGGTGGGATGCAAAATTTCTCTGTTTTGAGCAAGAAGTGAGCAGTTCTTATTCAGGGTCCCTCAACTTTTGTATGTTTTAACTTCCAACTTTCCCCGAAGCCACCTCAAACCTTCAAATATATCCTTTTTGTTGATGCCTCGTGGACTATCAATTTATTCTCAGTGCAGGGGAGGAGCAAATACTAAAGTGTATTATCCACTAACGGAATTACCAAAGAGGTTCCATAGATGTACCAAAGCCTGCTTACGTACTGTATCATCAGGTGGACTCCGGGAACTGCAGTTCTGAGCTATAAGTCATTACTTGGCAACTGATGTAACATAAAGGTCTCACCACTTATTTGTAGCGACACATTACTTATCAAAATGAATCATCTGCATCTGTGGATTTGTTCTGATCCTGGATGCTCACCATACTTTAAGAATGCTAAAGAATGAATGTGCTATGCTTACTCACTCTTGTTACTTACTGATAGGTTGTTACTGGCTCCTGGCCCCATTTTAGAGCTAACACAAGCATTTTACTTAACACCACTATAAGGGACGATCCTTTCATTGTGCTTCCTCCAAGGCCCTGAACCTAAGCAGGAGGAAGTCCTGCTGTTTATATCCAAGGGAAAAAAAAGGATACTAAATAAACAAATTAAATTGGCTCAAAACATTTTCTCATCTGACATATTTTAATATTAAAGAACATATCCATTGTAATAAGTAGTCTGATGAAAAGCATCCTTTCCAAGTCCTGCAAAAGCATGAAACACTCTGGGGGAAAAAAAAATAAAAAGCAACGGACCTAACACACTCATAGAATCATAGAGGTATGACCTTGAAATCAACAGCTCTCTCATTCTAGTGGAAGAAATAGATCTATTTCAGTAATTCAGGGAAGTGAATTAATTTGCTCAAGGTCACAAAATTAGTGGCAGCGCCGGGGATAAATTATAGTCTCTGAAAACTAAGCCAAAAACTTTCATTACGAGACCTGTTGCATCAGTAATATCTCTTCTCAAAGAGTTCTGAATTAATCACAGGCTTATGATGATGACACCAACAGCCTTTTTGTACAGCTAACCCTGGACCCCTCTGATCAGCACGAAATATTGTTAGTATCCCCAGCTCACTTGGATAATTTCACCATGTTTAACTGGAGCTGGAAAAATTTCCTCTTTCTTTGGTTGGTGGCCATCCGCACCAAAAGGTTTTCATCATCACAGAGACATGCTGGGGAGTGAAGGTGCTTTATTCACTCATGTTTATCTCTAAAAGCTACTCAAGACCTGCCACCTATCACTTTATCTTCTCCTGTCTGGGCTGAGATGGCAGGGATCACCACTCCCCTGTGGAATGCTGGCATGGCTTTATCTCCATGGTTTTCCAAGTGTGAGGCCGAATCTCATCTCCTATGCTCCCCCAAAACTCCTGTCAGTATCAGTGGCTGCCTGAGGTTTCTTATTCATTCACAGACTTATTAAATAGCTGCTAAGGCCTGTATTTGCTATTGAAATCTACAGCACATACGTGGTACCCACTACCCAGAAGGCACTCAGTAGAGTGTGTTTTGAATGAATGTTTTGATGACAAAACAGGTGGTATACGATTAGAAATATTTTGTTTTAACACAGTACATAAAACAATGATGTCCTTAGTATCCCTATGCAATTCGCCAAATCACTGTTGCTTCTGAGAGTTAGTAAAAAGAGAAAATCACGAAATATAAGATGGTAAAGATAACAGAGAGGTTTCATGTTGCTTAAGTAATAGCAAGAAATAGGGTTGGGTAATTGTGAAGGAAAAGTAATAATATTATGGTGCTGTGATAAAAAGAGAAATAATGGCTTGAAGGAAGGCAGATAAAGGGGGAAAGAGCTGTATTCAGAAAATAACCATGTGCTGAGAATATCCTTAGCCAAGAAAATTTGGAAAAATACACAATACAAACGTCAATCAATAGTCAAGAATATGATGGTAGCATAATTTTTATCCTTTTCTGGATCTTGTGTGTGTGTGTGTGTGTGTGTGTGTGTGTGTGTGTATGCGTGTGTGTGTCTTTATTCTAGAAAAGATGAACAAGACACACAGAAACTGTGGATGTAATCATAAAGTAGAAAAAGCCAAATATTTGGAGGACTGGTTTTGTGAGAGCCGCATTCTGAACCAGCACAAATAGGTCCCTGTCAGCTCACGGATAGTGAACTGATTACAAATGTGACCAAGTGGAAAAACCTCCCTGCTGCCAAACTAGTCATTGGAACTTTGATAAGAAGGTGACAATTTAGCAGTGGGTACAAGTTCAAAGATGCATTAAATTAAGGGAAGGAAAAAAAACTGAAAAGGAGAAAAAGGTGCTGATCACTCCATCAGTCTCCTTAACACCATAAAATAGTTCCCAATATATGACTTCCCTGTCTATTCTAAACCTCTCCAAGCGATGACCACTAACAACTCCTTCGTTCTAAATACACGGGCATTTTTCAGGACTGATCTTAATGGTCTATGACAGCATTCCTCACTGCGACTCTCCCTTCTTTGTGACACCAGATTTCCCCTTTCCTCTCTGGTTGCTCCTATTTATTCTCTTCCATGGCTTCTGTCCTTTAATTTTGGAGGTGCTTGGAGGGACTGTCCTATCTTCTCCTCTCACCCTATGTGTATATTCTACTGAAATATTATTCCCCCTTTGACTTCAAGCTAGCATCTTTATGCTGGTGACTCTCAAACCTATTTCTAGCCAGGGTCTTGCAGCCCTGCAGATCCGACTGTTCACTGACTGACTTCACGTGAATGAGTATCAGGAATCTATAAACTAATGAGTCCAACTGGTTCCCTTTTGCCCAAACTGCCTCTTGTGTTACTGCTCAGGAACAGCCTATTGTGCAGCCAGGTAACCTGGTCAGAATTCTGAGCCTCATTCTTGAGTCTTCCTTCTTCTTTAGAAGGACACTCAGTGTTTATTGAGTGTCAACATGTACCAAACATGTATCAACATGTTTCTCTGATTCTGGGCTTCTCTTTTTAAACCATTTCCACAATACAGGGAAAGAAATCTGCCTAAAACCAGTCTCATCACACCATCTTTGCTTAACAGATTCAGTGGCTCCTCACTGCTCTTAGGATGCTGGTAAAACTCCTCATTAAATGGCTAAAAGGAAGGTCGTCACTAAGGCCTGTAGGAACCCTCGAAGGAAGACAACATGTGCTCCTTCGCACCTGAAGTCTTTACATATTCATGGTCATTCAACATTGTTAATCGAGAAAAATTGACTCTATTAATAAAAATTGAATGTCTATTTATGTCTAAAGTTAGGAATTTCCCATATGCTTTGACTATAAGATAGCATCTTTTTTATGCATACGCACGTCATGCATGTTCAAAAATAGATCCTGTTCTACATATTGACATGTTATTAACCTACTCTTTTTGTTTTCATGTTGTGGATATCTTTCCATGTCATTAAACATTCTTTTACCACATTACTTTTAGGACCGCATAGTATTTTATTTATTTTTAAATTTGATCTTTTCCAAAGTGATATATGCACAAGGTAAAAAAACAAAAATCAAGTAGCTTTAAAGGGTTTATAATAAAAACAAACACTAGTACCCCATTCTACCTGTTACAGACTCATTATGATGTAAATAGTGATTAATGAATTAATCAAAATCAGTGACATAAAGCTACTAAAAAACAGAGAAAGAAGAAATGAGAAGAATGGTTAAATTAGTTCCCTGCTTCAGCCCTGGTACCCAGAAGCAGCCATTTAAGAACATTTTAGTTGTTGTTTCTCTTAATTTATCTCTGTATTTCCAAATAATATGGGTATGCCAGTTTTTTTATTGATTCACTTATTTTATCTATTGACTTGCAGTGTGATGTAATCAACCATTCAACAAATACATATTATTCACCTACTATGTACTAGGCACGGGTCCAGGTAAGGAGCAAAACAGACAAGATCACTGCATTCGTGAAACTTAAATTCTAGGAGAAAGTCAATTTAAAAGCAAATAAGTAAATAAAACAATGTACTGCTACGTGCTATAAAGAAAATAAAACACAATAACTGAGATTAAAAAGACAGAGTTCAGGGAGGGTGGTCAAGAAACGTTTCTCTGAGGTGACATTGAGTTGAGCCTGTATCATGGAGATCTAGGGCAAGCGCGCCATTAACTACGATTTGGGTTGGGTGTATGTGACAGACCCTATAATAATGACTTAAACAAGTGAAGCTTATTTTTGCATTATATAATAGCCTGAGAGTAGGCTATCCAGGGATCTGGGCACCTTCTATATTCTTGCTTCTCATATGTAAGGTCCAAGATGGTTCCACCATATCTATGTGCCAAACAGCAAGATGGCGGAAGGAGAAGGGCACCTCCCTTCTCAAAACAAGGACACAACTCAGCAATTTCCTATCTCTTCTGCTCACATTCTTTTGGCCAGAACTTAGTCACTTAGACACACCTAACCTCAAGAGAGACTGGAAAGATGGTTTCTATTCTGGGCAGCCATGCACTGAGCTAAAATTCTAGTACTATGGAAGAAGAGGAAAATGGGTATATGGGGCCAACTTAGACTCTGCCAAACAACAACAACAACAAAAAAAAACATTTTATGCAGAGAAAAGATCAAGAGCAAAGGAGAAGACGTTGACTTGATTAAAGAAGAGAAAGAAGGCCAGTGTCACTGAACAGTGGTTAAAGAAGGGGAGAGTGGGAAGATATGAGATCAAGGAAGCAGACAGGGGACAGACAACGTAGGGATTTTTAAATCATGGTAAAGAATTTCACTTTTATTCAAATTACAAGTGGAACCATGGAAGAGTTTTCAGCAGGAAACTGACTTAACCATTCTCTCTCACATCTTCTTCTTTCTCCATTCTTTAATAGCATTATGTCACTGATTTTGATTAAATCGTTAATCACTATTTACATCATCACGTGTCTGTAAATACAGTTCATTGTAGATCCACATAGTGTACTAAGGTTACATTTTCTTTCTTGTACAGCTTTTAGTTTGCCTCAAGTTAATAATATGTTTTTCCATTACCCAATTATATACACATATACACACAAATACACAACTTCAATTCATTCCAGATTCTCCATATCATCTATTGTCCATTCTGTACAGTTCACTTTTTCTGTCTTCCAGAAATTACTTGTTGAAATCTCTCATTCACTAGTGCAATTATTCTTGTAAATCTATTCTTTTTTAATACTTTTACTACCATGCTAATGACTCTTGGGGTAGAGAGGATAAAAATAAGACGGTGCTATCCACCAATTTAACTGAAATTCCATTAACATTTTAGCTTAAGAATTCTCTCCTTTTGGCTATCACTAAAAAAATAATAATAACAAGTGCTAGCAAGGATGTAGAGAAAGGAGGACGCTCATACACTGTTGGTAGGATTATAAACTGGTGCAGCCACTATGCAAAACACTATGGAGCTTCCTCAAAGAAATAAAAAATTAAAGCTGCCATATGCTCCAGCAATTCCACTCCCAGATATTTATCTGAAGAAAACAAAAACACTAATTCAAAAAGATATACGCACCCTTATGTTCATTGCAGCACTACTTACAATAGCCAAAATATGGACACACCCTAGGTGTCCATTGATAGGAGAATGGATAAAGAAGATGTGTATACAGACACACACTGGAATATAACTCAGTGATAAAAATGAATGAAATCTTGTCATTTGCGACAACATGGATGGACCTAGAGGATATTAGGCTAAGGGAAATAAGTGAGAGAAAGACAAATACTGTATGATTCACTTATATGTGGAATCTAAAAAAAACAAAACAAACGAATAAACAAAACAGAAACTGTAACAGACCCATAAATATAGAGAACAAGCTGATGGTTGCCAAAGGGGAGGATGATGGTGGCGAAGGGTGAAAAAGAAAAAAGATTCTGCTTAACAGCAAAATAACACTTTTCTCTGAGTTCAGGAACAAGACAAAGATGTTCACTATTATCATTTCTATTCAACACTGCTTGAGGTTTCATTCAGTTTAATAATGCAAGATAAATAAGAGGTATACAGATTGGAAAGGAGGAATAAAACTGTCATTTGCATATAACGTCTATATATGGAGAAAAACTAAAAGAATCTATGGCAAACTATTAGAATTAATAAGGGAATTTAACAAGGAAGTTATCTGCAAGGCCAAAAAAAAAATTCTCTCCTTTTACAGGAACTTTTAACTTGGTAATACAGATTGAAAATAAGACTCCTCTTTTGACATTTTTGTGAGCCTGCAGAAAAGATTCAAAAGGCTTCTAATATGTCTTTGTCAAGTTGTTCTTTTGACTGTGACTGAATGTCAGGAGGGGACCATGAGCTGGCTCGGCTTTCATTGAGCTGTACTCCTCATCTTTCAACTCCCAGCTTAGACTCTGCCTCTGCCCACACCATCATATTTCCCCTATAATGTATTAGGATTTCTCGTTGATTTTGTATATGTCATTAGCCCTGTAAAGGCAGGCATCTCTGTCTTTTTGGTTGTTTTTGAACTCCTTGTGTAGACACTTAAAATATTTCTTGGATGTATAGATGCTATCCACCTCTTCCTTAACAGGAAGTTTTACTTACAATCCCCTTTTTATTTTCCACTATCATTGCCATTCTTAGCTTTTATCTTCTCCATAAGTATCCCAATTGTACTCATATTTAAAATCCCACTACAAATGCTACCTGGTCTCTGAGGATTTCCCTCAGAAACCCAAGCCCCTTCCCCTGCCCAGAACAGTGTCTTACACAAAATTAGCATTCAGTAAATGTTCCTTGAATGAAGAAGTCATCCAATGAGGAGTCCAATAAACTTTTTCAAGCAATGTATTAAAGAAGCTTTAAGCTTCTACCATTAAACACTGAGCAGCTGAAAAGGCTAGCACAGTTAACATCTAGCACCATTCCTAGCTCAGATGCAGACATGGAGCAAAAGGATATTTAACGTTTTCTTCAACTATTTATTTGGCACAGCAAGGGTAATGTAACCAAACCCACCTGTTTCCTTTTGTCCAGGGTTTCAAATGGTGACAAAAAGAACTTTATGCTGACCTTCTAATGACTCTTGACTTACCTCACCTGTTCTTTGTCAGAAACTTGTTAAAAATTTTAATACATATGAATAAATTACTAGGACACAACCTAGAATAAGTGTAGCGTTCTTATATAAAAGTCAACAGCTTTGAAACAAAAAGATAAATTTCTTGGCTGAATCTCACGGCATGGGAATAGCTGAGTTGTTTAAAACGCTATGCTTTTATTATGCACTTAAAAAAAACTTGATGTCAACCAGGAATTACATAATTATAGGATTTAGGGTGAACAGGACTCAATAACTTACTTATTGCATTATCTAGCATTCAGAGAAGATTTCAAATAACATGCTGCAATTTTGAAGTCTAAAAATTGGATACAAATTTACATTTATATATTCACATCAACATTGTGGGCCATTTTAAATGACATTGCTTATTCAAGGTCAGCTGGTATCATCCACCCTGATATTTAAAACCTTCCTATCGCAAGTCTTCCTCTCCAACTTGTAAGTCTTGCTTCCTTTCTGCAAGCTGAGGCAGTAAGTCTGTCTTTCCTGCACTGAATATAACCACTTCATGATACCCGAATGTTGCTATGCATTTTAAATTTATCTTATTATTAATTCAAATAATTTTCATTGAACTAAAACTATAAGCTTGTCATTATTAAACATCATTATCTTCTAGCAAATCAAGGCTAAAGTCTATCAAACTGACTATTTTGCTTAGGTTTAAATAACACATTTTAGGATAATTATTTTATTGAGCTCTCTTTAAAGTGTCCTATTTCAAAACAGACTTAGTGAAAAGATGCTTAACATCGTTAGTCTTCGGGAAATGCAAATAAAAACCTCAACGAGATAGCACTTCACACTCACCAAGATGGCTGTAACCAAAAAAGTAGAAATAACAAGTGTTGGTGAGGATATGGAGAGATTGGAAACCTCATACACTGCTGATGGAAATGTAAAATGGTATAGCACTTTGGAAAACAATTTGGCAATTCCTCAAAAAGGTTAAACACAGTTACCATATGACCCATCAATTCCACTTCTAGGCATATACCCAAGAGAAATGAAAACATATGTCCTCACATAAAAACTTGTACCCAATGTTAATAGCAGTATTATTCATCATTGCCAAAAATTGGAAACAACCTAAATATCTACCAACAGATGAATGGATGACCAAAATGTAGTATTTTCAAGCAATGGAATATTATTTGGCCATAAAAAGGAATGAAGTACTAATACATGCTAAACATGAATGAACTGAAAATACTATTAAATCAAAAGAGCCAATCAGAAAAGATCATGCCACATGTTCTATTTATATGAAGTGTCCAGAATAGGTAAATCTATAGAGTCAGAAATATTAGTTGTTGCCTAGGACAAGGAGTAGGTAGAGGCTGATGGAGCGGGAAGGAGAGGACTCCATCATGGGGAGTAACGACTAATGGGTAGGAATTTCTTTTTGAGTGATAAAAATAATCTAAAATTGATTGTGGTGATAGTTGCACAACTCTAATAAACATGCTAAAAGCTATTGTATTGTACAATTTAAATGGATGAATTATGTGGTATGTGAATTGTATCTCAATAAAGCTATTTTAAAATCCAAAACATAACAAAGCAGAGTTTGGCACTCTTTCCAAGGATAAAAAACAGTATTACAAAAAAAAAATTGGCTGATTTAGCAAAACAAGAGTATTTGGCCTTTATTCCCCTTCCAGACACTGCTGCTTTTAGTTCATTTACAATTTTTTCTGCTTATCCCATGTGATATGTAATCAGAGCTCAGAGCCACAACAGGAAGTCCATAACAGTTCTTTCAAATAAACTTAAAAACACAGTTTAATGACATTATCTAACAGTGTATTAAAGTACTGCTTTGATGCCATTGTATGATCTTAAGCTCATGCTTTCCATTTTGAAATGACAGAAGGGCTTAGACAGATGATGTAATTTGACTTTACAAAACTTCTTTTTTTTCATTGAAATAAGGTTTATCATATTTAGAACAAAGAGAATAGTGTTCTTAGGTGTTTTTAAACCCCTATGTAATTTACAATAGCTCTATAGGGATTTAAACCACAAAATACAGTCCTAATCATAAGAGAAGCACGTATATAAATCCAATTTGATTTAAATTAAATGAACTTTTTAAACACCAGTGCAATTGATCACTCATGAATTGTTTACATACTGTTTTGTATTTCTAAATTAGTTTCATGTGTATCCTATTTCACCAACCAGCTCATACAATTCCAGCCTACCCCAATTTCTCCTTTCTGAAGATATAAAACCACTCAAATTTATCTTTTAAGAGTTTTATATACCTTAGCTTTTACTCAGCCCCCTAGGAAAAAGTTACAAGCCACTACTAATACTCTTTCAAGATAGATCATCTTGGGAATTAGTACACTTCCTAGTTCCTTAGTCTAGTTACTGATGGTTATTCAGAACCAGATAAGGAAATTCTGAATGCAAATTCACAGGAATATAACTCAATAACTGAACAAAGCATTAATTTAAATTAGTTGTTCTGAAGACACTAACAAATATACAGTAATTGATAAATGACTTAGATTTAAAAGGCATTGATATCAAATGGAAAGTATTTTCCTATTACATCAAAGTCATGAGAACTTGAAATTCACCTGTAATCACTGCATCTGCTCATTCAATGTTCAATGTCAAATAAGACGGTAAAGAAGCTTCCTGAAAAGTTCCAAATACATATATAGTAAAACATTTTCCCCTATGCTGCCTTAATTCTACTCCTTCTCTATGCATGGTTAGGATGCTCAAGAGTTACTATCCACTTATTTTGGGATGATGGTAAATTTCTTCTTCTATTTCACTTTAAAATGGAAATTTTTTACCTATCAAAGTGTTAGGTATTGGAACCTAAGAGTCTCATATCTAGCTCTCAACAGAGCCTAGGAAAGTTAGGTTGTGACTGTTTACAAAACTATTTTGGATGGTTCCTAAATGAGATTTTGTATGTTCTGCAGCAATCGCGGTAAAACAAAATCATTCTAAGTTGCCATACATAGTGCTGTTTGTATAAAAAGATATTTTTGCACTGAAAGCTGTTCTTAAATAACATGCCTGGATTTTCAAAGTAAAACATTCAAAATCATGAAAAATCTTTTTACCAATGAAAATGATCATTCTAAAGAGAGCCAAGATGGCGGAATAAACACTGTGCCTGCCTCCTTCCATGAACACATTAAAATTACAACTAAATTATAGAACAACCAACGTGGAGATCCACCTGAAGTCTAGCCAAACAGAAGTCCTAAAACTAAAAATATAAAGAAGAGGCCACCTTGAGAAGGAAAAGGGGGCAGAAACACAGAATGGACCCCAAACCTCCCTTGCTGGTTGAGGATCAGGAGGGATATCTCGGCCACGGAGGATCCCCTCAGAGGAGTGAGGGACCCCAGACCCCCACACCAGCCTCCCCAGCCCAGAGTACTGGTTCTGGGAAAAAGAGCACCCACAATATCTGGCTGTCAAAAACAGTGGGGAATTCCAACCATTCGGGTGGGATGGAAAACTGTGGGAAATCCATACATTCTCTTAAATGGCCCACACACAGACTCACTCCCTCACAAGCACTCACCTTGGGTTCCAGTGGAAGGAGGGTGACTCGGAGGGCCTTGGAGACATACCGGGGGGGGGGGGGCAGACTGAGGTATGTGGCTTCCAGGGGAGGGCTCAGAACAGTTGGCATTTTTCAGTGAGTAGTCCACCTTCCATGCAGCTGGCAGGCAGGCACCATCTTTCCTGTGTTGAGCCCACCCCCTCTGGCCAAATCTGAATTTGATTGGCCTGGTAAGTTTTGCTGCTCCACCCTACTGACTCAGCTGGGACTCATCATACTCACCTCCCGCAGTGCCAGAGGCACTTTCTCCCTGAGCAGCCAGCCCCTCCCATATTACACTCTTTCTTGGAAGAGTCCACAGGCCCCAGGCAGGCAGCAACTGGCTTTGGTGTGCTCTGAGACTTTTGCTGAGTCACTCCAGGCTCAACACTGGCACCAAACTAGAGTCTACATTAACCAGGTGACCACAACTCTTCGCACTCTAGTGACTCCCTGAGACGCTGCCTCACCCAACTCACATATTGCACAAGGCTTTGTCAGTGGCTGAACCTTAAGGAATCTGGTAGGTGGCAGCAGGCTTCCCAGTGTCCTGACTTTTTGCAGAGTTACCCTAGGCCTGGTACTGGTGGCAGCCACCCTCAGTTTGTAGCATCACCTCTCCCATGAACCTCCAGGTTTAGCACAGGCAGCAAACAACCACAGATCACTTTGTAGCTCCTACCAGGTAGCCCCTGGCCAGTCACAGGCAGTGGCTGCCCTAGGCCTGCACCGGAGCCCCTCCCAAGAGGCCCCAGAACCAACATTCTTGGAGGTTGGCTTCAGACCACAGCAGAGCCATGCCCAATTATCCCCACAAGTGACACACACAAAGTGTGGTCTCAACAGGCACCACAGCCCGCTGGGGTGAATCCCACTCAGCACTGTAATCCTCCTGCACAGCACCTCATAAGCTATGGATGTGGCCAAACCCCACAGCCATTCAGCCTGAGAGGGTCAATCCCACTCACTAAAGTGCCAATAGCAATCAAGGCTCAACTATAACAGGAGAGCCCACACAACCCACACAAGGGACACTTCTGGAGCAACGGCTCAGGTGACCAGGGAGACTCTGCCACTGGGCTCCAAAACACCTACTACATAAGGTCACTTGGCCACGACTGGGAGACACAGCAGATCTACCTAGTACATAGAAACAAACACAGAGAGGCAGCCAAAATGAGGAAACAAAGAAATGAAAGAACAGGAGAAAAATCCACAAAAAGAACTAAATGAAAAGGGGGCAAGCAACCTACCAAAAACAAAGTTCAAAATAGTGATTACTCAAAGGAATTTAGTGAGAACTTCAACAAAGAGATTACAAATATAAGAAGGAACATAGAAACCATGAAAAAGAACCAGTCAGAAGAATACAATAACTGAAATGAAGAATGCACTAGAAAGAATCACCAGCAGATTAGATCAATCAGAGGCTCGAATTAGCAATTTAAAAGACAAGGTAGCAGAAAACACCCAATTGGAACAGCAAAAGAAAAAAAAGAATAAAAAAATAATGAGGATAGTTTAAGAGACTTCTGAGACATCAAACATAACAATATTCACATCACACGGGTACCAGAAGAAGACAGAAAGCTAGAGATTGAGAACCTATTTGAAGAAATAACGACTGAAAACTTTCCTAACCTAGTGAAGGAAATAGACATACAAGTCCAGGAAGTGCAGAGAGTCCCAAAAAGGATAAACTCAAATAGGCCCACACCAAGACACACTATAATTAGAATGGCAAAGGTTAAAGACAAAGAGAGAATCCTAAAAGCAGCAAGAGAAAGGCAACTAGTAACTTATAAGGGAGTTCCCATAAGGCTGTCAGCTGATTTCTCAACAGAAACTTTGCAGGCCAGATGGGATTGGCAGGAAATATTCAATATGATGAAAAGAAAGGACCTACAACCAAGACTACTTTACCCAGCAAAGCTATTATTTATCAATCAAAAGACAGATAAAGAGCTTCCCAGACAAGAAAAAGCTAAGAGTACATCACCACCAAACCAGTATTACAAGGAATCTTAGAGGGACTTCTTTAAGACAGGAAAAAAAAAATCAAAATTATGAATAATGAAATGGCAATAGCTACATATCTATCACTAATTACTTTCAATGTAAATGGATTAAATGCTCCAATCAAGACATAGAAGGGCTGAATGGGTAAGAAAACAAAACCCTTATATATGCTGCCTACAAGAGACACTTCAGATTGAAAGACATGTACAGACAGAAAGTAGAGATGGAGAAAGGTATTTCATGAAAATGGAAATGAAAAAACCAAACAAACAAAAATCTGGGTTAGCAATACTTATAACCAGATAAAATAGACTTAAAAACAAAGGCTATAAGAAGAGATAATGAAGGATCCAGTAATCCCACGTCAGGGTATTTATCCTAAGAAATCCAAAATGCTACTTCGAGGGGATATGTGCATCTGTATGTTGATTGCAGCATTGTTTATAATGGCCAAGATGTGGAGGCAGCCTCAGAGTCAGTTGATGGAAGAATGGATAAAGAAGAGGTGGTACATATATACAATGGAATATTGCTCAGCCATGGAAGGGAATGGATTCTCACCATCTTCAGCAGCATGGATGGAACTGGAGGGTGTTGAGCTGAGTGGAGTATGTCAGATAGAGAAAGACAGATGCAATGTGATTTTGTTTATATGTGGAATCTAAGAACAAAGAAACAAAACAGAAACAAACTCATAGATACAGAAAACATTTTTATGGTTGACAGATAGGAGGAGGGTCGCACATGTGGGTGAAAGTAGAGGGGGGATTAAGTACAAATCGATTGTTACACAGTACTTATGGGGATGTAAGGTATAACGTAAGAGATATAGTCAATAATATTGTAATAACTATATATGGTGTCATAAGGGTACTAGATTTATTGGGATGATAGATAGGAGGGGATTGGGGGCAGGATGAAAAAGTGAAGGGATTAAAAAGTACAAATTGGTAGTTACAAAATAGTCATGGGGATGTAAAGTACAGCATAGGGAATATAATCAATGATATGGTAGTAACTGTACAGTGCTAGGTGGGTATTAGACTAGTTGGGGGATCACTTTTAAATTATATAAATGTCTAACTACTATGCTGTAAACCTGAAATAAAATAATATTTAATGTCAACTGTAACTGATAAATTTAAAAAGGGGAAAAGGGGAAGGGGAATAAGAGGTCCAAATTTCCTGGTATAAAACAAATAAGTCATGGGGATGTAATGTACAGCATGGAATACAGTCAATAATATTGTGATAGCGTGGTACAGTATCAGATGGTTGCTAGATTAATCATGGTGATCACTTCTTTAAGTATATAAATGTCAAGATAATCATGGTGTACCCCTGAAACTAATACAATATTGTATGTTAGCTATATTTTTAATAAAATTCTTAGGAAAAAAGATAATTCCAGAAAAAAATGAATGAAATGACCCTAAATGACTTGACCATCTCCTCTACATTAAAATATCAATATTTGTAGACTATATAGTTTTTCATTTTCTAATTATAACTAATTATAAAAAGTTTAAGGCACCAAGCCCAAACCAGTTAAAATATTTTAAGTGTGTAACTGAAGTCAACTGAGAACATAAACTGGATTTATTACCACTGTGCCCCTAAAAGCTTTTCCTCCCCTAAATGTGACCCCTACAGCCCTTACCTCCACAACAGAGTAAAATCCAAGCTGAAAATAATTTTCCATGAAAATGTTTATTAAGAAATCCCCAAGTCAATTTTATTGCCAGACGTAATGCAAAACCACTCATATAAACTAATGAATATATTCTTTATGCTAGCCCATTTTCTTATTTAAACTTCATAAAAATATTTTTAATATGCATTGCATAAAATTTTCATTTTTGGATCAGCTATTTAATCTGTGTTGGAGAGATCAAGATCATAAATAAATAATCTAAACTCACTTTTTAAAAAAACACTACAATCTAAACTTTCAGTTATCTGTTATCTGGAATAAATAGTTCAGATAAATATCATTCATGCAAACTTTCCTCTGTCCTTTATTGAGTAATTATCTAGACTCTTTGAGTCACTTCAGAGTAAAATAATAGATTATTTTCATTGAAATTTTATAAAATTGCATGAAAGGCACAGGTATAAATACCAAAAACCAAGACATTATACAGCAAATTTATTTTTTAATTTAAGTATATATATCATATAAAAGTTTTATCTCATAAAAATATGCTCCATGTTAAATGATTTTAAAGACACATAATTACTTATACATAATGCTTTTAATCTAATTATCCATGATCATGAATCATTTTGGCCCCAAAACCTGCCTTTATTTCCCCTCTGAAGGTTGGATGCAGAATATAACTGGAGGGACAAGCATCAAAGGTCGTAGGGAGACCAGTCCCAGTTATCACCGATGATGCTGAGAGGCACGCAGCACCTTGAACATTTTATTTCCAACGTAGATAAGAAAATAAGCTATATGAGCGACCTTCATGAGGTTTTTCAACATAAAGTGTATTCTGTATCACTAAAGATTTAACTAACAAGCTACACCTAAGTTACTTAATTACTACGGAGTCCTTCGAGGTAACATTAATATCCAGCTTCCAATTTCCATTCTTTAAAATATTTCTCCATCGTGCTCCTAGATTTCCAGGTGCCAACATTCACGGTGGGTATGATTTTCTGGGGCTTCAGCCACTGAACAAAACGTTTCATTTCTAGGTAGCTGCTGTGTTCACTATAAGGAATTCCTGAAACACACAAAAAAAGATATTGCCTACTAAAAATCAAATTAATTTTTAAAAATGCACAAGTCTGAAATAAAATAAAGGAGAAAAGAAAAGCAATCCAGAGTATTTTTGTCAAAAACGCCCTGATTCTTTATTTCTGATAAAAAGAAAATGTTATTTTATGAATAACAAAAATTAAAATAAAAATTTTCATATTAAAATATGAAAACTGAATATTAAAAAATTCTATTACTTTTCAGACAACAATATGCATTTCTATAGATTCTTATTTATAAGTAGGCTTTTCTTTATAAACAATTCTTCCCTTGAAGCAATCTGCTCAGCTATGAATTTCGGGAAAATCCCGGGAGAAATTTTCTTTCGAAAGAATTCTTCCCTGTAAGCAGTTCGCTCAGCTATTAATTTCAGGGAAATCTTGCAAGAAATATGAGTAAATTTTGAAGAACAATAAGCAGGAGACTCTTGATTTCCAGAGCAAGGAAGCGGATTCCAGCCCCTAAGCTTCTCACACATAAAAAAAGCAAAAAGAGAGAAAGTAAATCCTAAAAATCCCTCTATCTTCTTTACTGAAGATAAAGTACAGTGAAAGGCAGAGAGGGGCTTGTTCTGAGTAAATGAGGGTCTTTAGAGGCTGAAAGTAAATCACTGGGCTAGTGACAAATCAGCCATCAATATAATAAGCTCACTTCTGAGGACAATGGTAAACCTCCTCTAAAAGATGAAACTCTGGCTGTCACCACATCTAATCCGTTGTTTTCCTGCTCTCAGTTTCACAGCGTCATCTAAACTTCCAGGGCACAACTGCACACTCTCCTTTCAAGTAGTTCTACAATTTCCTGTACTTATCACTGATCACACAAACGATCTGTATTAGTCCATGTCTATTTACTACGGTCATACTCCTTTATATCAGTTTACAATGTATGAAAGATACAGGTTTAGAGTACACAGAGCGATTTGAAACTTTTGAATTGTTTAAAGATTCTGTCGCACCTGTTTTTCTTGCATCTCAATTCTACAGCCCTTTTTTAAAAATGTAAAATAATTACAAACATTAAAAGTGAGAACATTTAATAGTTATACCGTATATTGAAATGTTTCCTTTGGTCTTGGGAATAACATCTGCTATACTTGTTAACTTATTAGAGTGTGTCCATCCTGTAGGTCGAAAAGCCAAAATCTGATCATATCTCCCATCGCACTTCTTCAAATGACTCTGTAAATCCTGATAAATGAAAATAGGATATTGATTTAATGGTCAATAAAGATGGGTTACGTGGAATAAAACAGAATGATTAAAGATGTTAGGTCGGCATAGTCACAGGGAGTTTTCACTTGGTAAGCATTAGTGTGCAACAATCTAGTGCCAAGCTTCCGAAAGAATAAAATCACTGAAAAACAAAATATTTTCCTCTTTACTTATCTACAGTTAAACATGCTTAAGTACAGTCTGAAAAAAAGTAACATGGGTAACTTTAAACGTAACTATGTATTAAAACATTACAATTCAGAGAACTTCCAAAAAAAGAAAATTTCCAAATCCTGCTACTATTAGGATGTTAATATTAGAGATACTGGTATCTAATACTATTCCTATTAGAGGTTGGCAAACATCGATCCAAACATATCTCCATGCATATACACCAGGAGAGGATTGATGGATAGAAAGATGGAAATAAGTTTATATACTCAACACAGACATACATTTTAAAGATGCACAGTGGCTTTCTCAGGTGTTTACTCCTTTCCACCTTTAAATATGAACTAGAATAATATTAAAATGTTCATGCTGCTACAATTGGGAGTAACATGTTTCCCTAACAAATCAGGGGTAGAATACAGAATTTTCCAAACTAAAGTCATTCCAAGAGATGACATTTGATAACATTTTTAGAAAATCAATAACCAAAGTTCAATCTTTGAGAGATAAAGGAAATTCAGTAAAAATAAAATGGCACAAGGGATCCAAAAAAATCTAATACTTTTGGTCTTCAGACTAATCCCAGAGTTTCAAAGGCTTAGTGTAAATTTATAATAAAATTTGAATTTTATTTAAAATAATATAAAATCTGAACTGCATGCAGCGTCATCTTGGATTTCCCAAAGACTCCTTTTTCTTCCCTAATCATACATATTCTGAACTATTCTAATGTTCTAAAAGATGCTGGTACCCATTTATACATCTACCTATTCAACTCACTCATCCAGTATCTGTCTCAGTATTAACGCCAAGTGCTGGTCTTGGAGTGGTGGGGGAGAGACGGCCTTCACCTTCTGGAAGCTAACAGCCGACTGGGGAGACAGTCAATAAACCCCACCTTCTGGGTTTTTTTTAATGGAAACTATCTGCCCTTTCTTAACTTTTTCTAACTTTCATCATCTATTACATCATCAGAACCTAGAAGCCTTACAGACTGACCTTTTCATAAAGGACTCATTTTTTAGTATAAATTCCTAGAAATGGAATTGTTGAATTAAAGGAATAACTCTTAATTTCTACTACTATCCAAGTGGATGAGAGTGGCAATTTCTCTAAACATCAGCACAGAAATATTACCTTTAAAAAAATGTTAATTTGGTAGAGGACAAATATACCACTATTATTTTACTCTTATGTTTGATTACTAATAAAAAGCTGAACATTTTGTGTTTATCAGATGTTTACATTTTACTGATGAATTAGTAACAATCCTTTTATTTCTCTTTTGTGTCAAACAATAACCTTTTATTATTAATTTGAAGTCAGTACAAGAATAACTACCATTAAACAGTCATATTTCTTCCCAACTCTACTCCCCCACACACAAAAAAGTTTAAGTTATGGATGTATCACTAAGTTTTCATTACAATATTCCTGGCTCTGCAAATTTTCAAGTTTTCTGTCTTGCTTAGTCTAGGGCCTAGCGAATGTAATATGATTTGCTCAATTACTAATCCTACTCCACTTGTCCTCACAAAAAAAGGAAATAATAGGAAACTGAGGTTTAGAGCAATTATACCTGTGATCCCGTAAACTATGAGTCCAACTTTCCCTATAGGTCATCAAACTTATCCACTCCTACCTGTCTCTGCAAAAACACTCAGGAGAATTAAGTGAGAAGCAATTTCTGCTTTTCATGAGACAAATTAGATTTACCACAAAACATCATTAACCTGTGATACAAACAAAACATGTGACACTATCACACAAGTCAAACATACAGAAAACATTGCCAACAGTCACTAGTTCTTCATTAACCACAACTGGAGAACTACTATCATGAGGAATTTTATTAAGAATGATTTAGTCAATGCAAAAGACAAATACTGCATGATCTCACGTATATGTGGAATCTAAAGAACAAAATAAACAAAACAGAAACAGACCCATAGATACAGAGAACAAATAAATGGTATTAGATGGGAGGTGGTTGGGGGACAGGGTGAGAAAGGTATAGGGGTTAAGAAGTACAAACTGGTAGTTACGAAAGAGTCTCAGGAATGTAAAGTACAGTAAGGAATGTAGTCAATAATATTGTAAAAACTATGTATTGTGTCAAATGGAGGAGCTAGATTGATTGGGGAGATCACTTCATAAATTATATAAATGTCTAACCACTACACTGTACACCTGAATAATACTGAATGTCAACTATAATTAAAAACAATAGTCATGGGGATATATAGTACAGCATAAGGAATATCAATATTATAATAACTATGTACAATGTCAGATGGGTAATAGACTTATTGGGGTTATTACATTGTGAGGTATATAAATGTCTAATCACTATGTTGATTTGTGCACCTGAAACTAATACAAAAATAAATTAATTTAAAAAAAGGAAAAAAATTACCCTAAAAAACCAAAAAGTAATGATTTAGTCAACATAAAGCCCCTGATACATGACTTGTCTCTCTGTTTACTGGTAACCAGTTTGTGATAAAAATGCTTTTCAGTACAGGCCACTAGAATTCTTTTTTTCAATATGCAAATAATCATCTCTAAGATTACTGTTATAATGTTTTACCACACTCATTAAATCAGGTTTAAACCAGGGGTGGTAGTCAAGTCTGTATCACACACATAAACTTGGGTTGTTGAACTATTAGATAGATAGCATGAACGGTATTCTTTATAGCGTTTTTAAGGCTTTCAAAAATGCCTTAGAAACCCTGGAAATTGAATCAGGTTGTATTTTCACAAAAAGTCATTAGTTCTGATGCAACAAAACTATTTTTGGCTGGTAAAAAGAAAATAGCTTTAAGTACTAACTAAAATATAGCGTCGTGGTAATAACCATCAGCTTCTGCTCCATCTGTGTTTTGAAGATAAGAAATAATCAAAAATGTCATTAACATCTGGTTACTTTACTGGAGGAAGGGGAAGGTCTCCTAAAGGCAATACCAATAACAGATGACAAATACAGAAAAAACAGACAATGATTTCAGATCATTCTGTTTTCAAAAACACTAGCTTCAAAAACAAAACAAAGCAAAACAAAACAAAAATGGGTTCAAAATGAATATTTCTGAGATATTAAAGCTGATCTGAAGTCGTGCATAAAACATACTTAAATTTGTAGCTGTTTGAAGTTTTAATTCTTATGTAAGTCTGGATTTGTAAATATATGATCTCTAAAAGAAGGCAACGTGGATCAGTACAGTTTGTAAAAGCCGTATGCTGCAAGGGAATTGTCAGACAGGAAGAGGCGGCCCTTTTCCTGCTTGAGGCTAATGAATCCCTCTACCTGTGTTTCTAGATCCTTCTCAAAACCTCACTTCATTCATTATTCCCTTCTCTCACACATCTTTAATTTCTCCATATCCCTCACACTATGAAAACCCTCATCTCTTACAGCTAAGAAACTCCCTTTTGTGCACCTCTCTGCCTTCGGCCATCAACACATCTGGCTCCTCTTCACAGCCATGCTCTATGCTTCCTTGTTTCCCTTTCCTCACCATT
Source organism: Rhinolophus ferrumequinum (assembly GCF_004115265.2). NCBI lineage: Eukaryota > Metazoa > Chordata > Mammalia > Chiroptera > Rhinolophidae > Rhinolophus > Rhinolophus ferrumequinum. Next base: position 14,157,600 of record NC_046299.1, on the reverse strand, counting down.
CATTCATTCATTCATTCATTCATTCATTCATTTTGTCTTCAAAGCAGGTAACTGCCAGTCCTTTTTTTTTTTTAAGTATAGAGTTCAGTGGTTTTTAGTATATTTACAAAGTTGTATGCCCATCACCACTACCTAATTCTAGAACATTTTCATCACTGTACCCATTAGCGTCATTCCCCATCTCCCTCAAGCCCTGACAACCACTCATCTACTTATTGTCTCTGTCGTTTTACCTGTTCTGGACATTTCATATAAATGGAGTCATACAAAATATAGCCTTTTGTGACCTGGCTTCTTTCATTTGGCATAATGTTCTCACTTGGCAATATGTTCACTCATACTGTAGCATGTTTAGTATTTCATTCCTTTTTACAGCTGAAAAATACTCCTATTTTATGGACATAACCCATTTTGTTTATTCATTCATCATTTGATGGACATTTGAGTTGTTTCTACTTTTTGGCTAATATGAATCATGCTGCTATGAATATTCGTGTAGAAATTTTTATGTAGACATATGTTTTCAATTTTCTTGGTCATACACCTAGGACTGGAATTGCTGGTGATACGATCACTCCATGTTTAACTTCCTAAGAAATTATCAAACTGTTTTCCATAGCAGCTATACCATTTTGTAATCTCACCAGCAACTAACGAAGTTTCCAACTTTTCCATATCCTCACCAACAATTGGCATTGTCTATCTTTTTTATTATAGCTATCCTAGTGGGTGTGAAGTGGTATCTCACTGTGGTTTTGATATGCAGTTCCTGATGGCTGACAACATTGCCCACTCTTTTCATGTGCTTATTGGCCATTTGTATATGTTCTCGTTCATTTGGTGATTTGTACATCTTCTCATTCATTCCTCAGCCCTCTGCCATCTGGCTTCCTGCAACATCATGTCACTGAAACAGTTTTTGTGCAGGTCACCAAATATGTCCTAATTGCCCAATTGTCATTCTCTCCTCATATAACCTCTATGCAGCATATAGCACTTTTAAACACTTTCTTGAAAAGGTTTAGTCCTTTCATTTCTATAATAATCTGATTCCTCCACCCACATTGTGCTCTAAATGGATAATTTATTCAAATGGAACAAACTAAGTTAGTAGGAAATAAGACTGTATAATAAAAACAACAAAAATATGCTATACCTTCCTCAGGTTATCTGTGTTCATGTTATGATTAATCACTACTATCTCATTAGCCTCCACACAAACTGAATGCCTCCCAAATTTAAAATAAGTTTGCAAGGCCGGCTAAAACACTAATGGACAAATTTCTGACTTATCTCTGAAATGTCTTATAAATTATATACTCATGAAAATAGGTCATAAAAATTTTACCTGAATCTCATGAACAGAGAAGTTATACCAATTAGAATTTCCTTACTCAAGGGATAGACCTTAAATATTCATTTTCTTCACACAATATAAGTGTTATTATTTATAAGACAGATATAGTAATCAGCATCCTAAGCTATTTCAGAAAGTTCCATAAAAGTTATTTTATGAATGTCACAGCAAAAGTGAAAATATTTTTTGTGCACATTATGTTCTAAATCGTTTTTAATATACAGGTTTGATACATGCCATTGCTAGGTGTAAAAAATATTAGCAAATGGAATAAGATTAGCAAATCCTAAGACTAGAATACAAATAAACCTGACAAATAAGCTCCCAAATCACAAGAGGTCATATCTTATGTATCTTAATTTATCCCCCAGAACTCACACTAGAACTTCCTCTTAAGATGCACTTCCACTATTTTATTTAATCCTCACAAGTAAATTTCTAACATATATCATGTTATAAGGGCTTAATAGTAACACAGAATAGACCTGAAGAAAAGTAAGAACTCCTCAAAAGAATTCTCTCCTCATTTCCCCACTCATCCAGGAAGAACTGGAAAACGATCTTAAAAACAGGTCTAGATAACCAGATAGTTGTGTGAGCATGCTGTTTTACATTTGTTTCTTCCCTTATGCCAGTTCTCTAGTTCCCAAACTGGGATATGAATGGGCACATGAATTACTGTATAGAGCTGCACACACAAAAAAAATGAAAACATTTAAAATTCCCCTAAAAATTTTCCTAGGGCAATTTTTACTACTATAGGTGACTTCATTATAATTGAATTCCTCTAGTTAAATTCAGACAAATGGGATTCTAGTTTACAATCATCAGATTACCTTCTCTAGCTCATCCTAAAAAAGACATATCACTTGAATGCTTACCTTAAAATTAATTTGCATCATTGGAAGAAGGTGAACCAGTGAATCGCACATGTCTACAGTGATGAGGGAATTAATTTCTGGTATATTGAGGCACTGTAATGTTTTATATTTTTCTTGAGACATGCCCACTTTTGAACCTAAAACATCAGCAATGGCTACAGGCAAAGGAAAAGGTTAAAGATAGTAAAATAATAGCTTGTAAAAAATAATAAAATTACAACTTAATCAAATTTTAAAATAAGAATTTACCAAATAAAAAGAAATTCAAAATATTCACACTTTGCCATATCTGTAAAAGGCTGAATAATTTTGTTGGTTAACTGTGTGGAATAAATTGCGAGAAAACCAAAGAATTTATTTTTAAAAACCTAGTATTTACAAACTGCAAAATATGTATAGAAAAGGGTTTATGATGAGAAGAAACCAAATCTGGAGTTAAAACCCTGACTTCATCACTTCTTATCTTAATGTCTGACATTATGTGACCATAGTTAAGAAGAAATGGAAAGTACTGCGCAGAATAGCACAATGCTATCTAGATAAACTACAGTTACATATCCAGAAATCATTTAGGAACAAAAATTAAAACTATTCTGTAAGATAAATGATGGTTATCATCAAAGAATGCAGTTATGCAACTGTGCACTAGTCATCTTTCAAAGTTGACTGAAACACTAATGTAGCATGGGCATTTGCTCTATAAACATTTTATAGATATAAAGGCTATCATAAACACACTTATCAAATGTTTCCATTAAGTTAAGCCTCTCAGAGTTTAAATGGATCAGACTCTATCAAATTTTCCTTCAACTTCAAAGGCAATGTTGCACCATTTAAGGAAATAAATATCAAGCACAAGAATAAAGACTGAAAGGGCTTTATGCAAAAAGAAGTTGATCTTTATAATATATTAATGTAAATTAGATACAGCTAACACCCACCTAGGAAGACTTTCTCTTTTCCAATAGAGTAAGTGCCACAGACAACAAGAGTTCGTGGGTTTAGAGTTACAGCCTCAAAGGCAGTGTTGATGGCAAACTGGATAACCTCTTGCTGAGACGGAAAGGAGTATTCTGGGCTGCAGTATCTATGATAAGGAAATATGGTACTTAGTAAAAGCAACAAGAAAGCCAGAGCATAAAGCTGGATGCTATTTTAGCAAATTTACACTCAACAGCAGTGTAATATACTAACACCACTGCAAGTTATCTCACTGCCTGTGGTTAAAATATTTGTTACCAGGTAATAATTTATGATGGAGTTATGCATGTTCAGTATACTTTTTATCACTGTGTTTCTTTTATCATCTTCAAATAAAGAAATTGCCTTTTTTTCTTCAAGAATCTTTCTAGCCAGGCAGCTATTTTAAGATCTGAATTATAAATCTCAATATCTTCTTTTTTTAAAAATCCCTATCACTATCAAAAAAAAAAATACTGTTGACAGGGATTATCTTTGGACTAAAGAATTCTGATGTAGTAAAAAATATAATTATTAAAATAATGAAACAAAACATGAATTTAATGAAGTAGTTTTAAATCAAACAGTTAATATTTATATGGTTGTTCTCTCTTCTTAGGAGACACAGAAATACATATATAGTATTACAGGAATATAATAAATCCATTGGTTCTACCTCAAAACAATAACACCTAATGAAAAACTAACCCTGAGGCTACTATCTATATATATTTGAGATGAAAACTAAGTGCTTTTTCATTAAAAAGGTCAATGTACAAACACCAAAGAAACATTTTCCCCAATCTTCAAGATTGTTTTTGCTGGTCAACAATCAGAATAGAGGAAAAAAGAAACTTAGTCCTTTTGCCTATAAAAACCCACAAAGAAATTCAGAATTGCATGTAGAATAGTATTAAGGAACAAGAAAAGGTTTTTTTAAACTTTTCTTAATTTTTTTAGTATTTAATGTAAATATAAAGGAGTGGAAAAATTAGTGTTAGAAAACTGGATGTGCAAAGACCATCTTTTACTAAAATAAGCCGTACAAACTCACTTCTCCTTAAAACAGGTTGAAATAGGTAACATGACTAATTTCTAACAAATTGCTGAGGTATTTTAATATACAATAAAAAGATATGGCTTATACCATTATGTTTATAGCACTTAGGAATTCAAAGTTGTCACTTATGAACTACCCTTGTGAGAAAGAATACAATTGTGAATATTCAGAAATAGAAATGTATTTTGGCCTCAGTTTTCTCTTCACATTTATACTTAAGTAATAGGATTCTCACATAAACCACATTTTCAAAAGGAAACTACAAAAACATTGAGTCAGTTAAGACATGTAATCCCAAATTTGTCCCTAAGCAAATGTGTTTTTTCAAACAGCATCCCTCTGATAAACAGACCTAAAATGACATTTGACAAAAAGCTATCATCTTGATTACCTAAGCAAATGTTCAAATTATTCATAATATACAGGGCAAATACTGCCTGTGGGAAAAGGAAGCACACCAACACAGCCTCTCTTACGTGGTATCTAGGTAAAGCGTGTGGATTTTCTGGCCAGCAAGAAGAGAACGTTCCATGGTGGGGTCTGCTCGGAAGTCTCCAGTGTGTAATATGACATTACCATTAGGAAGATAAAAAAGGATCATGACAGCACCTGGACAGCTGAACACAAACATTTCAAAGAAATAATCGTATCATAAGCAAAGCACCTAAAGGAAGAGTACTTGTTTCAATATCAAGTTGATACACTTTATTAGCTGACTACAAAGACAAAGCATTGTATGAAATAGAAAATGTCGTACTTTCATTAGGGAAATTTACATCATAAAAAAAAAAAAATTGGCGTGCCGGAAAGTTAAATTCAGTAGACCTGGGTTGTTCAAACTCCACACATTCCCAAGAAAGATCTGTCTTTAGGACTAGCCCTTGGGTGATGAGTTCTGAGCCCTTGGAATATTCTGCTGAGAAGAGCACATTTTGTATGCCTGAAGCACTGCTCTGGGCCATGTGGTACTAGTGTGATCAGACAGTTTATGCTAACAATGGGATCTATAGTGAATGCCTGTTTTTGCTCTAGGGGACTGGAGTCTGAGTACAGGAGGTCAGTCACATGGTGTTGCATGCATACGTGACTGACCCTCAATAAAAACCCTGGACAACGAGGCTCCAGTGTGCTTCCCTGGTTGGCAACACTTCCCATGGGCTGTTACACATTGTTGCTTGCAGAATAAAGCACGTCTGTGCTACTTCTTTAGACGAAGACCCCTGGAAACGTGCTCCTGGTTCCTCCTGGGTTGGCCTCCCATTGGCCTTTCCCCTCTCCTGATTTTAATCTGCATTTCTTCCCTGTGATAAGCTGTAACCACAAGTTTAACAGCTTTGCTGAGTCCTGTGCGTCCTTTTAATGAATCACTGAGCCTGAAGATGGTCTCGGGGATCCCTGACACAAAGGGGTGTGGAAATTACTGCCAAAACACAAGGAACTTTCATTTTGAATTCTAAGAAAACACAGGAAATAATTACATTTGTAAGTAAAACCTTCCCCTTACCTCCCAGCCCAAAAACTTCTTATATTAATTTTTGCTTCAAAAGATGCATTAGAGCTGATGGTCCGGCTAGGTCTTATTTTCGGGGAAACACGGTAGTTCCAATAAAAGAGTTCTTAAATAACTATACCAATGTACTTTCCTTTTGAATATTTTAAAAACGGCTATTATTAAGGCAACTTGAATACTTACTGATTGGCATCAAGCAAAACAATTTTGACACCATTCACCATACATTCAGTGTCTATTGGCAATGGATGGATATATTGTTCTTGCACATGAAGTTTCCTCTTCAACAAATTGCCAGTTATCTGCAAAACAGGATGTGCTTATTGCTGATCCAGTAAAACACTACATAAGTATTTTATTTCATATCTGGTTTAGAACCCAAGCATCTTAATAATTTCCCTGTTCTCCCAATTACATTCAATGTAAACTCTCTAGAATGCCAGGAAGAACTTCCTGAAATGACTGTCACAACTCTGCTTTGTCACTGACTCTCCCTCACTTGTGATAAGTCCATCCTTAGCATGAGTCATAAAACCCTTCATGTCTGGCCCCTGCCCATTTCTGTAGGTTTATCTGCTGTTATTTACCATCTCATGTTTAGCCATTCTGAAATATAGGAAGTACCTGGAACGCCTCTATTTCTCAGGTGTCTGTGCTTCTATAACCAACCTCAGTCTCTACCTAGAATGCTCTCTCCTCTTTCCTCTGCCTGGTTCTAGAATCAGACAGACCTGTGTTCAAATTGTGACTCTGCCATTACTAGCCCTGTGACTTGGGGCATATCACTTAACCTCTCCAAGCCTCAGGTGTTTCACTAATAAAAAAAGGAGAATTCAAAAATGCCGTGAAGATTAAATCAGCCTCTAGCCAAAGCCCTTAGTAGGCATTCAAATGCTCATCTTTTAATAATTAGTTCAAACTATTTCATCATGAATCTTTTTCCAACGTTATCCTTGGACAGAGTAAAGCACTCCTTTCTCCCTATTTCTACGCACTCTGTTTATGTAACTATTACAATACTGATCCCTTCCTGGTATTATTTGTGAATGGGTCCTCTGAAGGCTGTAGGCTCCTCAAAGTTAGGAATTTTGCCTTGAATATTTTTTTAGGCCCTCAATAAATGTGTATTACATGAAACTTGGTTTTTTTAGTACATCGTGAAGTAGTTTATCTATTATTGTTTCTATATAATAAAACATACTTAAAAAAACTTTTTAAACTGTTGACAATAACTCATTCAATTTTAGGATCTCAATGTGGAATCTGTTTTCTCATATCTTGTCTAGAATTGCAAGTAGCTCTTACAATTTTAATTTTTCTTTTTTATTTCAAATTGCTTAGAAATTCACTGCATTCTACAAATTCAGAATTTAGAATACTAAAACTTACCTCACTACAATAAATTGGAAATGTGAAGTTTTTAGACAATCCAGCATAATGATCAGAATGAAAATGTGTGAGAAAATAGGCTGTACAACCTTCAACTAATCCATACTGAAAAGCATCAACAGTAAATCCAGTTCCTGCAACGAAAATACCAACACTGCTGCTTGAGCAATAGCCAACAAAGGAAAAAATATCCAATTTGATTGTAAATACCAAACCCTCCAACAACTTTACATCTTACTTTTAACTTAACTTGGTAACTTAATTTAAAACTTACACCAAATACGTCTTCTAAGTTTCTGCTAAATATTCTAGTATGGGCTCTTTAAATGAATAACTATACAAAAAATAAATAAATAAAAAATCAAAGTGCTAAGCTACAAAGCAATTATTTGTTTTATTTTGAATATTGTTTCTCTGAATATTTTCAAGATACTTACTGGGAACCTATATTCCTTTACTTTTGCAAAACAGCAAAAATGCTAACTTTCTTCTAAAACATAAATTCTCAACGGGGCAGTAGTGATATACTTCTAAGGGGGCAAAAATGATTGAAGGCCCCTATGATATTACAATTGTTTGTGGCCCTCCAAAGGGCCACAGAATAATAACAGATAAACAATATATCAGTAGTATTTGAATTTCATTGTAGGGGAAAGGGAAGAGTGAGGGAAACAAGAAAAAAAGGTCTAAAACAGTCTCCCTACAGGAGCATTAATTTAAAAAGAAAAAGGTTGAGCTGTTCTAAAATGTATTCAAGAAAGAACTACCCACGTGTTCTGACTGTGATATGCAAGTGAATAAGCAAACCTTCACAATTTTATTGAGACTTAGTAACACATGGCGTACTAGTTTTAGGCTCATTTAAAATACAGAAAATCAATCAAAATAATTATTAAAAACAAAACTAGTGCTATGATGTACATAAATGCTATTCACTGTATAAATATTTTGAACAAATTATAGTTCTAGAACATCAATAAAGCACTTTAAAATATCTTTCTGAAACCAATTGTATTCTGTTAGCTTTATTTTATTTTCTTTTTAGAAAAAGAGTTATTAGTTTCTTTAATAATAAAATTAATTTCACTATTTTTTTACTAACTCATGTATAAGTGCATGAAAAATTATAGGAACATGAAAAGGCTGAGAAACTAATTTATGATAGGTTTAAAAATGTTTGGCATTTATGATGACCTGTATAACCTGTGACATTTTCCTTCTTTGAAGCTATTTAGTAGTACTTTGCATTTCTTAAGTGCTTAGAGACTCTTCTATTATACTTACTTTCAGAGAGCCTTTCCTCCTTCAATCTTAAGCTGATCTTTACTAGTGTTTGTCAAATCTGTAATACCTACCTAACTAGTACATACAGTATCTTCTATATAGAATATGTTCAATAAAACTTTACTGCACAGAGCAAAAAATAAAAAAGATTAAATACACACAAACAATCAGTATTACAAGTCACTGAAGTATAAAAAACAAAGGAAACACAAAAAATTGTTTCATACAAATACACACAACATGGGCAATGAACATGAAATCCAAAACAGTTGATTGTCTGTAGATACATTAAGCATTGATACTTCAACTTACCAGGTATTTTTTTATAGAATGGACATGTCCTTTTTCTTAATTCTGCATTAGATGACTCTGGGATTTTCGTGTTGCCTCTCTGTAGCCGGCCACAAGCTGATTTTATGAAGACTTTCTCTTTACTTGAATTGACTGTTTCAGCTTCTGTCTTGTTAATAAGGTGATCTGACCTCTTCTGAAGTGATCCTTCATGTAGTGAATCAGACTTTTTAAGTCTCTTTCTTTGATGCTGTGACCTCTTACTAGAAAATTCCACAGACTGCCAGTTCTCATTTACATTCTTTGCATCAAATTCTAAATCACTTAAAGATTTTTCTGCTTTCCTCTTGCACCGCTGAGACCTCTTTTCATTAGGACTTAAGTTGATCCCTTCCAATGCACTTTCCCCTATTAATTTCTCTTCTTTTATTTTGGGCGGTAGACCAAAATACACACCTATATCCATTTGTTTCATTGTCTTGGTAGAAGGGTGTATTGCATTACACTTAGGGCCAGATGGCAATGTTTTTGAAGACTTAGCAGCAGTAGGTATACTAGAAAATTTCTCTGTATTTAAAACTGCTACTTTACTGTCTACCATATCATCTGACGCCTTTCTGCAGAAACATGCTGAGTTAGTACTGTTCTCAGCACTGAAGTTTTTACTTGAAAATTCTCTAATTTTATTCTGGGTTGGATGGAAAGAAAAACACCCTCCTCCCTGGCTTTCAAAAGGTTTTGACATTGCACTCTTAAGTAACGGAACAGAAATTTGATTGTAAACAGCTGATTCCTCAATTACTTGTTTCTGTTTATTTGATTGAGATGAGGGAAATTCTGGCTCATCAGGTTTTACTTTAGTAGCCTGATAACTAGAAGAAGTAAACCCCCCGGCTAATGCAGGAGGAAACAACAGAAAGTCACCATCAGTATATGCTGGATCATGATATAAAATAATATTCTCATTTTGGAAAATAAGTTGAGACGAAACATTTAGAGTTTTGTATTTATACAATTCTTCATTGTATTTATCTTGAGTTAAGAAGCTATTCACTTTGGGACTACTCTCCTGGTGTATCAATAAGGGACTATGGATTTTTTTAAACAAAGTACAGCTGTTGTCATCTTCGAGGCTGCCATCTCTAGAGCTTTCTGTAAAAAGTAGTTCCCATTGTGAATCATCCAGCTTCTCATCTATATTGTACATTTCTTCGTCACTTTGAAGTGGAGAATAGGAGATTTCACAGTCACTAAAGTCATTTTTTGGCAATGGTAAATTTACGTGTTCTGAGTTGTTTTGGCTGTCTAATTCTTCAGCAAGAGGCAAACCAATTCCTACCAGTTTGTCATTAACACATTGTGCAAATTGTAGAGCTTGTTGGGACGTTTGGATATTTGTTGAAAAGGAAATATTTTTATTTGTTTCAGCTGGAAACTGAGATTTTCTTAGACACTGTGTCACCAAGAAGTGATCAGCTGATACATTTTGTAAGTTCTCAGTTTGTTTCTGATTTGGATAACATCCTTCCTCAAGACTACAAAGAAAGCTTGAATTAGTCTCACTGAAACTACCAGCTGACCCAGGTGATGGACTGCTGAAAGGACCATTACTCGCCCTGCTTTGAGCTAGCAGGAGGTGAGTATATCTCTTGTAATGAGAAGGAATTGTTGAGGTACACAGAAGACCATCAGGACACTCTGAAAATTTTAATAAAGAAAGAAGTATTATAGGATCAAAACACAGACGAAGCTTTAACAGCATTAGCACTATAAATTAACACATAAGTAGAAAGTCATCAGCCCTACTTGAGGCCTTGGGACAATAACTATCTTTATGCAAATCAAAAGCTCAGCATAAAATAACAGTAGTACAGTATGGTTTTGCAAGGTGCTAGTTATTATTTTCAAATCAAATACTCTTAAATTTCTTTTCAAATAATCTTTTCGCAAAAAAATTTTTAAGACTAACACGTTTGTCCCCGCTAAGTAACTCTCACAAATATGAGCTTCAAAATCCATGTATGCTTGCATTACGTATTTCATAATCATGTGCTACAAACTGACACCATCTGTGTCACTATTTGTTGAAAAGGAAATATTTTTATTTGTTTCAGCTGGAAACTGAGATTTTCTTAGACACTGTGTCACCAAGAAGTGATCAGCTGATACATTTTGTAAGTTCTCAGTTTGTTTCTGATTTGGATAACATCCTTCCTCAAGACTACAAAGAAAGCTTGAATTAGTCTCACTGAAACTACCAGCTGACCCAGGTGATGGACTGCTGAAAGGACCATTACTCGCCCTGCTTTGAGCTAGCAGGAGGTGAGTATATCTCTTGTAATGAGAAGGAATTGTTGAGGTACACAGAAGACCATCAGGACACTCTGAAAATTTTAATAAAGAAAGAAGTATTATAGGATCAAAACACAGACGAAGCTTTAACAGCATTAGCACTATAAATTAACACATAAGTAGAAAGTCATCAGCCCTACTTGAGGCCTTGGGACAATAACTATCTTTATGCAAATCAAAAGCTCAGCATAAAATAACAGTAGTACAGTATGGTTTTGCAAGGTGCTAGTTATTATTTTCAAATCAAATACTCTTAAATTTCTTTTCAAATAATCTTTTCGCAAAAAAAATTTTAAGACTAACACGTTTGTCCCCGCTAAGTAACTCTCACAAATATGAGCTTCAAAATCCATGTATGCTTGCATTACGTATTTCATAATCATGTGCTACAAACTGACACCATCTGTGTCACTATTTGTTGAAAAGGAAATATTTTTATTTGTTTCAGCTGGAAACTGAGATTTTCTTAGACACTGTGTCACCAAGAAGTGATCAGCTGATACATTTTGTAAGTTCTCAGTTTGTTTCTGATTTGGATAACATCCTTCCTCAAGACTACAAAGAAAGCTTGAATTAGTCTCACTGAAACTACCAGCTGACCCAGGTGATGGACTGCTGAAAGGACCATTACTCGCCCTGCTTTGAGCTAGCAGGAGGTGAGTATATCTCTTGTAATGAGAAGGAATTGTTGAGGTACACAGAAGACCATCAGGACACTCTGAAAATTTTAATAAAGAAAGAAGTATTATAGGATCAAAACACAGACGAAGCTTTAACAGCATTAGCACTATAAATTAACACATAAGTAGAAAGTCATCAGCCCTACTTGAGGCCTTGGGACAATAACTATCTTTATGCAAATCAAAAGCTCAGCATAAAATAACAGTAGTACAGTATGGTTTTGCAAGGTGCTAGTTATTATTTTCAAATCAAATACTCTTAAATTTCTTTTCAAATAATCTTTTCGCAAAAAAATTTTTAAGACTAACACGTTTGTCCCCGCTAAGTAACTCTCACAAATATGAGCTTCAAAATCCATGTATGCTTGCATTACGTATTTCATAATCATGTGCTACAAACTGACACCATCTGTGTCACTAGTTCACTATTGCTCAGACAATAAAAAATAAAGAAGACTGGTATATCTCTCACACATATGTTTATCTTACCAAGCAACAGATTTATGACAATTGTACCAAATCAGATTTCATTATTTATTTAACATTCTCACTGTATACAATAACAACAATCTTAATTATAGTTGCCCATACCCTGGATAATTTAGATTCTGTTCTAAGATGTGAAATTCAATTTGATAAACTGGTTAATAATAAGGCTTTAATAATCTGAAAACCATTCCCTATCATACCATTATGATGGAGAAACATTCTGTAAACCATCTTGGCATATCCCCTTGTATTTTCATTTCTAGGTTTATAAAAAAAAATGATCTCCCCCCCCCAAAAAAAAAGATGTTACATTAAATTAGAAGACTTCATTGCTTAAAACTTAACTTAAAACCACTTCCTAGAAGTATTTGTTATAGAACAGAGTTGAATTCAAGATGAGTTCATCTGAGATTCTGTACAAAGGAGTTTCGTCAGGAAAAAAGAAAAATCTCTTTGAGGTGGCTTTATCTATAAAATATTTGACCCTGAGGTGGTCACCATGGGACTCCAACTTCCACTTCTGGTATTCAAACCACTTAAAAGCAAATTACTAGCATTTGATGAGGCTACCACTCGCTATACTTGTATAAGAAAGGCTAATGCCAAATTTTAAAAAGAGTTCTTTTGCATCTTCATGCAGAACTTTAAAATGATAACTAGAGGTTAATAATGAAATGTCTTGTGAATCATATTTAACATGAAAGCCATACTGAGTATTATTTTTATTTTACTGAATTTTAATTCTTTGAGATTTAAAAATCTATGTATGGTATATATAACTTTAAAATATACAAATCATCATAAACCATTCTCCGTATACTCCAAGTTGGATTTTCTACATATTAAACATGACATTAATTATATATTTTAAAAGATAAAAACTTAGCATTACTTCAGTTACCAACTGACACATTCTTACTAGAATCTTCATAACCTAAGAGTCCCAGTTCCTCTTTCTGTACATTAGCATGATGAATCCACATAACTATATTTAGAAGACTGGACTATACTCTTAATTCTCTAAAAGTCTGTTTCATAAAAAATAACAAAATGGGCAAGTTGTTTAACTTTTAAGAAGCCACATCTATAAAATGTCAATACCACCTACCTTGTGCGATCGTCGTGACAGTCAAGTCAACAGAGTGAATGTATCTAGGATAGTATGTGCCCAATTAACATTTATGAAAAATAATTGAGATGTTTAGGGACTTTCATGAAACAAAATGCATTTAAACTATTTTTAAGTTTGCAACATTCTTTATAATTATACCATCAACTGTTATCTTTTTATCCTTCTTAAGAGTCAATTAATTACCTTGTTTGCCTCTAGGGTCATTTATACTTAACAGTGTCTCATCTCTCTTGGTTTATTGGTGGCCTTGCTTGTGTCACTGGACTGATATGTCTGGCCTAATATAGGCCTATTTAAAGACCACCATCTTTTTTGTAATCTTACCTGTTTCAGAGACTGATGGAGAATCCAAACACTCAAAAACATGCCATCGAGGTGTTTGACCTAGCAATGAGGAAAAAGGCATCTGGCAATTTGGACAGTAGCCATCATAAACTGTGCGTATCTTCGGAGACACTTGTTTGTTTTTGGGAGTCCTACTCTGCTTTCTTGGAGTGGTCTCCTTGCCTTGGGACGGCTGGATACCATCTCCACAACTAGAATTCTGACTAGAAGCTACAGAAGTCTGATTATCTGATGCTCCAAGGCACATTTCAGGGTCCTTTATCTTCTCTTTTGCTTCCACAGTTCTTTTATTTCTGTTTCGTTTGGACTGTTTCTTTCCATCTGTTGCTTTTCCAACAGGTTTTGGAATATTCTCAGAGCAATTATTTGGATGTATTCGTTTTACTTTCCTTTTGGATTTGTATTCCCAGATGTCTTCTTCCAAAAAAGTATCTTCTGACATGGCAAAAATGATTTCTATCATTCAAGAAGCACTAATCTTTATTACATTGAGAGTCTATTTCTTGTTACAAAATTTTTAAATGGAATTTTTTTGCTGAGAAAAAGCTTAACAAAAACCCCACTAACTTCATGGGAATCGAAAACTCTGGTAATGAATATATTGGCAAACTACAAACCTTATAGGTGAGAACACCTGCTGTTTCATTTATACCACAATAAAATTAAGATAACCTACCCCAGGGGTAGCATCTCAGAAGTTTTCTATTTTGGCTACTATTTCATTCAGATACCTCGGCCTCTTCCATGACTCGATTCAAAAAAATAAGAATCAGTAATACTTTGAAAATTAAGTACTGACAATCTCAGAACAAGCTTCGTAAAATTGTTATAAAGCTCCTATTCTCTTTCAACTGGACAACTGCCCAAATAATTCACAGTCCCTGGACAACTGGCTCAGCAGGTGTTCTGAGCAGTAAAATGGCTACCTCAGTTTCTAATTAACACAGTCACTCCACAATCCAAGTGTGTGCTTCTCAATAAACGTAATTGCTCTTCTCCGTGACTCGTTGATATTCAACAACTTCAGTTTCCTGGGTCAGGCCAACATCTTCCTCCAGCAGCAATGAACAAACACTGCACAATAAACAAAATTCAAATGTGTGAAGTCATGCCTGCACTGAGGCCCCACTCCTAAGTCCAGACACCACAGAGGCGGTCTGCCTGGAGGTGGCCAGCCCTTTCTCCACCAGCCTCAAAACCAAGGTTCACCTGCCCGACGCCTCCCAAGGTCTCTGCCTTCTCTTTGGACACAGGAGACAGCGAGGACAGAGTGGGGTCTTACCCGTCCAGGGCAGGGAGCGAATGAGCTGCTAACACAGCCGCTCCGTAAAAGCAATCACAGCCCTGCCCTGCTAAAGGCAGAAGCCCAGCGCTCGGAGAGCCTCGCATCCGCCCACCTGCCAGCAGCACCCCCAGGGAACAGCTCCAGCTGCGTCCGCTCCCCTCAGCGACCCCCCTCCTCCAGCTCTGCTACAAATCTCTTCTCGCCCGCACTTTCAGCACCTGCAGAGCGATGAAATAATGCATTTGTGTATAAGCCAAAGCCATCGGCCAGTCACCCCCAACTTTAAAAAGCCTTTCCCTTAAGGATATCCCTACTCCTTTACCTTTCTTGCCTTGGCGGGAACTGCTTCCCCCGCCAGTGCTGTGTCGAATCGGCTGGTCCCGGTCTAACAGCCAGGCTTTATACAGGCCGAAAAAAACCCACAAAAAAACCCGTGCCCGTTTTTAAGTCCTACGGATTTATTTTTTTGTTCTAAAACCCATTAATTTCCAAAGTGAAAGGTGGGGGGACAGTACTCTTAGAGCTTCTAGAACGCTAACCCCGAGGCCTTTTCGTGTTGAATCTGGCGTTCTGAATGTCCAGGCTCGGCTGTGGCGAGAAGATACAGAAGGGGCGGGGTGGTTTGGGGCGGTAGTTTAATTCCGTGCCCGGGAATTGCGGCGATTTGTAGTATTTTAGCATTTGAATGCATGCTTACGAAAGAAAAAAGTATCGTTAGTGTGGACTGGGCCTGGTGGAGGGAGTACGGTGAAAGTGACGTTTTGAAACCAAAGGACAGTAAACGCTTCTTCTCTTCCCAAACGAGCCTGCCCCGCGGGCCCGGCGGCCGCCTCTGTACTGTCCGGAGAGAACATGGCGGCCCCCGGAACCCGGAGCTGCAGCCTCTCGGGCCTGCTCCCGGCTCAGACCTCGTTGGAGTACGCCCTGCTCGACGCCGTCACCCAGGAGGAGAAGAATAACCTGGTCTACCAGTATCTGCAGAAGGTGGACGGCTGGGAGCAGGACTTACTAGTGCCCGAGTTCCCGGAAGGTGAGGGGCTGGCTTCGGGGTGGGGACCCCTCCCGGAACCTCCCCTTCCTCAGGGACAGTGCCCTCCCCTGAAGCGGTGGGCGAGGCGGGGGTGGGTCGCTGCACCCGGGCTGGCGCTTTGCCCAACTTCAGCGGCGGCTCTGCAATTCCCAGGTGTCCTCCGGAGGGTGGGGACCTGCATTTTCGTCCCTATATCCCGAGTCCCATCCAGGACTTGGGTTAACTAAGTAGACATTCCATGGATGTTTAGTGGCCCCAGTTGGCAATGACTGAAATGTCGACGCCACCCTGTTCTTTCAGTCTGGTTGCTCAACATGGTCATTGTCCTCATCTTTCATCATCCTAGCTGGCATTTATTGATCACTTATTTAGTGATCACTTATGTGGTACACAGTTCTAAACACCGAAGGGCTATTGTTTATCTTATTTAATCCTCTCTACCCATTGAGGAACTCATTATTAGCCCTATTTTACAGTTGAGGAAACTGAGGCCCTGGGAGGGTAAGTCATTTGCCCAGGGCCTAACAACCAATATCTGCCAGAGTCGGATTATAGAGACCCCAGATTGGCCGGTTTCTTCCTTGTGCCACACTTCGCCGTGAATCCATTGTGGCCCATCTCCACGGTTTGAATCCCGGCTGGCTCTGTACGTTTTGGGAACGTGAGGGAACTGATATGCCCGGCAGTGCTATTTGTGAAGCACATCTTGCTATGATAAATGAAACCCTACTTTACCTTCTTTGGTTGGGACTGTCATTGTGTTGCCTGGTGCTGTTGGCATGTCTCCTGGCATGACACTGAAACCACATGTATAGTTAATTGGTTGGATGTGGCAGGGTTCAGTATCTAACGGGAGGTATATGGGAACCTTACCTCTGACAACAGTCTTGTATGTCTTTTCCAAGCCTTTTGCTTCCACCTTGAAAAGTGCTTATTTTTTTCTATTATTAATCCTATCCTGGATTTGAAAGTTTGTGGAATTCCTACAAAAGAATTGGGTGCATGAGTGCTTATCAAGGAAACTTTAAAAGATTGTATATATATGTGCACATTTTTAAAAAACTTTGTGAGAAGTTAGTTATATAGTATACTGTTATAAAAAAGCAGGTCATCAGCTAGGATTTGGGCCAATGTTTTTATTTTCTAGTCTTGTTTGTATTGACAGTGAGTGTATTTTATTACCATGATATTTGACCTCTGTGACTGGTAAATAATGTTACAAAATATTCAGGCTTTGTATTTGACAACGGGAAATTTTCTGCTGGACCTAATTATTGAGGACAGAATACTAGAGATGAGTTTTTTCTTGGTTTCTTTATCAATAAACTGTAATCAAGAAGTCATAAACATAACGCTATCTCAAAAACAGTATGCTTTGTTCATTTCTTAAACACGTTTATGGGAACCAGAGTGGTATAGTGGATAGATTCAGAGAGACCTGAGATTAAATCCCAAGTGATTCCATTTGTTAGCTGCATGATTTTGAGCAAGTTACTTCTCCAAGCCTACTTTGCTCACTTAGAAAAAGGAATGAGTATTTATTTTTCAAGTTTATTATGTGGATTGGAGTTAATATACCTAAAGTTCTTAGTTCAAAGGAGAGCTCCGTAAGTCTTAGCAGCTTTTAAAATTATATTCACTGTAATTATAATTTTAAAACTTATTATTAAACCTGATAAGCGCCTAACACAACAACTGACATATAATAATACTTTCCCTGCCCCCATCTAAGTCGCTGTTGACTATTTACAGAAAATAAATTTAGAAGACAGATTCATAAGTATTTTGTAATTAGGATGTAAAATATACATTAATTAATTTGAAGTTTTATATGATCACTTGACCTGGTATACAATTAACCTGGTATCCCCTTTATTAAAGTGGATAACTAAGAGTTCACTGTACCCTAAAACCTCACTAGGTTGGATTGGCAGAAATGTTAGTTTCATTTGCAGATTTTTTTAGAATTTTGTTATAATTGAGTAATTCCAGTTACTGTTATTAGTCATTAGCTGTTATTAAGCAATTGTTCCACCCAACTCTGGCTTTCAGTTTCTATAAAATATTTCCAAATATCTGTTTCAATGTATAATTAAATATTGTATGTCAACTGTACTTTCAAAAAGGTATAATTGTTTTAGTAGCTACTTTTATTTTCTTGTATCAAACTCATTATGGTTCCTTTCTTAAATTTGTTGAATGAAGATGCTGTACCTTTACTATTAGTTTAACAAAATCTTCATAGTGCATAATTAAAATTGTAAATCATGGTCAAGTGGTTATAAATTGTGATTTGCAAAAGTACAGATTAATGAGATTTTATTTTTCTTTGTAGGGAAGGGAAAACATTCTTCATCAATATTAATGTTGCTTCCACAAAATCTATAATAGTGTATTTTGCTTAACTTTGACTTTAAAATAATTTGTATTTAAGGTTTCATTCAAATACAAAGCATTTTTGCTCTGTCTTATGAAATTGGCTTATGCATTTTGTATGTTTATCCTTTTAACACTTTTCTCCTGTTTGATATTTAGTCACGTCTTGCTATTCTTAAGGTTGACCTTCATTCTCAATAGCACATTTGTACCTAATTGTGTACTTAGTCCCTCTTAATATTTGATATTTCCTCTTGTTTTTACCTAAATGTGTTGATCTTACTTCTTTCACACACAGACTATTATACTATTTTTCTGAAAGAAATTTAGTAGCTCTTTCTTGCTATATTTGCGGACTACCTCATGATAGCTTCTTTCCAATCTTGTTCCCCTCATCCCCTCCCCGACCCGTCCTCTCCTTAGAAATAACAGTAGTTCACATTTTTAGTGGAAAGTTTTAGATAAATTGTCTTTTCCTTTAATCATGACAATTTTGTGTAAATTTCAGGATTAGAATGGCTGAACACTGAAGAACCTATTTCTGTCTACAAGGATCTATGTGGGAAAGTGGTCATCTTTGATTTCTTCACCTATTGCTGCATAAATTGTATTCACCTATTGCCTGATCTCCATGCCTTAGAACACTCCTACTCTGATAAAGGTATTTGCCCTTTAATTGTTTTTTAATAACAGACTTTCCTGGCAAAGGCACTGGAAGAGTAGCTGATTCGTTTGCCTATAGGAGAGTGAACATTTGATAAGAAGATTTCAGTAATTCTAAAAGTAATAATCTAATTCATGAATTAAGGACTCCATATATGTTTTCATGACTCTTCATGAAAGAGTCAAGCTTAGTGATACTGGTTTGCCTTTTGAAAGAACTAGCATTTAGTATATGGTTTTTCTCTAAGAATAAGGACATAATTTACTTTTTTCATGATCAAGTATTTTTAAAATGTCATTTTATATATCTAGACTTACATATAAATTTCTTCTATGAAAATTGACATGTGACTAATTTTGTAATCTTCTCACTGACATAAAATATTTATAGTTAGGAAATGTGATTAGGCCTCCTTTAATTTCAAATGACATGAGCAACAGTGGAATACAAACTATTATAACAGGTACTTTTTCTTTGATCCTACTGTATGAAAACATGATTTATAAAGGTTAATGTCTTCCAGAGCACCCTAAGAAATCTCTCTTTTATGGTATTGCAAATTCTGAATATGTAAAAGATTATACTTAGTATTTGCTTTAGAAGTTAGAATACTTTTCGGATTTTTTTCCTGTTTACTTCTTTCTAAAGAGAGCATGGGGGTAAATGAAACTAGAGATTTCATTTGATTAGGTTTAAATTAATACATATTCTACTCTTGGAGTGGATAAAAAGGAGAGAGGGTCGCTGATTTTGTGAGAGGAAGGATGAGAATAGAGTATACATGTGACAGCTTTACTTTTTCCTTTCCAATTTGGATGCCTTTAATTTCTTTTTCTTTCCCAATTGCTCTAGCTAGGACTTCCATTTTTGGGTCTGTCTCATACATGTGTACTTTAGGAGTTAAGCCGAGACTTGTGAGTAATCATACGCAGAAATGGGGACTCACCTTCTCTAGCTCTCTTCCCCATTCTTTTCAATTGCCCTGGTTCCTTGGGCCAGAAAGGTAGTGGCATTTCTAACGGAGTTTTAGCCACCTGTATTGCTCTAAAACTGGGACCCATCCTCAGTGCAAAGCCATGAAAGGGGAAGCAAAATAGGAAGCTCACCCTCAAATGGTTTGCTTTTCCAAATGTCTAACAGTCTACCTGCTCTTGTTTACTTTTCTGAGTCCTTCAGCTGTGTGTGTGTGTGTGTGTTTTGGTTTGGAGTTAATAGTTGTAAATGGAAGAAGGATGGGCTGTCAAGGAATTACACCTCCCAGTTTGTGTGGTTTTATTTCTTTGTGCTGGTTTGGTTTTTGGTGGGTGTGTTGGGAAATTCTAATTTACATAGCCATTATTACCTCTACTACTTGGTAGTCAGTATTGAGTCTTTTTCTCTGAATTCAGCCTAACACTTTTTTCCCTTATACTATCTTTTTAACATACTGTATTAAGTAAAAGAAATACATTGTTTTTAGTTTTTCAGTTTTCAGCATTTCTGCTATCTATAATAAGGTGTGTTCTAGAATTACATAATAAGAATTTTAAATAAATCAAAGACCCCATATTATGTAAACATCTTATATTGGTCTGTTAATGTGTAATGTAATTAGGTCAGAAAAATGTAAGAGAGTAACGTGACAGTAAATACCAACAAAAAACAGTCATAGTCACTGTGAATTTCAAAGGGG
Source organism: Rhinolophus ferrumequinum (assembly GCF_004115265.2). Taxonomy (NCBI): domain Eukaryota; kingdom Metazoa; phylum Chordata; class Mammalia; order Chiroptera; family Rhinolophidae; genus Rhinolophus; species Rhinolophus ferrumequinum. The sequence goes on along the minus strand of NC_046299.1, from coordinate 14,136,843 downwards.
CTTACGAAGGTGGGAAAACAGTTAACAAAATATCGATATCTCATATAAAAATAGAATGTATTTTTTTAAAGCTTTGTCTGAATAAAGGACACCTGGCATTTTTAATCCTGAAATAGCCACATGAGTTTGACCATATGTGTTTTTATGTAGTTTTCAAGGTTGTCATGAGATTTAAATGTTAATTTTTTTATTCACATGTTTAAATGCAGTTGAAGACACTAATTTAGTTCTGCCTTTCTTTCTTTTTTTAAATCTCTGGTCTGTTTATATTTATTAATGACCCAACGTCTAATGCGTGGATCGTGATACTCAAACTTGAATACTTCATCCTATTTAACTTACAATTGGTTTTCATTTAGATGGTCTTCTGATTGTTGGAGTTCACTCGGCTAAATTTCCAAATGAAAAAGTCCTGGATAACATTAAAAGTGCCGTTCTTCGCTACAATATCACCCACCCTGTGGTTAATGATGCCGATGCCAGTCTTTGGCAAGAACTGGAAGTTTCCTGCTGGCCAACTCTGGTCATACTTGGACCCCGTGGAAACATGTTGTTTTCTTTGATTGGAGAGGGACACAAAGATAAATTGTTTTTGTATATTTCAATAGCTTTAAAGTATTACAAAGACAGAGGACAGATCAGAGATAATAAAATTGGAATAAAACTCTATAAAGATTCTTTGCCACCTTCACCATTGCTGTTTCCTGGCAAAGTAACAGTAGACCATATTTCTAAGAGATTGGTAATAGCAGACACTGGACATCATAGAATTTTGGTCGTCTGGGAGAATGGACAAATTCAGTACAGCATTGGAGGTAAAGTTTGTTTCTAATTATGACATGTAATGTATAGTTTAAGTAACTGTATCAAAATTGAAATATGTGAATACGAACTAATTATAGAAGGGCAATATAAGTTGAATTTTAACTTCATCATGAAATGATGTTACTGTACGGTGTTTCAAGTAATGTCTTCTAACTTCCTCAAAAAACAAAAATACCCACAAAGCCCCATTCAAATCAAAAGGAAGAAATGTTTAAGTTATAATTTTTAAGCATATTTGTATCTTGTTTTTTCAAAAAACTGCCACACTTACTGTATCTTATGAAAGTATTACAGTAAGTCCTCACTTAACGTCATCATAGGTTCTGTGACGTCAAGTGAAATGATGTATAACAAAACAAAATTTTACTGTGGGCTAGGTCACATCAAGATGAGATAAGTAAGTTCCTGTGGCATGTCATGAACATGATAACAAAACAATATTGAATGAAACAATGTTATTTGAGAACCTACTTTATATATACATTTTGGATTTGGGGCATTTTGAATGGAAGTATTGTGTTTCACTTTCTATCAAAGTATAGCCATGTCTTTTTAAAGACCAGAACAATACCCTAGGAACTTGAGACTTGGATTATAAAATAAATAACGTAGGATGTGTACATAATTTTACTTTTCTCTCCTTCCATAAGAACTTAAGCATACTTCTGGATCATTTCCTTTTGTGTGTAGCAAAATGTCAGTATCATTCAAGCATACATCGATTTGTGCCATATCTCCCTGGTCTTAGATCTTAAAAGCACTCTTATTTCCATCTACATAATAAATTTCCATCTACATAATAAATAATAAATTAATAAAATCTTATTTTTAAAATAATTAATAGTGTATCAGTCAGGGAGAAAAGTACTTCATCTCTTTGCGATCCAGCTTTAGTAACACATGCAGCATTAGTACAGAGAGACTCCTGAGTCCTCCATGCTAATAAACGAATCTTAGTCCTAATCCCTGGTGCTATTCTTCATGTGCCAAGATATTACTATTCCCTTAGCTCTTGAATTTTTTGGTTTTTGTTAGTATTTGAGTGTTTTGTTTATTTTGTTTTAGCAACTTCGTGTTTGAATTTATGACATGCAGTTATGAGAATTGTTACTCAAAGAGTATCTGTTGTAGCAGCTTGAATTTAAATGGCTAAAAGAGGTTTTAATAGATTCTGTAAGTTTTAAGATAGTGTAGGTGAGTGTTCTTTTTTGTTGAACAGAGAAACTAGCAGCAAGCTAGCTTTCCCAAACATGTTTTTTAGGAATGCTATCTTGTGACAAATTAATAGTTATTCTACAATTTTTTAAAAGGAATGCTGTGCTCAGATATACTCAAGAAGTACTGGTTAGATGTGGTTTAACAGATTTTTGTTGGTGGTAATTTCACTGGACTTCTCATATCTTTTATTCTGCTAGTTCACCTCATAAATATCCAAGAGGGGATTATAGTACACAGTATCTTCGAATCTGAAGTGGCCACAGTACTTTCCCTTTCTCCCCCTAAGAGAAATCTCATCAACAATGTTATGAATACTAGTAATAATAGTAATAGTAATACGTATATGCCTGACATTATTCTGAGCACTTTACCTGTATTAATTTATTTAGTCCTCACAATGCTATGAGTTAGGTATATTATTAGTTCCGTTATACAGAAGACAAACTGAGACACAAGGAACCTGCCCAGGTCATCAGCGAGGAAGATGTGGAGTTGGGATTGAAACCCAGGCTGTTGGGCTCTTGAGTTTATGCTCCTGCCCACCACACTGTACTACCTCTCTGACTAACATCTTGCGGACAGTGGACTTCTACAAAGCATAGTCTAGAAACACTGCTGTAGAGGCTTGTTCTCTGGTCACCGAAGTAACAATTATAGCTCATTATACTATGTATTCTCCACCCTTGAATCTTCACAGATATGGAAGAGATGTAGGCCATGAGAGTAGAATCATTCTGTCTCTCTTAAAGGGTTTATGAAATATTATAGAACTTTGTGGCAAAGTGAAATAGTAAATATGAAGAATTCTTAACCTAGGGTCCATGGACGATTAAGAAATGCTTGAATGACCTTCAGGATCTAGGCACCCACTGAAATAGTTTGTCACATTTTATGGGCATGTGTATTTTTTTATAAGGAAAGTGTTCATAGTTTTCACCATACAGTTGACCATTGAACGATGCAGGGTTTAGGGTGCCAATCCCCTCTCACGCCGTGCAGTGAAAAATCCACATATAACTTGTGACTCCCCCAAAACTTAACTAATAGCCTACTGTTGACCAATAGCCTTACATAAACAGTTGGTTAGCACATATTTTTATATGTGTTATATACTGTATGCTTACAATAAATTAAACTAGAGAAAAGAAAATGTCATTAAAAAAGTCATAAGGAAAATACATTTACAGTATTTATTGAAAAAAATCTGCATGTGAGAGGACCCACGTAGTTCAAACCTATGTTGTTCAGAGGTCAATGGTATTATCAAATGAGCATATCTTCCAAAATTATTAAATATCATTCACCTAGGTGCTAAAAGATTAAATTTATATTTTATTCTTTGTAGTCTAGGTAATAGGTAATTAGATGCTTTTAAAAGTATTTTCTTCTGATATGTTACTTACTATACTTAAGTGCAAAAGTAGCATTATCCAGAGCCCTATCATTAGTAAAACTTGTTACTCTTGAGAAAAATAGGTATCTTAGGAAGCATTTTAGTGTTCAAGTAGAAACATCATGTTAATTTATATTAAAATCCCAGCATTAAGCACAAATTTTATTTTGGAGGGTTTATTTTGAGATAACTTTTTAAGTGGAAAAATTTTATCTTATGGCTATCTTGTCTTTTAGGACCCAACCCGGGAAGAAAAGATGGAATATTTTCAGAGTCAGCTTTTAATTCACCACAGGGTGTAGCCATAATGAATAATATCATATATGTGGCAGATACTGAAAACCACCTTATAAGAAAGGTAATTTTCCATTTTAAATAAAGTTTTAATACTAATCAGAAAAACTGATATTTGCTTGCTACATATTTAAAGTGAGAGGGTAATGCGTAAATGCTTCGAATCATCCTTAGTTGGCTGTCTTCATAGGTACTTGTTTTAGTTTTATTCTTAGGTATCTTGTTTTTCTGTGTATCATCCTATAGTTGTCAAGGAAGACAAACCCATCAATCAAGTCCTTTTTTGTGTGTGTGTGCTTTGTTTCAAAATCGTGACTAAATCACCCAAAGCTCCTCATTTGGAGGTATTTTCCTAACTGCTATTTACGAAGTGATTTGTTTATTCAGATTCTTTGCCAGTTTTTAAATTGAGTTATTTGTGTTTTTTTAAATTAATTGAGTTGTAAGAGTTCTTTACATATCCTAGATACAAATCCTTTACCAGATACATGATTGTCAGAAACTTTCTCACATTCTGTGGGTTGTCTTTTCAATTTCTTAATCATGTCTTTGCACAGAAGTTTTAAATTTTGATGATTCCCAATTTATTGTTTTTTTTCTTTCATTGCCTATGTTTTTGCTGTCATATGTAAGAATCCATTTTCAAATACAAAGCCACAAAACTTTACTCCTATTTTTCTTAAGATTTTTATAGTTATGGCCCTTAGAGTTAGGCCTTCAATCCATTTTCAGTTGATTTTTGTGTGTGGTGTGAGGTAGGGATCCAACTTCATTCTTTTGCATGTGACTGTCCCATTATTCCAGAACCATTTATTGAAGAGACTGTTCTTTCTCCATTGAATAATTTTGGCAACTTTGTAGAAAATCTTATTCATACATGTATGGTTTTATTTTTGGACTTTCAAGTCTATTCCATTGATCGATACCACACTGTTTTGATTACTATAACTTTTAATAAGTTTTGAAATCAGTAAATATGAATATTCCCATTTTCTTCTTCTTTAACATTGTTTTGGCTGTTCTGGGTCCCTTACAATTTCATATGAATTTTAGGATCAGCTTCTCCATTCCTGCAAAACTTCTGTTTGTTTCTCGTATAATTATGTTGTCTGTAAAAAACAAATGCTAGTTTTATATCTTCCCTTCTTATTCTCTTCTATTATATTGCTAGACAGAACCTCAGTTGCTTTTAAGCATTAGTAGTGATAGGGAATACATGTAAATTTTCTCCCAAAAGTTTAATAGTTTCTGTAACTTTGAGGAAAAAATATTTATTAAGAAACTTGCTTTATATTCCTAGGTACTAAGAATTATTTTATTATATAATTTTATGAAGTACATTTTCTACATTTATTGAAATGTGTAAGTTTTTTGCCCTTAGTATGATGATGTGATGAATTAGTAGATTTTCTTTTTCTTTTCTTTTTTTTATGTAAAACCATCTTTTTATTCTTGGGATAAACCTTAACTAATGATGAGTTGTTTTAAAAGTAAAGTTGGATTTGGTTATCCAAAATTATATTTAATATTTAAAAATTCATGTTCATAAATTAAATGGCTCTGTATTTTCTTGCACTGTTCTCCCTGATTTTGGAATCAAGGTCACACTAAATTCATCAAATGAGCTGGTTCATTTTCATTTCTTTTTTACTTTGGGAATAATTTGTCTGACATTGGAATTAATGGTTTTTGAACATTCATTCAAATGCCCCTGTAATATTACCTGGGCCTGGGGCTTTTTACAAGATGAATTCTTTGATTATTATATCAGTTTCAGTGATACATTTTTAAATCCAGATTATTTCAAGGGCCTATCCCTACCTGCCTATTGCATTTTTGCAGATTGAGTTCAGTAAAAATATAAAAGGTTACACTGATAATACTCTTTACAATTTTAAGAGATTATAGAGCAGTCACTAGAAATAATGCAAGAGGATATCACTAAAATAAATCAATGTAATTCACTGTAGTAACAGAATAAAAGATGATAACCATACGATTGTTTTACTGTATTCAGAAAAACATTTGAAAATGTTTAATACCTATTCATGATAAAATTGGTAAACTTGAAAAGGAAAGGAACATTGTGAATATGATAAAGGGCCTATAGCTACCCTTAATACAAGATTTTGAACGCTTTTCCTCCAAATTTGGGAACAAGGAAAAGATCCCCACTCTCACCATGCCTACACTGGAAGTACTAGCCATTGTAATAAGGCGACAAAGAGCAATGAAAGGCATACAGGCTGAAGAGGAAGAAGTATCTTCGTTTGCCAATGTCATGTGCATAGAAAACTCGAAGAAGTCTATGAAAAAGCTACTTCAACTAATAAGAGAATTTAGGATGGTTGCGGAATACAAAGTCAGTATAAAAAGACCAACTACATTTTTATATACTAGTCACAGTCAATTGGAAAGTGAAATTTTAATTTTCTGTTTATAGTAGCAACCAAAAACATAAAATACTTGGAATAAATTTAACAAAATATGTACAAGACCTGTATGCTTTAAACCATAAAATGTTGCTGAGAGAAATTAATCCAGTATTGGATTGGAAGGCTCAGATGTCAGTTCTCTCCAAATAGATTAACAGATCCAGTGCAATCCCAGCAAAAATTCCATCAGGCTTTTTTTGTAGATACTGACAAGTGGGTTCTAAAATTTACATGGAAATGCAAAACAAAGGATTCATTATATCTAAAATAATCTTGAAAAAGAACAAAGTTAAAAGACTGATTTCAAGATTTACTATAATGTTAAGCCCAATCAAGACTGTGTGATACTTTCATAAGGATAGAATCTAGATCAACAAGAAAGAGTGGAGCACCCCGAAGAAACCTCAGATCTATACAGTTATTTGATTTTCAAAAAAAGCATCAAAACAGTCAAGGGGAAAAGGCAAGTCATTTCAGCAAATTGTGCTTGAACAGCTAGATTCTTCTATAGGAAAAAAAGAAACATGGCCCATACCTCACACCTAGTACACATCAATTCAAGATGCATCACAGACCTAAATGCAAATGCTGAAACCATAAAGCCTTTAGATGAAAACGTCTTTGTGACTTGCAAGCGGGCAGATTTCTAAAGACAGGACACAGAAACGTAATAACAAAAGAGAAAAATGATAAATTCAGATTTATCAAAATTTAAAACTTCTCATTAAAATTTATTGTTAAAAAAATGAAAAGCCACAGGCTGTCAGAAAATAGTCACAAAAATTCATAAAACTGAAAAATGAGAACACAGCCCAGTAAAAAATGGGTCAAAGATTTGAACAGACATTTTTCAAAGAAGACGAAAGAATGAGCACAAGTACACAAAAAAGTGATCATCATGAGTTTAAAAGGAATTGTAAGTTATGCGTAAAACCACAATGAAATACCACTGTACATCCACCATAATGATTAAAATTTGCGTGGTGACAGAACACTATAGGTTGTCAAGGACATGGAGCAATTGGAACAATGGTTGGTGGGAATGTAAAATGGCGGACAGCTGGAGAAAACCTGCTGGCAGCTTTTTTAATCAAACTAATCATATACCTATGCTTTAACAAGGCAGTTATATTCTTATATATGTACCCAAGAGGAGTGAAAATATATTCACAAAAAGCTTATACAAGAATATGGATAACAACTCTTATTTAAAGGCCTCACACTGGAAAGAGCACAGGTGTCCATCAGTAGGAAAATGTATGCATGAACTGTAGTATATTCCTGTGCTAGAATACTGCTCAGCAATAAAAAGGAACAGCTGCTGATACATGAATAAATCTCAGAAACATGTTAAATGAAAGAAGCCTCACACAAAAGAGTCCATACTGTATGATTCCATTTATCTGAAGTCCTATAAGAGATACAACTAACCTATGACTGGAAAAAATAATAATACTGTTTGCCTCTGGGGGCGGGAATGACTGGAAAGAGGCACGAGGGAACTTTTCTGGAGTGAAGGTAACATTTATATCTTTATGTAAGTTGGGGCTACTCAGGTTTATGCATTTATGAGAATTCATCAAATTATACACTTAAGATTTGTGCATTTCATTGTAAGTTTTGCCTTAATAAAGGAACAAGGAACTCGCAGAAAATACAGAACTCTAGGTGATGATAAGCACGCTGAGATATTTAAGAACAGTGTACTAAGGTTTATGATTTACTTTGAAATGCATCAAAAATACAAATGGATCGAGGGATTGATAGCTGGATAAAATGTGATAAAGCAAATAAGTGAAATGTTGATAGTAGGTGGTGGGTGTATGGGTATATGCTGCAAAATTCTTTGAACATTTCTGTATGTTTGAAAATTTTCGTGGTAAAATGTTGGGGGAAGGGTCTCAGGAGATGAAACCAGAGCGTCTTTTTTTCAGTGGAATGCGTTAGTTTTTCAGTTTATGCAGTAGAGGCAGTATAGCATAGCAGAGCTAGAACTGCCTGTGTTCAAATCCCGTATCCTGGACTTATTAGCCATGGGATCTTGGGAATGTTACATAATTGTCTGTGTCTCGGTTTCCTCTAAAATAATGAAAAACACAATCATAGGGTTATTATGAGGATGAATGGATGGATGGATGACTCCTAGATCAGTGCCTAGCATACATTGAGCTCTATAGTGTCAGTAATTGAAATATATACATTTAATTTTAAACACGCATTTTTCTAGATTTTCCTTTCAAATTTCAAATTTCATTTTTTAAATATTTTATAGTTAAGATGAGATCAACACCAGTTCTGGTAGAGGCATGCTGGGGGTGGGGGGAGCAAGAGGAAATTTGGGAAATGGATGGGTGAGGAAATGAAAAGGACTGAGTTTTGTGTTTTTGAATAACAAGGTCACCCTATATTGGGTTAGTGGGGTTTTTTTTAATGCTTTTTTTTTTTTTCCAAAAAGAGTATTTGTGTTGCAAATGCTTTCTATGTGTTCTATTGAAAATCTTCATGTACCAAAAGAAAAAAAAGAACATGTATTGTATAAAATATGTATTAATTTCTATAGATTGACCTAGAAGCTGAGATGGTGAGCACCGTAGCGGGCATTGGAATTCAAGGTACAGATAAAGAAGGTGGAGCTAAAGGAGAACAACAGCCTATTAGTTCCCCTTGGGATGTAGTTTTTGGAAGATCAGGTATGTAAACTTTTAATATTAAATATAAGTAAGCTTTGCTTAATAAATGTAAGATTTAAAAAATACTCTGGGGACATTCATTTAGATTAATTATTGCTAGTTATTTTATACTTTTATACTTGTGGCTAGGATTTGTTAATTGTGTACGAGCAAAGCCAGCAGTAATATGTACAAGACAGAGTATTTATTATTATATATAACATCACACATATTTTATACACACAATAAGGTATATATTACTGTAAACTAATGTTCAGGAATTTCATCTTAGTTGCAACTTTCAATTAATATAGTTCTGAATATTCTTAAGTTGGAAGGATTATAGTTTCAGAACTTCAAAAGATTATGAACGATACCGTTTAACAATGTCCTTTTCATTCTCATTTGAAAAAGAAATTAAAAGTGACAACTGCTTTTTTTAGATTATTAAAATTTGTATGGAAATATGATCGCTTCTTTTGAGCAATTAAAAGAATTTACTGAATTATGTAGATAGTGATAATGAATAAGATTTACATTATCTTTACAATCTTTATTACCTGTGTTAATTAATTATAAGATAATCCAGGAGCATAAGTATACTTATTTTTTATTGGCCCTCAGTGATGCTAAGATGGTTATCTACATGTCTAAAACTAGACTAATGCAAAAGTAAGTTAGTAGAATATACTGAAAATGGACTTTGGGACTAACTGGTTTGTACGGTCTTAAAATACAGAGGGTGCCAAAAAAATGGATACATATTTTAAGAAAGGAAAACTGTATTTAAATTGTAATGATCAATATATACCAATAACAAAAGATGAATACAAGTCATATTTGACTTTTGCAATTACAAGAGGTCCTCAAAGTGGTTATCATCAGCGTCCAGACACTTCTGATTATGGCAAGCTACTGCTTGAGCAACGTTGACCAAAGTGTCCACTTGTATACATTTTTTTTGGCACCCTTGGAATTTATTGAGCGAATAAGCACCAGTTTAGTTGAATGGCTTTACATCTGAGACAATATTCTATGATGAGGCCAATTTGCTTAACAATTCAAAGGCCTTAATTTTTTCATTACGATTAACTTTTTATAAAGTTTTTAATATTCATAAAATAACTGAATGAACTTCTGGTACTATCGGTAGTTAATCTATGTAACTTAGGTATTTTGTGTAAATTATTTCTGAGATTTTCATTTTTGGAATTCTGTATCTTAATTATCATGAGTGGTTTTAGTAGCTCATACTGGGGAAGGAGTTGGAAAGGTAGAGAGAGCCGTACGTCCCAGGTGCAATCAGTAGGGGAATATATGTAGAGAATTTAAAAACAGTAGTAAAACCAACAACAACTCAGTCTTCTTTTTATCACCATGCATCAGCAATTTTAAATCTTTTCAGGGTTAAAAATACTTATCCCCACTAGGACTTACCACTCCTGCCTCCCTGCCTTTGGTACACTACTGAACTATTTCAACATAAATCTTATAGATCGAAAAATACTCTGAAACATCTATCAGTAAAATAGTGAAAGTGAAGGAGAATTGTTACTTTGGTATGCTGTTACCCTCCCTCCAGGGAAAAAAGAATGTCTGCCCTTAGTATGTAAGCCCCTAATGATTTATAGCTAATAGTCCATATAGTATTCAGTTATTGATTTTTACATTTTGCAACTTACGTCCTGTATTTACCGTCAGTAATTGCCACAATAATGCTTCATAAAAAAATCATCCCCAAACTCATATAAACCTACGCCTTTATTTCTCACTCATATATAGAGTTGAGGTTCTGCTGATCAAGGCTGAGCTTGGGCTTGGTTCCAAGGTGTTTCTTGGGTGCAGATCTGCTTCATTTGTTTCTCACCCTCCTTGGACCAGCACCATCTCAGGCATATTCTTTTGGCAAAAGGCAGGAGCACAGAGAGTAAGCCCAGTTACACATATTTTAAGCCTTTGTTTGGGTCATATTTGCTTACCTACTATTATTAAAGCAAGTCACATGACTAAGCTCAAAGTTGTGGAGCAGGCGAGGCACTGCCCTTACAGTGAGGCCGTAGCAAGGGTGTGGATGTGTGCTGTTACTACAGAGGAGTCAAGAACTGAGACCAGTCATTCAATGTGTCACATGCATCAGAATTTACATTGCTTATATACAGGATGTTCTTTCCTGGTTGCTTTACTAAGTTGGGTTTATTTAATGGCTAAGGAGTGCTTAAATATTTTTCTAGGTTGAAAGTTTTTCAGTCATACTTTATGGCGTGGAATTTCTACTTGTCTGTCTCTTATTGATAATGCATCCAGATTGCTTTCCAAGAAATTCTTGGCTCTATTGACAAGTACTCCTTCAGCTTCCAACTGGAGTGACGTGCTGTCTGAAGCTTGTGTCATTATTAAGCTCAGTTTTGAGTAAAGGAAGTAAGTCCTACCTTACTTAGCTCAACAGATCATTATAAGCATGTGACTCTGCGTTTAAACAGCTTAAAATAGCTTCACTTTGGGTACTTGGCAAAAGGAGTAATCTTGAATGTACGTAAGTGCAACACCCTTCAAGATGCTGGCTAAGAGAAAGTGGCTTTCAAGCACTGTATGAAGGACCTGTAATAACCATGACTGCTCTACCTAAGAGTTTTTAACCTTGTGTTGTATACCCAAGGCGTTCATGGTTAGGCTTTATGAGGTACTTAAACATCCCAGAAATTCCATTTAAAATTTGGGGAAATGGGTCAGATTCTCTTCAGAGTTGCAAAGTGGTATGTTAACCCAAAACATTTTAAGAGCCACTTCTTTAAATTAGTCTAAAATCTAATCCTGGATTAATGTACATTGTCAGAGTGTGGAGAAATTGGGTCAGAGAATATTTGCTCTCCTTACAATTATTTTTACTAAACTATGTTTTGGCAACATGTCATTCATTAAAAAATGCATCAGTGCATAAGCATCACATTCATTTATATTTATATGTTTGTGCATGTGTTTCATAGTATGTATTTCATCAAAACACAGCCCTATGAGACTTGTTCCTGTTTTTACCGTAGGATTTGCTGGTAGTTTCAATTATTACCTTTTAAATAACCTCTCGGTATTATAGGTAGTTACACTTTTTCCTAAATATCCAACTTTTTTTTAAGTTCCTAGGAAATTTGAATATCATAACTGATTGTGTTTGCATTGTTGTATTGATTGCTAGGAAACTGAGAGGCAAATTTATCTTTAGCAAAGGTTAATAGAAACATGGCATTTGGTTTTTAATACTAGTATGGTTGCATCTCTTTTCTTCCCTTTTTACCTATTGCTTCAATTTTCTTATTTAAACGTATTTATTTTATTAGGGTTTATTTCTTTGTAAGCTACCTGAATCCTTTATGTAATAAAAGTAGAAGTAAATAAGTGTAGTAGAATCCTTTACTGAAGTAATTGGCTATGATAATCTATTAGAAAAAAAATCTATTGTCTGCCAGTCATAAAACTAAAAAGGTTTATTTAAAGAACTATAAATGTACAATTTTTAGCCAATATTTTGATCTAGGACCACACTTAATTCAACAACAATTTGACTTAGCTTCTTGCCTTTATTGAGTCTCTCCAAAATATTCAACTTTGTTTTCATAGAAACAACTTCCTTTTGCATTCATACTGAATTGGTTCAGATAAATTCAAATTACATAATTGTACAACTGGTTTAAACAGATGTGGGTTTAAACGCAACTTGAAGAGGATTGTGGCTGAGAAAATTTGTTCATGTAAACACTTAAGTTTTTCAATACTTTAAGAATTTTATAGACAGTCTGAAATTCTACCATAGTTAGGAATTTGAGAATGGATGAATTTATCAGGAGGAAAACATGAGGAACAGATTAGGTATTATATCTTTATATATTAGGCTGTTCTACAGTGCAAATAATGAAGCATAGCTACACCTAGCTGCATGGGCAAGTATCAGAAGGAGTCTATTGTGTGAGAAAAAAACAAGATACATAAGACCTACAGTATGATTTCTTTTATAGAAAGTTCAATAGCAAGACTATATATATTGAGAGATCCATCCAGACATAGTAGCATGAAAAAATAAGAGAAGACTGTAAAAAATTTTAGACTGGTGGCTCCTTCTGGAAAGAGGGGGAGGAATGGTCATAGAGGGATGCACGAGGTGTTCTAATGTTTTCTTTCTAGAGCTAGGTGGTATGCATGTGGATGTTTAGTTATTATTTAAACTTTATAATGTATCCATTCATATGCATATTTAATTAAAAAGTAAACCTTAAAAAAAGCAAAATAGGTAAAGATAATTAAAAATAACAAGGACAAATACACAGTTAAATATACCCTACCAAGAAGCCCGGTTAATAAACAACTTATTTCAAGAAGAGAGTAAGGAAAGAGACTTGAAATACCTCTGATTATTTTAAACATACATGTAACATGTAAATATGTGTGTGTAGGTATTTTAAATAGTGTCTGAATACTTAACCTAATTATGGCATTACAGAGATAAAAGCATAAAAATAATGAACAGAAAGTGATTTTTAAAAAATGATTGTTTCATCTTTGTTCATTTTTGATTATCACTCTATGGTCAAAACTACATAATGCACTAAAAATAATTACTGTAATAAATTCATTTTTTCAGCAGAAACTGTCATGTTTCTAAAATTCATGACTTAACTCATGCCAGACAATAATCTGAGAGATTTTTTTATCATAAAGTTTAAAACCCCTGCTAGTCTCTAAGTAGACTTTACCTAATTTAGAATCATTTATGGAAAGGATAATGTACCCGAATCCCATTAACCTTCCTTGGTCCTTTAATCAGTATTTTCTCTAGATAGAAGTTTAGCTGTTCTTATACAACCTTTAATGACTGAAATCCAACTATTTAGTATGCTAGTCTTATAATCTGCAGTGTTGGTACTTATGTTCTTAGATAATATGCTTCTCAGAGTTCCATTAATATCCTATAAAATGCCATAAAAAATTTATCCTATGCCACTGAGTTTCCAAAATGTACCATTTTTTTTTTACTGTGCTTCAAATAAATAGATAAAATAGTCATACTTAAAATAATATTTATCCTTTAAAAATAATCATACAATGCGGAGTTTTTTGAAGAATAAATTTTATGCAGTGTGACTAGTGTGTTTTTATTTTGTTAAAAACAGTTGTATTTTTATGTCTAAAATTTGAGAGATGATTATACTATCTTACCACACTGACTTGATATTTATAAGACTTTTGTTTTTTTTGGTCAGGTTAATGTGGTATTATTTATAGAAAGTAACATTCATTCTTATTAGGTATAAGTTCTATGAATTTTGACAAACATATGCAGTCTTATAACCATTTCTATAATCAAGATATAGAATATTTTCATCATCCCAAAAAATTCTCTCATGACCTTTTGTTGAGTCTCCCTCCCACCACCTCCACCACCCACTCCAGCCACTGACAACAATGTATTTCTTATTCCTCAGTATAGTCTTTTACCGTGTTTCCCCAAAATAAAACCTAGCCGGACCATCAGCTCTAAAGTGTCTTTTGGAGCAAAAATTAATATAAGACCTGATCTTATTTTACTATAAGACCAGGTCTATAATTAATATAATATAATATATAATATAATTATAATGTAATATAATATAATATAATATAATATAATATAATATAATGTAATATAATATAATACCAGGTCTTATATAATATAAAATAAGACCGGGTCTTAATATTAACTTTTGCTTCAAAAGACGCGTTAGAGCTGATGGCCCGGCTAGGTCTTATTTTCGGGGAAACACGGTATGTCTGATTTATTTTGTTTAGCATAATGCTTTTGAGATTCATTCCTGTTGCATGTGTCAAGTTTGTTCATTTTTACTGTTGAGTAGTATTGGCTGCACCACAATTTATTACTTCATCAGTTGATAGACATTTCGGGTGTCTAGTTTATGGTAATTATGATTAAAGCCTCTAAACATATGTATACAGGTTTTTATGTGGACATATGTATTTCTCTTGGGCAAATGCTTAGGAATGAAATTGCTGGGTCATATGATAAGGGTATGTGTAATTTTATAAGAAACTGCCAAACTGTTTTCCAAAGTAACTGTTTTCTTAAGAGTCCCAAGTGGCCTTCTGGAATAACATTGCTTCTGCCTAAAGAACTTACTTAACATTTCTTGGAGCATGTGTCTACTGACAATGATTTCTATTGGCCTTTTTTGGGGGGTGGGGGCAGGTGGGGATGGGTGACGGAAGTCCGGAAAAGTATTTAGCCTTTGTTTTTGAAAGATATTTTTACTCCATTAATGTCTGGATTAACTCTTTTTTTCTTTGATACTTTAAAAATGTCATTCCATTTTCTTATAGCTCACATAGTTTTAAATAAGAGGTGTTATTTCTTTCTTTTCCTAGTTCCTTTGTATATAAAGTATGTTTTTTCTCAGGCTGCCTTCAAGATTTTCTCTTTGGCTTTTAGCAGTTTGGTATGTCTAGGAGTTATCCTGCTTAGGATTCTTAAGTCTGTGGTTTGATGTCCTTCATTATCTGTGAAAAATTCTCACCTGTAATCTGTTCAAATATTATTTCTGCTCCTTTTTCCTCTTTGGGGAATATCATTTTTCTCATATGTTAGACTCTGATATTATATTCAACAATTCTTACATATTCTTTTTATTTCACCTTTTTTTCCTCTTTATTTTTCAGTGTGGATAATTTCTATTGATTTATCTTTAGGGTCGTTGTTTCCTCAGCTGTGTCTAGTTGAACATGTTGAAGGAATTTTTCATCTCTGACATTTTTTGTAGCATTTCCATTTTAGTATTTCTTATAGATTACATCTATCTGCTGAAATTCCCCACCTATTTAAGTATGTTGGCCACCTTTTTCTGTAGATTCTTTAACACAGGAAGCACAGTAATTTCAAAGCCCGTGGTCATATAGTTTCAAATTTAAGGTCATCTCTGAGTCTATTTTTGTTACTTGCTTTGTCTCTTGAAAATGTTTTTTTCCTGTTTGTTTTTTTCTGCTGAGGTTTTTTGTTTGTTTGGGTTTTTGTTTGGTTTTTGCTTACTTTATCTGTGTCTTCTCATTTTTTATAAAATTCCAGTCATCTTATGTAGAACTATATAAGCTGAGATCAGTAGTATTTATGCAGGAATTATGGGAGGTTGAGTCAGTATAGTCAGAAGCTGGGCTGGGTCTGAGTGTTATTGCTATGTCAGTTCACCATAGTTTGACTTTCTCTAGCAGTGGGCTGGTGTTGCCTAAGCATGGGGGCCTAGATAATGGAAGGTGTTTCTCAGTGTTAATACTCCACCCTCAGCTTTCAGTCACCCTGCATGGCAGTCACGAGTGGTTATCTGTTCACACTGTAACTCCCTGAGGGATAAACTGCTGTTTCTCATTCTGTGTACTAGGTTGTAAGGGAGTGTTCTCTGTTGTTCTGATCAGCTTCAATCTTAGGGAGGCCCTGTGTGCTTAGACATCCATGAAAGGAGGTGGGGAGCTTTTCATTGTTCCTGTTCCTTCTTTCTCTGGCAGCCAAACTCTGCCTTGTATCCGTGAATGGTTTTGAGCAGTGGGGAACGTCTGCTTGGTATCAGTATGGGATCTTTGCCTGTCCCTCCCCAAGAAGTAGAGATTTTTTCTTCTACCCTTCCTCCACTTTTGCTGTGCCCTATGGGTGACAGGCTTTGCTGCTTTTTCCTAGAGGTTTAAGGCTTTGCTTCATAGGAGGTTTAGAGACTGTACAAAAAACTACTTACACTAATGGACAATTTCACAGATGCTATTAAGAGGATTCTAGTCAGTGGGATATATTTTGATCATAGTTGCTTAAAATAACACAGGATTTTTAAAAGCTGGATTGCAGGTAATTTTTTCATTTTCATATTTCATTTGCTGATTCTGTTCCTGTTTTCTGAAACTATTTCACTAATCCTTACTGTTAATTATGAGGGGTTTTACCTTTTTAAATATTTCCAAAGCCTTTTTAGCTTTTGGCACTGTTCTTTTTTTTATTTTTAATTTATGACTTTTCAAAGTCAATGATATTAAGTGTACTTTTAATTTAAGATTGAAATGTTCATGATTGCCACATTCTTCTTAGAAGGGACAAAACTAATATCCATGCTCAGTGACACAACTATGTGCTTCAGATTTCAAAATCCAGGATGAACAGTATAAATTATTAATATGACTCTTGTTAGTTTGATAGATATTATAAATGCCATCTTTTTAAAACTCATTTTATTTGTAAGAACACACTCTTCAGGCCTCAGTGAAATGATCAGGCAAGGTAAAAACTTCTTGAGAGGTTGTATGGCAAGATAGTTATAAGCATGGACTTTGGAGCCAGACCACTTGAGTTCTTATTAATTTCACATCTTATTAGTTAACACCTAGAATATGTTTCAGTTTCCTCATCTAAATTGCAGATACCAATAGTACCTACCTCGAAGGCTTGTTATGAGAATTAGTGAACATGAATATATGGAAAGCACTTAGAACAGTTCCTGGCACAGAAAGTACTGCAATGTATATCAATGTTTGTTATTATCATTGTTATAAGATAGAGTCTCATCGTATAAGTCACAAAGAGAAGTTGCTAAGCTGCACCATCCAAAAATGGAAAGGCAAGGGACTGGAAAAAAATACTGGTAAGAGATTATTCAGCCATACACTATTCCAGAGGCTATCGGGAGAGAGGGGCAGAAGGCGTGAACCTAGCCACACATCCTAGAGTAGAAAGCCATGGTTACATTAGATAAGGTCCTTGTTTCTGATCACACAGGATAGCTCTGGCTTCAAGGCCCCAAGTGCACTGATTCATGGGGTAGAGGCAGAAGGAAGGGAGGGGAGAACAAGCCAGGCAGAGAATTGGCCAGAAGAACAGGCTCCCTTCTGTATTCCTTCATTCTGATCAGAACACTAATAATCTGGAATCAGACTCACTCATGGATTATTATTCCAGGTTTAGCTGTCTGAATTTCAACAAATTATTTAACTCCTTGATTTTCCCTTTCTTTATAAAATAGAGATGATAATAAGACTTCCGAGATTGTTAAAGGAAATAATCCCTGTAAAGTGCTTATTAGCTCAGTGCCTTAAACATAGGAAGTGTTCTGGATGGTTATCATTTTCACCGTCACCCTCATCATCGTCATCATCTGGTATGCAGAGTCCCAGATACCTGAATCCTGACCTGACTAGCCTGTACTTCTATATTTTTTCTCATTTCTCAGGCTTCTAAGGAAATGATAGATTAGATAGATAGATAGATAGATAGATAGATAGACAGACAGACAGACAGACAGACAGATTAGATAGACAAAGACCAAACAGATTCTCACACTTTGAAGCTTTCACTTTTACACAGTAGACCCTAGTTGTACTACACTGGCCTATTTGGATAACTAGGTAGCAGAGACCTGACTTGGTCTCTCACATATATACCAACACAGCTCTCCTTTGGCAAGGCAAGGTAGAGGCTTTAAAAGCATGTCATCTCCTACTTATAGTTTTATTTCTGATCTTCATGCTTTTTGCTTCTTTTTCATACTTGCTATACAAATTAGGACCTTTATATGATGCTAAGTGAGTGTTGATAGCAGATATCCTGTCTCATTTCTGTTCTCAGAGGAATGTCTTAGTCAGCTCAGGTTGCCATAAAACACCACAGACTGGTGGCTTAAGCAACAGAAAATTATTTTCTCACAGTTCTGAAGGCTGGACATACAAGGTCAAGGTGCCAGCATGACAGGTTTTGATGAGAGCTCTCTTCTGGCTTATACATGGTCACCTTCACGCTTTGCTCCTCACATGGAAGGGCCAAAATAAATAAGTGTGAAAAGCTTTGGATCTAGTTTTAGAGTGATTAAACAGAGACTGAGTCCCCAGAATATGTGGGTGCCATTGTCATTTTTAATACAGTTTATGTTTATAAAAATATTTGACTGTGAGAAATTAAATTGAAGTAAATTACTTTCCTTTATATTTCATAGGATAGCAATTAAGAATACAGAGAAAGAGGCAATGTGTGAAATAGATTTTTCTGTTAGACTGCCTAGGTTCAGCTTCCATTTTCTGCATTTGCTAGCTCTGTGATCCTGGCAAGTTAACCTAACCTCTCTAAGCCTGTTTCTTCGCCTGTAAAAAGGGCCTAATAACACTACCTGTCTTCTGGGGCTTTGAGAAAACTTAAATGATAATCTGTAAAGTGCTTGGCACATAGCAACTACAATTTATTGAGAACCATCATCATCATTTTTGTTGTTAAATTGAAAGACTTGAAAGTTAATACAAGTTAAGGAAGAAGAGTTCCTCCTGGATACAAACTACTTCAAGTTAAAGAAAATAAAATAGCCTTACCAAGATATTTATTATAGTATAAGATATGTCTGACCAAATTATTTTAGTTAAAATGTCTCACTTACATGTGAAAGTAGACTCGACATACATCTAAAATTAAACTCTTTAAATATTCTAACAGTAAAATTAATTTGAGAAATAGAGCCTTGCCACATTGTCATAATTTGTAATTTAATTTTTACAACTATTTATTTATTCGTATTATTTAATTTTAGTAAACAGTATTTTGATAAACAGCTATATTGTAATATACTGTACTCAGCTTTTTTGTATGTCAACTATATCTTTTTGAAAAAGTTTCATAACCAATTGGTTTATTTTTAAATAGTAGTTGTGATGTATATCTAAGTCTAAAAGCTAATTCTGTGGCAGAAATATACATTTCTTAAACCATTAAAAGATAGTTTTTTTCATGGGAAATTATTCAAAAGAAGCTGTTACTAAAGCCTATAATTTAGGTGGTTAGTGATAGGTATTTGACTGCCAGAATTTCTTTGGAAACCATGTTTTAACCCATTTCTTTTATCACATAAAATAAGAGATTCAAATATTTAAAAACTTTGTGCCCAGAGATAGAGAGGGACATACTGCTATTAAGAATAGTTTGGATTTCTTTGAATTTACAAGTAAATTGATAAGTAAACAAGTACTTTTCCTTTCACAAGGAAAACAAAAAATTTTCAAAAACAACTTAAAACATTGCAATATTTTTATTTTCTTCTATCAGATATTTATAAATATATTGTTCTCTTCCCTTAATTTAAATTTCTCAAACCATTGGCATGTTTGTATTACCCAGATACCTACATATATATATAATATTTACTCTTCATTTTTATAAAGGTTTAGAGGTCCAAAGAGATGACATTTTGTGGATAGCCATGGCAGGGACTCATCAGATATGGGCACTCCTACTGGACAGTGGAAGACTACCAAAGAAAAAGTAAGTGGCAACCATCTCTTTGGGTAAACTGCATGACTTGGGGTTCACATAATTCCCTTTCCCAAAGTCTCCGTTGTTGCCCCACCCACTGTACTAGTCAGCATATGCTGGGCTATATTCTAACTACCATGACACACAACCCAGATCCTCCGTGGCTTAAGACAAGGTTGGTTTTCTGCTCAGTCACATAGGTTTGCTGGGGAGCAAACCTGCTCTGTGCCCGTGGCTGATGACGAAACCATGATCTGGAGCTTTGCCAGTCATCCTGGCAGAGAGAAAGCCAGGTGGGAAGTCGCTTACTGGCTCGTAAAGCTCCTACTCAAAAGTGACATGTCACTTCTACTTATGTTTCATCATCCAAAGTAAGTCTCGTGACCACACCTAACTTCAAGGAACCTGAGAAGCGCAATCCCCCGAAGGATCCAGAAAGAGAACTGGAAACATTGGTGGGCACTCATCTTTTAACGTGTAGTTCAGACATCCCCAATTGTTAGTTCAGATATTTGAGTCCTGTACAGCAGAGTGTGAATAGCTCAGGTTTCGTAGTTCGGCCTGAAATTGAATGCTGGCTCTGCTACTTAACTATCTGTGTGAGCTTTAGGAGAGCCACTTTAACTTCCTAAGCCTTAGCTTCCTTATTTATATAGATTATGTTTTAAGAATCAGTACTCAGTGTGAAGAGCTCAGCCTGGTGCCTGGCATATACAGTAAATGTTGGTAGCTTTGTTGCCACTGTTGGGGCTATAAAGATAAAAAAGTGGTGTCTGCACAGAGTTTCTTACATCTTTTCGATGGAGCCTTTCCTCTGCTTCCTAACACCCTAGTAGAACTGACCATACTCTTGTCTGTGGTTGGCATACAGTGTTACTGCTGCACTGGTAAGTTCCTTCTCGCTCCCCTCCCACCTCTCTTTCCCGCGCGCTGTCTCTCTCTCTCTCTCTCTCTCTCTCTCTCTCTGTTTTTGGTTGTACTTGTTTACCTATTTCTTAGCTATTTCCTCTTACTAGACCGCCTCTTAAAGGAAAGGACCCTCATTCATCTGTGTGTCCCCTATACCTAGCCCAGTATCTGGTACATAATAGGAGCCCAGTAAGGGTTTGCAGAATAAAAGAATGAAAGTCATAGCCCATAGACTGTCAAGTCACCACAGAAAGTACGTGCCTGTCATCAAGTTATTTTTATCAGTAGAAAGGAAGAGATAGATAACCCAAAATATCAGGTATATTTCAAATAGTGTGTGTGTGTGTGTGTGTGTGTGTGTGTGTGTGTGTGTGTGTGGCTTTGTATGATTTGCAACATTTAATCATCCATCTAACAAATATTAAACATACTAAATGCTGGGCACTATGCTAGGCAATAGGGATGAAACATGTTCACTACTTAAGAATAAAATGAAAAGATATGGTTGCTGTCCTCAGTGGGTGTATAAAGGAAGCATCAGATCAGCAAACAGACAAGACAAAGTTGGAAGTACAGGTGCTGTGTGTAAAAGGAATCACTACAGTAGTCCTTTAAACCGAAATCATCCCTTACATAAATAAGGATCACCCGGATGGATCTGAGGTATCAAGGAAAGCTTCCTGGAAGAAGCTACTGAACTAAATCCTGATGGAGGAGTAGACGTGAGACAGAGAGAGTGGAGGTTTTCCGGGGAAGAAACAACACTGGTGATGTCAGGACAAGCCAGATCAAGAAGTGCCTCGTGAGCCCTTTTAAGAGATTTGAACGTTATTTTACATGCCCGTATAGAAAGTTTTAAGCTGTGAAGGAACATGATTATATTTGTGTTTCTGAAAGAACACTGGTCAGCACTGGGAGTGGGACAAGACTAGGGACAGCAGTGAGGAGGCTGTTGCTTCTCTATAGGCCAGAGATGGTAGTGGCTTGAACAGTGAAGTGACCAATAACATTTCATGTGAGACACAATTAGAAACAGTAAAAAGAAATAACAGAGATAGCCAGAATACGCCTTTCTAAGTGATGGCTGTTTTGGATGTAGATAGTCAAGAGTGGACTAAATTTCCAAATAAGTAGAGTGGTCACTCTCATATTTAATAGGAAAATGTCCACCCAGATCACACTTACCTGTATCATAATTGTAAGGGTGCTTTATTTATTACTAATCTTCAACAGGGAATGACTCCTAACATTTTAGAAGTTACTGTTTCTCCCTACCTTTTATTTAATTAAGGGAACTCCTTTTTAACTTGTTGAGACTCCTTATAGTAATTACCTTTTAATTCATTTGTTTGATATGTTAGTTATTACATGTGTTTCTCTGACTAGATTATTTTTATAAGTTCCTTGAATAATTGGCCATATTTTATACATTCTGTATCCTTTTGCCTCCATCCTCTGCTCCCTACTAACTTAGCCTTGGGAACATATCCACCAGTAGTGATTGATGGTCATTTTAGACTTTTACATGTGCCATATTTGGATCTGATATACACAGAGTCTCTGATTATTTTGCTTTCTATGTCAGCTTCTTCCCTTCCTTACAATTTATCTGGCATAAACTTAGAAATTAAGGTATAAAACTTACTTTTTGCATCACAAAAAAAATCATTGCAATAATCCTTTAAATAGAAATTTCCCTAGTGTATATAAGAAATTGAGTTGTATAATTGATTAGTTAAAGCAGCATAATCATCCTATGTCAGTTTCATAAAATGGGTAATGCTTGACCTGGCTCTCTTTCAAAATAATTTTTTTTAAATTCCTTTTGCTAGTCTTTACTATGTACAAGAAAACAAAACATTTTCAATGAAAATTTAAGCTTTAACTATCAAGAGCTAGATAATCTTTTCAATTCCCTTTCAGAACCTAATATTACATGAGGCTAAGAAGAGGTCAAGAAGTTAAGGTGGAATCCAGCTGTACCATCTCTGACCATTTGGAGAAAAAAAAAAATCTATCCCATCAGTGATGCGATCATCATAATTCTAACCTTCTCAGTGATTTCCTATCTGGCCATTGAGAATAGTTTCAGTTTTGTATGTCAAAAAAAGAAGGAAGGAAGAAAAGAAGGAAAGGAAGGTAAAGAAGGAAGGAAAGAAAGGTCCCTACACAGTGAATAAATAATGATTTAGAACAAGTACCGGGAAAGCTGACTTGCACAATTTAACTAGGCCAAGATCACTAGGTTTTTTTTTTTGTCTGTTTGTTTTTTTATAATGCTTATCACCACTGATTTCATCATTTGTTTAATAACTAAATTGGGCACAATGTAACAGTGTTGACTTGACCTATGAACTTATCTT
Organism: Rhinolophus ferrumequinum; assembly: GCF_004115265.2. NCBI lineage: Eukaryota > Metazoa > Chordata > Mammalia > Chiroptera > Rhinolophidae > Rhinolophus > Rhinolophus ferrumequinum. The sequence continues at coordinate 14,113,441 of NC_046299.1, read as the reverse complement.
TTTCAGTGAGTTAAAAAAAGGAACCTGCCTTCGGTTTGCTGGTAGTGGAAATGAAGAGAATCGAAATAATGCATATCCTCACAAGGCAGGTTTTGCCCAACCTTCAGGTCTCTCTCTGGCCCCAGAAGATCCATGGAACTGCCTGTTTGTAGCCGATAGTGAGAGCAGCACAGTGCGAACCGTCTCGCTGAAAGATGGAGCAGTGAAGCACCTCGTAGGAGGCGAAAGAGATCCCATGGTACTGAAAGTCGTGGTCGTCCCGTGTGCCCAGACACTTACCAAGCTTGCAGTTTTCTGAACTGTGAAGAGTTAGTAAAATTCAGGGGGGAGAGAGACAGAGAGACAGAGGAGAGAGAGAGAGAGAGAGAGAGGGAAGAGGGAAGAGAGAGAGAGAGAGAAGAGAGAGAGAGAGAGAGAGGGGAGAGAGAGAGAGAGAGAGAGAGAGAGAGAGAGAGAGAGAGGGAGAAACAGTCAGCTCTTGGACCTAATCATAAGTTAAAAGTGGAAGTCAGACCAAAGGAAATCTGAACAAAAAGAAACAAGTAACAAAACCATCTAAGAAAAATAAACTGACTCTACTTGATTATATACAGAGGGTGTCAAAAAAATGTATACATATTTTAAGGAAGGAAAAAACTATTGAAATTGTAATACTCAAATATATACCGATAGAAAAAGATGAATACAAGTCACGTTTGACTTCTGCAATTACAAGAGGTGCTCAAAGTGGTTCCCATCAGCATCCAGACACTTCTGATTAAAGAGAACTACTGCTTGAGCAACGCTGACCAAAGTGTCCACTTGTATGTATTTTTTTGGCACCCTCTGTATCGATGTCCAGGCTTCAGGGAGAAAGGAAGGGCACCACACTGATTATGGAGAGGAGTCTGGATCAAATGCACAGCCCTGTTTATACAAAATCAGATCTTTTCCCCCTTTAACTGAAGTAGCACATACAGCCGCCTTAATTTTCACTTTATGACCCTGACAAAGCATCGTAAAAATCTTAATACGTGTTTGTTTGTTTTTTCTTTCAAAAAAAAAGAATTTATTTGCTTTTGGTGATGTCGATGGAGTAGGAATGGACGCAAAGCTTCAGCACCCACTGGGAGTAACGTGGGACAAGAAAAGGAATTTACTTTATGTAACAGACTCTTACAATCACAAGGTGAGTCTTGACAGGATTAAATGATACCCTGCTTTTCATTTGTGGCATTTAAAGTGCTGCAAGATCTGTGAGCCTCCTACAACTGCCACTCGGAAATGTCGAGAGGAATCACAGTCTTTGACAACTATATATACAAGTCAGTCTTCTCTGTTCGTTTTTGGTCCTTTCTTTGCAAGGAGGATGTGATGGTACTCTGAGCTGGGGAAAGCACTGACAGATAAATTCCCAATGGCAATAGCCAGAATTGTGAATTGCAACCCATCAAAACTGCTTAGTAACAAATTCAGTAAATAAGGAGAAGGCAGGTAGCAGAGAAATTAATATGTCAACTAACAAATGAATATTTTGAGCTATTGAATAATTGCAATGCCTGCTAGGAAATAATTCCATTTTAAGCAGCATTTCAATTTCTGTCTCTGTTGCATTGACTATTTACTTCTATTTTTATTTTTCACAAAAATCAGTGGAAAATATTAATATTTTATGATGAGAGACTATACATTTAACACAATTGAGACACATGGGGAATCATTAAGTTTAAAATATGTAGCAAATCCTCAGCCAATGTTAGGTGCTCATGAGAAGAAAGTTCAACTATGTCTCATTGTGAGAAAAAAATATTTAAAAAAATTTTAATTTCATAAGTAATTTCATCAAAGATTGCTTACAGAGGGCAAGATGTAACTGGGGATTTTACATAGTTTTTAGCTGTCAGAATGGAGTAAATTAAAGTCCCCTTAGACTTTAATTTGAATATTTGGTTTTTTCAAGCAAATATGGAAATGCCTTTTTCTGAGATTTGTTTTTTAAGAATACTAATAACAAGCAGAAATTCTCTGGCTTGCTTGTTACTATTCTATACTACTAACATGAGCTTAAGCTTCAGGTATACAAATTGTTTTTCTCTCTTTTTAGATTAAAGTTGTGGATCCAAAAACAAAAAACTGTACAACATTAGCAGGAACTGGAGATGCAAGTAATATCAGTTCCAGTTTTACCGAGTCAACTTTTAATGAACCAGGAGGCTTGTGTATTGGAGAGAATGGTCAGTTATTATATGTAGCAGACACCAATAACCATCAAATTAAAGTGATGGATTTAGAAACAAAAACGATTTCTGTGGTAAGTAATCTTAAAATATAAGTTAAAAGAGATTTTAGAAATGCTACTGAGATCCTCACAGCACTGACCGAGGCACTTTTGGTTAGTCTATCTCTAGTGATGAAAGTGAAACACATAGATAGAGTCATAAGGGAATGTCTGTTTCAAGGATATCCTATTATTTTTAAAGTAAAAATTCCATTTGTGCTGAAAGTGTTTGAGAAAGATACTGAAAGATGGAAAAGATTTGATGGAAAGAACTTTCAGGAAAGGAAAAAGAGGATTCAGATTTGTGTTTAAATGTGAAGACATACTGACACACACACTACCCACACATACAATGTGGATTGGGTTGTTTAGTCTTTTTATTTTATTTTTAATGATTCTTAGATTAACGTGTAATCTTTGTTTCCTATGGTAAATCCATTACCAAACAATCTTCCAAAGGAAGTTCTAGAAGCCACTTTCTCAAGACATTGAAAATAAGATTGGAAGAAAAATAAGTTCTAATCAATTTTTAAAGATATGGACATGGTCTCTAATAAAATTTTCAAGCTCTCCCTTGATGTTTCTCCCTTGATGAAAAAAAATGCAAATTATTGTTTCTAAAATTATAGGAATTTCTAAGATATGTTTTAAAATAAAAACACAGATTGCCATCATAAATGTCATTCCTTTCAACATAGATCTTTGCTATAAGATGAATGACATCTTGTAGCTGGCAATCAACATTATAAGATGTATATTATATCCACTACATTTAAAATGATAAAGTTTTATTTTAATTTCCTACTATCTGTAAACATACTGAACAATTAATTTAATTCTGTTTTACTTGTAAGTGTTGGTAATCTTTTGGCCAGGATGAAATATTTTTCTGAACCTACAAAATAATCATGAGGACGTCTAAGTAAACACATTTTAATTCAGACTGGAATGACAATTAAGTTTCATTAAGATAGAACCTCATAGAAAAATGAGGCTCTATGACATAAAATCTCAATTTAGACTGAAGTCTAAAAGTAAACTCTCAGTCTACAGTTGCTGTAAAGTACTTGTGCTTTCGTAAACAGATTTTCTTATTTCCTAGCTGCCAGTCTTCACATCTGAAAATGCTATGGTAGATGGCCCGTTCCTAGCAGAAGAACAGAAGACGGTACCCAAACTGCCTAAATCTGCTCCAGTCATTAGTCTTCCCCCAGTGGCCGCATCTCCAGGACAGACTCTTCAGTTCAAGCTAAGATTAGACCTCCCATCAGGAACAAAGCTAACTGAAGGAGTAGCCAGTTGCTGGTTTCTAACAGCTGAAGGTATGAGAATAATCTTAGAAATGCAAATTTTCCAGAACTTCTTGATGTTTAATCTAGTAATCTTTCTCATTTATTATGTGAATTTTGACTCTCTAGTTGGGCAGGATTTGAGGGAGGTCTTGTGACAAAACAGATCCAGATCTAACTCCACGGTAGCAGTTTTTAGTCTTTGAGGTTCCTTCTTCTTTCAGTAAAGAGCAGTGTAACGCACCCAAAATTACTCAATCCTAATTGCCCCCATTTGCTGCCAGACAAGTCCATCAGTTGAGGCAGACTTCCGCAGTCTCAGAAAAACAGGTTCTTGAATGTTAGAGCTGTGAAAGGCGCCAAAGGACACCATCTATTCTAAACCTCTTCTTTTATAAATGAGGGCACTAATGGCTCAAAGAGATAAAGTGATTATAATAAATGCTCATTATGATCAATGCTCAAGGGCATATATTGAATTAGGTCAAAAAATGGAATTTGAACCCAGTTCTGTTTGTTCTTATTTAGTGTCTTTTTCACTGTGTATTCCCTCTCAAAATAGCTCTAGCCCTAAAAACGAAATTAAATTTTTTAAGAAGACATATAAAATTCAGTGCCACCAGTTACACATTTGGATGTTATAAAAGTTTTTAAACCTTACTCTCAATTTCTGTACTTAATACATCATGGTTTGTGGATGAGCACCAGTCCACGGACTATGCTTGGAGTGGCACTGTTCTAAAACACTCCAACATAAAGAGATCAAAGAGAGGAGGGAGAACCAGGGAAGAAGACTGAAGAGTGAATAAGCAAGTAGGAGCGAAACCAAGAGTGTCGTTTCCTGGAGCCAGCTGGTTTAAGGCGAGCGACCAGCTGTGTCAAGTGCTATTGATAAGGGCTAAGAATTGATCATTGATTTAATGTGAAGGGTTAATTAATGTCCTCCACCAGAGCTGTTTCATAGTGATGGATGAGGAGATGCCTGATTAGAGGAGGTTAAAAAAGAGTAGGAGAGGAACTGGAGAAAGCAAATACAGATAACTCTTTCGGGATAAGAGAAAACAGAACAGCTGCTAGAAAGGGAAAATGGAGTTGAGAGAAAATGGAGTTGAGAGAACAGCATGTCATATATTATGGCAAAGATCCAATAGAGACAAGAATTGATGATATGGGTGGGTATCCTTGAGCATATGAGAGGGGATGGGATGAGTGCACACGTAGAAGGCTGGCCTTTGCCAGGAACGGGGACAACGTTCGCACAGGAAGGAGAGAAGGCTCAAGGGTGATCCAGAGGTCTAAATGGGTGAGTGGGGGAGTAGGTTCTTGTGGAAGCTTTTTTCTAAATGCTTGTTTTCTTAGTACATTGGGAAGTAAGGCCATCAACTGAGAGGGAATGAGAGAGAGGGGAGAAGCTTTTGGAGGTTTGAAAAGAGGGTCATCCAGGAAGGTGGGAGGGTGACTACCCGAGGGAAATACAGAAGCACAGTGTGATTGCTGAACAGCTTGAGGCTAGCTGTCATGAATTGAAAGCCAGGCTAGTCCCCCTGTTTTCCTCCAGCCAAGTTGAGCCACAGGATGCAGGCAGTGTAGGTAGAGTATTTACTGAACAGTGTTAAGCAGCAGGTGTGCTACAATGGCAGGTAATTAACTCAGGTGTGGAACACTGATTTAGTATTAGTTGTGTTTACCACTCTACCTTTCAGTAATATAGCAATAGAAATCTCACAGATTCTATTTTAAAGAATTAAATTGATTTTCCCCTTGAGTATGACATTTTTAAAAAACATATGCCTTTCTTTTAACTGAAGTAACTTGACATAAGCACTTTCCAATTCAATTCTTCAGTTGTTTCATTATTATTCTTTACTTTTCCAGATAGCATCTATCAAATGCTTCAGAGCTTTCAATCGCGGTTTATTTCAATGTGGTAGTATCATTAAGACTTGACTTACCAGTTATTAAGCCCGAAGCTGCATTTTCTTCTTTAGAGATGCCAGAGGTAGAATTTGAGCTCCATTACTTGCTTACTACAAGAAAATGGATTCCAAAGCCGTATCTTAAAAGTATGTCATTCAAGTAGAAGGATAAAACGTTGTTGGAGGATATGTAATTTAAATACAAGTGAATTACTATTGATCAGAATCCAGGCCGAGCCTCACTCACTAATCCGTGATCGCTTAATCTAAGAACACTTCCTGTTGGTCTGTTCTCAAAGTATTCAGTTACTGCAAATTAGGTAAAGATTTGAAGTGTGTTTGAATCACACTGTGAACTTATTAATTTATAATAAGGAGTCAGTATACTGCCTGCCTTATAGCAGTGCTTTCCAACATCTTTAACAGAATGGACACAATTTTAAAGTAAAATACTCACAGTCCCGAAGTAAATCTGACTTCTTGTCTCTCGTGATCTTCCTCTGACCTAGTCTCCCACGCTCTTTCCCATGTTCTCACTCAAGCTTCCATTTCCTCCCCCACCCCTCCTCCCTCGTGCCCTCTCACACACTTTTCTTTTGTACGTGACTCAGACCCAGGCTTTCTGCCGTTTACCTTGGAGCATTCTCAGGGCGGCATCCACACCAAAAGAACAGACCTCCATCAAGAACAGACCTCCGTCGTCTAGCCAGGAGGAACTGCTCGGTTTGGGAGGCCGGCCCTGGGGTGATTGACTGAGCCTGTGGGGAAACACCCCCTCCGACTCCCCACAAGGGAGAGAGCTGAGCTGGTGCAGTACAGGAGGATGTTGGGAGCCAAGAGCTTTGTGGACAGAAGAGCACGCAAACCCTGTCATTCCTCTGCAGGCTCAGAGTCAGTTCTCGACTGCCAGTTCAAAGGTCCTGCCTGCGTCCATTAGTCTGCAGTATTGCATCAGTTGGAGATCACTGTTAATTTAACTTCTCTGCATAAAATTAAAGAGCAGTGGATTGATTTTTGAAATAGGATATTGACACATTAATGTGTTTATGATAACTCTACTTTGTCAAACACTAATTGATATTGAGTCATTGGAATATAAATATGGATAGTATTAAAGGAGAGTAAAGTAGTATATAGAGCAAATTCTTCGCTGTTTTATCACTTGTCCAAGATATTGGCTGCATTTTTATTGTATAGGGACAAAAAAGGTTTCAGGCAAGAATCCTAACTCAGGTTTTTGAAAATTATTTTATAGGGTACATTTATACACCTACGATTAAAGGACTTTTTCTTCTTGACCAGTTATTTAGAGACAGGAACACTTTAACTAAATTTTGGTCTGTATAAACTTAAAGTTTTCAGCATATGTGAAGGTTTTAAGCCAAAAAAAAAAGCATAAAAGCACCACTAGCATATTATAACCTCACAAATCCCATGTGTGATACATCTGAAAAATATCAGAAGAAACATTTTCCGTATTTTATTTCTAGAATTAGACATTAAAATAACCCAATTTACTTTCCTGTTTGATGTAAAATATAAGAAGTTCCCCATCAATCTGCTATCTAGCAAAACCAAACACTAAATAAAATGAAACACTCTCCTCAGTCCAGAAATCAGCAAAGGCCAACGAATTTTAAAGAGAACTTTAAAAGAATTGTTTACAAGCTCTTGCATAAAAGCTCTGGACTTAACTCTTTAGATTCTTACCTTTCACCTTCTCCTGACTCTTACCTGACAAATTTTTCTCAAATTGAATTTTTCAATCAACAGAATATAGAAGCAATAAACTAAAAGATGGAGAGGACCAGTAGAGGCAGGTACTCTGGGTGATGACTGAGGTCAAAAGAGACAGAAGCCAAAAAGTAGGCATAGAATTTCATCACTACTCAATAGATGGTACCGTTTTTTATGCAAATGGCCCCACATCATTGATGAGTCATTAGATTTTGTTCAGTGTATTCTGTTTAAGATGGCAGGAAAGCATGTCCTGCATTTCAAAATGCTGGCTCTTGATATCTAACCCCCTGTAAAGCTGAATACCTGTAAGTATGTGCTTCCTCCATATGACATGTGTGTGCCTTCTGCCAGAAGGCACTGCAGGAATAAAGACATTTAAATCTTTTAGTCCTAGAAGATTAAAGATTTTTAGTGGTTTAGTAGACTTGTTACATAGATAATCTATGTCCTTAAGTCTTGGAAGAGTTTTATGTACTAAAAAGAGGTAGACAAAATCTCTGAGCCTATTAGAATAATATATGCAGTGTTACTTGTTTCTAAAAACTGTTACTTTTTTTATTATTACCTTTTCATATTCAATAATTCATCATAATCTTAATTTGCCAGTCCCTGCAGAGTTGTACATACCTTCGTACTCCCTAGATAGTTTTGTATTTTCGTATTATATTACTGAACACTTTTTCTTATACAGTCTTAATAATTTACCTTTTTATTTTCCAGGCAATGAATGGCTTCTTCAAGGACAGACACCATCTGGAGAAATAGAGAACATTTCCAATCAGCCAACCATCTCCCTGCAGGTTCCTGGAGATTGCTTATCACCCGAAGCCGTTGTATCTATCAGCGTGTTTCTTTATTACTGTAGCGCAGACGGCAGTGCCTGCATGATGAAGGGAATTTTGTTCAGTCAGCCTTTACAGATAACCAGTGCACAACACGGTTCCTCAGCTCCAGTAGAGCTCAAGTATGTATTTTAGCAAGCTATTAGGTTGTGCAGAAGTCATTGCGGTTTTTGCAGTTATTTTTAACCTTTTAAACCGCAACGACTTTTGCACCCACCCAATAGCTGGCAATGCCTGTGTCCATCCTCACCATCACTGCACCTTACGAAAGAAGCTTTTCTGCTGCCTCTGGGTTACCAAGAAACCCACTGCTCAGTTCTAGCAACTGATACTACAGTAAAGCTCTGCTCCTTATTTATTTATTGTGAACAAATGCCTTCATTCCGGCTGTGTATCAGCTCAGTCACTGACCATTCTTTGAACCACGTTGTTGTAATCTATGCTGCTATTTGGCGTAAGACTTAAGTCCACACTATAGTATAGAATATCATTATGAGATAATTTGCAATGATTACGGATAACAATGATACCAAATATTTTAACTAACTTTTCCTACCTTTATTAATAGCAAGCAGCACATTTGAATGTGTGAATTTCACAGTAACTGTAAAGAGAACCTAAGATCCAATCCACATGTTGGTATAAGGATGCCTGACATTCAAGGTGTAAGGTCTATTTTAAGCTCCCCCCAAAAAAGTCTTTTCATCACAGTAGAAACTAAAAGTGTACCTGGGTGGTAAATATGTTCTTTGTTCTCTTCTGCAGTTTTCACAGTTGAGAGATATATTTAAAAGAGAATTATCTATTTTTATTATAAATTATTAGCTATTTTAATTTACCATTATTAATGCCTTATAACTCTGTACAGGAAAAGGTAAAGACAGAAGCTCTGAGGACATACAGACTCACTCCTTTAATTGTTTTCTGAATGAACAGTCTTACTAAATAACAAACAAGTCCTCAGAAATATGACTTTCACGGAGAAAGGGATGTAAGGACACAGTACTGTTTGTGATATTATTTAATGATAAAGAATTAATTGCGACAGCTGAATCTGATGTGAATGGGTATGTATGTTGTCTTAGAAATTTACGTTTCACTTGTAAGCATAAAATACAGATTTGTTGGGTTTTTTGGTTCACATATTCAAAATTTAAATTATGATCATTTATGGTGATGTTTTAAAAATCACTTTTAAGCCTTCAAAGTGAAAATTTCCATATGATGCACTTTCATGCTATTAATATATATAGTATATGCTAATATATTCCTCTTTAAAATATTAAGGCTGAAACATGTAGTGATTTGATGACACTGTTTTGGGTTTTCTTTTTAACCCCAAAAGCTATAGTCACTAAAAGATACTGAAAGTTTTTTTATAGTCATAATTTCTCTTCGTAACTCTTTGAAAGCCTATTCTCGTTTTTACTAAAACTTATTCAACTGTTTGTTATTTAATAAGGTTACAAGATTTTTTTAAAAAATCAGGCGAGCCATATTTATTCAATAAATATTTATAGACAATATGGCATAATATACCTTTCCCCCTTCAAAAACAGTGCTAAATTTGAAGTGTAATTTTTTAAGCACCGTCATCTGCCCAGTTCTTTATATATTTTGTGAAATACAGTTTTGAACATAACTATTCTCTTCTTTTATACAGGTTACCTAAATTTCTGAAGTAAGGAAATGCATACATTAAGACTTAGACTTAATTTATAACTTGCTAAAGCTATTTTAAAGAGAAATATAAATGTACAGGAATCATGTTTAAAATTATATCTAATTACCTCATAAACTTTTTCTCTCCACACAAAAAAATGTTATTCCGTAATAAAAGAATGTATAATGTTAATATTCTTTTTTATGAAGGACAGGCCATAGTCGTTTTTTAATCTCATTATCATATGTCTCATTTCCAGTTGGACAGGATAAGAATATTTTGGCTTAATCTTTTCCTATTTAAGGATATAAACAGTTTCACTCTCTAAAAGAAGTTTATGCAGTTTTAACTTGCTAACTCAGATGTACCTGATAATTTTTCAATACTGTACACAGACACACATACAGTATGTATTTTTATGTACATTAAAAATCCAAAAATATTTTTTAGAATCTATTAATAATGTTCCCTTTGTCTAGACAGTTTTAGGTTAGTATTAAGCTTATACTTCACTTTCAAAGTACAGTCTTAATGAACATTCTTATTCTTACTCAGCCACCAGTCTGCATTTTTTACATTCAGAATATTACTTATATGATTAGTATGATTTTTTGTAAATTATACTAAAGCAATATAAATAGGTTCCTAGAATTTATGACTAACATAAGCCTCTAACATAAGCCGCTTACATAAGAGGAAGTCCTAGGAAGTTTATTTTTAAAAATTTCTTGATCCTCATCTGCCTTGTTTCCTATAAGAACGTCTGTATTTTTTAACTTTTATGAAGAGTAAGACTTTAGTGTACGTAAGTCACCTTAATCAAAGTGCCTGTGGTGTTACACACACTTTGACATAATACCTGGAATCTTTGTCCTAAATTATTCTGCTGGTTTCTATTTTTTCCACCACTCTTTGTGATATCATGTATACTCAGGATTGATATGATCCCTGAAAAGAATTTTGCTTATCTCGAATATGCTGTTTCAAGCAAATATTTAACAACTATTCACAAGGAAAAACTTTTACAGCTTAATCACCCATAAGTGTAACTTTGGCGAAGTTCAGTGACTAAAAAAACAATTTTCTCCTTAACTGTTCTAATAATATATTTAGTTTTAGCTTTCCATAGGTCTGATCATATTATAAATCTTAACACAGCTACAAAAAGGTTTAATATGTATGAATGAGTATATGTACATGTATATATGTTTGTCACTATGTACATACACAGATACAAAGATCAACTCAAGAATTTCTCACGTAAGTTTCTCTTATGGCCAATATATTTTTGAGCTAATACCACTGAAATAAGTTACTCTCTGCTTGTTTTTCCATAGTTGGAAAATTTGGGAAGATACGGCACAAAATTTACTATAATTTATATCTGCCAATTAAAAAGACTTCAGTCTGGCCTCTATATTTGGCATCATGTTTAAGAACAGTCATCAGAAACTAAATTCCATAGTTCACAATTGCATAAAAATATATGCAGAGGGACTGTGTCAATGGCAATTTTCCTGAATGGCGGAATTATGAATATTTTTATTTTAATTCTGCTTTTGTTTTTTTTTTTTTTTCAGTGAGCAATGAGTTAATTTTTTTGAAAAAACCCAACTGGAAATGTTTTTTAAAGATTTTAAATGAACTGCATAGTAAGCATTTATTATATAATAACTTTTCTAGGGTCACTTTTATTACCAAAGATCAAAACATAGTTTAGAGCTCTTGGATCTCCCGGTTCTAAGTGTGTGGTGTGGTGGAGACAGAAATGATTGTGGTTCTTCTGGTTTCTTCATTGTGCAGTGTGGTGGTTAAGAGCAGGGACTGCGCACTCACTTAGATTCTGACCCTATAAAATGAGGCTGCTAGCCCTGCCTCATGGGGTGGCTTAAAGATTCGATGAAATGGTGTTTGTAAAGCATTTAGTAACTAATGAAACTGCTAGTTCCCGCCTTAGTTAATAACAATTTATGGCCATAAGCACATGGCTTGGCATTTTTTCTGCAACCAGTTTCTATAGGAAACTATTTCTCTACCAACTATTTGATATGTTAATATACTCCATAGAGTTGGGATACAAGAAGAGAAATAAAGCATATTACTATTTTATAAATAATATTGTAGTTACAAAGAAGCATGCCTACAGTCTTATTAAAAATATGTTTTTGAAGACCCTCTAGAGTAATTAATGCCCTTTGAAAGGGTCTAGATGTACTCATCCTGAATCACATTCCTGTAACACCCCCTGATGGTGCTTTACGAAATCTTCAGAGTACCTTTGTGCCTTTTGCCTCATTTGAGCCTTAAAGTAATCTGGTGAACCAGACAAGTAGATGTTGTGTCCATTTTGCAGAATAGGAAACAGCTGTAGGAAGTTGGTGGCATATCTCAACATCAGAGCTCCCAGAACAATGCCCGATGCTAGAGCAGTGCCTGGTAGGAGCAGTTGCTTGGGCCGGTCGGGTTGGATGACTAGAGGGTAAAGGGTGAGTGATGGATCCTGTATTTGAGCACCAGTCTCGTAATTCCTAGCTCTACTCCTAGATGTAGAATGAAAAGGGGCTGCGGAATTCGGAGTACTTACCTTACTTTTGTGAATGCTTTCTTGAGCCTTTCAGTATTTAAATAAAGTCACAAAGATAATAGCTAAATGTATTGAGTGCTTACTATGTGCCTGGCACTTTTCTAAGTGCTTTATACATGTTAACTCATTTACTCTTCACAACCACTTTATGAGGACCTAATTTTCCTTATTTCCCTGATGAGGAAACTGAGACACAAAGAAGTTATAAGCAGTTACGCAAACATAGTCAAGATCCTGCATTTAAGAATCGGATGAGTCTGCTTAACTACTGTGCTGCATTGCCTCTTAAAGTAGTTTTCTTGAAAACATAAATCTTTCATAGTTTTAAGTAGTAATGAATCAATCCAAAGAATCCAAAAAGTCCTAGTGATCACTGGTTTTGAAATTTAAATTAAATCCATTTAATTATATTTTTGGACTTTTCATTCTACACTCTTATCCTTCAGGGTTTGAAACAATCTGATTATTGTTGTTCTCCAAAAGATTTTCTGTACCATTCTTTCTTAAATTCAGATTATTATCCAAAGTTTTTCTTGGCAGATGGATATATTAAGGAATTAAATATCTTTTCAGTGTTAGTTCCAACAATGAATGCTATTTTAATTGGTCTTCAAAAGGTAATTATAAGACCTTGTCATAAAGTATAACTGAATTCTTAGCATAGAACTGTCTCAAATCCAAAAAGCTTCTTTAAGAAAAATTTGTTTTAATAACCAAAGTCAGCTCTAGAAACATAACATTTGGCCAATCTGTTAACACACATAAAAACTTACTTGCTTCATAAATAACACTGCAGTAGGTGGACCTCACCCCTCACACACTAGGTCAGCCTATTTATTATTCTAGTATTAAAAGGAATGAAGTAAAATGCTATCTACCACCGATCATGGTCCATGATCATCCAGGTAAAAGAATGTAAACATCTTTTCCTTGTTAAACAGTTTGCTAGTTTAAATTAAGAAACATTAGAATTTGTTAATTTTGTTGTAAAATCCCATTTCTGGAATCCGTAAGGAATTATACGTCAACTTAAAACAGGAATGATCGTGTCATACTTTAGAAGTAGAATTCACTGTTGCTCACCAAGATTTCCTCCTTTTTCCTCCAGTGGCACATACATAATTTATTTAAGTAAAGAATTCACACTAACCGTAGGTCATTATTTCGTTCTGAATAATTAAAAGTTGGCATTTTCCCATTTCCTTGCAATAGGGTAGTAGAAAGATTGGTATTACAAGTTAGAGGCTCAACTGATCTGTCTGGATCCCATGTCCAGCAAGCCTCGGCCCTTCAGATACGAGCCTGCAGGAGAGGTGAGGTGGGCCAGCTTCTGGCTGTCCCGCGGTGTCACCACAGAGCCTGGGGAAGTGGGACAGGAGGCAGCGCCCCTCAGCTCCTCTGGCGGCACCCCTTCCATTTCTTAGTGTGCTGACGGGGGTTAATTATTTTCAAAGATTAGAGCTGGAAAGCGAAAACCCTAGCTACTCTCTGTGGAATGTTTGCCTAGTGTAGTTATTCATTGTTTGGTATGTCCCTTTTTGCTGGTATGTCGCTCTCAAGTGTACTAAGGACAGTTCATTCTGTTGAAAGCTCCACAGTCCAAAGGAAAGAATCCCAAGGATTGTCCCATGCACTTCCCAGCCTGGACCAGCAATCGCACACTGAAAAGCACTTCCTCGAGCACAGCACAGCAGCACTGAACAGCCTGCAGCTGAGGGCGTTCTTACCAACGGCGGGTAAGAACAGGCAGTCCTTCCTCTAAGCACTAACTTCCAGGCACAATTGTCAGATTATTTCTAAGGTTTGGAAATTTGAAACTATGAGTTAGATGGACAAACGGAATATATTCCCTTTTGCTTTTAATACGCTTGGTTACATACTTACATTTGAAATAAAGTGAGATGAGGCCTCAGAATACTGAGAAGCAGAGGGGAAAAATAGCCCTCAGATTTAAATAGGCCCAATTTAAGCAGTATCTTTCTGATTACCTACTGCGCTGTGTTCATGAAAAATACATGCTAAAATATATCGGGCAAAACATCAGTTGGTAAATTATGGTAATGAAGAGTAAAAATAGACATGTTTGTTCCTCTCTGAAAATAGTAGGACTCTGCCATGTAACTCGCTTCTAGTTTTAGAATTTGTAGCCATTATTCTTAGTCCCACCAGAAATATATTCATTCTGTGAGCAAGGATATAGTGTTGATTGTTGTGTTCATTACAGTATTCGAGACGCTAACAAGTTTGTTTGTACAGAGTTGAAACGTATTGTTCCTGCCTGCCTCTGATAGTCATCCAAATTTCTCTGCAAAGAGTATACTACCACTTCCTCCCCACACTTCAGGCTTCCCTCTCTTTAAAAACAATAGTAGTTTCTGTACAAGTTTCAGTGAAGAATTGTGGTCACACAACAGAAAAAACAATGATTTTGTTGTAAATTTTTTTTCCTAGAATTCCTAATATCTCAATTTCCAAAGGAGGAGAACAGTACCCTATCCTATGTGACTTTAATTTCTCTCTACTCTGAGGAGTACTTTCTAATTACGTTTTACATAGGTTAATATAGAAAAAAGAAGGTTGAAGTTCTCACTGTTAGGATCCACTGAGAGCCAGTTTAGATATGTTTTCATTGCTGTCATTACTTTACATCTGGATAATGGACATATCAAAGTTTTCTGTGTAATATCATTCACACAGAAAACTGATTTATCTATGATAATTATATATATATATATGTAATTACTTTCAAGTTGTAACATTTCATAAATTTGTCAAATTTTAGAGACAAACTTTTCCCCTCTCTCGTGTGGATAAACTTGTGGTTTTATTTTTGAGAATAGAGTTGGTCTGCTATACTGACTTCATATCTGTCATTCCAAAGGTTTGATTATATTTATTTTTTTTCTCCAAAAATAAAAAATGCAATGAAAATCCAATTTACAAGGACATATTGATATTTCTAGACATGGTCTAGTTCTAAAAGAATTTACTTGGTTTGCATTTTTCAAGCATTTCATGTAGACAGATTAATATATTTTTGTACACTTTATTTCTACATTTATTTCAAGACTACTTTCAGTGACTTTTTCAAGTGCATGTGTGAACAGAAGATGGTTTGGAATGAGTGTGCAGTGGTCTTTATCACCAACTCAAAAGAAGTGTAATGTATGTGATTGTAGAAAGCAAGGATGTATTTATACTGTACTGTACACTGAAACCTAATGACTCTTTTCTAAAGCTTTGTACATTTTTTCATGAAACAGATTAAATATTTTCTCTCTAAAGCCATGTTTCTGATTTTAACATGCTTTCTGTTTTAAGTATATCATGAGATAATTTTACTGCTTAGAAAACTATAAGTCATGATTTCTTGTTTAAACTTTTGGAAAAATGAGCATAATACTGAATTTTTAAAAAAAATTATGTAAGTCAAAATAAAATGCAATCATAATTACAACAGATTTTTTAAAAACATTCAGAAAAGGTGATCCATTCAGTAAATGGTATTGGGAATATTTGAAAAGAAAAAAATAGATCTCTACTTGAAACTATACACAGAATTTGAATGGAATTAATAACAAGATAAAAAGAAAAAAAATGCCAGAAGAAATGAAGGAGAATATAGTGTTGGGAGTGAGGATCTAAAACAAAAAAATAAAATAAATTACTCGATCATAGATAGAGACTAGATTGGTGGTTGCCAGTGGTAGAGAAGGGTGGAGGCAAAATGGGTGAAGAGGAACAAAAGGTACAAACTTTCAGTGACAAACAAAGCTCTCTACATGTTTACACATACACACATAAAATACGTAGACAGTCCTTACTTTGTACAGTAAAACCATAAAAATGACCATGCAAGCTGAAACTGCAAAGCAGTCTTAATGGGGAAAATGATTGTCCCATGACCTTAAAAATGTTTGTTAAAAATATTAAAAACTCAGTGCCAAATATAAATGTATGGGAAAATGGAAAAAAAAATAAAGCTAATATTTAGTACACTGTCATTTAAAACATTACAATTATTGAGAATTAAAGTTTTGATTTCTTTGTGAGAAAACTCATCGAGAGTATTTGAACAGGGCTTGCTTGCTTCTCATTATAAAATGTATACTGCAGAGCAAGTATCTTTGCCCTGGCAAATTATCATACTCCTTTCTAAGTTTGTATCAGCTACCATTTTAATCTTCGTCCTTTCAATGTTGTGCTATATTTCCAAGAGTTCCTTTAATGTGAAGTTTTTTGCCAGAGTCACTTCCTCTGGGACATCATCATCCTTTTCATCACAGCCACTCTCCTGATTTATGTCAGTAAGTTCACCCTCAACCAAGTTTCTCTGGTTGCGAACCTAGCGCCTCGTAAACATTCCCATGGTCAGCTACTTTATGTACAACTCCACTTCCATCCAATTCAAATTTCACTTCCAGAGTCTTGCAGTTTTCATTTCTTCGCTGTATTTTTGTCCTGGAGGCCAATTCCCTCTTTTGATTATCCAGTTTTGTAAAATGGCACATGGTTCTACCAGTAGGAAAGAAGGTGACACAACTACACAACGTGCTGTCTGTGCACTAACTGAATAACATGCAGTGACCCATCACCAACACACTTGGAAAGGAGTGACATTATTTGTCACTGGTCATGGGACACATCTATTATTACACAGCAGTGTGTGAACTGAAGAGCTAACAGTGACGTTTGTACTTAGGTAATTGCTCAGGTAATATACCATGGTAACAACTTGAAATTGTGTTGTTGGGGGGCTGGTGTCACTTAAACTAGTAACAGATTGTGCACTTCAGAATGGCTTAAAGCAAGGGCTGCCTGCACATATAAAAAAAATAGATAAACGGAAGGACACAACAAACTCCTAATGAGTATATAAAGTTAAATACAGAGGATAGGGAGGGACTAGTTACCTATATTTTGTGGGACCTTTTATGAATTAATATTGTGAGTTTTTTAGAGCAAACTAAAGTGGGAAAAAGATATTTCTATTTCCCACAATCGCATTACTTGCTCTGTGTGCATCCTAGAAAAGGTCGGCAGAAGGGTAATGAGAAACAGTGTTGAATAAATAAATGTTTGTTGGGGGTGGGGGCAGCCTATGATGGTTATCTCAGAATATGTGACGAGAAAACGTAAAAATGAGAGTAAATTTGTCACACAGCATAGTATCGTGTCCCAAACACCAATTCCATCCCACCTAACCTGACACGATCACTTCATAACAGAATGGCCTTGAGCAAGTTACTTCAATTCCATCAACAGTTTCCTCATCTGTTAAACTGGATATTAATACCTCCCAATTGTTTCATGATAATATTAGAAAAGCACGTAGCCCAGTGACTAACAACTAGTGAATGCTCCAAACTGAGTCATTCATGTCATGGAGAGCCCTGAGTTCTCTGCCCGTGAGTGTCTTCGAATAGAGGTTGTAAGATAGTTGATCTAAGTATTTATCACAGTGGGTGGGACATGGAATTAGATGACCTCAAGTTCTAAGCCATTCAAAGATTCTGTGATTTGAAATACGTACAGGAAAATCTGTTTGTTCAAAATAATAAAAATTTGTTATGCCTTAAGACTTTAGGAGAATAATTTTTTAGAATAAAACACACTACAACTCAAATATCCATACATTTAAACATTCACAGATTTTTTAATAAGACTCAGAAAACTATTTTAAACACTTAGCTAACCAAATGCAGCCTGTTAGTGTAAATAATTTTGTTTAACTCCAATCTCTAGCTAATCCCATTGCATTTTGAACTCCTAACTAGGTAAGAAACTTCTAAGCAAAAGGTTTTGAAGGGGAAAAAAAAAGGATATTCATCCCCTTCCCTTTTATTATGAATATGCCACAAAAAAGATTTGAAATATCCTTTAAGTATATAAAACCTTATTTAGGAAATTTTTAAACGCCATTAAAATGAAGGTTTATAAAAAATCATGGGCTATCCAACATGTCGTAATTGTTCTATTTGATAGATTTGTGACATTAATCTTAAAACTTTGCAAAAAAATATATGTACTGCTCATTATTATGTGATTTTTTTTTTCACAACACGTGGAATACATCTACACATTGATGATATTTTGTGCTCAATTCTAAGCTTGTCAGATGTTGAGCAGATACAGTCAAGGAACTTGGATAACTGAAATGACAGGCAAATGCATTTCCAAACTTCTACAACCTGAAATTCGCCTTTTAATGTGTAAAGCAGCCCAGTGATGTGTCAGTGCTAATTATTTTCCAAGAGGAGTATAAACCCCTTAAAATAAACAAACAGGATTACTTCAAATCAGTTTATCACTATCTGTCAATCGATCAATAAATAAATACAGATAGACAATTGTGACACATATATAATTTAGTATGCATAATTAAATGTATATTTGACCAATTGTAGTTTCTAGTTTCCCTTTTTTCACCCAAATTCAATTTCAAATTCTAGTCAATCTTAGAGCCTCATTTTAATAAGTAGTAATTTTGATCATACTTTGCAAATTACAATTTAAATATATGGCCAGCATCTTTTAATTTTGTTGCTAAGAGAAGCTTGACAGTATCACCGTATCTGTTGTTATTTCTGCTTCTTCTGGAAGAAATCACTGAACTGCCATGAGAAGAGTGGGAGGATCCCTAAGAAAGACCAAGTTCTGTAATCCTGCCAACACATGAGAGCATTCGTTTCCCCTAATATTTTTAAGATGTTAATTTGAAAAGAGCTCACTAAAATAATAGCTATCTCTTTAAATTGAAATCATTCTGTAGTTGGCATTTCACTTGAAATGACAATACAACCAAATTCCCTTATTGGAGTAAGCAAGATAAGGAGGATAAATATTTGAAATATAGTTTATCTCCCCATCTTGGAAAGGGAAAAACAATAGCTTGCCCATGTTCAGGAAACTGCCATGCCCTAGGAATTCAAGCATCACAGGGGATCTAATGAGGCTGTTTACCCTGTGCCCCAGTCTTGGTGCAGAAACACACCTCAGTCAGCCTTGTAGAAAGTCAAGTAGAAAAGACAGAAGCTTTTATTTGTTTTAACTTTCTGGAAGAAGAACAAAATAATCATCTGCATGGCCGAGAGCTTTATTTGGCTTCCTTGGCACCTTGCTATTACAAATACTCTCGGGTGTTTTGCTGAGATTCAGTGTGGTAGGTGAAAGGTACAATATTGAAGCTACTTTCATAATTGTGTGAATAAAGAGCCTCTGCCAAATTCTATAGTGAATGAGGTAATGGAGAAGCTGCACTTCAGTCACTCGTGAGATCACCTGAAGGATCTAACCTGTTGTGAAATGCGACTCTGCGGTCTTTCTGAGTGCTACATTCTATTATTTAACAACCTTGCAAAGAGACTATTTCTTGCATTCTAATCTATGTACCTTGCTCTGCCTGTAAGCTTTTCATTAGTTACTCCATGAACACATATACTAGCTCTTTATAACCTTAACTTCTCTAATCAAAGTTCATCATTTCATATTTTAACATTTTCTTTAATATTAATTCCCCACATACATGCCTCCTAAATTCCCTTTCTCAGTCTTGTTTCCTGTCAGCCCTCCCTGAACTGTTCACAGTCACCTAAAGTTATAAAGCCAAGAAGTAAGCAACACATTACATAAACTAATGCTGGATACTGCCAGAATGTCACATGAGGAGCTCTGGGGACCCTTTTTCCGGTGAACTATAACTGGTGAAAATTATAAGTAGCCATCTAAAATCTCTGTAAATTGTCCCAAGGGCATACAGCAAATGAAGAAACATGTATTCAAGAAAATCTAAAACCTCGAGAATCTGTGCCACTAGAGCCAGTACCCAGTCTGTCTGCACCTGCCACGGATTGGTGGAACAGAAGCTCTGCTCCAGGTGGGTGTGGCAAAGAAGACTAGACTCCCTCCCCCCAGTTCCTTGTAAGGGGCTGCAATAGTTCCTCAGGAGGGCAGGCTGCCAGGATTTTTATCCCATCCCCTCCCCACACTACCGTTGTGAGGAAAGGACTTGATTCCCGGTGAGTACAGCCAAGAGGTCGGGTTCCCTTCCTTCACCCAGCCCCACTCATACAATGGAGGCTCTACCCCAGGCACAGCAAGCCAAGAATACCGGGGCCCTGGACACCCTCACTCCACCTCACTCACAGGACAGAGGTGCCATAGCAGAAGACACCAGAGGTTCCGTAGCCGAGACAACGCCACCCAGTACCATGCTCACAAAGCATGAGTGTCAATCCATAGAAAACAGGGCACAATCCCCACTCCCATCTTCAAAACAATAATACAGAGAAGCAGAAATGAAAGAAAAGATGGTCTTACCGACTTTACAGAAATAAAAAGGATTATGAATAAATAATATGAATAATTCAACTGAGATGAAATGGCAAATCTTCTATAAAGACAAAAATGATTGAAACTGACTCAAGAAGAAATAGAAAATCTTAAAAGATTTCTAACACAGATTGAGTCATTTAAAAACTTCCCACAAAAGGAATTCCCAAGAACAGATGGTTTCAATGGGAAATTCTACCAAATGTTTAAGAAGCAATTAATACCAATTTTTCACAGAACTCTTCCAAAAAGATAACAGAAGACTTCCCAGCTCATTCTGTGAGCCTAATACCAAAATAACACAAAGACATCACAAGGAAAGAAAACCACAAACCAATATCTCTTATGAATATAGATGCAAAAATCCTCAATAAAAATATTAACAAGCTGAATCTAGCAACATATAGAAAGAATGACATGCCATGACCGCTGTATACTAACAAATTTGCCTGGCCTTTCCCCAAGGTTCCTGGTTTGGAGCTTCTAAAACCCTTGGAATTTCCTGATGAAGTATCTTTGTTATTTATGAACCCTTGGATCATATCTAATTTTACACTAATGCTTCAGGATGGGGCAGTGCAGGCTGTAAAGACCAACCATGTGATTAAAGGGTTATATTCTGAGCCACATGTCAGCCTGGCCTCCTAACCTCCCAGGAGGGGAGAGGACAGGAGAGAAGGAAAGAAAAGGGCTGGAGATAAAGTTCAATCACATGACCCATGTTAACTAAATCACTCCTGTGAAATGAATTCCTAACAAAAACTCTGGACACAATTGGTGGAGGCTCCTAGTGAACACATCAATATACCAGGAAGGTGACGGATTCCATGGAGATTCTTCTGTGTTTGGGATCCTCCCAGACCTCACCCTACATATCTCTTCATTGGGTTTCAAGTGTAGTGTTTTCCCGAGTTCTGTGACTAATTAAACCCAAGGGGGTCATAGGAACCCCCTGGGCTTATGGCCAGTTGATCTGACATGAGATCAGTCTTTTTGTGGACCAGGCCCTTTAACGTGTGGCGTCTACGCATATACTAACTCTGTCTGGTCAACAGTTGTTGTCTTTGAGCACTTTGATCCATTATTCCGCTGTCTCTGGCCTCGATTGTTTCTGCTGAGAAGTGGGCTATTCATCTTATGAAGACACCCTTGTATGGGATAAGTTATTTTTCTCTTGCTGTTCTCAAGATTTTTATCTTATCTTCGACTTTCATCATTTTTATCATGATGTATCTATTCATAGATCTCTTTTCATTTATAGTATTTGGAGTTAGTTGAATTTCCTGGATGTCTAGGTTATTGTTTTGCAATAAATTGGGGAATTTTTTCATTTCTTTGGTTGTATTGTTTTTTCTGCTGCTTTCTCTCTCCTCTCCTTCCGGTATTCCTTTTATGCGTATATTGATGTGCTTTGTGGTGTCCCCCATTTCTCCGAGGCTCTGTTTATTTTCTTCATTCTTTTTGCTTTCTGTGCTTCAGTTGGCATAATTTCTATTGATTTATCTTCAAGTTCACTAACTTTTTTCTGCTTGTTCAAATCATCTAGTGAATTTTTAAAGAGAATTTATTTTTTTAGAGAAGTTTTAAGTTCACAGCAAAATTGAGCAGAAAGTACAGGTAGTTCCCATATATTCCCCATCCCAGCACATGCACAGCCTCCCCCAGTACCAACGTCCTGCAACAGAGTGGTGCATTTGTTCTAACTGATGAACCTACACTGATGCATCTTTATCACCCCAAGTCCATAGTTCACAATAGGGTTCACTCTTGGTATTGTGCGTTCTATAGGTTGACAAACGTATAATGACATGTATCCACGATTACAGTATCATACAGAATAGTTTCACTGCCTAAAAATCCTCTGTGCTCTGCCTATTCATTCTTTTTGCCTGACTAACCCTTGGCAACTGCTGATCTTTTCACTGTCTCCGTGGTTTTCCCTTTGCCGGAACGTCGTATGCTTGGAAGCACATAATACATAACCTCTTCAGATTAGCTTATTTCACTTAGTAGTATGCATTTAAGATTCCTTCATGACTTTTCATGGCTTGATATTTCATTTGTTTTAGTGCCAAATAATATTCCACTGTCTAGATGTATTACAGTTTATTTATCCATTCACCTACTGAAGGACATCTTGGGTGCTTCCAAGTTTTGGCCATTATGAATAAACCTGCTACAAACATCTGTGTGTATGTTTTTGGGTCGTTATTTGGTTTCAACCCATTTGGGGAAATACCAAGGGGCGCAATTGCTGGATCATGTGGTAAGAGTATGTTTCGTTTTGTAAGGAACTGCTAAACTGTCTTCGAAAGTGGCTGTGCCATTTTGCATTCCCACCAGCAATGATTGAAAGTCCCTGTTGCTCCATGTCCTCACCAGCATTTGGTGTTGTTGGTGTTCTAGATTTTGGCCATTTTCATATGTGTATAGTGGTATCTCATTGTTGTTTTAATTTTCATTTCCCTGGTGACTGTGATGATAAGCATCATTTCTTATGCTTATTTGCCAACTGTATATATTCTTTGCTGAGGTGTCAGTTCAGGTCTTTTGCCCTTTTTAAAATTGGGGTGCTATTTTCTTCATTTTCTTATAGTTGAGTTTTAGATACTAGTCCTTTATCAGATACATCTTTTGCAAATATTTGCTCCCAGTCTGTGACTTATCATTCTCTTGATCTCATGATTTTTAAATTTCAATCATTGTATTTTTAAACTCCAGAACTTGCATTTGCTTCTTTTTCATAATCTTTATCCCTTCATTTATATTCTCTATTTAATGCAACACTATTATCATACCTTCTCTTAGTTCTTTAATCACACTTTCCTTTAGTCTTTTTCTGTTTTTGTTTGTTTTCGTTTTTCTGGCATATGGCTCATAATTTCCTGTTTCATTGCATGCCTCATAATTTTTTGTTGGGAACTGAACATTTTAGATAACATATTGTATGTAGAACTCTGGATACTGGCACCCCACTTGGTATTGTTACTTGATTCTTTAACTTTAGTGTCTGGCTGTATTATTTTATTGAAGTCACACACACGCACACACACACACACACACACAATTGTTAAGCCTCAATGTTACTCCTCAGGGAGGCTCAGCTTTGACTGCTTACAGTCTGTACTGATTGTGGTATTGGTAGGGTATTCTTCTCTTTCACTGACCACACGCAACTGTTAAACTCATACTGATTTCCAGCTGATTGCTGTACTGTTGTCAACTGTGCCCTGGGTCATAAATTGCTCTACAAACGAACCACAATTGTGGTTCCTTTGAAGGAATCGTTTCTGAGGTCGGTGTCTGATATTTGTTCTGACATCAGAAGGGCTCCTCCCAGCTCTCCAATTCCTCAGCTCTCTCCTGCAAACTCTCCTGCCTACAGTTTAGGCTATATTTTTTTTAAGTCTAGGCTGTCCATTAAATGTATGAATCACTTCTCAATTGGCTTTAATCACAATCTCCACTGTTCTTGAGAGTGCCTTTATGTTTGAATGTTTTCACCCTCAGTTGTAAATGAAAGCAGTTCCTTTGGGAAGAGATTAGGAGCTGTTTTACAGCCTGCTTCTCCCATCTGCCCCAGACAAAAAAAATCTCTGAGCCAGGGCTCTAGCACTGGGAATGGCACAATGGCAAGCTTCTGTCTAAGTGACATCCCTGCTGTAGGAGCTGAGTGTCCAGTGCAAGGTGGGGAGACAGCAGCCCGTGGTCCCCTTGGCTTTCTTCTCCTGGCATGGAGCCACCACCTAATGAGCCAGGGGAATGGTGCTCAGGGTCCCAGGGTTCTCAGTGCACTTTATCCCATGTAGAGCCTCCATCCCATGAGCCAGAGCTAGGCAGAAGGGAGCCTCAGCAACAGGTAGCTGGGGGTCAGAAACACTGAAGTCCTGCTCCTCCCAGGAAGCAGGCCCTCCAACAGGGCGGGGCGCTGAGGGGAGAGTCTGCTGCGGGGCGAGGCAGTCTGGAGTGGAGTCCTCACCTTGCTCAGCTGGAGGGATGAAGGAGACAGAAGTCTTCTTTCAAATGTTTCAACTCTTTACCACATTGTAGCAGATTTACAGTTTGAACTTAGGACCATTTCCAGAGGCTTTAAATGGTTGCTTTTACATAATTTTCACCAGTTTCACTGGGGAGCCGATCTCCTCTTCCCTATCTTCTTGTGTTGTGCTCTAGGCAAGGGCCTTCATTGCCTGACTTGTATTCATGAGATACTTCTTTCCTTTATGATTATCCATGGAAGTCATCTCCAAGGTCCATCTGCATATGTAATGTTGTCAATGAAAGAAGGCTTTTCTCTGATCGCTAATGAAAATGTTAAGCAGCACTTGCAGAAATTCCAAAATAACCATTCTGAAGCCAAAAACTCATCTGGCGTTCAATGGTTCAAAGTGTGTGTGTGTGTGTGTGTGTGTGTGTGTGTGTCTGTGTGTGTGTGGAGGACATGACTTGAAGACAAGAATTTTACGTATTGTCTTAGTAGTCTGTTCAAGATGCTATAGAAAAGTGTCACAGACTGGGTCGATTAAAAGCAACATGAATTTGCTTCTCATAGTTCTGGAGGCTGGAAGTCCAAAGTCAGGGTGCCAGTATGGTCAGGCTCTGGTGAAAACCCTCTTCTGGGCTGTAGACTGCCAATTTCTCACTGTGCCCTCAAATGGTGGAAGGGGGCGAGCTACCCCTTGGGTTTCTTTTATATGAACACTGATCCCATCCATGAGGGCTCCACTCTCATGACCTAAGCACCTCCTAAAGGCCCCACCTCCAATGCCATCACGTTGGGTTTTAGGATTTCAACATATGAATTTGGGGGGTGGGCAGGACACAATTCAGACCACAGTACTTACATCTCTAGTTTTATTATTTTTATTTGACAAAGGCCAAATTATTAAACTGATGTTTTTCAAGGTATGTTCCAGGATATGCTAATCTGTTCATGAAAAAAGATTCCTTGCTTAATAATTTTCAGGTTACATAAACATAATTCCAGAGGAAATTTAGCTTTCCAGTCTTACTAGATCTCTAGAATAAGGCTCAAAGAACGAATCTTATTGGAGAATGATTACCAAGGGACCCATTACACTACAATGAAACATGAACAAGCAATATGATTCTCACTTTGCAGATCTTCAGAGAAGCTGAGCCAGTGAAGTGGTAACTGTATTAAGTTGAATAGTGTATCACCAATTTTATGCCCACCGGGAACCTCAGACCATGACCTTACTTGGAAATAGGGTCTTTGCAGATGTAATTAGTTAAGATGATGCCACAATGTATTAGGATGGTACTAATCCAATGACTGGTGTCCTTATAAAAAGAGGGAAATTTGGGCATAGATGCACAAGAGAGAAGAGGGCTATGTGAAGACATAGAAACCCAGAGATGCACAGAGAGAAGACTACGTCAAGACAGAGACAAAGATTGCAGTGATGCATCAAAAGCTAAAGAATACCAAGGATTTCCAGAAGCCCCCAGAGCTAAGGAGAAAGAAATGGAACCTGAGAGGGAACATGGCCCTGACAACACCCTGACTTTGTACTTACAGCCTCCAGAATGATGAGCGAAAACATTTCTGTTGTTTTAAGCCACCAAATTTGTGGTACTTTGCTACAGCAGCTTTAGGAAACTACTACATTAACTATTTAAATTAACTCTATGCAAATAGTTACTATTGTTTTGAAAAATAGCAACAAAGCAATATAGTTTTCTGACTGGGTAGTACTTACTTACTCGTTTAAATTTTACCTAAAAAACACAGTTGATTTAAAGGTGTCCCAATCCCATTGGTACTGTTTATTATTACCAGTGGATCTTTAATTATGTTTTGTGAAAGAATTGTTGAGTATTCATTTCTCATGGGTTAAACGCTCATGAATTTGGAGTAAAACCTATATTCTCTTTCAAGCCTAGATTAATTTTTAAAAATACATATTAATAATAAAGTATTAAACATTTCTTTCAGACATTTCTGCAGTTGACAAATTTACTTTTTTTCCCCTCATTTTCTGGCATATTGCCAACGTGAGTCCAGCTTGTTCTGAAAATAAGGCCTTTTAATTAATTAATCCTTCAGAGACAACATATGGTGACCAGATTAAAGATTTTAAAAAGGACATAAAATTAGTCTTTGTCAAAGGACTATTAGCTTGCCTCTTCCAAGCCTCAAACTTTATCACAAATGAACATAATCTCCTCACCAACATCCCTTGGAAAAATGAGAAAGGCCTAGAGGAAGTTTCATGAGCATTTAGCCCACCTACCTCTTTCTTCTAGAATATTCCTTTGGAGATTGGGATTCTGTGGGGGGAAAGCAGGGAGGAAAGGGAAGGAATCTTTTAAAGACAACTTTAGGTCCCCCCCAAAATAATATTTTCTTTGAAAATGTGGGTTGTCCTAAAGGCACAGGAATATCGCTGTTCCTCATTTTGGGGAGCAGTAGTGGCTATTTGTTTCACGGAGGGAACCCAGCAAAGGTCTCTACTTAAGGAAACATCTGATTATGTTTTCTGTAGGGTAAGGAATAGGTGCAGACGACAGTAAATATGGGCAGGGCCAAAAGTAAACACAGTTGCTGATGAAACTCCTTTACTTCAAAAGCACTCTGGTATTGTTCCTATCTTCTCCTACAGACACCACCCCCTTCCGAAGCTCTCACCTGAAAGACTTGCCTACCTGTGAAGAATAAGAGCTAAATTCAACAGCAAATCTTTTCCTTTTGTCTTCTGGGTGCCTTCAGATGTGTAAAATATTCTGGATAATTTCTTCTTCTTCTTTTTTTTTTTTTTTAAGTTTTTGGGGGAATATTGGGGAACAGTGTGTTTTTCCAGGACCCATTAGCTCCAAGTCAAGTTGTTGTTTTCAATCTAGTTGTGGAGGGCGCAGCTCACTGGCCCATGTGAGAATCGAACCGGTGTCCTTGGTGTTATGAGCACTGTGCTCTAACCAGCTGAGCCAACCAGCCACCCCTGCATAATTTCTTACGTTACTGATATATACTTGTCTCTGTAGTGTTGGTGGAGTTAATGTTTTGGTAAAATGCAGTGAACTGTGTGATTTTGCAAGAAGGAAACCAGAATAATAGGTTTGGTCCAAATCCATTCCAGAAATTCTGGACTCCTACCTGATTCCGACAGCTAAAGAAGTGTGACGTGAACATCACTGCCATGTGCAGTCGCTGTCCTATCCCTGCCAGCCCTCCACCTCTCGCCCAGCAGCACTCCGTGATGCTGGCTGTGTGGTAGCAGAATCATGCCCCCCGAAGAGGCCCACATCCTAATCCTGGAACCTGTGAATGTTTCACCAAGGAATGTGGGTGGCCCTTAGAAGCTGGAAAAGGATACAGATTCCTTCCTAGAGCCTCCAGAAGGAACACAGTCCTGCCGACATCTTGATTTTGGCCTGCCGACACATTTTGGATTTCTGACCTCCAGAACTGTGAGATGATAAGTTTGTGTTGTTTTAAGCGACGAAGCTGGTGGTGATTTGTTACAGCGGCATAGAAAGCTAATCTAGGTGGGAGGTTTTCCTTATAAAAAAGGAAGAAGGAAGAAGAGAGGGAGGGAGACAAAAGAAAAGCATGCCTCAGAGCCTCTCCCGCCTTAGGCCAGCAACGGTGTGAGTATCCAATCAACCTACATGATAAAGTTGCTCACCTTGAAAAGGATAGGAAGGTCAGTCTTAAGGCGGGGTTTTGTGCTCCATATTCAAGCACCTGGCCTGGGCTGAAAGCACCGGTTGATTCCTGAATGGTTTGTCATAGTTTCCCAAGTTCAGTATTTTCTTTCTTACCATCCTGCATTCACCCTCACCCGGTACAGATGCTCCTTGACTTACAATGGGTTTACGTCCTCATAAACCCATCATAAACTGAAAATATCATTAAGTCAAAAATGCATTTAATACACCTAACCTACTGAACATCATAGCTTTGCCTAGCCTACTGTAAAAGTCCTTAGGACACTTACGCTAGCCTATAGCAGGCCACAATCCTCTCCCACAATGAACATGCTGTACAGTACCAGCTGTCTACCCTCGTGATTTCCTGACGTACTGGGAGCTGAAGCTTGTGGGGGAGAGTATTGTACTGCACATCGTAGCTTGGAAAAAGATCCGAATTCGAAGAAGGGTTTCTACTGAATGCTTTTCACTTTTGTACCATCGTAAAGTAAAAAAAAAATCGTGAGTTGAAGTCGGAGACCATCTATATACAGGTGTGCCATTTATAACTGCACATTTTACATTAAATCTCAACACAACTGTAACGGCAGAACCAATTCAGTATGGTCCTATCCTGTTTAATGAGATACTGAGCTGATTTCCAGGGACAATAGACCAAAACCACAAGTCCTACAGCTGAAGTATGCACAGAAGAGAGAACTCTGACCTCCAGCTGCACCTAGAACCAGTCTCCCCCCACCACACACACACACACACACACACACACACACACACACACACACAAACACACACACCCCCCCGCATGGCACCAAAGAACCAGGACAAAATCAGAACTTGAACATAGGAACCCTTTCAGAAGCAAAGGGTCCATTGTCCAGGAAGATCTGGTGCTTACAGTCGTTTACCATAAATGGCCAAGTTCCAAGGTCCTCCAACAAAAACTTGCCCCACCAGCACTTCCACATACCTGTTCCCCCCTAACCCCTTAAACAGCCTTAACCTAGTCCAGCGAGCAAGATGGACTTGAGGCACCATTAGGTCTCCCATCTTCTTGGCTGGCGCCTTCTCGATCAATAAACCCTTCCTTACTCCACACTCTGATCTTTTCAGTTTTGGCCTTTCAAAGTGTTGAGCACACGAATTTGGGTTGGGTAACACAGCCTTTGCTTTTGAAAAATGGTGGATGAAAAAGGCCTTCTTTCTTTAAGCTCCAGTTTTTTAATGTAAAGAGTGAAAGAAAATAAGTACAACTAAGAGAACAGCAAGAGCATCACTTACTCTGTGGAAAACAAGCCCCTCATGGCAACAAAGCCTGGACTTCTTGTGGCATACTTACTACAAATATCATGGTCGCTGGTGATGGTGAAAAGCAAGCAGCATGCTTGTGGAGCAAAGTAGGGGAAAAGGCAACCGTGAATTCTCACGGTTTGTGACCAAGCTTTTATTCTGCTTATGTAGCAGAATGATAGCTATACATTGACAAATCACGAGCAATTAAGCCAGACGCACGACGGAACTGGTGGCCCATTTCCCAAAAAAAGACAGCTTCCTTATCTAAAACCAAGAGATACGCATTTGATTTTCAAGTGCTTCTCGTTAGAGTGAGTGGACTCTGTTTTCAAGTGGAGCAACCACGACAGTGTCAAGTAAACCCACGTCAGAAAGAAGCAGCAGCACACACTCCCACTGAGAGACAGCTGGCCCGCTTGGGAAATGGAGACAAGGACATGCAGTCTGGAACTCAACAGGGAAAGTTCTACAACTGCCTGTAAAGACCTTCCATCACTCTGAAGGAGCCCTGGGTAACGTATGGTGGCATCTGGATCGTCACTGCAGACTTGATTCAAGTTGTCGCTTCTCTGAACAGAGACCTTCTCCCCACTATTTACCCACAGCTCTCATCAACCTGATATTGGGCAGCGGCCCTGAAAGGAACATCCCCAAAATGAATCCCCCAGGAGATAGCTGGCCCACCTTGCGTCGTCACCTTAGACCACAGCCAGGTGGGTTCTTTCCCCTGAACATAAATATCTGGGAGGAAAAACACATCTCATCTTGGGCCTTTATGTAAACTAGGTTTTATTAGATGGGTCTGCTCTCATAAAATGCTTTTGTTAACTCCTGAAGTGGGACATGAGAGCCTGCTGATAATGAGAACTGGTTTGAGGACTCGGGAATTCAGAGGACTGTGGGGACATACTAGCTGAGCCATCACGTTCTCAGGGGAATCTGGTTCACAGAGCCTGCGACGTATCCAGTCCCATTGTTAGTGACAGAACCGGGCTAAGAACCTAGACATCCAGAATGGCCCATCCAGGGTTCTTACTCCACAGTGGACACTGTCATGGTCTTATTTACTGTACCACAGGTACGTCTAAGGCTACTGAGAAACTCACGCTGCCATTTTCTCTCCCTACACCTCTGAAAGATAAGGAAAATGATGTCCTTTTACCTACTATTTACTTTGTCTGAAAACTGATAAACTGTTTCGGTACCCATAACAAAATTCGCTTGCTTCCCTTGAGATTAAATCTGTTATTTACTAAGGGCTTAAACCTGGCCATACAGGAGGTGTCCTGGCTGCCTGGCTTCCTCCTAGGAAGGGTGGTCGAGAGCAGAGACCTTTGCAGATGGAGGCGTTTGCCTGATGAATCAGAGACTCTGCCACTTTTCTCAGAAATGCCTGGATACCAGCTAATGGTCTTTACGTATGTGCCCAGCCCTAGTATAAGTAAGTGCCTGTGCTCACTGTGTTATCGTCACAGTATCATCGGGAAGGGAGGACTGTCATTATCCCATTTACCGATGAGGAAACAGAACCAAGGAGATGTTAAATGATGTGTCCTATGTCACACCGACAGTGCCGCCAAGCCAGGACTCAAACTCAGGCCGTGCGACGCTACAGTCACCGATCCTGCTTCGTAGTGGGCAACAAAACACTGTTTATTAACATGTAGTCAGTTTAGAATCTGACACATTTTAGAGGGACATAAATCAAAGTATGACAAGATCTTAGGAGGCAGTTGAAATTATATACAAGCACATACTCAAAACGTGTCAGGGTCCATAAAAAAGACAAAGGACATAGTAAGGACAAATATTTGTTATTTGAGCAAAACCCCAAAAGCCCTCCCTCTCCTAAGAGATTTTCTATTTCTCTCGGTTGGAAAGCAAGGGGAGCTGCATTTCCTTCATAATAGCCTAATCCTGACTTTGCATGCATTCAGGTCGACCTTGACTTCTTATCTGAAAGAGGACTTTTCTTTATTAAAAGACAAGAAAAAGTATTAAAGAGTAACAAATAAGATAATCAATGTATCCTTTCTGCAGGAAATAAGGCAACTTCAGTAACAGACTCACAGTAAAGTTAGAGGGGGACATAACAAGGCCCCGCCAAGCTCTCATTAAGGTCACTAATTGTCCTCGCCTGAGAAACAAACATAGGGCTCCAGAAAAGCCAGATGTCTTCAATGTCTGTGACTGGCATTTATTTCTGTTTGCCATCCAAACTGATTCTCTCTCTTTGATGTCCCTTTCTTTCCCATGTGCAAGTACAATGTAATTTAATTTAAGGCATCATCAACCTGGGTTTTAAAACCAACTTCAATCACACTGCCATAGTCTACAATTAGGGAAGGGCCCTGGAAAGAGTACTTAAACATTTCATTTGAAAATTGATCTCTGCAGCGCTCGTTCCTAATCCCCATTCCAATTACTGGGGATTTTAAAGGGTTGGGATTGCTTTCTCATTTGGAGGAAAGGGTAAGCTGATTTCCAAGGGCGTTCTTGCTGTATCTGAATATAATGCTCTTGTTTAGCCCGGGGCTGTGAATAGGGAAGGAGAAGTTCTCTGGAGAAGAGAGAAATGTGCCAAGGGGCAGATTAAGGGCCCGTGGCTCTTTCTGCTGATGTACTGATGGGGGAAGGCGGGGTGAGAGCTCTGGTGAGAAAGTGGAAAGCCCGTCTTACACCAGGAAGAGTTCTGCAGTCTTATTTGTGCTGAGTAACTGCAGAAGTTTTAGAAATCACTGGGGTGACTGGGAGAGTCAACCTCAGAGGACGAGAAGTGAGTGAAGTGATAAAGCCCCTCCTAGAAGTTTGACACCCAGAGGAATCACAGCACCAGGTATAGTTATCGCATCTCCTTGAAGCTGCTCCTCCAAACACCGTGTAACGTGAGGCTGTGTCTGTGCAAGCCCAGGAAGCAGCCAGATGTTCAGGCCAGAGAGAAACCCGCTCAGGACTGGGAGGCGCAGGCAGATGTCCTCAGGACCTCAAAGAGGCTGCTGAGAGACGAAGAAAACTAGAACACCCTCCACCGACCCCATCTACTGGGTCCAGCGGGACCTGAATTCTTCTCCTTCATGAGATACAAATCCAAGTGGCTTTAAAAAGAAATTTAAAAATCTTTTTAAAGAACTGCTTTAGAGTCCATAAACCTCATTGAGTCATGGTGTGGAATGCAACCCAATGGCTGGAATCATTTGAACAGGACACAGCTTAAAGAAACCCGAGCGTTTACTAAGCGGCCGCCCATAGCTGTCCTCCCTATCAGGCCGTAGGTTGGAATCTGGATGACTGAGAAGGAACACTTTTACTTCTTTCTCTTCATGTGCTTCCTGACTAGGTTAAGAGAATAAAAACCTCATAGAATGGAAACACCAAGACCAATTACACTTGTAGCTCAGAACTTCATTTTTCTCTTTTTCAGGAACCGTCAGCATTATCATTAATCAAGGTAAAGTTTGCGACATTGCAGCTATGCAAAACTTTCATAAAATCACTTCATCCTTGATTTTGCCCTCTTTGTTCCTTTTCAATTAACTTAAAAAAATTTATGTTCCCAAACATCTCGCACTTCAGGAAAGACTTTGACAACCCCTCATAAGCCTGCATATTTTGTGACAGATCTATGATTATATTTAAGCAGCCTTGTCAAGGGAAGCACACTCATGCTTTTTGTGTTGCCCTGATTTTAAAGAGTGCAGTGAACCTACTGATGTTCTAATGAGAACCTCATGCACCTGAGAAAAAGAGGGGAAGTGGGTGGGACTTATAGAAGGTGATGGTTATCATTAATAAATAGAAGCAAAATAAACACACATACTGAACTACGCCACGCTAAAGAAAGTCAGTGTGGACCTAACCCTTCCAGGAAACGAAGGCAGGGCATACTGAAATGGTCTAGTCAGGTAAAGGGATCCGTGAGGGGAGTAACTCTCTTGAGACACTGAAGGTTCTGATTTTGTTCTAGTAGCTCTGGATGGCAGTTGTCAGTGGATGCAGCAGAAAAGCAGATCCCCTCTGATTATACAAAAGAGCTGGACAACAATTAGACATGCCTATAAATGGGATGGAGAGAAAATATCATGCACTTCCCATTGCTGGAAGTTCTCAAGCAGAGGCTCAGCAATCAACTGTCAAAGAGCGTATGGAAAGTGTTGCATCTTGGGTTGGAGGCGAAACTAGGTAACAAAAGACGAATGGTGCCTTCCAACTCTAAGAATCCAGAATACCATGGCTTTTGACAATCAACAACCCACTCTGGGTCTCGCTTTCCTTATGTGGAAAATAAGGACCTTGACACAAATTAGGGATCTAATGTTTTTTCCAACCTGAGATGGTAGAAACGCGTGTATGTTGGAGGCAATAGCATATTAAGCCACTGTCCAACCTGGACGAAGCCATCGAACGTCTCCAGGCCTAGTTCTGAGCCTTTCCTATGATCCATAGACAAGATTGAGGGCTGGGAGAACACAAGTCCACCAAGTGCTTGAAGCACTGCTGCAAAAAGCACTAGATCAAATGCCTGATGTCCAAAACAATATTTATCAAACAGGTTTTTATAACCTCATTTCAGACAATATCCATCAAGAAGAGTATTGGGACAATGCCTGAGAGTTTCTTGATGACTTGGTTTATAGAGTAGGTTTTAAATGTAAAGAGGAAACTAGCCCCAGTAGGGAGGAGGCACAACTCCTGCTTCATTCTGGGAAGATTGGTGTGCCAAGCCTCACCTTCCTTGGCTCTTCAGCCCCTTTCGTTTTCAGTATAAAGTAGGTGCTCAAAATACGTTTGGGTGAATAAAATAAGTTGTATTGTATGTCTCTTTATTACAAATCTATTCTAAATTTATATATCTGCTTCAAATATAACATCTTTTTAAATCACCTTGTTAATTGGAGTTGAAACACCAGTAAGTCAAATTCTTTGGTTGGGGAGAAGCGGGGAAAACATCTGTGAGACACAGGGACATGTGTCAGGGCTACCAGGCTGGATAAAGCCCGGGTGCCTTGAGGCCATTCTCTGACATGCTTCTTAATTTCTGATTAAATCTGTCCATAATTCAGTGAATATTTGTCTCTCGGGGAGCCATTTGTCCCCATACATAGAGAAAAGCTGTTTGTACTAATCTGAAAAGCAATGTTGACTTATTTTCCTCTCTAAGCTGTTAGGGAAAGAGAGAGCAGGGCTCCCTTTACTTATAAAACTGAAATGCAGAGACTTTAAGGACTTTCTGCTTATCACAGTTTGGGTCTCCAGGCCCCCTAGCCAGTGAGCTTCTGCCTTACAGAGCTGACGATCGGTAAAGTTATGAAATGGGTGAAGGAATGTCTCTCCTCGTCTCCTGCTCCCTAGGGTCTTCTCATAGTTCCTTCCCACGCATCCCCAGTCCTTGCTCCAAGCCCCAGTGATAATACCCCCTAAGCATTCTATTGGTGTTTATTTCATGATACGATATGTATGATTCTGTCTCCCACTCAGCTCCATAGCCTCGTGCACCCCAATATGCCTAAGCACGTTCGTCTCACCTATGCAGAACCTTGTCCAAAACGGGGCTTCAAGTGATTGATGAAGATGTCGCTGATATATAGCCTAGGGTGTTACCCTTCTGAGGATAAGATACTTTGTAATAAGATGGAAGTCCAAAGAATGACTCTGTCTGAGGCAGAGAAGGAAGGTAGCAGAGCAGAAGGTGGATTGGGCACAGGAAACCCTGACTGCATGACATTCAGCTTTTCCTGACCAACAGTCAACACACCAATTGAAAAGAGAATGGCATATTTTAAATCAGAGATATTTTGAAAAATTCAGGATATACGGTTGCCAAATATAAGTTTCACTAACTTTTCCTTATAAAACTAACCATGCCTTCTAGTAACAGTTTTTTCTAGCAAATGGTTTGCGAGGTGGGGAGCTAGTCTGTCCTCCACTGAAGGAGTCTAGTTGGAGCTCTAGTAACTTGCATTCAAGTTTTATCTCTCTGATTACACTATAAGGTCATAGTGTAAGATAGCAAGAATCTTGTCCTAATAATCTCCACATCCATAGTTTATACTGGTGAAGCCCTAACAGTTCGCTTGATAAATATGGGATGGATAGATGGGTGGATGGATGGATGGATGGATAGAGGGATGGATGGATACACACAACCACCGGAGCCCACAATATAAATTATAGGTGTTGTGGGGACAAAGACTGTACAGGCAGATGTGGATTTAAGAACAGAGCTGAGATGCAAGTAGGGAGACAAATGGAGAGCAGAGAACTCAGGGGCCACCTGCTTTGGCAAGAGGACCAGGAAGGTTCTAGGGAGAAGGTGACTGCCTTTGCTTCTCTGTCTGCCACAGGAGTAGCTTCAGTGGTAGAAGGCTAAATAATCTCTAAGGTACTTTCCACCTTGAGAGTCTATCGGACCACAAAATTGGGACTTTCTAGTCATTGGGCCTTGGTGAACACAAGGGGTACAGGGGATACAGCCACTTTCACCAGGAGATCAGCTGAAGAGTGCATTTTTGAGCACTTTTTAAGGATAATCCGTAAACGTTAAGCATAATTCACATGATGAGCTATTTGTCTTCCTACAGGAGGAAATTCTTGCATTTCAAAAATCTGCAAACCTGAGCACAAGCCCCACGCCATGGCATTGAATCCGAACAACATTCTTTTAGCCTCCCTCTCCTTTCGCATAATGCTGCGGATTCCTCTGTGTGAACCTGCCAACTTGGATGCAAAGAACAACATGTCCCACAGCCATCCCACCACACCCACTGCTTTTCCAGCTGAAATCTGGCCTCCGCTTCTTAATATAAACCATTACAATTATGAGGCAGCAGAGACTAGCAACAACTCTACACACATACACAGAGCTGCTGTGAGCAAATTGCTCCAAGTGCATTCAAGTTCAAGAGCATGAGGGGAGAAGGGCAGAGGGATTATAATCTTTGGCCTCTCACATGGAAGAAAAAAGAAAATCTCATGTACCAATGCTTGTGTCCTATAATGTTTATCATCTGAGATCACAGGCAATGAATCTATTCACTGTGCCCCTTTTCCTCTCCCAGCTCTGGGTTAGGCTTGCTGGCTTGGAATTAGAGAAGAAACATTGTACTGGCATGGAGGGGAGAGCCAGGAAGTCTAGACATGGTGCTGGGTCTCACGCTGGGGAGAAGGACGCATTTTACTCAGTTATTTAAGGAAAAGGGGGCTCAGGGAGGCCAAAGGGGGCACTGTCTCTGCCCCTAAAGATGGCAACAACCCAAGTAGGAGGAGAGGTACCCAGGAAATGTACCTAGTAACTAATGCAGCAAATGCTAAAATGTTCATTTCACTGGACAGAAAAGACAGGAAGTGCTATGAGAATTTAGAATTCAGAGTTTAGAATTACTTGGGCTGGAGTCAGTGGTGGCGCTGGTAAATGTTTAACAACCACCTCCCTGGGAAGAAAATAAAGTGCTACTTTGTAGCATTTGCCACCATCCATGGTGTAAATACCATACTTCCATCATGACCCATTTCAAGTCACCACGTTGACTTCATGAAACGTGGAGCAGGGAAGAGATTCACAAGAGCACACCATTATAGAGTAGTTTCATCATAAAGGTACAAAAGATGTAAATAAATTCAAGCATAAATTATAGTCAAATGTAGTATAATAATTCAGAAGGGATGAGTTTTGAACATTTACTACCTTTGTCTTTAATATAATTTCATTGTAAGTTTATATAATTTAATTTTTAATAAATGCCTATGTTCAATAACCAGCTCTCAAAATTCCTGAAAAATTACCAATTAGCTGTTGTGAACTGGTATGAGCCAGTTCTAGCACACCCCTGGCTGGAGTGCCAGGGCAGGATTTCTGAAGAAGGTGGGAATAGAGCTGGGTTCTGGAGGATGAATAGGAGTTTGATAGGCCTGGCAGAAGGCAGCCTAGGCGAGGTAAAAATGTGGCAAAGGTGTGGCCAGTAAAGCAAATCGCTTGAGTAATAATAGTGAGTGTTTCTCTTGTTTCTATAATATTTTAAGGTTAAGAAATTGCTTTTTAAGAAAAAAACTCAAAAAGACCAAGGAGGCATTAAGTATTCATAATACACATAAAGCATACAAGGCATCAAATATTCATGATACAATAAAATGAAGAAGTTATATGGGGCACTCAATATTCATAAGGTCTTAAACTGGCCAGACATTGGTGTTACCCATTCTGGTTCCATATAAAGTTTATAGTTGCTCGACAGGTAATTGACAAACTATAGCTTTGGCCATGAATATTTGCCCCTGCATCTCCCCCATGGAGCAAGTACATGTTATTGGCACAGGTACTGTCTGCTCCTGGGTCCCTTTGCTCAAATCATCAGCTAGAGGGTTTGGACATAATGGATTAGAAAATAGCACAGGAATCAGTAATAATTCAGCATCAGGCATCACTTCCCTGATATATCCATTCCCATCACCAGGTCTCCCTCTTTGCCCTTTTCTCTTGGTGGGTTCCTCTCCATCAAGACCCTTATCTCCATGTCTGAGGGTTTCCAAGCTCCAGTTTCCTTACCCAGTAAGGGCAAATCACAGTTATCTAACTATTAAGCTAAGAAATTGTCTCTGAATCCCTTCCCAACCAAGGATCCATCCTTGCATGTAAAAAAAAAAAAAAAGGATTATGATAAAAATTCTCAACAAAGTAGGTATAGAAGAAATATACCTCAACATAATAAAGGGCGTATATACCAAGCCAACAGCCAACATCATATTCAATGATGAGAAGCTAAAAGCTTTTCTTCTAAGATCAGGAATAAGACAAGGATGCTCACACTCACCACTTTTATTCAACACACTATTGCAAGTCCAAGCCATAGCAATTAGGCAAGAAAACGAAATAAAAGGCATTCAATCATAAAGGAAGAAGTAAATTGTCTCTATTTGCAAATGACATGATAGTGTATATAGAAAACCCTACAGACTCCACCAAAAACTGTTATAACTAATAAACAAATTCAGTGAAGTTGCAGGATATAAAGTATACAAAAGTCAGTTGTGTTTCTATACATTGATAATGAACTATCAGAAAGAGAAATTAAGAAAACAATCCTATTTACCTTCGCATCAAAAAGAATAAAATATCTACGCATATGTTTAACCAAAATGATAAAAGACCTGTATACTGAAAACTATAAGACAATGATAAAAGAAACTGAAGAAGACACAAAGAAATGGAATGGTATTTTGTGATTATGGGTAGGAAGGATAAATATTGTTAAAATGCCCATACTACCCAAAGTAATTTATAGATTCAATGCAATCCCTATCAAAATTCCAATGGCATTTTTCACAGAGAGAGAACAAACAATCCTAAAATTTGTATGAAACCACAAAAGACTCCAAACAGCCAAAGCAATCTTGAGAAAGAAAACAAAACTGGAGGTATCACATATCCTGATTCCAAACTATACTACAAAGCCACAGTAATCAAAACAGTATAATACTGGCAGAAAACAGGCACACAGAGCAATGGAAGAGAATAGAGAACTCAGAAATAAACTCATGTCTATATGGCCAATTGATTTATGACAAAGCAGCCAAGAATATACAATGGAGAAAGTACAGTCTCTTCAATAAATGGTGCTGGGAAAACTGGACAGACAAATGCAAAAGAATGCAATTGGACGGCAACACAAAAATTAACTCAAAATAAAACAATTGAAAGTGAGAACTGAAACCATGAAACTCCTAGAAGAAAGCATAGGCAGTAAGCTCCTTGGCATCATTCTTGGTGGTGATTTTTTGGATTTGACACCATAAGTAAAGGCAACAGAAGCAAAATTAAACAAGTGGGATTACATAAAACTAAAAAACTTCTGCACAGCAAAGGAAACCAACAAAATGAAAAGGCAACCTATGGGATGGGGGAAAATATTTGCAAATCATCTATCTGATAAAGCGTTAATATCCAAAATATATAAAGAACTCATATAACTCAATTGGGAAAAAAAATCTGATTAAAAAATTGGCAGAGAATCTGAATAGACATTTTTCCAAAGAACACATACAGCCAGCCAACAGGTACATGAAAAGGTTCTCAACAAATCATCAAGGAAATGCAAATTAAAACAACACTGACATATCACTTCACACCTGTTAAAATGGCTATTATCAAAAGGACAAGAAATAACAAGTATTGGCAAGGATGTAGAGAAAAGGGAATCCTTGTGTACTGCTAGTGAGAACGTAAATTGGTGCAGCTACTACGGAAAACAGTATAGATGTTCCTCAAAAATTAAGCAAAGAACTACCATAGTACTTCCACTTCTAGATATTTATCCAAAAGAATTGAAACAGGATCTTGAAGAGATATTTGCATAGCCATGTTCACTGCAGCATTATTTACAATAGCCAGGAGGTGGAAGCAACCCAAATGTCTATCAACAGATAAACGGATAAACAAAACGTGGTATATACATGTAATGGAATATTATTTGGCTTTAAATAAGTAGGAAATTCTGTCATACGCTACAACATGAATGAACCTTGAGAATATTATGCTAAGTGAAATAAGCCAGTCACAAAAAAGAAAAAAATGCATGCTTCCATTTATGTGAGATATCTTAAAGTAATCAAACTCATAGAAACAGGAAGTAGAAGGGTGGTTGCCAGGGGCTAGGAAGAGGCAGGAAAAGAGGAGTTGTTCAGTGGGTACAGAGCTTCAGTTTTGCACCATGAAAAAGTTCTAGAGACTTGGACAACAGTGTGCCTTTCGTTAGCAATACTATGATGTACAGTCACAAACTGTTGAATGGGTAAATTTGTTATTATTTTTTTAACCATTATTTTTATTTTTTTTAAAGGGATCAGACGAATCTTCCTATGCTAAAAATATGTGATCCTATAACAGGACTCTAGACACAATACAAGACAATCGTAGGTGTGCTTGATATAAATTATTTTTGGACTATCTATGGTTTGGAAATATCTAGGTCACTTCACCACCATCATTGTGGATAAGAGGTGTCCACATGTTTCAGTGAACCCATTTTAAGCTCTGGGACATTCTGTGCATTGTATAGCCTTTTTACAACTGGAAAAAAGTCGTTTCCCATGTTGTAAATGCACATAGTAGTCACGGCAAAGGGATGGCCTCACACAGGAGCATTGGAGGAAGCTCATCACCCATCATCACCACCCAAGGCTGCCCTGGTGCTTGGCCCAGCACCTGCCACTACCAAGCCTCCCCCTGTGTATCCTGAACCCAGACAGCTGCCACTCGCCACATCCAGGCAGATGGGCTTCCTTTCTGCCTCTGAGGAGCCTGTTGGGGAACCCCACCCTACTTCAGTGAACTTACAGTACATCCTTCAAAAGAGAGAAAAATCCCCTTCACCTTTTACTCTTTATTTTGTGAATTAAAATTTTTGTGGATAGTGTTTGTGTAAAGCAGAGTTCCCTCTATAATCGCACCGGATAGTTTGTGAAAAGCTCATTCAAAAGGATAGCCACCCATTGTCATGGCTGCTTTGCTATTCCACTACAAGAAAAAAAACATGTTTTCACTTTAACTCCCTTTTTTAAAACAGGAGAGCAGCAGATGTTTGAGACATCTAGCAGATGTCAGATACTGCTAGAGACCAATTTCTCTGCAAGACAGTTGCCCCAAGGGCTTTGTCCTCCTTCTCCCTAATGTCTCCCAGCAGGGTCTCAGAGTCCACTGGGACAGTTTGGACTCCAACCTATGCCAGTGCAGTCTGAGGTCTGGAACTTCCTTTAAAGGAGTTTTAATATTCTTGACAGGCTATCTATTAAAATACTTGTGTCTTCATTGGAGTTTCCAGTCTGTGTTTGCACTGAGCCCCATCCAGCTAAAAAAGGAAAGAAAACACTCAGTGTATTTACTACAGGGTCCAGCCAGAGAGCGACCAACCTTTATTGTCAGTGGCACCAGAGTCTGTACCATCTGGCCAGCCCGGAGACTCCAAATGGCTCCCTGAAGCCACGAGCCTCATGTAGACCCAAGGTTTGGAGAGGTCAATTTGGATCCGGCAAGTGCACTGCTGGCTACCTTCCAAGCCTGAAAACATTTATCAGAATGATTGTAAGTCCAACTTAACATCAGATGATTTTAGCCATGTTTCCTCCATTAATGTCACAAAATCATGCATTTTTAGAGCTAGAAATGATCTTGGAAATCTTCTAGGTCAACGCTCTCAACCTACCAAGGAAAAAATTGGGTGGCCGGGGGGCAAGGGGCAGGGTGAGGGGCAGCGAGTTGAAGAGGGACATCAAACGACATCTGCTGTTGGTAACAGACGGGGCCAGAACCCAGCCCCGCCTTTTGACTTCCTATGAGCGTATCTTCCCACTACCACCCGTCAGTTTCCAGATAACCAAAACATTGACAAGACCCTGCCAGCAGCCCACCAACAGGGTCAATATTTGCTACAACAAAATTCCAGCAGTACCTAGAGATTTTGAAATGTGCATTCATGTGGTTTGATGTGTTCCTTTGGAAAAAGATGATTTTTTACTAATCTATAAGCGATCTGTTTATTTAGCTCACCCCAGTTGAGTGTTTTGTACTCCTATACCAGATTCATGCTCAGTAAATGTTCCATAAACATCCCATTTCTTCTGTTTCTGCACCCCTAGAAAGGACTCATGTGACAAATGCCTTCTGGTCCCCCGAGGCAGGCTGACGGAGGTAGCAGATTAGAACTAGGATTCTCTGGTATTTGGTCTCAGGGACTTCACTTAATGGACCCACTGAACCAAAGTCCAGGGACTTGGGTTCAAGTTTGGGTTTGGTCAATCCCTGCCTAGTTCCCTCAGGAAGGCTCAGTCCTGGCCTGACCTTTAGAAGCCAGGAGGGATTTAATCTCTCAGCTCCCAGCTTCAACTCATGCTAACTGCCCATATTTCCTAGGTTGGTATCCAAGCTTTGCTCCCCCGCAGCTAAGGGGTAACCTACCAAGGCATTCTCTACTGGGTTCCCTGCTTGTTCTCTTCCCCACAACCCATCTATGACAGACGTCCATAGTGCTGGGTTCTGAATTCCCTGTGTCCTGCCCACCTCTTGGGACCCAGGGCAATCTTAAGCTCAACCTCTCCAGTGCCGAAGGCTCACCTGGCTGGCCTGGGGTCAAGTGCCTGGTGGTTCTGATTCTCTATATGTGCATACATTCAGATCCCCAAGAGGATGCCCTCCCAGAATTGGGTACCACTAGACTAAACAGCTCTCTGGCTTCCCTCCCAAACTCAGCTAGGTTTGCCCCCGACTGGCCTCCACTCCTCAGGCCCCATTTCTCTTTCAACACTTGGGTGAGTCCAGTTCCAGATTAAGCCTACCCTGCCTTATGGATGTCAGAGGGCCAGATTAGACACACAGGACTTAAAGAAGTGCTGTGCATACTCATAGGCAAATATGCAAGCACATGCATTATTTCTCTGGTTGTTGGCATGAGAGGACAGGGTACGGAGAATTTGACCTTTAGAAAACAAGGCAGCTGGGTCTCATGGGGTAAGTTTGATTATTTATTAATGTCTTTAAAGTGATCTGGTTTAGAAAGGGGGTTAAAATGTGCCCACTGAATAAGGAA
Organism: Rhinolophus ferrumequinum; assembly: GCF_004115265.2. Lineage (NCBI taxonomy): Eukaryota > Metazoa > Chordata > Mammalia > Chiroptera > Rhinolophidae > Rhinolophus > Rhinolophus ferrumequinum. The sequence goes on along the minus strand of NC_046299.1, from coordinate 14,070,284 downwards.
GATGGAAACCGAGGATTTGATCATGGTGACAGGTTCACCCTGTCCCCAGGCTCCCATGGATGTCACTGAGACATGGAAACTCATCAGCCACAGGAGAGCTATCAAAACAAGACTTTGAATTTTGAGGACCTATTTTTAAAGCATGTGTGTTTCTTGTTAAAAATACAAAATCTGGTGATATAATGAATGGATGGCCTTAGATTCTATTTAAGTATTGTTGATCAAAAATCTGGGTTCATGATTTGCCCCCTTGACAATTTGCAAAAGCACGTGCCTTCCTTATACAACTCTCAAAACTGACTGTCGCCTGGGCCCATGTCCTGAACTCAGGACTTTGGCTTTCAACTGGAGCCCTGAGAAAGGTCATGCAGAGAGTGTAGTGGGAATAAGCTGACGACCCCTGGGTGGAAAATGGAGCAGCCTTAGCCGCCAGAGCAGTGATGGAGGCCCCCAGAGGCCCAGGAGGATGAGGCTCCCGGTTGATTTGGTGATTGGGGCGGCTTGTACAAAGTCAGGAGTGTGCTTGTCACGGAGGCCAATTGTGCTAAATTATAGAACAACTATCTTCGGCTCTCCTTTTGGCCTCTTGGTCTGTGCTCACCCCCATAATTTAGGGATGTGAGATTTATACAGTCAGTTCTGCAGTTACTTCAAATGGTCATTCCTTACAAGTAAGTTTCAGTGGCAAATTTTCAAAATGCGTTTGCAAGCTGTCTTCAGTCAGGTTCCCCAGAAGTCGATTCATGTGCCTGTCATTTACAATGGAGATGCCCCCATGAGAAACTGGCAGGAGGGGTGGGAGAAGCGGCTCCAGCATCCCCAAAGGAGGTCTCAGGTAGGAGCCTCTGGAAGCAAAGCCCTGAGAAACTGGGGGGCGAGCACACAGTACCAGTGAGGGCGCTGCTCCAAGGAGGTCTGGGTGCAGCGCTGACAGTGTCATTAAGGCTGGGTCACCTGGTGCTGAAACAACTCGAAGGCAGGAGGAGTTGTATCCTCCATTTACAGCACAGAGAAGCTCAGATAAAGAGAAGCTGTACCCAAGGTCACACAATGTGGATAACAAGACATGCAGAACTCACCAGGCTGTGCTCTGTGCTGCAGGCTCTTCCCTTTCTACCATATAAATGGATTCTCCTCGCTGTCCATGAGGCTTTCCCGTCTGGCCAAGGTGAGGTGCATCCAGGGAGGCAATGTAATCGGGAAGTCAAACCAACTGGAATTGCTTTGGGATTTGTTGATGTTGATGTTGATTCTGCAGCTTCTTAACCCCCTAAATCAGAGCAGATAATGAGGATTTGGGAGCAATTTTGTGCATATTAACCTCAACGCCTCTAGAAAATAGACGTCAGAATAGGCGAGAAGCTCACCATTCTCCTAACTTACCTTACATGGTTCCCCCCATACCTTATGCTGTTCCCAACTGTGTGATGCTCTCCCTCCCACTCACACGCTCCTGGCAGCCAGGACCCCCCTTAAGCCTCTGAGCAAGACTTTCCAGATGCTCCCACTGCCCCGCGGGGTCTGACCTCCTTGGACATTGGCTGTGCAGCTTTTGGTGGTATCTCATTCTTCCTACCTTTTCATGGGCTGGCTTCTTCCTGCCCAAAGTGAAGACCTGTTTTTTAGGACTGGCTTCTCAGGACGGATGCCACATCTTTGTATCCTCTGCAAAGTTCAGCAGGATGGCTTCAGAAACGGTAGACATCTGAACAGCATTTAGTCACTTGATTTTGGAGATAGATCAATGGAAGCACCAACAGCGCCCTCCACAGATGGATCCCGGGCCACAGACAACACTCGGCTTGGAAACGCTTCCTCTTGACTTTTCTCCTTGGAGCTGGGAAGGACCTAAGAGATCTTGCTCGGTTCAACACCACCCCCGTTTAAGGCTAATGAAGAAAGGGGCGGGGTCTGGAGTCAACCTGCCCACCTGAGCAATTAACGGTGTGGCCTCAGGCAAACTCACTTCACTTGTCTCTGCCTCTGTTTTCTACTCCGTAAAATGGGGTTAATAGCAGCACCTGTCTCCTGGGGTTATGGGGAATTAAGTGAGTTCCATACATATAAAGAAATTTGAGGGGTACAGAGTCAGGACTCTACATGGATTTACCTATCATTATTATTATTAATCACTACCATTATTTTGTAAGAGTTCCGAAGGGTAAGGAGTTTGCTTAAACATCCCATGTCTAGGAAGATTGTGCACACATGTCACCTTCTTGGTGAAGCCTTTCCTGACCACCCTCTTTAAGTAGCAACCCTCCCTCTTCTCTGTACTCCTGACCCCCTTCTCACCTTCTAAGCTACTTTATAATTTACTTCTTGCATTGTTTGTTCCCCACACTAGGGGGAAAGCAAGGGCAGGGGTTCTGCCCATTTTGTTCACTGCTGTATCCCCAGCGTCTGGAACAGTGCCTGGCACACAGTAGGGGCGCAACAAATATTTATTGACTGATGAAGTGGCAAGTCCGGGATTCAGTGTTGCCTTGGTGTCTGTGAGCAGCACCCATACTGGCCTGGGCCGATGCGCTAGCGTGGGACTTCCGGTGAGCAGCCCTCCCTCTCTAAGCCCCACTCCCAATACCCACAAATACAGGGACACTTCAGCAGCAAATCACAGCAAGGGCTCTACTTCCACATGTAGGTGCCGCGTCAATTAGAAGGAAACAGCTCGGGTGCCAGTCAAAGGGACATGCAAGCCTCCACTTGGCTGTTATCTAGTTATGTGACTTGGGCAAGCAAGGCCCTCTGCCCCTTTGGACTCTCCTCTTAGTCATGGGGGTCTCCAAGCCTCTCCCAATTTCCTCAGTCCTGGCCTCTAGGCTTCCTTACTTGCACAATCCAAGAACCTCGAGGTGTCCCTGGCCTTCCTTGTTACTCCTAATCCAAACCAGCAGGGGCGGCTCTGGGTGCAGCTGCAATCAATGCAGCCCAGGCCCAGGGAGAGGAAGTGCAGCGAACAGCCGCTTTGGCAGCCCCGCCAGCTCTCCTGGGACTGGCTCTTGTGCAGCCCCAAGAAGCAGGGCCTGGACACTTGCTGAATCCTTTGAAGCTGAGATCGTTGCTTGGGTGGGGCATGGTCTGTGTTGGGTAGTTTTTTTCTTATTGCCAAGAATTTCCGTTTCTACTGGCATTCATCTTTCCCAGGAACTCCCTTCAGCTAAAAGAGAAAAGAAAAAACAAACAAAAGACACCCTCCCTGAACAGGGAGACTTTCTCTCTCTGACTGTGAGTCCTTGATAAGAAAATTGTTCTGCCAATTGTGGCATCCTGTTCTAGACCTGCCCTGCTATTCCTCTCCGTGGCAAGGCCCTTGGGGCTTCTCTGAGTGTGATTAAAGGTGGTGGGAGGTTGGGTGACCTTAGAGTGGTTGCTACAAGGTCAGCAGTAGATGAACTTTTGGGACTCAGGGACGTGAATTCAAGCTGTCAGCCAAGTGTGCAAAATTGCCCAGCTGAGGCTGATAAACTTCTCTCTCTCTCTCAAATTTCCTCTCAATCTCTCTCTTTTCCCTCTGGGTCTCTTTCTCCCATACCCACTTCTTAATAACAATGTACGCGCATTGCTTGCTAGACATTTAAAAAAGATAAAAAAACAACCATATCATCTTTTTGATTCTAAGATACCGCTTCCTATTTGGTAATAAAATCCACAGGCATGGACCCACCAGAGGCTGAACTCTGCAGTATATGTGGCTCTACTGTCCGATATGGAAGACAGTGGCCCCATTTCAGCCGCTGAGCACTTGAAATGTAGCTAGTCCAGACTGAAAAGGGCTGTACGTGTAAATGCACACTGGATTTCAAAGACTTAATATGATTTAAAAAAATGTAAAACAGCTTAATAATTTTTCTATGGATTACAGGTCACAATGCTAAAGTTAGCGATCTATTGAGTTGAATAAAATATATTACTGAAATTAATTTTTACTTTTTAAATGACAACTAGGAAATTTAAAATTACTTACATGGCTCACATTACTTTCTATTGGATCGTGCTGATATGGAACTTGGTTTTCTTAGAATTATTTCTAAGCCTCTAAATTCAAACAAGGAAGACCAACACTTTGACTTGCCCTCCTTCCTTGGATATTCAATTCATTTTTCCCAGGTTGCCAGATAAGCAAGAGCAATCTTTTACTTCTTTTACTTAGTTATTCATTCCAGAAGTCCTAAGAAGGGAGGTGAGCACAGGGCTTTCATCAGTCTGTCAAACGCTCCAAAAGGAATTGCATTTTCATTTTTCTCTGCAGGCAAGCCATAGTTTCTGCCGGTGGGCGACCTTCATTTCCAGCAGTGCCTCTTACTTAGGAATAGTCATAATTTCAGAATCTTCTTTGTAAAACCACTGTTCTCCTAATTAGCCAATGAACAGAATGCACTGGTACAGCAGCAAAGTTAGGGATCGCTCTGGCAGGAAATGTTTAAGAATAAGTCATATCCTTATTGCTACGTGCTACCCTTCCTTGAATCTCCTAAGAGAAATTTCTTGTGAGACGTGAATGCCAATACCAGCTCTTTGACCTTAAGAAATCCACCTCCCTGCGCCAAAATTTTGTCATCTTTATTTTGGCAGGTGGCTTCTAAAATTCCTTCTACCTTTTGTACTAGATTTAAAATTCTAGTATTTTAAAACACAGGACCTAAAAACACTGCATTTTTCAGGATTGCATCATTATTATATCAAGTTTAATGACATGTCATAATTAAGAGGCAATAATAAAAAAAAAGTGAACTTCTTTGTAGTCAACTTTCCAATATTATGCAGGAGTTTTCTGACCACCTTATAAAGATTTTTCCTCTTTTAAGTCTGGGGTTGTCAAAGCTAAGCAATAGAACGTACAAGACCTTCTACCATGTACCTAATTATTTCATAATGAAAACCCTATCTGGTTTGTACAATCACCCCAGGGTAGCAGTTTGGTCATGCCTGTCAAAAACTGCAAAGTTCCTCTCCCATGAGCCTGTAGTTCCCCTTTTGGAAGCCATCATAAGGAAGTTATCATAAATTTAAACAAAGATTTTATATGGAGAGTTAAGCCAGGATACTTAACATGGAATAATAAAAGTAAAAATAAGAATAAAGTCACATATCCAGTAACAGGAGAATGGTAAGATGAATAGATAGATAGATAATAGATAGATAGAGTAAATCCATAGAATAGAATATTGTTACAGCATAAAAATTGCTTTAAACAGCTACTTCACAATATGGGGAACTGTTCCTGATATCTATTTTTTAAGCTGGAAGAAAATTCTTCAAAATCTTAACAGTAGTTTTCCCCAAGTAGTGGCATTTGTGAGTGATATTTATTTTCACAGTTGTACTTTTCTATGTATTTTACAAATTCTTTACTAATTCCAATTACTTTAATCAGAAAAATGATGACTTCTAAAAAAGAAACTCGTTGCACTTTTCTAAGCCCTACAGTGTCCCAGGCTTTATTTGGTTCTGTGGCGCATTCATAGCTGAACTGGAGAATCTGGCAATCTCCTTGCTTTAGAACAGGACATAGTAGTGCTCAAAAAAAGATTTAGTTAATGACTGAGTGAAGAATTGGAGAGAAAAAATAAATCATGAAGACTTAAATAAGTTTGAAACCTCAGGTTTAAATTTCAAATGCATGGTATAGAAAATAATTGTGATGAGTTGAGTGGAAGAATAATTATAACATACTTGAGCTGAAAAGAAAGTCTTTGTGGAGGACATCTGTGTTAGCCTGCTAGGGCCGCCATAACAAAATACCACAGACTGTGTGGCTTGAACAACAGATATTTATTTTCTCACAGTTCTGGAAGCTAGAAGTCCAAGATCAAGGTGTCGGCAGGTTTGCATTCTCCTGAAGCCTCTCTTTGGCTTGCTGTGTCCTCAAATGGCCTGTCCTCTGTGTGTGTGCACCCCTGATGTCTCTCTGGGTGTCCAAATCTTCTCTCCTCAGGACACCATTCGTATGGGGTCAGGGCTCACTTTAAGTGCCTCATTTTAACTTAATCACCTCTTTAAAGACCCTATCTTCAAATACAGTCGTGTGCTGAGGTACTAGGGACTTTAGGGCTTCAACAGGTGCATGTGGGGGAGGCACAATTCAGCCCATAACAATACCCATCCCAATGATTCCACCGACCTAAAAGATCCCAGGTGATCCCAACTGATCCTGGTGGAGGAGCAAGGAGAAGTGTGCATTCTCTGGCACTTCCTGTCAGCACCCCCCCACCGCCAACCCTGTCTGACTGCCTGAGGAGATAAGAGCCAGTACTTTGATTTGAGACAAGGTCAAAGACTTTTAAATGGAGCCAGGGTCTCTTTGGGGAAGTTTTTGGAGGAAAAGTGAGGTATCAAGTTAGAAGAGTCAGAATGCAGCAAATCCTTTCATCCTTGGCCAAGAAATTGAACTTGCCCCTCTAGGTAATGGGGAATCATTAGACAGTATTGATAGAATACTGGTGTCACTTCCTTGTTTCTTATTTGTTTTGTTTTTAAATTCTGGAGGCTAAAAGTGACTATTCTACGTGAGACTACAGAGGTGTTGCTTATTGATATGGAGCATTTAAATAAAGATAATCTTAGCAAACAAGTCTTGGAGTTGAAAGAAAAGATAGCCTTTGTTTCATCAAATAAAAATATCACAGAATTGAATAAACACTACTCTGCTTCACTGTTACACAGCCAAAGCAAAAAGGCAAGTCAATTATCCAGATCATCCTGTTTTATTTATGGAGCTTTTAGCGCTAGTGGAGGTGGTCTACCTAGTCTTATTCCCTTTTAGAAAAGAATTAAATCCTGAGCCATTTAATGCTAGAGGTAAAATGGATGTTCCTTCCACAATTTTCTTTTGTTGAATTCCTGCATTGTACAGGCCGTTGGATTCTTTCTTAACCTTTGACTTCCTCTGCTACCCTCATGAGTTGCCAACTTTCCCACCAAAAGATCCCTAGAGGAAGGCAGTTACAAGTAAACTGTCAACTGACTGTGATGGAGTCTGATTTTCTCATTGAAATGGAGATTTAAGGTCAGGGAACCAAACAAAACCCAAAACAGAACAAACTCATCAAAATGCAGGCCCCTAAATTGAGACGAACACTGCTTACTCTTAATTTAAAAGAGATGGAACAGAATGCCACTGGCTTCCCAGAAAACATGGCATTTTTCCCTACTGCAGCATAATGGATTTAATTTCCCTTCTATTTTAAGGCTTGGCCCAATATTTTGTCCCTATTCTCGTGATCTTTTTACCTCATCTCTCTTATCGACTTCTAATGTTTTTACTTTGCAAGCCACCTTCAATCCTTTTTGAAACCAGATACACATAGAGACACACTCATCCCAACAAATAATATTTGAAGGCCCTCTTTGATCACACCACTGCTCAAGCTTTTTTCTTCCTTCCATTTTGCTTCCTGAAAGACTGGAGTGTGAGAAAGGAATCAGTTCAGTCTTAACTCTCTGTATTCTCAACTGGGTGTTGGCAAAGGTGGAGTAAAGAGAACATCCGACAGAAGGGCCATTATCTGTGCCCCAGGAAAGTTACCACGTGTTATGGATGGAATGTTTCTGTTCCCCCGCCACCTCCCACCCCAATTCGTATATTGAAGCCCTAACCCCCAATATGGTGGTATTTGGAGGTGGAGCCTCTGGGAGGAACTCAGATTTAGATGAGGTCATGAAAATGGAGACCCATGATGCGATCAGTGCCCTTATAACAAGAGGAAGAGACACCAGAACTTCCTCTCTTTACCCTGTGAGGACACAGTGAGAAGCTGGTACTCTGCAAGCTAGGAAGTGGGCCCACACCAAGAACTGAATATGCCAGCACCTTGACCTTGGACTTCCCAGCCTCCAGAACTAGAGAAATAAATGTATGTTGCGTATGCCACCCAGTCTGTGGTATTTTGTTATTGTAGCCAGAGCTGACTAAGACACCGTAATCGCACTGGCCAGCCCTTGAAGGTCTAACCTCCCAGTGGGTCTTGCCTCCACCCCCTTGGCAAGTCAAGTGCATGGACCACAGAAAGCTCTGATGGGTTTTCATGAGCTCCTTGCTGAGTGCCTGTGACTGGTGTAGCCCTTCACCATGTCATTTCTTTCTCCCTTAGACAAACTGGAACAACAAGTCCTTAAACATCTGAAGCTCACACCAGCATGTCTTACACACACAGGATTTGGTGGCACTTCACAGGAAGTAAAATTTTCCTCTTGTGTGTTTTCGGGAGCTGGCCTTTTCTCTGGCTGCTAATGTGGCAGTTCCCATCAAGCTTCACCATGTACTATCGCTTTAAATTTATGGCAAATTTACTTTTTTTTTTTTTTCTATCCCGTTCAATGAAAACCAGTCACAATAAATTACATTGCGTTTTATGGCCCGGGCAGACATTCTAGTTGACAATATGTTAATTACAGAAGTTGGCACTGTTCATCCAAATGAAGGCTGATAAGGCCTAATTGCCTGAGTTGCAGGGAAGGGGGAAGCGATTCTAAAACCTGTGCCATTGCCAAAATCTCTGCTGCCTACGACTAAGCAAGCTTGTTGTGTGTGTGTGTGTGTGTGTTTCCCTGAAGAGCACAGTGGAACAGAGTTAGTTAGAATAATTATTCTGAAATTAATCTATGTGAAACCTACATAAACTCGCATGACATTGGGATTGTGATCCAAATACAACTTTTCCTTTTCCTCTCTTCATCTCTTTGATTTTTGTCTGGTGAGAGTGATCTTCACCAGAATCGGAGTGAAAACTCCCGCAGTAGCTCAGGCTTTTCTGCATCCTACAGTCCTTTGGAGGCCCAAACACAGACTCAATTTGGTAAACAGAATGTTCTCCCTGCCTCCTCATTGTGGAATTATTTTTGGCTGGGAAGCCTGATAGGGAGGGGTGTCAGCGTTGTTCTGATCCTTACTCTCTTTCCACTCACCTGCCAGATGAGGAGTCAAAGGAGGAAGGGGAGAGAAGCCCAGGTAGAGGACAGTTCCTATTGCAATGGGGGCTCCTCAGCTCTTGGGCCTGGCAGAGTTCAGGCTCATATACTTGCAGGGTCCTTGCTGGCCCTTTTCTCCCGCAGCTCTCTTGATGGAACAGACACATCCCTATGCCCAGTGGCTTTCTTCAGCAGGCCACCCTGACCTCCTCAGGTGATCCCTGCAGTCTCCCCTGTTGCTGCTCAAGCACGCATGCCACCGTATCTCATCCTTTCTTTTTCATTTTTGTTCTGACTTTGGGGTCTAAGAGTTGTGAAGCAGTTCCTAGGCTCACGTCCTTTGGAAAGCTACATATGGGAAGGGAGCTATAGCTACCCCAGAGTCCAGTGGTTCTCCATCAGGCAGCACCGACCCCTAGGAATGATGTGGAAGTGTGTGAGGACCTTTTGCAGTATTGCTAAACATCGGGCTGGGGAATTCCTCCTAGCATTTAGTGCCTGGGGGTAGGATTGCTAAATGTCCTGAAATGCATGGTATACCCCTACACACTGCCCCACGTGTCAGTAGAGACCCCTCTCCTAGAGAAACACCAGTCATCAAAACTAGGGCACAAGAGCCCCATTCTAACAAACTGATATATTCTGGAGACTCTTTTCTACTTAGAGAGCTTCAACTGAAACTGGGTCACCAGGCTAAGTGTGACTTGGGACGAATCCCCCATTTACCCCCTGAGCCCTTTTGCCCAGACCATAAGCACCTGGAGGGCCGATGCATTTCAGACTCTTTAAATGGCACCCTGGAGACAGTAGGTTCCAACAAGTTCTGTTGAATTTGGTGAACTAAATTGCATTCCGCCACTTCAGAAGAATATGAACAAGGACCCAAACACATAAAATCTGAGAAATAAAGGACAAAAGCCCTAACTGGACAGGAAAAAAAATGCTGTATAGGCAGTGTATTCACTGTCCCTTACAAAGTATGTTCACTATTCCTTCTCCAGTGGCCTCTATATCCTGACCTGGCCAAGAATTCAGTAAATACCCCAAAACCAATCTCTGGGCCTTATGCTGATCAATGAATGAATGAAAGCCATGTCAAGTGAGAGCAATGAACAAGATATGCTTTCGAGAAAAAGCAAAAGTGAGCATCTTAGAAGGCCAAGGGGGAATCTGAAAGGAAGGAAGGGACAAGAAATACAGAATGTAGGCAGAGCCATTGCAGGGAAGGGTTTGGAGAGGGAGAGGAGGAGAAACCTTGATTTTCCTCCTCTATCCCCTATCCAAAGCTGCCTAGAACAAGTGTTACATTGGGCTCTAGAACAAACTGATTTAACATAAAGAATTAATCTCTAAAAGTAGAATTTCAGATTACAGCCTGCTATACAGTGAATGTTTGTGTCCACCAAAATCCATACGTGGAAACTTAATTTCCTTTCAACGTGATGGTATTGGGTGGTGGAGCATTTGGGAGGTAATTAGGTTATGAGGATGGAGTCCTCATGAATGGGATTAGTGTCCTTATAAAAGGGACCTCAGAGGGTTCCCTTGTCCCTTTGGCCATGAGAGGACACTCTAAGAAGACAGTCACCTGTGAACCAGGAACTGGGCCTTCACCAGACACCAACTCTGCCAACGTCTTCATCTTGGACTTCCCAGCTTCCACAACTGAGAGAAATAAATTTACGTAGTTTATAATCCACCCAGTCCACGATATTCTGTTACAGCAGCCCAAAGGGACTGAGACACAAGCTGGAGGCTGGTAAGGGAGACACAGCAGCCCGTTAGATGTCTGCACAAAGCAACGGGTTCATCTCTGTCTATCTCCTTACGCCTGTAGTCTTCAGATGTAAAACACTTTTGCTTGTGGATGCATCCTAGAAAGAATTCATCCACTGAAGCGGAGGTCAATTGGCAGAGCACTTTCCATTGATGGGATCTGCTGTCCTCTGTTACGTGCTGGAGTGGAGCTGCCGCAATCAGCCTCCGCTGCCCAGATAGTGTTCTGGCTAGTGGGCGCTGTCTACGACACCAGGTGAGCCCTTGGCATGCCAGGCTCTTCAGGGCCATGGATGTGGAGACCTTCTGTCTTAGTTCAGGTTCCAGAAGCAGAGCCAGAGAAGGAATTTGAGGCATGTGGTTTACGGAGGGAGTGCCTTTCAGGAAACCCCTATGGGAGTGAGAGAAGGAAGGCAGAGCAAAAGTGGGTGTCACGTAATGGTGAGCTGTGACCTGAGACGCAAGGGTCACTGGAGTGTTACCAGATAGCAGTCACCCTGTCCCTTGAGATAAGGCCTCTGTGCCCCCTGCAGTGGTGGGACTAGCTGCCCGGGCACAGAGCTGGGTGATGAAGGCCCCGATCTGGTAAAAGGATGTGTCTGGTTCTTTAGGAGGAACATAACATCTGCATGACTCATGCATGCAAACCACCCACATGCTTGAAATCTGAAGTGGTTGCCCCTAGAAACAGAAATAAACTATGGTCCAATTATGAAGAGATTTCTCTAGCAAAGAAACAGCTGTGGCAAAGAATGTTTCAGTGTGAAAACTGAGGCTTAGCGCTGTGGATGGTAGTGTGCAGGTTCCTCAAAAAATTAAGAATAGAATTACCATATGACCCAGCAATCCCTCTCCTGGGTATCTACCCAAAAAATCTGAAAACATTTATATAAAGACACGTGTGCTCCAATGTTCATTGTAGCTTTATTTACAGTGGCCAAGACATGGCAACAACCAAAATGTCCTTCGATAGATGAATGGATAAAGAAGTTGTGGTATATATACACAATGGAATACTATTCGTTGGTAAGAAAAGATGAAATAGTGCCATTTGTGACAACATGGATGGATCTTGAGATTATAATGTTAAGCAAAATAAATCAGACAGAAAAAGTAGAGAACCATATGATTTCACTGATATTCGGTATATAAAACTGAAAACAACAGAAGAACAAAACAAACAAATGAAGGAAAAAAACAATAGTTTAGGGGTTACCAGAAGGTAAGGGTGGAGGGAGGCTCTAGAAGAGGGTACATGGGGTCTAATATATGGTGATGGGAAGAGAACTGATTCTGGGTGATGAAAACACAATGTGAGGTACAGATAATATATTACAGAATTGTACACCTGAAATCTATGTAACTTTACTAACAATTGTCACCCCAATAAACTTTAATTTTAAAAAAACAAAAACTGAGGCTTAGGTTGGAGGCAACTAATGACTTACATACGGGGAACACAGCTATTACCTGCCATGTGGTAAAATAAGAGAGAGGGAAAAAAATAACTCAGTGTACAAGTTTAGTGTCTGTAAAACGCAACATCAGAAAATTCCCTCTAATAAGAATCGGCACCAGGCAGGCATTTAAATATTTAGCATCTTCTTCTGAGACGTAATTACCACTCTGCTTTGTACATCTGTGTTGGCTGTACTCTCCAATGGAACAGGATGCCATTTCATTGATTTGCCAGATTCATCCACCTGGTTTTTGAGCAGTTGGTCATTTTTCAGTTTGGTGGTGAATGTCTTGGCCCCCCGCTCCACCTTCAGCAAACAGGCAGGTCTCCCCCATAGCTCCTAAGTCCATCAGAAATTCTCAAAGAGAATCTAACAGGGGACAGCTGATTTTTCCTTCCGTTGCCTGCTTTCTGATCATTCCAGAACCTGCAATGGCCAATCTGCTGTGACATTAGGTGGCCAGCTCAGGAGCCCAGAAATGACGTATGTCTAAATGACATAACCTGAGGGATAACACCTACTTGTAGACTAAGTGGGTGGGTCCCCATGAGGTGTGGAAGGACAGAGCTGGGCTGGACTTGGCACACAAAACAGCCAGCTGGCAGGACGGCAGTGCCACTGCCACTTGATGGAGAATGACTCTGACCTTCTAACCCAACGAGTCATCTCATCTGGGTTTTCCCTTGGTTTCCTGCAGGATTTACATTATCAAGGTAGCAGTGATTTCAAGAAAATAAGTTCTCTGTTTCTTTGTGGATGAACACTGTGTCAATGAATAGTTTGCCCAGCCCAGAAATTCCAAAGTGACGAGACTGTGCCCTTCAGCGTGCGGTGCACCCTCCGACCTCCTCCAACTGGCCTACAATGTGCCTTAGCTTGGAGGAATGGCCTCTATGGGTGAGTTTCCAGCGCTAGAGGCCTGTCAAGACGCGTCCAGACCCCCTAATTACATGAATAAATGAGCCTTCTCCCGGGCCAAAGTTCATCGCCAACTGTGTTCCAGGGTCCCAATAGCGCCTCCTATCCCCCTGCTCCACCCTCTGGAGTAGAAAGGTGAGTCATAAAGTGTGGGACTGGCAGGGATGCTGACATCATGCAGGTCGGGATGAGGGGATGGACTTCACACGTGCTTTTGCTTAGCAGTCTTCAAACAAACGTAAAGTGTAAACGTGGGTCAGCTCAGGTCAGGGCAGAGGAAAGACCTGACTTCCTGCTCACTCGCGCATACCATCCAGAGGCCCAGAGGGAGCTCTGTGGATCACCCTAAAGTCCCCAGAGACATTTGGAAACCACGGATCCACTGCAACTCCTTCTTCTGTGCATGAAAAATACCCAGGTCTGAAACGGAAAGCAACACTTCCAGCAATGATCTGTGGGGAAGCTGGGCCTGTGTCCCTCCTGAGTCCCCAAGCAGACGGCCTGTCCCACAGGCTTGAGGCTTCTGCGGGGGCCCATCCCTTCCCAGGTCAACCCCTCTCCCAGGTCACTGCTTAGCGCTAAGGGCCAGAATTGGTTTTTACTGTTCTCAGACTAAGGTCGCTGCTGCATCAGCCTCACAAACCCAAGGTCCCCCATGGGCCCCTCTGGGCCCTGGCCTCACCCGTGTGTATCCTGGGAGGGAGGCACCCAGCCTGGGGCAGCCACTGTTTGCCTTGTTGGGGCAGAGGACGAGCATGACTTCCTTTGTTTGGTGTTGCTAAGTTATTAGAAAAAAATAAAACCACAGGCTACACACTGAGGTTTTAGGGATGTCTGGGCAGCACCATTTCCCATGGGGGTTGGAGCCAGGGCTGAGGTGACGAGAACCATCAGCACATGAAGACAGCAAGCGTGTGACAAGGAGACAGAAACATGGCAAGGGAACGGCATTACTCTTCTGAGAGTTTTGGAGTCTGCCTGCCTCCCCTAAAGGTCATTTCTTAACCCCGGAAATGACGCAGGCCTCACACCTCTGAGTCTTTCCTTTTGTCTGAGTCTCGTGCTCCATCTTCTTTTCTGCTCTCTTGTTCACCGCTTTTGCCCTGTCACTTCTCTCCCCTTCCTTGATTCTCACACTCACTCACTCTCTCTGCGTCTGTCGCCACAAATCTCTATTTCTCTGCCTTTTTCTGTTGGTTCTCTTTTCCTTCTGTGCTTCCATCTCTCCCTCTCTGTGTGTTTTTCCTTTGGCTGCGTGCATGAACACATACATACAGGCACATGCAATAAACACAGGCACATATAGTACACACAGGCTCATATATACAGTCCCTCCCACACAACTTATGCTCACACAGAGTCACACACTCACACATACACAGAAACATGCAAACACATACATGCACGCTTCCCTCTCTAGGCCAAGCTAAGTAACCTCAGAAGACTAGCTTGGTACCCACCGGCTTGTTGACACCTCTTTGTATTAAGAGTGATTAGTAACCATAGGGGTGTCTCAGGTAATCAAATAGGTCTAAGGGCCAGTAAGCTGGGGGGCTTCATATATAATATGGGTTCCAGCCACATCACCCCTTGGAAAGGAGCCTCTTATATCAGTCATTTGAGCAGGTGGTGACTTCAGCAGCGAGACTGCTAAGAAATGGAACATCTTAAATGCGTTCTGAAGACCATTGTGGTTGGAGTTTGGAGGCCCGTGTGGGTTTAGAAAGGAAGCATTATTTTGACGGGGGAGATCATATTCATACTAGTTCATTTGATTGGTGATTCTAGTCTTGTTTAAAGGACTCCTAAGGAGAGATACATACAGGCTTTGCGACGTAAGTCCAAAGTAAGATGGTAAGTCACCAGGTATAGGAACAGAGACCTAAGGGATTCTGAGTTTCCACCATGGCCTTGCTACAGATCCACTACTTGACATCACTGCTACTTAACTTCTCCTGGCCTCGGGTATGTATTCTCACCATGCCAACAGCCCAATATGGATGATACTACCAGCTAAAAAAATTGTGCAAAAAATTCTTTATCAGGGTTGAAAGGTAACAAACAGGAGACTGCAAAAATACATATTTTTACATTTATTCAAGGTAAGAACATGGCTTGGGATTTCCCGTTGAATGGCAGTTAGGGCCATGTATTGTGAAGGCAAGTAGACTTCCAGCCATAGTGACCGTGGTCATTGAGCTGAAAATCAGGAAAGGTAATCCAACAAGGATAAGGAAAGTAAGACAAAATATTTAAAATTGGGATCACTCCAGTTTCCCAATCTGCAACATATGGTAGCTTTCCAATACTTAGTCATCCCCAAGAGCGATGCTACCGTATCAGGTAATAACTAAGGCTTAACGTAAGAAATTCCCCCACTCATCATGATAATGTTAAATAAAGCTTAATGTATTCTGCTTAAGTAGAAAGGAATACGTATGTACGTGTGTATATATCTGTATGCTCGTATATATGAAGGAATATATACGAATATATGATTTATAAAAGATTTAATCTTTCTAAAGGTTAAAATGTTAAACTTGAATGTGTAACTTAAAATGTTAAAATGTAAACTTCCTGCAAGTTAAAAATGTTCATCTTACAAAATATTTAAGATAAAAAAAGGTTTGCATCTTAAATCAGTAAATCCTCAGCTATTTGGAAAAACTCAGGTATCACTAAAACATATTTTGCAAGAGTCCCAGGTAACTGAGATTTCCCCATACATGATTTATAAGCAATTCTCAAGCACCTAATATCTATGGAGAATTGATTACTTTCTTATCGTGCCACATCTAGACTATGGTAGTGTATTAGTGATCTAATTCTGCTAAAAAATAAATTAAAACAAACTTAGTCATTTAAAACAACACACACTTATTATCTTACAGTTCTGTAGGTGAGAAGTCCAAAACAGGTGATACTGAATTCAGTGTATTATGGGGACCGTGTTCTTTCTGCAGACTGTAGGGAAGAAACCGTTTCCATGCCTTTTCCAGCTCCTAGAAGCCACCCACATTCCTTGGCTCATGGTCTCCATCCTCCATCTTCAAAGCTGGCAATAGTAGGCTGAATCTTTCCCACGTCGTATCAATCAGACCCTTTCCTCCCCAGACATCTCATTCTCTCCTTAGACGAAAACGATTCTCCATTTTTAAGGATTCATGTGACTAGATTGGACTCAACTGGGTAATCAAGACACATCTTCCCATGTCAAAGTCCTTAACCTTAATCACTTTTGAAAGTCCCTTATGCCTTGTACACTAACATATTCAGAGATTCCAGGGATTCAGAGGTGGATATCATTAGAGGGCAGGTAGTGGCCAGGATTCTAGACTTGGAATTAACAGAGGTCAAGTCACACTGAAGAAATGTCAGCAAACTGTTGCATGACTAGAATAAAGCATGGAGTTGCTCTAAACTTTTGCTTTCTCCTCTAGTCAAATAAACAAAATAGGAGTGGTTCTCTACTTCATTTACCATGTTAGACAGCAATATGTGGCTGTCATACTCCTGAAGCATAATATGAAATCCTGGGCTGAAGCTGCTTGCAGGGGAAATGGTACAGAGAGAATCCAAAGCACGTCAGTACATCACTACCAACCAGCTTCTGCTAAAATAGCTACCCGATCAATATGTTGGGTTTGACATCTTTGAGTAAGGTGGTAGGTAGAGTGAACTTGCCTGAATTTCACGAGACTTGGGCTCTAGCATGGTGACAGTGAGGTAATGCTGATGGGAAAACAAAGACGACTGAAACCCTTGAACCCCTGGATTCAAGCTATATATAATTTAGTGAAGGCAGCAAGCACATGCATGGCAGGATGAAATAGGGAAGGAATGTGCTACATGGCTCGTGCCTGTGGTCCATCCAGGCCGTTTTGTGTCTGTGATAGAGACACAAAAAAACAGTTCGGGGGACAGCTCAGACAAACTGAGGACATCCCCTAAATTTGCCTAATTTCCATCTACTTGTCCATTATGGTTCTATCTTGCTTTAATTTATTTAGTCTGATTTTTTTTTTTTTTAATGTAATGCAGTTGTATAGACCTTTCAGAACCCTAAAAAGATGTAGACTGGAGGTGGCGCTGTGTTGTTGTTTTTTTTTTTCAATGTAGAAAAAAGTTTGTGAAATGCCTTTTGTCTTTGTCCCCACTTGGGATCATGATGAACTTGCTATCTGCCTCCCAGGGATAAGGAGGCCATGGGGAGGCCCCTGCTTTTTGAGTTTAGCGATGGCAAACATGACTACTAACCAACTGTCCAGGCATTTCATAAAGTGCCTATACTATGTGCTCAGCAGTGTGCTCGTTCAGCATGTTGGAACGGGATTTTCAACATGGAGTTGTTGGGTTTTTGTTTTTGTTTTGGCACAAACTGTTGTAATGATATAGAGGTAAAGGCATGATGAACCATCTGAGGGATGGAAGGTGAGTTGGAGGAGAAAGATGGAGGAGGATGGGAATATCAAAATTCCACCTTACCGAGAATCAGGAGATACTACAGATGGTTAATGGCACAAAGAATTGGAGGTCTAGGTATACATTAGAAGTTACGGAGACAACCAGTGGAGGAACGGAGGGTAGTGTATTTGGCAGGGAGGAGGAAGAGGGAGGAGGTAGAGACGCAGGAGGTGGAGTGGAGGGTGGGTGGGGCTCGTGTATGGGAGCCAAATCCACATCTCTCAGGACAGGAAGTCAACAGACAATGTCTAAAATTGATAAAATGAGAAATAGTGGTATAAGCATTTTTGTTAAAGATAGGGAAATAACCACCAAACACAAAACAGAAGTGAAAAAATGCAGTTCGCTAGTCCACTCTGGGGAGCAGAACTGGGGTTGCAGAGAGTTGAGCACAGGTCAGATGGTATCACTCTAAGAGCCTTTCTACCCTAATTGATTTTCTGAAAACCAATGTGTATGTGTTATTTGATAGGAAAAAAAAAGTTAAGCAAATTAATATTATGAAGAGTTCCCCCTTTTATTTTTATGATATTCTACTCTTTCAGAGAGGTTTAATTATTTTTAAGAAAAATGTGCACAATTATACGAGTATTAGCTATATATGAGTACGTATAGTATAGGTATCATACGTAGAATGCATGTACATAAATTTTAATCACTACATGAAGTTTTCATTCTTTGCCAGCATTTCATTACGAAAAATTTCAAACATACAAAGAAGTTGAAGTTTTCCAGTATGTACCTACATACCCACCACCTAGATTCTATAATTAACATTTTATTATACTTGCTTTATCCATCTATATATTCTGTCTGTCCATCTACATATTCCTCCATCTATCAATTTACCTTAGCTTTTTGAGACATTTATTACATTGATTGTTTTTTATTGTGGTAAAAAACACATAATATAAAATTTATCATCTTAACCATTTTGTTCCATAGTGTTAAGCACATAGAAATTGCTGTGAAAAAGATCCCCCGAATTTTTTATCTTGCAAATCTGAAACTCTATACGTATTAAATAATAACTCCCCTTTTACCCTTCCCCCCACCCTTAGTAACCACCATTCCACTTTCTGTCTCTATGATTTTGACTACTCTAGGTACCTCATGTAACTAGAGTCATACAGTGTTTGTCCTTCTGTGACTGGTTTATTTCACTTAGTATGATAGCCTTAAGCATGTGACAGGATTTCCTTTCTTTTTAAGGCTAAATAATATTACACTGCGTGGGTACACCACATTTTTTTTATCCATTCATCCATCGGTGGACATATGGGTGGCTTCCACATCTTGGCTACTGTGAATAACGCTGTTATGAGCGTGGGTGGGCAAATATCTCTTTAAGACTCTGCTTTCAATTCTTTGCGGCATATACCCAGAAGCGGAATTGCTAGATCATCTGATGGTCCTATTTCAGTTGTTTTACGAACCCCCACACTGTTTTCCACAGCAGCTGCACCATTTTACAATCCCACCAACGGTTCCCATATCTCCCCATCGTCACAGACACTTACTATCTTCTTTTTTTTTTATAGTACCCATCATAATGGATATGAACTGGTTATTACATTGATTTGTTTAAGTTAATCTTGTTTTAGGTAAAGGAGAAAAATAGGATTCCCAGGAGAAATTGCAATGCTAATGACTAGAAAAAGTTAGATTATTTTAAGTAAAAACTTTTCTTAGAAGTGGATGGTAAATCAGGAAGCTCTCAGGGCAAATCTAGGAATGGAATTTCTTTTCACAGCAAATTTCGTTCTTATTTCTTTAACTCAGTGTCAGTTCATAGATAGGTTTAAAAGGCCACAGATTTGTCACCATTGCAGCTACTAAGCTACGAGAGAACTATAAATTCCTTCTCTGTATTAGTAGTCAGATTATGGACCTAACTAAACCGAAGTTGAATTGTTTCATACCCTGAATTTGTAATTGATTCTGAACCATGGTGCTCCTTGCAGTGTTTATACCAGATTAAGGCTTTGCTGTCTGGTGAAAACATCTTTTAGATTAAAATCGTATTGGCTTTTGAGCCAGTTACCTTTCCAGGTTTCTGGAACTTTTGACTTCCTTTTCCTTATATGTAAATGTTTATCCCTCCATAGACAGATAAGCATTCTCTTTCCGGTTCCCTTGGCATGGGTACCCTGGTGATCACCTTTTTAATTAACTCATGAAGAACTCAGGGACAGGAGTACACTCTAGGCTCATGGTATTATTGCCCTGGAGTTGCATTACAATAGGCTAATCTAGAACTTAAACGTGCCTTAGGGTAGTTGTGAAATTGTTCAAGAGATTAGCAAACAGGAATCTTGAGAACAATCCATTTCCACAGAGCTGCATGACAGTTGCTCTGCAAAGACAACTTTGAAAGCAGATTTCTTGGTCCTTTCTAGCTCTGTGCTTGCGTTTGTGGCGACTGAAAGGCTAAAAATGAAGTGTGTGGGAAAGTAGGTGATTACTGCTCCCCAAATACCATGTGACACTCAGTCAACCCTGGCAAAGCATCGGGCAAATAATCCCACCATAATTGGTTGACCCTTGGCTAATCCCGTTTACTTGGCAGCTCATGTCAGTCATTTAATTAACATCCTGCAAGGTTATTCCACCTCCTGAATGGACCCCTTTGGGATGCCATAGGCACTGTGACACTGGATCAAGGAGCAAGGTGTATGCTTATGGTACCCCTCCCTCTCTTCTTTGATTACTAAATAAAGTAACTAATTAATATTCATTAGCCAAGAGAGCATTTACCATGTTGTCCAGCTCTAGGTGAAGCATTTTAGCAGGTGAGATCTTACTAATTTCACTGTCCTATGACAGAGGCACTTATTCTTCCCACATAGATAGGCAAAGCAAGGCTTAAAGATGAAATGGCTTGCCTCAGGAGAGCTAGGATTTGAACCAGGTCTGTCTGAGTCTGGAGCAGACATTTTAATGACCACGTGAATTGTTTTTCTTTGTGCTCCAGTGTTCCTAGAGCTATCCCATTCTAGTGAGCTAGTTCTTTGCTCTTTCTGGTGGTAGTTGTAGCTCCCAACCAGACAATGAACTCTCCAGGGAAGGGACTGTGTCTTCTCTTCATCTGTTCCATAGAGCATAGTCCTGGGCACCCAGTAACTGTTGAGTGAAGGCTCTTGTGATTGATCAATGTGTATTCACATGATCCCTACTCTTAAACTTCCTATACCAGTCAGCTCAGATGCACACAAAACGCTGGATATGGGGGGCAACTGTCCAAAAAATAAGAGTAGCTTTGGACAAGTGGCTTAGCCTTTCTGAGCCTTTTCTCCTCTCCTGCAATTTGAGGATGTTAGTCTTATCTTATGATATCTTATGATATCTCTGGAGGTTTCCTGAAATGAAGTGTATTTGTCATATAGCTTGTGACGAAGTGTTGACATGACTTGGGGCCCTAAACGGGTAATAAGGGCCAGAGATGAAAACAGAGTTGCTCTGTACCCCGTCCTCTGAAAAGACCCATCAGGTATGGGACCAGCCACCCCCTCCAGCATTTACTAAGAAATGGCAAACTCTTCCTCCCCGCTCCCACAGCCAGCCCACAGAGAGTATGGGAAGCAGGATGCCACTGTGGTCTTCAGGCTTTGGGGAGGCCCAGTGTCTGGGAAAGGTGATTTTCTTCCCTCCTTAGCAGGGAGGAAAGAAGAGTGTTTCTCTCTGTTATGGTCTGATCTAAGGCAGCTTCATAGTTCACAATCACTGGGTTAATTTTCAGGTATTGGTACCTTCTAATAGTTTGAGATGGGGGAAGAGCTAACAGTCTCTCCTCCCACAATCTGGAAGTCCTAGCCAAATTCTGACACATTTACTAACTTTCATAAGCAAGAAGGCATAACAACACAAAACATAGTCATCTAATGTTTGATAAGCTTGATAAAGTCCCTGCGCTCTGTCCTTGGGTTCCTTTGAGGCAAATGCAGGAGTACTCTCCTGGCAAACGTCAGCCAACTGTCTAGGCATCATCAAGATTCCTATGTTCAGAGGCTAAATGGTTAAGTGGATCTTAGATCCAAGGTGGCAATCCAAAAGGAATAGTCTGCTCAAATTTCTGGGTTCCTCTATTTATGCAAGAGCAGAGATGCCTGTACACCATTTCTAGCCCATTCATTCACATATCTCGAATACCACTCATTTCACCAATATAAAATCATATCTAAAAATCCCTATGGTAATAATTAATAAACTCTTTAGTGTTGGTTGGAGATCAATGTATTTCTATCTGTCTGTAGCTTAAGCAGAGGGTTGCCCAACAACCACTGCAGGCTTAGGTAGAGGCCGCTGGCAATCTGTAGCCCAAAAGGGCTTGCTTGGGCTGTGGGTGTGGAATAGGGATATATAGCCCAGTTTCTCCTTCCAGCCTCCAATCTCCTGCTGTGCCTTCCACTAGCTGACCCTATAGGAAGCCAGAGGCAAGAGGGCTGGGTTGATACAAGTCATAAAGGTTAACTTCTAGGGCCCACAGACACCAGTGTGGAGGATGAAAATAGATATGGAGATCATCTGGCATCTGGTGGAAGGCTTGTATGACTTTTAGAGCTTTCAAATGCAAATTCACTATCTCTAGAGAGTGGGTTCCTAATTAGTATACGCTGAATGTTGACTAGGTACTGGAGTTTAATACCAGTATATATCATACTGTGTATGGTAGAGTATTTTAAAGTAAATTATAGGTAATATAACACCTTCCCTGAAGTCAAGCAAATCACTCTTGAAAACTGAGGTAACTGCAAAATGGAGAGATGGGCACATCATTCTTCAATTGGATATCTTCCTGGGCCGCTAATTTGGTGATGTGCTCTGAAACAGCCTATCTTCCAGAAATCCAAAACAGCATTCTAGAAGTGCAGCTGAAGTGCCAGCACAGAGGAAACCCTCAGAAAGGATGGGTGCATGCTCAGGATGCAGTATGTTTATTAAGTAAGAGACTGTTCTCTGGCACTGTGTCTCCAGTAGAAAGGATATATGAGTTTGGAAACCAAGGTGTAGAAGAAGCAGTGGTCCCACCTACCATCACTCCCAACAATGCACTAGGGATCTTGTGCTTCTGGTCTCTGTAACTCTGAACTCTGCCTCGTTGAAGGTCCTGGTCTCCCAAAGGGACCCACTCATGACAGGGGACACAACAAGTGTCCTGTTAGACTGTAAGTTATGGCTGCCACCAGTGTGCTTTGAACTCCTTATGCCTAAGGGTTAGAAAGCAAGTGGAGAAATCATTAAACTGGCAGCAGTTTTTGACCTTGATAGTTCAGAGGACAGAGGTATAGTTTTACATGATAAAGATAGAGGGGAATTATGTATGAATCCAGGTGATTCACTCAGGGGCCACCTGGTTCTCCCTTGCTTTCTGTAACTATGAGTAGCAACCCCAACCTGGAAAGACATGTTATGAAGGGTTCAGATAGCCCCAGGAATGAAGGTTTGGGTCATACCACCACGTGAGCCACCAAGACCTACTAAGGAGATAGCTGAGGGTGAGAGGAATTTAGAATGGGTAGTGCAGAAGAGAGATGATGAGTACCAATTGTGACTTCAGCATCAACCGCATTGAATTGGCTGTGAGATTGCATCAGTAGACCTCTAACCACAGTGAGTGTAACCAACCAAGGGCAGCATTTGAACTTGCACAGAAGCCACATATACCATGGTTCTGCTCCTGGCCAGTGAATGACATGGTAGTTCCCTTCCTGGGAGACACAAGACTCCTCTCTCTGTTGACTTTGGCTGAGGGACCCCCACCCCAACTCTTACCATTCACAGAGCCTTGCTGAATCTTCCTTGGACTGCACAGCAGTCTAAGATGCTTCCACTCACCTTCCACTCGGATCAGACTCACACATTCCTCGTTTTCCCACACTCAGGTATTTTCTCTAATAGAATCTCTACATATAGAATCCTATCTTAGAGTCTGCATATTGGAGAATCGGCCTAACACCGTGACCGCAAAGCCCTGGGTAAAACACTTCTTCTCTCCAGGTCTCACTGTCCCCTCTTGTGAAATAAGAATGGTGGCTCAGATGCTCTCTAAAGGTCCATTCTGCTCCAGACTGACTTTCCAGCTGGAGTTGGGACATGCTATCTGGGTTATCGGCCTCATTCTGAAGATTCCATACCCTGATCTGTAGCAGAAGGAGCGCTTAGAATCCCTTTTGTCTTGTTATAGGACCTATGCAGAGACCGTGACTCTTTTCTTTATTGCCTGCTTCACTCTTTTGAATGTGACCACTCACAGTGCTACTATACCACAAGTTAACTCACAGACAACAAGGGTCATTGTGCATTTCTAGAAAACTCTAAGTAAAGCCCACAAGTTCCATCCCTGGAGACACCTTCACCCTTACAAATGCACATTTCAAATCAAGGTCTAATGTCTTCCTTGCCCCAAGATAAAGAACCAAAATAAGTCTTGGGAAAACTATGATTTTTGCTCAATTGGAGAATTTACTTTTGTGTGTTTTTTTTTTCACTCTGGGAAATGTAGGCTATTCCTCTTTGCTTCCAGAACAAAGGGTAACTGGCTTTTGGGAAGAGAAAAGACTTATGTTCAGCTCTATATCAAAATGTCTCCTAATCTTGAACTTCTATCTAGGACAGTCTATATTTTCAAGCTTTAGTTCAAGTTCATGTCCTTTGGTTGCCTTAAACTCAGTGTTTGCCCCACTTGCTGACGCAGGGGAAAGCATGTGCTGTACTCTCAAAAATAAAAAGGGAAAAAAAGAAGAAAAAGAAAGTTTCACATCTCAAGAGTTGGGCATGTTCTCCACTGGGTACCGCATTCAGAAATCTTTTATTTCAATTGACAAAAGCAATTTGGTGTTTTTTACTTTGCAGTCTCTCTCTCCTTTGAAATTATATAAGTTTTCAAAGTTTTGCTCACTTAACAAATGTTTACTTAGTTTAAATAACCAACTTTAGCATTTGTTTTAATTCACAACTACCTTGATTGCAAGAGAGAGAAAGCCCACTTAAATTCGCATAATCAAAGAGAGGAAAGGGGGAGAGAGAGAGAGAATTTACTGGGTCTCTGAACCAAACAATGGAAAGAACAAGAACCAGGGTGGAATTCACCTCGAGGCTATTAGAATTGATGGCTGTCCAGACACTCTCTCTCAGTGTCTCATCTTCACTTCTGACGGATTATTTTATTGTTACCTCCACATGATAGGGGACATGGCTGCTGCTAGCTCAGCCTCATAACCCAGCAGCTCCACGATCAGAGAGAAGAAAAGGAATGCTCTCTTCCAGATTCAGTGTTCAAAGTTTCAAGAAAGAACTCACGTTGATTTCGTTGTGTCACATGCCCACCCTTCACCCAGTCACTATGGCTAAGGCGTTGAGAACCAATAAGTAGGTTATCCTGAGTCACCTGAACGCTCCTGTGGCCAGAGAAGACACTTCTTACAAGAAGGGACAAAGGGTTGCTAGCTAGACAAGAACAGATTCAATATTGATTCATATCGATCTGGATGTAAGTCATCTCTCTAACTATAATAAGCTCTTTGGAGAGTTCGTTTTGTTTTTTTGCAAGAAAGGTCAAAAATTGCCTTGCACACTCATATTCCATTCTTTGAGAAATTGCCTTGTCCATAGACTCTGCTGCCTAGGAACCCTGTTTTGAACCAATTAACACTGACCTCTGTCCTCCACCTCAGCTGACGACCAAAGTGGGCACCATACTCAAGGACAGTCAATCTTCTGGTTGGCTCATGACCTCTGACCGGGCACAAATAGATGACCTGAAAAATTCGTTTCCTCTATCTCCCTCCCTCTCAAGAATTTGAACTAATAAATTAATACAGGATTTGTCAGTTACTGGCGGTAGCTAAAACCAAAAGGTCATGAAAGAAAAGAGGTTGAAAAGATCATGATGAGTCAGGCGCAATCCAGAGAGAAGAAATTTCTTCCAGGGAGAAGAAATTGAGTAAGCTGAGGAACCAGAGAAATCATGTGAGAACAGACCTGATAGAAGTAGAGACCGTTAGCTGGTCATTTCAATGGTGGAGCATAAGGTGAAGATCCATGAACTCACCGGACAAAAATACAAGGAACACTTCCTTTGCTCCACTGTCTAGGCTGCTTGTGTGGTCACAGCTGTGAACAAGATGAACACCTCTCTTGTACCTATCAGGAGGGTAGAGCTAAATAAACACACACACACCTCTAGTTCATGGTATGAAGAGGAAGAAACCTACTATGGACATGTCTAACATGACTCTTGGGCCATCTCCCATCTCCATCCTCATGCAGCCCTATTCTGGGACCGCTGTGAAATTTTACCATAGGAATCTTTATCTGAGCTCGCTTGAGTAGGTCTGTGTTTCTTGCAATCAAGAGTCAAATCAAAAAAACTTAGTCTCCTCTTCTATTACTTACCTCAATCAGCACAGGAAGAAGTCAATAATTACTGGGTTTTGGATGACTGGAAGCAGTGCAAACTGAGGATAGTCAAAAGCTCATTGCTTGGAATCTTGGAACAGGTGATCTTATTGAGATGGAAAGGGAAGAACTTCTGGTTGCCTCTGCTTGCTGTGCTAACTTCAGCCCTGTTGCAAGATTCTAACACTGTAGTGTTCTATCCTTTCAGTACTCTTGGGTCATTACAAGTCCAAAACTATTTTGTGGGCTTTGGTCTTCATAGACTATGCACTAGAAACACCAGGCTTTTCATTCGGTTGTATGCGATGTGTTCAAAGGGGAGAAAAAAGAGATCGAAGAAGAGCTCCCAAGTGGGAGATGGCACAGTGACAACAGATAAGCAGTAGCATCATGGGGTGGGGGATGGAGAAGGCTGATGGTCTGCTCTGTCCCCTTTGGTGCTAAGATTATGGTGGACGTCTCTTATTTCTACCCACATTGCTCCTCTTTTCCTTTCTTCTGGAAACAAAAACTCCCAGCTACATGACCAAATCGATTCAAGTTCCCCACTTTCCCACCCTTTTCATGTGCTTATAAAGTAGTTAAAATTTGGTTTCTGCCACTTGCTACCAAAAGAACTGGGAAGGTGCTCCTTGGTTCTGTCTCTGCCGTCAGGAACCACACGCTTAAACAAAGGAAGCCCAGGAAAGTGTAAGTAGAGGGTTTTGTGGGATTAACAGAGATTGACTTCCTTAGTTGGGAGAGATCTGTGCCCTGGGTGTGAATGTGAGTTTTGTGCAGGCTGTCTGGGCCACGTGTTGACATAAAAGATTAAGTTGCGCTGGGATACTCTACTGAAGAGCTGTTTTGATCGAAAGAACAAACTAAATAATAATAATTATTATTATAGCTCATTTCCTTCACTGAGATATATCTTTTTATGAAGGCGACTTGAAAACAAGAATCTCCTCTTTGTGTGCAATTGGAAATGAGATACGAGAAATGAGTGTGCATTATGGGTCACAGCTTCTGGCATTTCCCTGTTCACGGCCTTTATTGCTCACAAAAGAACAGAGAGCTTACATTTTTCTTTGTTTATGTCACAATTCTTTTATCAGTGGTTTACTTTTTTTAAAAAAGTCATTTGGTTTTCTCTATCTATTTTTAAAGAGAACAGTAAATTTCAAAATCCGCTTGCAATTCAGCTGACCACTAAGCTCCTGCTCATGCTAGCCTGGTCCAACCTCGCATTGGCTCCCAGGTGGATTTTCTCTCTGGTTGCACTCGGCATTTTCACATGGCCAGAGTGTGAAGGGCTAGGCCCTCAGGACGCCTCACAAACACTCCCACACACTGTCTTACAAAATCTCCCAGTGACCTATATGAATTGAAAGTCCAACCGTCATGAAAGAGCTCAGTGGTCAGGGACAGTGTCCTGCCATGCCCTGGACAGCCCCTCCTGTGACTGATAAAACGTCCCCTTCTGTAAGAACAGTGGGAATGGCCGGGGGAAATGATTTGTCGGGCCTCCTGGGTAACTCACCGCCTGCTGCTGGGCTGGGCGGGAAGTCCAAGAGGGAGCGCTGGCCGCTGGGCCACATGGGGCCTGCAAAGTTATTAGAATGCTCCATGAAAGAGCATAGAGCAACCATTGTCATGTAAAATTAGCCTGGGCAGAGCCCCAGAGAACATACTGTTGGATGTCATCCTGCTCTCCCTGCACCAGGGCATGTGAGAGATAAAAACGGTTCCAATTCCTACTTTTGGTCATCAGCATTCTCCCCGTTCTATACTATCCGGCTCCTTCTTTCCCCCCCGCCCCCTTTCTTCCGCCTCCCTTCCTCACTCTGGTTCAAGCAGTTGTTTCTCAGTTGGTTTTGTAGGACACAGCTTCCTGGCCCGTGCTGGTGTTAGGAGACTTGGGCTCCGCCCCCCCCACCCCCCAGTGGGTTGCTGGTCCAACCACCTGAGCCACCAACTTTTATTTTAATCACCCTCCTGCCTTGGATTCATTGATTGTCTGAGCCTGCCCAGGAGAGGGAAGACTTTTGTCGGTCGTGGAGTTCAGGAAGAATCCAAGGAATGAATCCAGTGGCCTCATATTTGCCAAGTCTCCATTGAAACCGCACCTATGCTCCAGGTTAGCAAATGGATTTAGCTCCCCTTCCAGGCTCGTCTCTGTCCCTCGAATATCTACTTTGCTCAAAATCACCCTTCAGCCTGATAACACAGAATAAGGCCATTGTCCGGTTGTCTTCCTGAGGCCTTTCATTCAAAGCCAAGACTACTGACATTCTGCATAACACCTTCCTCTCAAAAATGCTGCTGCTCTCTCTCCATGCCTACGCAAACCCCAAACCCAGAGTTTGCCAACAGCAAGTTGTTCTGACCCACAAGAACCAGCTAGAGCTAGGTCAGCTTTTCTGGAGCCTTCTCATCAATTACTTTTTATTTTCCAAGCTGGACATTCCCCATGGAGCAAGGCTGGAAGCCGAACTGTGCTCAGAGAATATCCTGGCAGTAAAAACACCCGAGTGCTAAATGAAAAATCTATGCTCTCCCCACCAACTTCTCCAAAATTTGGCCTCACAAGCCACAGAAAGGATTAACTTGGACACTGTCATTTCTTGGAATCTCAGGCTGAATTTTTGAGGACACAAAGGCATGAGGTGTTTCATCATCTTGATCATTTTAATGGCCAGTGGAGAGGTAGAAGGGAACAAATAATGGGATGCAAATTGTAAAATACTCATGAATAAGTCCTCGATCAAAGTGACTGGCTCTTAGATATGGAAGAAATTTGGCCCCCATAGCAATAAGAAATTCAGACGGCACCTCCAGCAAGGGGTCAAAGAGTTTTTCACAGGCTTGAAGAAGTACAGTGTTTCCCATTAACCATCCCACGCTCAAGAAAAAGTATCATCTACCTGAAACTAACATAATACTGCATGTCAGCAATAATTTTTAAATAAATAAATAAAATGTTCATATCAAGTAAAAAAAAGAAGAGAAAAAGTAGCATCTAAGAAATTGACTTGGGGTTATAAACTAGGGGGAAATATTGGAAGGAAATAAATCAAAACATGCACACTGGTTGTGCTAATGATAATGGGATTACTGGTATTTTTTTTTTCTTTTCTCTATTTTCCTCACATCCTATACCCCACAATCGTTTACAATTTTTGTTTATTTTCTTAAGAGACCTCCCTTTTTCGTTTTTAGCATGTCAGCCACACAAACACCCAGTTAAAAAAAATTAGCACTCATTCTTGACTCCTTTATTTTCTTCTGCTTAAATATCTCGATACACGCATCCTCTCATCTCTATCTCCACCTTTGGGGCTTTAGACACCTGGTGCATTTTGATCCTTTTTCTGATCATTGGCACCTTTCCCTAAATGACTTCCATGGCTGGTCTCACTAATCATCCTGTCCACCCTCCAACAGCAGCCAGAGTGACTTTCTAAAATAGAAACCCTGTCATGTCACATTCTAGCTTAACCTCTTCAATAGCTCTTCCTTGCCTCCAGGAGACAATTTAAATTCCTTTCCATAAAATACAGGGCTCTTCAAACTCAAACCTGCTGAGCTTTTCAACTTCATCTCACCCTCCCCACCCACACACACACAATGGCCACTACCACTGCCAAATCCCCCAGGTCACTTATTCCAGCTAGAGACATTTATACAAGTCACTCCCATTGCCTGAGATGCCCCATTGCCTACCTCTGCAGCTTCCCAGGTCTGCGTGAAACTCAAGCATCTCATACCTCCCCACCCAAGCAAATGCAGCCACACACGTTGTGGTGAGGCTGATGCTGTCCCTGTCACAGCACTGTACACATGGCTTGGAGCTGGGCACCTGAATTTGTCTCTCTCGCTAGACTGGGGGCTCCAGGAGGGCATGGACAAAGTTTGATTCATTTCTAGATCCTTAGCCCCTGGCTTCTATAATGACTGGCATAGAGAATTTTGGTAAATACTTGTTGATTTCAGAAAAGGAGGAATAAATCAAAAAATTGAAATGTGGCTTTCTGCCATGCTTGTCACATTATTTAGAAATGTATCATCGGCTGTATCAAAAATATGTATATATACTCATCATCCAAAATATTAAAAAAAAAAAAAGCCAAATCATATCAAATGCCCATTGGTTCCTGGACTCTAGGCTTTTTCTCTCTCCCACTGCTTACCTTCCCAGGTGACCCTCTCACCTTCCAACACGCTTTTGTAAGGAAAATAGCAAGAGGTGTAGCTGTGCTCAGGGCCTCCGTGGCCAAAGATTATGGGTGTCAACACTGTATTACAGGAGGGCTTGATCGCAGTTACAGAAGTCTCGACTCGGTCTCCTCTGTACAATTACAAATCGCTAACTCCTTGACAGAGGCTAAGGCAAACTAACAGAGAAACCTAGAGTCAAAGCGGCAGAAGCCACTGCCCAGTGAAGATTAGTTAGCAGAAAAAACATCCCTAAAATTAAAATGTGAGTCAGGAAATAAGAATTTGCTTACACACAGCTGGAAAGTCAAGAGTCTGGGTTCTAGTACATCCAGCCATTAGCTGTGTGACCTTGGGCAAGTCACCCAACCTTTTAGAACCTCGATTTCCTTAGCATAAAATGAGGAGGGATTGAAGTAGGTGTCCTAAGAGAGCCTATGAAATAGTTTCAGGAAACTGAAAGTCTGTGCACGGCATAAAGGTAAGAACTGGGCCAGGGAGGGAGAAGGCTGGGTTCAGTCCTGGCACCGCTAGGTATGACTACATTTCCTTGGACAGATTTCTTAAGCTCTTTGAGCTTCTGTTTCCCCATCTAAACAATGAGGCTTATGAAATGCAACTTTCAGAGCCGTTGGGAGGAATAGAAAGTAACATAGGGGTAATAAATGGTACTCTGATTATTGTAGGATTTTGAGGCCACAGAGTATAGTAATTAGGAAGGCAGACCCACCTGGTTTCAAATCCCAGTTCTGCTATGTCACCTTGGGCCTTTGGATCATCTGCTCACTTTCTCTGAGCCTCTGTTTCTTCCTGTGACAAACAGAGATAACGGTTATACCACCGTGTTTCCCCGAAAATAAGACCTAACCAGAAAATAAGCCCTAGCATGATTTTTCAGGATGACATTCTCTGAACATAAGCCCTAATGCGTCTTTTGGAGCAAAAATTATTATAAGACCTGGTCTTATTTTGGGGGAAACACGGTACTTCCAGGGTGGTTGTGAGGATTAAATAAAATCAATGTAAATAAATAAACGTCAGGGGAAGCACTCAGGCTCTGGCAGACAACACCTTTGCCTACCTTACTTGTGTAACTGAGCTTCACCAGACCAGGCTCTCCTGCCCCTACTCCTGCTCCTTCTTAGCTCACCTCCCCTGAGCTCAGAATGGTCCTTCCTTCCCAGCTTTCCAGGAAGAAGAGGCAAGAGGCAAGGTCACAGGTGACAGGGGAAGGGCCCAAGGTGACCTTGGAGGCACAGAGAAAGCTGGCCTGGAACTCATCTGTCCTGAGAGTCCTCAGGTTCACCCCGCCTCACCTCCCTTGGTTTCCGAAGCTTAAAATAGCTTGAACCGGTGTGGCCACATTTCAGTGTACCACTCAGAGAGAGCCCCTAGGGTGTTTTCAGAGCCAGCTCTGAGCTCCTCACTAGCCAGGCTCCTGTTATGAGTTATTCATACACACCCAGGCTCCACCAGGTCTGCCAGAAAATGTGTTCTGAGTGCTTTTCTGCTAAGGCCCCTCTCCAGGCAGCTCTGCTTGCTCAGAGGGGTCAGACCAATCAGCTCCTTTAATAAACAGAGGCTGGGAAACCCTGCCAGCTGCTCGTAGGAGTGCTGCTGGGCTGAGGGAAGGGATAACAGGTTCTAAGTGGAGGTCAAGGACTGCATGATGGTAAAAGCCTGCACTGGAAGTCAGAGGACCAGCTCCACCCCTCACTCTTATGTGACCCTGAATAAGTTGCCTTCCCTCTCCAGATCTTCAAAGAGCATCATCAAGACCAGGTCTTTCCAGATCTCTTCAATTGGCTCTGTTCTTCACTGCGCACTGGCTTCATTATCAGACATTAGATGATATCAAGATGGCTTCCAGCAGCTCCCAACTTATCTCTTTTCCTCTTCACATCCAGTAGGAAACAGAGAGAGCTTCTGTCCCCCCTCATTGGCCAAACTAAAGTCCCATCTCTTGTTGCCTGAGCTGGGCTGTGTGCCCATCTGTGGGGTCCTGGTAGACTGGCCCTCAGAACCCAATCTGACCCTTCTAGGATTCCTGCCTGTGCTGCAAAGGCTGCAAAACGAAAATCTACATCCACAGCTTTTCACTCAGCTAGGGTTCTGGATACGAATTAGGTGCCACTCATCAGATGCACTGGCTGAGATCTGGAAGACAGCAGTGAGAGAGGCACCATTTTCTTGCTTCTTCAGCTGTGACTCCTGGCCAAAGGTGGTTGTTCCAATGTCCAATCTCTAGCTTCATGGGTGTCAGGAAGCTTCTGAAGCCTGGATTACAGAACTGGGTACATTCTCAAATGTGATGGTTGCAGGGGGGGGGGGGTCTCTTCCCCCTCCCCCTTCTTGCTCGATCCCGGATGGGCAAAAAGGCAGCTTTCCTGTAGACCCAGACAGAGCCTGCTCTTCCAGCCCTTCCAGTGATTTCGTGAGCAGCATTTCCCTGCACTAAATAACTTTCTGTTTAAAAACTGCAGGAGTCATGTCTATTCCCCATGTGCAACTCCCGACCAAGGAACCATCCCTGAACCAAGCACTGGGCTGGAGGGAAAGGTATGTGCTGTTTACTTAGGCCTAGGGCACATGCCCACCCACGGGGTCTGGCTTAGTCATCTCTGCCAAAAAATATGGACTAAGAAGAATGTTTCCTGAAATTACTATTACTTTAGTATTGCTAAATTGCTTTACTGTTAATTAAATTACAATTATCAAAGGAAAGAGGGGAACGGAGATTAGGCAACCAAAAAACAATAAATGTCCACTACACATCCCAACTCAAATGTCAGGGGAAGAAGGACCAGAGGACATAAATTGATAGCAAAAGACACCAAGATTCTGTCCAGGACCAAAGTGTGGCACAGAGAATCCCGAGGTCCTCTTTATTCCCCTTCCTGATTCGAGCATCCATCCCCAGGTCCTGTGTGCTCTGCTTCTGGTCTGCACAGGTGACTCCCTCCAGAAGACAACCCTGGGTGACTATACTCACAGAGCTCACCTTGGTCAGGTGGACCCTTGACCAATGACTGTCCTATGTGGAGGGATGAAAGGCCAGCTCTCCTGCCTCAGGTGTGGACTAACTCCGAGGTATAATTGAGCTCTGCTGTGGGATCAGGCTGAGGCTGCGACCTGGCCAGAGAGCACATCTACACCTGGCTTCTCCCCCTTCTTGCCCTGTTCCGCGAGTCCATGGGAAGACTCCTTTACTGAGTCATTTGTACACGAATCCCCATCTTGGGGCCTGCTTCTCAGGAACCCGGACATATTGAAATGGCCAGAGTTGGTCACAGCGAATGAAAACCTCAGCCTCTACTCTGGCTCACTTGGAAGCCGACATAGTCAATACTGAGGTGAGTTCCACTTCTAAGCTAGGATTCTGGGTGCAAAATGATTTCCTCCTTTTTAGAAAAGAGACTATTACATGGGGACCTTCTATAATGTCTTTGCCCTTCAACCAAGATGAAATCCTTGTAAACCTAAGACAGCCTCAATGAGTCTTGGTTTTATTTTCAGTGCTCCTAGATTAGAAAATACGAACAGTTACCAGAGGTGTCTACTTAAACCCCAAGTTCCCAAATAAATATTTTAGGAAAGAATTGCTTTCCTCTCATTAACTCAAAAAAAAAAAAAAAAAGAAGAAGAAAAGAAAAGAAAGGAAAACCACTCTGGTGGAGAGAGACGCCCCGAGGCATAGGAGCATCTTGGCAGCTCTGGTACCCACAAAGTTTCCTGGGGAGGGGGAGGTAGAGGATACAGCAGAGAGGAAAGCCACGGAGAATATGCAGCAGGACAGATAGGAGGGCTCCTTTCAGCTCTGCTGATGGACAAAGTGAGCCATCATGGTACCACAGGACATTTCCTCACTTATCAAAATGATTGCCTCTTGGGTCCTATCCAGCTCCAAAGTTCTCATCTTTGAATGTGAATTTTACAGAGCACCGATTTTAATGCTGAATTTTTTTTTTTTCATAGAAACCACAGGGGAATACAAGCAATTTATTTTATTGTGTCTTCTTATTTTTCTGAGAAGTAAGCAAATTCATTGCATTGCAAGCAGACACATAAAGACTAAGGGCTGACCTTACAGCATCCAAGAACAATTCCTGACCCCAGCCAAGATGAACATTGGGAATTTCCTTCTTAAGCAGAGCAGTTCAAGTGTCCAAATCAGTAACGTCTTTGTCTTGGACCCATGCAACCCACAGTCTCTCTACCTCCTACCGAGAGGGACCATTTTGGGGAGATAGTTATATTGTAAGGAAACCTCTGTTTGCCAAATTGGAGGGTTGCGTAATTACAATTCCAGGATTTCACGTAGGTGGTTTCTTCAAATGCCTTCATTTATTTGATGCTCAATGTAGAAGAAACCTCATTTATGCTATTTCTTTTTCTTTCAGGGAGGCTAAGAGCACAGTACAGCTAATGGGCTATGTATCACTGACTTTAATATAGTTCTGGGCAACTTAATACTAAAGCAATGTGATGATTTGATATTATAAAAAGTGTCTAGTTTTATTGAGAATGGAAGATCAACTACTAAAGTATCCATTCAGAAAATAACGTGGCCACTAAAAGGCTCCATTAATAGCCAAAACATACAATGGAGAAAAGAAAGCCTCTTCGATACATGGTGCTGGGAAAATTGGAAAGCTATGTGCAAAAGAATGAAACCAGACTACTTTCTGCCTCCATATACCTAAATAAACTCAAAATGGATCAAAGACCTAAACATAAGACCTGAAACAATAAACTGCGTAGAAGAAAGCATAGGTACTATATAGTACCTATGGGTTCAAAGAGGATTTTATTAATTTAACCTCAAAAGCAAGGGAAGTAAAAGCTAAAATAAATGAATGGGACTATATCAAATTAAAAAGCTTCTGCACAGCAAAAGATACCATCAACAAAACAAACAGGCAACCAATTGAAGGAGAGAAGATATTTACAAACAATGCCTCCGATACGGGCTAATATCCAAAATACACAAGGAATCCATACAACCCAACAACAAAAAGACAAAGAGTCCAATTAAAAAATTGGCAGAGGACAAGCACAGAAACTTCTCTCAAAAAGACATACAAACAGCCAACAGATATATGAAAAAATGTTCAACTTCACTACCGTGTTTCCCCGAAAATAAGACCTAGCCAGACAATCAGCTCTAATGCATTTTTTGGAGCAAAAATTAATATAAGACCCAGTCTTATTTTACTATAATATAAGACCTGCTCCTAATATAATATAATATAACATAACATAACACAATATAATATAATATAATACCTGGTATAACATTACATAATATAATAATATAATACCAGGTCTTACATTAAATTTTTCTCCAAAAGATGCACTAGAGCTGATTGTCCAGCTAGGTCTTATTTTTCAGGGAAACATGGTAGCTATTAGGGAAATGCAAATCAAAACTACAATGAGATATCACCTCAAACCTGTTAGAATGGCTATCATCAACAAGACAAATTATAACAAGTGTTGGAGAGGCTGTGGAGAAAAAGGAACCCTTATACACTGTTGGTGGGAACGTAGATTGGTGCAGCCACTATGGAAGGCAGTGTGGAGGTTCCTCAAAAAATCAAGAATAGAATTACCATGTGACCCAGCAATTCCTCTCCTGGGTATATACCCAAAAAATCTGAAAACATTTATCTGTGAAGATACATGTATTTTGATGTCCATTGCAGCATTATTTACGGTGGCCAAGACGTGGAAACAACCAAAGTGTCCTTCAATAGATGACTGGATAAAGAAGATGTGGTATATACTTGTACACACTATTGAATACTACTCTGCCATAGGAACATATGAAATACTGCCATTTGTGACAACATGGATGGACCTTGAGATTATTATTCAGACAGAAAAAGTCAAGAACCATATGATTTCATTCGTATGTGGGATGTAAAACTGAAAGCAACAAAGGAACAATACAAACAGATAAAGAAACAAAAACTTATAGACACAGACAATAGTGGTTACCAGAGGGTAAGAGGGAGGAGGAATGGTACAAGAGTGTAAAGGGGGTCAAATATATGGTGATGGAAGGAGAACTGACTCTGGGTGGCGAGCACACAATGTGATTCATAGATGAGGTAATACAGAATTGTACACTTAAACCTATGTAATTTTACTAACCATTGTCACCCCAATAAATTTAATTTTTTAAAAAAGGCTCCATTATTTTTGTAATTTCTATATATTTGGTAGTTTCTAAAAAGAGAGAGTGGGAAAGGGGAAAGAGAATAAAAGAGACAGCAAAAAGAAGAAGGAGGAAGAGAGCAAGAGAGAGCGAAAGAGGGAGACAGAGAGAAATGAAAATATTGTTTCAAAATGTGACTAATATAAAAATTATTAATAAGACCTTGCATTCTTTTTTTCCCCTAACTTTTGTAAATCTTCGTGGTCCAGTGTGTATTTTTGCACTTGGAGCACATCTCAACTTGAGCTTGCCACATTGCATAAGTTGTCTTCCTCTATCTATCTCTATCTCTATCTATCTCTAGCTCTATCTCTCTCTATCTCTAGCTCTATCTCTCTCTATCTCTAGCTCTATCTCTCTCTATCTCTAGCTCTATCTCTCTCTATCTCTAGCTCTATCTCTCTTCGAACAGTTCCCATATCTGGGCTCCCAGGCTGGACCTGGCTCCTCTGTTCCAGTCACATATTCCCAGTTGCCTGAAGGACCTCGCCACCTAGCACCCCACCAGCACCTAAGACCAAACGTTCTAGACTAACCCTCTCTTCTCTTGCTACCCATACCAGCTCTCTTCACTGACGTCCTGCTTTGGTTCATGTCACCATCATTACTGAACAAATATTTACTGAGCACTTACTGTTATGTATATTATATATAATCCACATTGGGTATATGCCCACTGTGAGGATATAGCAGTGGACAAGCCAGACAAAAATCTGTCACCATGGAGCTGACATTCTAGTGAGGACAGCCAGACAATAAAGTCTAACAACTAATTTAAATATGTAATATGTTAGAAAGTAATACTCACTATGGAGAAAAATGTAGCAAGGTAAGGGGCATGAGAAGTGTAGGAGAGGGGTGGTTAGGTAGGCCTCAGCAAGAAGGTGACATTGGAGCAAAGATCTGAAAGGGGCAAGAGAGCACACCATGCAATATCTGGGGAGGAGCTTCTAAGCCAAGAGAGAAGACCCCGTGGCTGAGTGTGTCCAGTATTGGAAGTTTAAGGAAATCACCATGGCTGGAGTGGAGTGAGCCCCAGGGAGACAGGAAGGAGATGAGATTAGAAGCTAATGGGAGCCTCGAGTGGCAGGCCATCTAGGGCCTTGTTAGGGCCTTGGTCACTCAGGCTTGGACTGTAGGGCTGTTCTCTCTCCTTCACGTTCCTGCATTCATTCAGGCTCCAGGGGTGACCCTCTTGATGCCTCTTGATTCATTCCCCACTCTCCATATTTTCCAACCCCCCAGCACCTTCATTTAACGTTGGTAGATAAACATTATCTTCCCCGAAGCACAGCTGTGGTCGTGTCCTCCTCCACAGTCTGTCCCCAGCACCTTTTGCGTAAGGTGTAACGCCTCTGGTGAATCAATGAGGGCCTCCTCCACCATCAGCTGTTCCCTGCTACCCCACATAGGGCTACCCCTGGCTCTAGCCATTGGATTCCTTGCAATTCCCTGTGCATGTCTAATGAACTCTAACCCCTGTCATTCCCTCCATTCAGAATAGATTGAGTCACTACTCAGTTCAGTGAATAAACATTACATCGTCCATGAAGACCTCCCTCAACCAGTCAGCATCCCCAACTGGTACGTAGTTTCTTCTTTGAACTCTCATAGCATTTTGCGTTTATCTTTGTTAGCAGATTTGCCTCATTTAGACTTGCATTACAGTTAACTACTCTCCTAAATTTGTCCAGAGAACTTGCCTTTTTTTGGTCTGTGCAGCCTCAATTCCTAAAGCTGTGCCTCCCACCAATGGGGTACCATGTGTTTGTTGAATATCCTAGTGGATGAATGACGGAATCACAGTAATATAATTAGTTGCTGTGTCATATGGCTGTGTGAGGACAGTGGAATTAGACATTTTCTTTCTTTCCTCGAATCTCCAAGTCTGTACTACCTATTTTATTATTAAAATAAAGTGTTTATAAATTTTTTAAATCACTCTAAGTCATGATGGGTCATGAATTATCAGGCAAGCAATTTAACCTCTCTCAGCTGTAAAAAGGAGACAGGATTCTTACCTCGTAAAGTTGTAGTGAGAAATTATATGAGATTGTGTGTGTAAGGTATCACACGCCTAGCCTGGCGCATGGTAAGTGCTCAATAAAAGGTAGATATGATGATGATGATGATGGTGATGATGGTGATAAGAATAGTAATGGTGATGGTGATGGCGATGGTGATGGCGATGGTGATGGTAACGGTGATGGTAGTAGTGACGACAATCATTCTGACTAAAAGAGTTAAAAATGAAGTACTTAAAGAAGAAAGTTCTGTCTCCAGGTGGTTGACTGACCACAGCTCCCAATATAAGGTAATCGAGTGTTCCCTTCATCTGATGATATATGCAAAAGCAAAGGTCGTTTGATATATTCATAGATGTCCCAAGTATATCAATTATTCATTCCCACATTTGAGATTTTGAAACCAGTAAGTTTCATACTGGTACTACAAATGACTAAAAAGGGGGCAATCCGGTTAGCATGGCTATTTGACATGGTGAACTGTATAAAACTAATTTATCAGATGTATGTGTAATTTTTAAAAAGGATCACATTTTTCCTAGGATAATTTTGTAGTTTTTGTTTTATAAACATGAATAAAATAATTCATGTTTATTATAAAAATGGGGAAATGAAAGAAAAATAAAAAGACCAAAAAAAAAAAAAATCCCATATAATTCCACTATTTAGGAACAAAAACTATGTACATTTTAAGGTATATTTTTCTGTCCTACTTTATTTTTTTCCTTCTAATAATTTGGAAAAAAATGTAATTCATCCTTTCTTTACTATGTTACTGGTAACGTTAATTTGAATTCTTTTTTTTCTAATTATTAATAGTAAGAATCAAATAGCCCTTATTGCCTTTCTCTTATGTAAGGCATGATATTTAGTACATTATTATTTATACTCTCCTTTCAACCATTCCCAGCTTTGGTTTATTTAATATGGAATTTTTTACTTCAATTATTATGATTAATAATATGTATGTTGTCTTTCAGTAATTATTTTGATATATACATTAAGTTTTAGAACCATATTAGCAATAATTATTTAGATTTACTTATATTTAACTGATGTCATAGTTCAACATCCATACACTTTTACTGGGTCTTCTCATTCTTAAATTATTTGTTTTGCTTCATCTGTCAATTGAATTTCTCCTTCAGGTAATTTTTTTAGGCAGGGCATGTAGGTAGTTTCTGAGGCCCAGAATAGCTGATAATTTTTCAAAATAAACATTAACTTAGCTGAATACATACATATACATATATATATACAAATATATATATTGGTTCATAAACATTTCCCCTAAAAATTATGTAGATGTTGTTCAATTACTTCTTTTGTGTCATGTAATAGAGGAGAAATCTAGTCACATTGACATGAGTTTATTTGTAGGAATTTTCCTAGATGTTTATATGTTTGTGTTTTTTCTTTATCCTTGAAATTGAAAATATTCATTATTGATTTATTTAATATATTGGTCTATGTAATAAATCTTGCCTGGTACTTAATGATCCTTTTCCATCTCTTGTCTAATTAACAGTCACCCTGTTTGGTAGCAGGGTCAGAAATAATGGATTTCAGTGTCTGAAAGCCCTGAGCTATTTCAGTAATTACATAATTGAAAGACAGTGAGATGTGGCAGAAGGAACTCAGCCGGTGGTGTCAGCTCTGCAAATGATCCGTGGCATGACCTTGGATGGGTTACCTGACTTCTCTCCAAGCCTTGGTTTCCTCATCTGTAAGTGGGAATAGGAACAACTTCTTGTAGATTGGTTACGAAGAATAAACAAGGCATAAGTAGGCCCTCCATAAATCACGCCTACGGTTCTGCGATACGTGACGAGTCATTCCTCCCCTACGCCAAGGCCATAAAACTTTGGTTCAAGAAAAAGCCAGATTCTATCTTTGGACTCAGAGTTGCTCTTCTTGCTAACTGGAAAGGGTCTTGGAGAGGTGGCTCCATCCTGGAAGGATGAAAATAATCCAGAGAAACAAGGTGTTAGCCAAGGGAGAGAATGAATATCAGCAGCTCAAATCCAGTTACGGAAGCATCAACTCGAGCCTTGGGAAAAGGAGAGGGAAAAGAAATTCTGTTTTTCTCTTGGTCTCTGCCATAGGCCTCCTGGCCTTATCTCAGGTTCTCCTGTCGTCCTTGTCCCTTTCATCGTGACTCAGAACTGTGGACAGGGTATTAGTAGAGCCCAAGAGATTGTCAAGCCTCACCACGTAAAGAGTGGTCACTGGCCAGCTGCTTTGGCATCACCAAGGAGCTTGTCAGAAAGGCAGAATCTCAGGTCCCACTCTGGAGTCACCGCATCAGAATTTGCGTTTGAAAGAGATCCCCCAGGGATACAGCCTCCTGTCCAAGTTTGAGAAGTTCTAGTCTAGACCACATGTGGGTCAGAACTGAAGTTTTAGGTGGCTTCTTTGTCAGTAATCAGTGATTTTATTTTCATACCATTTAAAATAGAAATGAAAGCACAGCTGAAGATTCTAGAAGAAAGTAAGGTCTATAGAATTTTTTAAATGTAGGATGAAGTCAGTGGTGTCTCATGCACTCAATTCTATGGAGTCAGGGCAGGGTCTGGTTCTCCTCCCTGAGGTCAACTTAGCCTGCTTCTCTGCCCTTGGGCACTTCGCTGGCAAGGATCATTCTTCTCAGAACATGTTCTCAGCCTCTCTGCTGGACCATAGTAGTGGAACACAACCGCTGAGAGCCACAATCACACCATCCCATGGCTTTTAGTGTTCCCCTGCACCTGCACCTAATTCTGGGGGATCCCACAACAAAAACTCGTGCCTGCTGCTTCTGTAGGTGGCCTGTGGCCCCAGCGTGGACCTCACTCTGGGCCCCAGGTCCTCCATCACCTCTTCTCCAGACATCCTCCGGGAATGTACAGCCCCAGTTCAGGCCACAAATCCCTGGCCAGAGCCAGAGCTGATGTAGACGCCAGGTAGCAACTCCAAAACTTCACCTTGGCTTCTACGACTCCAGAGTCCTGCAGGATGTTCTGAGGTTTGTGGCCTCCAAGCTTGTGAGGTGCAAGCTCTTCTCTAGGCCTAACCTATCTGTCCAACTTGAATTCCCAGAGGTAAAGTAGAATGTGGCTGGAGGGAGGGACCTACGTCCATTCCGGGATTTTCTGCAGTCCTCACAGGGCTTTCCTCAGCAGCTACATGCATTCAGGGAATGTGTATGTCTTGTCCACTCTTGTATCTGGAGTGCCCACTAGAAAATCTGGCAATAATAGGCACTTGATATATATTTGAATCTAAATCTCAGTGCAACAAAGAGCTTGCATGATGTTAGACTGGAACAGTGCAATCTGAGTTTAGTGAGAAGTAAATCTAATACCCAAATCATCGGTCATAGCCTTATAGGAGAGCAGCAGACTTCTTTTCTGCTATAGACTATTGCTTTCCTCTTGCATCCATGAGGATGAAAACATCCTCATGGGTTTGATTGGCTATTTGGTAGAGGGAGGTAAGGCCCCATGGGCAAAGTCTGGGGAGGGTGAGCTTAGAAAGCACTGGGGCAAAATAAAGTGGGTGGGATGTGAAGACTTCCAAGTTACCTAGGGAGAGGGAGAGGATGGCCTGGTGGTGGGAGGAATGGGAGAGAAGCTGGGAGTGATAGACCAGTTCCGGGGAACAAA
The DNA here is from genome assembly GCF_004115265.2 of Rhinolophus ferrumequinum. Classification (NCBI taxonomy): domain Eukaryota; kingdom Metazoa; phylum Chordata; class Mammalia; order Chiroptera; family Rhinolophidae; genus Rhinolophus; species Rhinolophus ferrumequinum. The sequence goes on along the minus strand of NC_046299.1, from coordinate 14,028,274 downwards.
AGAGGACCCAGCAACAGAGCAAAAGACCGAGAGCCTGAAGACAAAAATCAGGCTTAGTTCAGAATGGTGCAATATTCTAATGGGACTCCACCCCAACACTTCTCAGCCTGAAGGAAAGTCAGCCAAGTGCCATCATCTTGTGAAAGGGTGTCTTGTAGAAAGGGAGCTGCATTCATTTGACATTTGGATGAATCAGAGAGAGAGGCAGAGAGAGGGGTCCAGGAAGGCAAGCTCTGAGCAAGGAAAGTCTGAATAAGTCCCTGGGGCAAGGCCAGGTGGGCAGAATGCAAGGTTCCGTCAGGAACCTACAGAAACCCCAGATTGGACGCAAGATGGTTCCTGAATGTGGGATGGGGTCATGAGACAGGAAGGAAGGAGGGAACCCAAAGGCTGGAAGATTTAGAGACACCTGGTTGCTGCCACATGGGTTACATAAGATTTTGCCCCATTGATGGAGCCACCTCTGGCTTTAGAGAGAGTAAATCTTTAGCCTGTGGAAGTTGTGAGCACATGACTAAGTTTTAGTCCCAATGTTGTAAAACCTCCCTGGAGATTCCTGGACGAAAGTGAAAACTGTCACTATAAAATAACAAATGAACCAGAATAACCAGGGTTGGATGACCTCCACAAGTCGCCTGGGTTGCTTCCCATGATAACAAAGTCCTCCCCCCATAAAGGCAGATGTCCTGATTATCCCATAGGCCTTCTGGTCCAGAAGCCCACCCACCCTGGGGAAGAGAGGCGTTTTCAAAGAAACCCACCTGAGTTGGGCTTTGTGGCTTTATAGAAAAATGGGAATATTCGCAGTGGTGCAATGAGGAAAAATAAATGATTTTAGCACTTGGAGAGAATGATTTCTGAGAAAAATTATACATAAAAAACCAGATGGTTCTTTTGTTTCCAATAGCTGCCTATAAATTCTCTATTTTTCTGTTCTGTGGAATTGAAATTGATTGAAATTGACATTTTTAACTCATGAGTCAGTTGACAAGAAAATTGAGAAAACAAAAGAATGGATGCCAGGTTTTTGGTGTTTTTTTTTCCTTTATTTCTTTCCAAACAAGTAAGTCCAGAGGTTCAGATAAGTTTGAGGAGCGAAGGAGGGAGGGAAGGAGTGAGGGAAGGAGGAGGGAAGAAGGGAAGAGGGAGGGAGGGAAAAGGGAGAAGAGGAGAAGAGAGGAGAGAAGAGAATAGAGAGGGAGAGGCAGAGATAGAGGGCAAGGGAGAGCGAGAGAGCGAGGGAGAGAACGGAGAAAAGTCAATGGGATGTTATTAGAAGCCACCAGCAGCTGTCTTTCTCAAGCTGCTATGCAGATTTGTGGACACACACTTTATCCAGCTGCTGCACATCTGGAATTTCAGACTTGTCCCTCTGGTGCTCCATGCAAAATAGCAAAAAACCACCTTTGGTTTTCTGACCCATATGGTTTCATAGCCTTTTCCAGACTTGAGCTGTGGAAAATTGCTGCTCTTGGCTTGAAAGTTATAGTTTAGCAAGTGGTGTGTTTCAGGGGAACTGGTGGGCCTGAAGATTAATTTGTATTTGCTGCCTCCTGGGGCTCCCATCAGCCACTTGGCTCCCAGAGTCACCCGTCTGCGTGTTGCAATGCACACCAGGGGCAAGGAAGAATGCGGCACAAATGTCACCAGTGAGAATGGCCTCTCTGTCTGGATGTTGTCTGGCTCGTGCATTCCCCCCCAAAGCACCATCATATATACAGAAAAGGTGATAGGGGACATTCGTGTCTTCCACTGACCCCAAAATGCATCCTGTCTTGGAGACCTGGGGGTCCTGGCACTTTGGTGTGGCTGTGTCTTTCTTCTCCCAGCCACAGGACCCATCTGCTATGCTTCATGTCAGGTCTGCTGATGAGCATGTAAAAAGAGCCTTCAGTGACCAGTCGGGAACCCACTGACCAACTAATTGAACTTGACTCATTTCTACAAATACATACAAGGGAAAGGTCACTGGGCTGTAAACGTAGTGAATTAGCTTAGTAAAGCGTCCCTTTCCTACCCTTAAGTACTAATGAGTCCAACAAGATGTTGAATTTTCCATATATGGCTTTTAGAAACGGGGTGGAATTTCGGGTGGAGGTGGAGAGATTAGTGCATAGATTTAAATAAGTACATATATATTGTCTGTCTTTGTCCCAAGGTACAATCCTGAGGTCCACAGCACTTTCCTGATCATTAAAGTACTTTATGGCATGGTTTCTTCTTTGATGGAAAGTGGTAAAGGAAAATGAAACAAGCAGATGGAATCCCAGTCCGCAGCTCTGCACGGTGCTCTGTGCATTAGCCATGTTCCAGCTCCACATCCCCCATGGAAGCTTCCTCAGTTTCCCTTCTGTGAACTCCCGCAGCATACACCATCTGCGTCCCTCATTTTGCGGAACGTTTGCTGACTCTAATAATAATAATTACAACAATAATTACAACAAAATTACAATATTGTAATTATTGTAATGATTACGATAATTACAACCACCACCACCACCTGCCGAGGTATTTCAATTTTTTCTCAACTCTCCTAAAAGGCCTGGAGGGCAGGTTTGTGCCCTATGTATCCCCACCGTCAAGTTCAGGGCCCTCCTCACAGAAGGTCTAAAAATAATTAAATAATGCAGAAAGAGTCATATATGTATGGAAATATGGCCCACCCCAAAGGAGGACAAGTGTCCCGCAGTAGGAAAACACAAGGACAGCAGTTCAATTCAGAAAACACTGGATGTCTCCTTGGGGTCACGGCTACACGTGACTGTAACAGAGAAGGAGTTCCTTCCAGAGGTAGATGGAATTCTGCGGGCACTTAGCCATCTTCACTGTGAACTGTAGGCCTGGATACAGGAAGTGGAGACAATCTGAGAAGCCACAAGAATTGGGGCTTTAAAAGTATAACCTAGCTATAGGTTATGGAGAGAAAAAGGCTGGTATGCTAGAACGAGCTGATACATCCAAAAAAATTTGCAGGAATTTTGAGAGCCAGTTGTTAAATCATTGGTAACTTGAAATGGGCTGTGGTGAGAGTATTTACACCACAGAAATCAGCAAAAGTTACAAATTAGGCTCCTCCCACCCCCTCTTACCCCAGAGAGAGGGCTTACTGGAACACTACTGCTAGCATCTGACCATCTGTAGACAGGCAAGAGAAATTGTTGAGCAAAAGCTTCAAAACGACTGTGACCTTAACTGCCTTATTGCACAAAGCACCATCCTCTGCCAACAGCTGTCTATGTGTGGTCCCAGGAGCAAAGGCTCGACGTTACCTGTAGCTGAAAATCTTTGGTCACTCTGGGTCCTGCAGCTGCATCTTCCCACCTGACATTACTTCTTGTCACAGCTTTTCTTATAAAGAACTATAATATATAACATGCATTTTGAATTTGTCGATTTCTTTTATTATGGACTCTCAGAGCACTGCATATGAATTAGATCAAGGATTGTTCCCAATAGTGGTTCCCCGATATGAAAGAAGCAGAACCAAGAATAACTGCAGATGGCCTGAATCCCCCTGCTTTCTTCTTGGATTTTTGCTGCCTTTGGTTTGCTCTTCTCTATAACGCTTCCCTGGTTGACCTTCTCTAGCCCCATGACATTAATTACTGTTGTACACGGATAGCACCCGAATCCTGCTAGGATTTCTCTCCTGAGCTCCAGACCCATAGCCAACCTCCTCCTTGACATCTCCACTAGGATGTCCCATGGGTGTCTGAAACCTTTCAAAGGGTTAAGTTGTTGGCTCATGTCACTCCTCTGCTTCCAGTGGCTTTTCACCTCCACCTGAGGAGAACATGCTATTCACCTGCCTGGAAAGTTCTTTCACCAGCTGTCCTTATGGCTTCCTCCCTCACCTTCTGCAAGTCTTTATCAAAGGCCCCTTGTGAAAGAGGCCTTATTTTAAATTACGACCTCCCTTCACACTCCCCACACCTTCCCTTATCTCCTACCTTCCATCATCTCTTAACATTGATATCTTACTGACTTTCCGGTTTATTGTTTGTTTGTTTTTTTCTCCCACTAGAATGTAAGCTTCCTGAGGGCAAGGGCTTTAGCCCAATTTGTTCACTGTTGTATTCCTAAGACTTGGTACAGTGCACAGCACATAGTAGGGGCTCAGTAAATACTGGTTGAGTGAATAAATGAAAACCTTGGTTTCTGTCCTCAAAACTGCTCCTCTCCCAGTCTTCATCACTGTTAATGGCCCCATCGTGTCACTCAGTAGCTCAGCATAAAACCCTAAGCTACCCTCATCTTCAATATCCAACCCATGGGAAAGTGCCGACAGCTCTACCATCAAAATACGTCTTGTATCCGACCACTTGCCTTCACTTCTCTGCAACTACCATAGTCCCAGCCACTCTCATCCCAACTGCACAACTGCAATCACTTCCTACCTGGTCATCCTGCTTCCAAGCTCACCCCTCCTCCCATATCCCGCTTGCCCACCCCTTCTCACACACATTGCCAGAGTGATCTTTTAAAAATGCCAAACAGAACACATGACTCCTCTATTGAAAAGCTCCCCAAGGTTTCTCACCACGTTTAAAATAAAATCCATGCTACCTGACCTGGTCACTGCTGACTTTTCCAGACTCATCTCTGCCACTCCCCGAATTGTTCCCTTTCCTCCAACAGTACGTATTAAGTGCTCATTCTGTGCCAGAGCTGTTCAAGGTGTTTGGGACACATGATGGAACAAAATGTAAAAATATTTATGCACTTATGGAGCTTCAATTCTACTGATGGGAAATAAAGAGCAAGCAATTAAACATGATAATTAATAATATATAAGAAGGTGATGAGTGCTATGGAAAATAAAGGGAAATTAGAGAGGAATTGGAAGTGTTGAGTTTGGGCCAAGAACAGGCTGCAGTATTTATAGGTCTACACTGAGGAGACAAGACGTGACCAAAGGTGAGGGAGGTGAGCCGCCCTGGTCCTCTTGCTCTTCCTAGAACAAGGGGCTTGTACTGAGTCAATTCGCTAAGCTGGAACTCCAGTTCTTAGAATTCCCCTCCATGCAGAGTTGCAGGTTAGCATGGTCCACAGTGTGCCTGAGATTTGGAAGCAGAAATGAAGCTGCAGCATCATTCTTTTTTCTCTGGGAAGGTCGGCGCAGGCCACCAGGTACTCTCAGAGCTCACTCGCATTGATTCTCATCTGCTGGCTCATTTTGTTGGCCAGCAGCTGAGCCATAGCTCCTTCAGTTCCCACAGCACATCTTCCTTCAGCAGTTCCAGCCCCTGGCCATGTACCTACTTAGCCCCACGAAAAAGGGCACCAAGGTTAGAGGCCTGAAGGCATTAAGAGACCGATTAGGTTCCAGTGCAGCCTTGCAGCTCCCACCTTAAACTTCCGTCCTTCACTTCACATCCATCTTGCCTTCTTAACTTTCTGTCCTGCGACTTCAGGATGGAACACGAGATGCAGAAACAACCGCCTCATGTCAATTAGTTAATTGTTTTTTTTTGGAATATATTACTCTCTGAAATCATATATTTTATTTAGTTGACTACTTGTTTACCAGGGCCTATCCTATTCATTGCTCTATCTCCAGTGCCTAGAGAAGGGACTGTACGTGGTAGGAACTAAAACAATAGTGAGTGAAAAAAATGCATTCGATGTCTTTTATTTTGGGTGCCTATCGACAGATTTCTAAATGCCAAAGTAAGCTAAAATGGTTTCAACTACAACTAAGATTTGTTTCAAACGCAAATCTTACAAGGGCATAATGGAAAACTGCCAGCATTTATTCAGAAAGTCTATAAAGGAAAATACAAAACATTCTATTGATTACATTAGTCAAAATTACTTTTGTCAACAATCTTTAAAAGCCCAACCAAACCAAAACCCAACCTTTTATTGTATCATACTATTCATTGCACCAAAAACAGTCCCCTGTTTTTCTTAGAGCTAAATATTGAAATAATTACAGGACAATGTCCTTGTTTAGTACAGTACATTCTAACTGAAGGGGCCTGAGTAGAAGTTAATATTTGGTACTAGCTCTCTAGCAAGAAATTGACCTAACAGTATTTTCCAGCAAGAAAAGACGGAACTAGAAGACTTCTTAAATTGTACTAAAACAAGACAATCTTTGAAAACAAATATCTATGTTTTGCATTTTAACCATTTCAAACCAAAGATATTTCTGAATCAAACTTCATTCGCCAATTCTGCAATGGAATAGCAGTCCTAATTCTTGCCCAGTAACTCATTTTCATTATCATTAATTATTCCTTTTAGACACGAGACTGATGGATACTCGTCCAGCCCCTCTTTTACCCTTTATAGTCTATTCTTAGCATCCTACCTGGCTGTAGATTTTCTGTACCAGAAGCCCCATTTAAAAGAACTCAGTGCTGTTTTTACCATGGCCAATCCTGGCATAACTTCATTTCCCTCCTAAACATATTTGCTTGTTCATTCATGCATTGAACCAATATGTATTGATTATCTCCTGTGTTCCAGAGGCTGTTTTTGTTTTAAGGTCATTGTCTTGGAAGATTTCTTTCCTTTTTCTGATCCATAAATGTTACACCATTGACCTGAAGCAGAAAGTGTAGCCCTTCCTTGTTTCCCGAACATTCTCCCTGAGACCATTTGGGGTGTAACGCTTCCTGCTGCTATTCCTACAATTCTGCGCCACTGATTTCTATTTGTCCTTGGTTAAGTGCTCTTCCTTCCCATTTTTGTTCCTGCCCTTTGAAAGTCTGAGAACATCAGAGGATTTCCTGTGCAGCCTCTGGTTTTACTAGTTCCCTTCCCTTTTCTTCTGTAGGAGGGTCATTTGCAATTGCAGATTCAGAGTGACATTTTTGAGAGTGTCCCAACCCTTTAGAGACAACATGCATTTGAAAGCCCTTGAGGGTGACATCTGGCTTATCTCTCCTCTGATCTTTGGGAAATCTGCTTCCCTAGAGTCTACATTGTGTGTTTTAGCTGAAAAACTTGCCCATCCGTGGCTATCATGGGCTCAGAAATGGACTTTTGGATTCAGACAGCAGTGGGTTTGAATCCTGGCTCTACCACTTATTGGTAATTTCACCTCACCAAGTCATTGAATATATTAATAGTACCTAAGTTTTCTAATCTGCACGAAAGAGGGCTTCTCTAAGGATTGTATTTTCCAAAGATGGCCACACCAATAAACATATCTGTGTGTCCCATCCCACACACGCTTCTTACAACATGATGTTGACACTCCTCGAATCTGAGCAGGCAGAAGAATACTATGCAATTTCTGAGACTAAGCCATACAAGGCCAAACCCCTACCACCTGGCTCTCTCTCAGGGCATGTATTTTTGGAACAGGGCTGCCAGATTTAGCAAGTAAAAGTACAGGACACCCAGTCAAATTTGAATTTCAGAAAAATAACAGATAATTTTTTAGGGTAAGTATATCCTACATATTGCTTGGGACATACTTATACTAAAAAAGCTATATCGTCTTTCTCTGAACATTACATCTTAACTTAGTGTCCTATATTTTATATGAGAACCCCACTTTGGAACCCAGAGCCACCGTGGAAGAAGTTTGGCTTCCCAGAAGCTACTAGCTCTTCCAGCCCCTCAGTGTTTGAGGGTTCCCAGACATCAGCCATGCATGCAAAGAAGCCTTCCGTTTCACTTCGGCCCCAGTTACAGTCTGCCAGGTCAGAACCCCTAGACGAACCAGTCAACACTCAGACCCACAACAGATGATAATCACAGATGATTGTTATTGTTTTAAGCCCCTACCTTGTGGGGTAATTTGTTACACAGCAATAGATAACTAACACAATTAGCTACTTTATAGAATTTTTGCATTATTTAAAGACTATAGCTTAGTAAGTCACCTAGAACACATACATTTCTCCTCCCTCTCCCCTCTAGCCCCACTCAAAATCATCCAGATACATGAGTGAGGCCCCATGGTCTCTTTTCCCTAAGATTACTTTCATTTCCATAGAATTAAATTCTCTGTATTGGCCAGAAATGGATCCTGAACCTATCAGCCGGTTCCCCAAAATGCTTTCTTGGGAGATTAAACTAACATCAAAGTAAGAATTCTCAGATACTCTGTTTCAGCTACGAGACCCCCTCGCATAATGTGGAGAGCTGAAGTACCCTCACATTCATATGGCCCTGTACCAGTTCTGTGATCGGCTTTGGGAATCCGTTTTTTTTTTTATCTATGAGATGGTCCCACACAAACCACTTTTGTTCTTTCCTTTTATCTTACACAAAGGCTCGGAGGGGCTCCCACCCACACATTCACGAATTTCCGTGATTATTATTTGTGTTTGCTTGTTTTCCTGTTTCCTATTGTGTGCTCGTGCCATTCTTTCATGGTTGTTACAATTCCTGATGATCCGGTTCCTCCAGTGCCCCACATATTGCTGCCTACCCCATCCCACTTCAGTCAGGTCGACGATACAATCAAACCGATTCCTCTTCACGGATATTGAGCCTGCTGGTTTTCACTCAAAGCAGAGGCATAGGATCTTATGGGAGGCTGAATAACAGCTCCCCTCCCAGCCAAAGATGCCCACTGCCTAATCCTTGGAAACTTTGAAGATGTTATCTTACATGTTACCTTTCAAAGAGACTCTATAGGTGGGAGTAAGTTAAGGATCTTGAGACAAAGAGATTATACTGAACTACCCAAGTGGGCCCAAAATAATCACGTGGGTCTTTATCAAAGGGAGGCGGGAGAGCCAGAGAGAGATGGAGGTGTGTTGATGGAAGCAGAAGTCAGCATGAGGTGAGGTCGTGAACCAAGGAATGCGGGCAGCCTCTGGAAGCTGGCAAAGTCAGGGAAACAAATTCTCTCCTGGACCCTCCAGAAGGAAAGCAGCTCTGCCAACACCTTGATTCTAGCCCACTGAGACTGATTTTGGACGTCTGATCTCCACAACCCTAAGATAAGTTTGTGTTGTTTTAAGCCACTACATTTGTGGTAATTCGTTGTAGTAGTAGGAAATGAATACAGACCTCTATGAGTCTAATGAAGTTACCCTGAGTGGGAGGGAAACTTTCTAGCCCTGTTCAACCAGAAAGATCATTCACATGTGATAAGTATATTTGTTTATAATTAGGACCTCACCCCTTTTCCTAAAGAGTTTGAGCTGGCACATTAAGAAACTGATTCTATTTTTATTTGACCCAAATGAACTATAATCGTAGAGGGGGAAAAAAAAAAGTATGACAACTTAAGTGTGAGGATGGAGTATGTTTAGAAAGAGGAAGAGAAACAGAATTCAACCCCACTATCTGCATTCGCAGGTTTCTTGCATTCAGGATTAAATCTGCCTCTGGTTTATAGTGGGAAAGACATAAGATACTCATCTGTGATAGAGGCTGCTAGCTTTCACCAAACCCATTTCCTCTTCTTCCTGGGCCCTCGCTAGACAGCATTTCCCAGACCATCTTGCAGTTGGGTGTGGCCTCTGACTGAGGTCTAGCCAACGGAATGTGAATGGATAATGCATATCACATCCAGGCCTGCCATTCCCCAAACATCCTGTTCATTTTATTCTACATTCTTTACTCTTCCATTGGCTTGATGCAGATAATCATGACAACCTTAGAAGCCATATGTTGGCTATACCACAAAATGGCAGGGGCAGGGGTCCCTGAATCACCGCTTGGAGGAAAATTACCAACCAATCAGGAACACGTTTTGGGCTTTATGTTAGTGAGAAATTAGCTTCTATTGTGTTGAGCAATTATATATTTTGGGGTTGTTTATCATAGCTAGCATTACTTTAAGGTAACACAAAATGTAAAGCTCAAATATTTTGGGTAAATACAGCCTGTTTTGCAGACAGGCGTACCATGGGATCAATGCCACCTGTACGAAGCTGACTGGAGTTTCTGTTTCACTACGAACACAGCAAGTTTTATAAACATGCCTTGAAGAATGGTTCTTTGCGGGTTTTCCTGGCTCAACCCAATTAAAGCCACTGCTGATGCAACAAACCCTTCTCTTAATGCATTACATAACTTGTATTAATAAAAACAGCCCGGTTTTATATATTTTCACTGTGGTCTAAATCTGAAGGAGGAAATCACTTAATTCCCTTTGACTTTGTCAAAACACAGGTCTCTGGACACAACCATCCAAACATTTGTTAGTGTCCAAGACAAACACTACCCTGCAAGTGTACACTTGTCTCTGGACCTGAGATTAGAGGAGACAATCACCCCGGTTTGCACAAGACTGAGGGGATTCCTGGGATATGGGACTTTCAGTTTTAAAACTGGGACAGTCCCAGACAAATCAGGAAGACGTGGCCACCCCACAAGGTACTATTCTGCTAGAAGTAAGTGGCTGGAAATCCAGAAGAGAACAAAGAAAAGGGGCTTTTTCCCTCCTTCTACCAGGAAGGGCATACTCTCAACTTAGGAAATGACGTTCTTTGAACTCTTCCACTGAGTTAATTGATTTCAAATTTTATTTTGTTTTTTCAAAAGGTGTCAGAAATCCACAAAAAAAAAAACAACACAAAAAGTTGATAGTTTGACGATTTTATGCATTTAATAATAACAATCTGAGCTGCTTTGTATAAAAATGACATTATTTTTATGTGTGAAAATTTCGTATTTTTCATTCAGATATATCTGACCGTCGTGCACAAGTTAAGGCACCACTAACCGCGGTGGAAAATCCCAGAGTCTCTGATTCATCCAGTGGTTATGCTCATGCCCTCACAAAGGCCAAGTGCTGCTGAAGTTAGACTGGTGGGGAATGTGTCCTCAACTTCTCTTGTGTTCTCTCTTGCACAGCAAGGCAAGCAGCTAATACTAAATGCTGCTACAACAGTTCTGAAGTAGAATATTAATGCTACAAAGGGAAGGCAGCTGCCTATGGCAGCAACAAGTGACCCTGTGACAGGAGGCACCAGCTGGGGTGGAGCGTGGAGGGGGTGAGTACAGCGTCATGAGGTGTAACCACCTGCTCGTCTGCCCTGGCTGGCCCCATCACCCTGTTAACTCACAAACACTTGTCATCAGACTGGCCCATGTCATGGTTCCTTGAATGTTTGGCTTTCCATTCATCCATGTGGTTCCCATCCCACAGTGGTGCCCACCCACCTCAGGGACTTTGATACTCATTTTTGACACCAGGTTATAGGAGTTGATGAAGTCAACTGTTAACCTAATGAAAATCAGGTCAGGCAACATGAGGGAATGCAGTGTTTCCCTATTCTCAGTCTTTCTTATGCCACTGTCACCATTTTGGTTATGTTCCAGAGTCCCTATACTCTTATTTACCACAGATTTTTCTTTACATTGCCTCACTTTTTAAACTCAAATAATCCTATTTTAAAAGGAAATTGCATATCACCAACATAAATGGAAAACCAGTATCGCTCGACAGAACTGTAATAATCATAAAACAATTAAGTACAATGAAAGTAGAGCCATGCTATTAAATGCCTGCTTGATGTAATTTCAGATGGAAAGCTCCGAGTCTGAGGTCTGCGCTCTCTTGATTAAAAAAGGACAGTAATGGAAGTTAAAGAAGTGTTATAGGTGTGCTCTCACCACACTGAGGCTTTCTTCTTAGTCACCTGAAACAGAATTGGAAGAGTTCTCACTCTGAGATTCACTATTATTGAACCCTGTGTTTTGCACCACCAAAAATCATCTCACAATCATGGGGTAATTTGATTTCACTTAAAATGAATGATCTCAAATGGTCCTCAACACAGCCTGACATTTCAATTCCTTCTCTCCCTAGTGAACATATTTCCCACTGAACAAGAAAGATACTATTTGCAAACATTTCTGGACTCTCTCCACACCCCAGCTTTCAACTGCTAATTTTGCCCCATACATATTTAAAAAAAAAAGCCATTAGCCAGTTCTCTGCCCACCCCCCTCTCATTTATCCTCATTAGTGAACAAGTACACTCATATCCCTAATCTTAAAGAACCCCCCCACCCCGTTTTAGCCATCTCCAGCTACCTCCCCATTTCTCTGCTCTTCTTCACATCTAAACTTCTCAAAGGAATTGGCCACACACCCACTAAATCTACCTTCCTTTCATTTCTTAACCCACCATAATACAACTTTTACTCTTATTTCCCTGTCAATCCACTTAAATTGCCCTGATCAAGACCTCCAGCTTCGTATCCCCTCCCTGCCTTTCAAAGCATTCTTCTTTCTTGGCTTCTGTGGCAGCCACGTTCTTGGCTTCCCTTCTACTTTGTGTCTGTCTCTTCTGAGTCTCTTTTGAGAGAGCTTCTTCCTCTATCCAGCCTCTCAATGTCTGCCAGGGGTTGGCCCTGAGTCCTCTCCTCTCCTCCCTCCACACTCTCTCAAGGGGACCTTAGTATTCCCACAGGTGTATCATCCATAGGCTGTAAATTCCTGAAATTGTCTCTCCAGCCTAAATCACACCTTTGTGCCTTCCCTGGCATGCACATATGCTCATCTACTACTTCCATTTGGATGTCTTACAAGCATTCCATATTTCATAAGTCCAAAATGAACTTGTCATTTCACCTCTTCCCTAGTGTTCCTCATTTTAGTGAAGGCCATCCACCCAGTGGCCTGAACCAAAACTGGGAGTAATGCTTGATTCTCTCCCTCTCCCTCTGTCATTTCTCTCAGTTGCACTCCTATGGCCACCCCCAAAATACACCCCCAGTGCATCTTCTTCTCTCCATCTGCAGTCACCTCCCCAATCCCAACCACCTGCATCTCTTTTCTGGATTGTTGCAATGGCCCTATAGTTCTAATACTCCAGGGGTATAATCTTTAAATACATCACTTCTCCCTTGAAACCCATCTGGCTTGCCACTAAACATAGAATGAAATTCAAACTCCTTGCTATCAAATCTACAGATCCACCTCTGTCCTCCTTTCCATCTTGTTCTCTCTTCTACTACTTTAAAACCCTCATTGGCTTTCAATAAATAAATGTCTTTGAATAAACAAATGAAATAAATAAATGAATAAGTAAAATGCCAAGATTTATTGGAAGTAAACCTTGGCACCAAGTTTTCACATAAAAAGTTTTAAAAAGAATTAAAGCCTTTCACAGGGGAAATACATATAAAAATAAGAGTGTAATCCTAGATCTAATGAAAAGTATCTGTTTAAAATTTCCCCAAAGGTACTTGGGTGACATATATACCCATTTCTGAAAATTGCAGAACTCCATGTTTGAAAAAGTATTCACATTGACCTACCTAAGGAGAGAGTTGACACCTATTTTCAAGTTACTTGGGGGAGGGAGAGAGAGAGAGAGAGAGAGAGAGAGAGAGAGAGAGAGAGAGAGAGAGAGAGAGAGAGAGAGAGAGAATACTGTCAATATTCCTAGGAAGGAAAAATGAGAGGGCTCTATAGCCATAAAGAGAAACATCTTTCTCATAGTAAGTTAGGAGATAACCCTGTACTGCATCTTTCAGGCAGAGGCGTGGTGACCAAGGGGTCCAAGATCTTAATTCAGTCCAACATAAACTTGCTATGTCTTTTACATAAGCAGTTTAACATTTCAGTGTCTCTATCTAACTTTGTCTCCCGTCCTCTCAGGGTTGCAATTACAATACGTAAGATAATTTCCAAAATGTCATATTATGTTATTTTAAAGAGAAGTGTCATATGCATAAATCCAACTCAATAGAGAAAACTCTAATACTGAGCAATGAGAAACATATATGTCCTAGGAATGTCTGAATCAATTGCCTTAATAGGGTGAACTGTAGTTATAATGAGGGATCTAAGGGTTGTCTGCTTGACTGATATATGATACATGCTAAATGAAATATTTAAGAAAAGTTGTGCCATAATAATAAGCTACTGTTATTCAAAAGGTTAAAACATAGAGTTACCATATGACCTAGCCATCCCACTACTAGGAATATACCAAGAGAATTGAAAACATATTTCCACACAAAGATTTGAATGCAAATGTCCATCGCAGCATTATTCATTGCAGTCAAAAAGTGGAAGCAACACATTAACTGATGAACAGATAAATAAAAAGTGCTATGTCTGTATAATAGAATATTACTTGGCACAAAAAGAAATGAAGTACAGATACATGTGACAACATGGATGAATCTTGAAAACTTTATGCCAAATGTAAGAAGGCAGACACGAAGGACCACATATTATTTCTATTTATATGAAATGCCCAGAATGGGCAAATCTATAGAAAGTAGATTGGCAGTTGCTTCAGGTTGGAGGTGATGGGGGCAGGGGAAGATTAAGGAATGACAGCTAAGGAATATAGAATATCTTTTGGGGGTGGTGAATATGTTCTATAATTGATTGTGGTGATGGGTGCAACTCTGTGAATATACAAAAAGCCACTGAATTGTATAATTGAAATGGGTGAATTATATGATATGTGAATTATGTCTTACTAAAGTTAAAGGCAATAATCCTATGCTACTTTACCTAAGTTATTTCTTCTTCCTATTTTTAGAGGAGGATTCAGTATGTTAAATCGAAACCAATAAATCAACACTGTCTTGTTAAATGCCATCATCAATATTTAGATGTTTTTAATTACATGGAAATCAATTAATAAAAGTTGACTAAACAGTTAATGTTTCTAACCTGCTGGATTACATTCCTAAGACTTTTATTCGTGTATTATTATTACCCATGTGTAATCATCTTCTGTGAGCAGCCTCTGGGATGAACTTGTAACATTAGTCATTTCAAGGGTAGACATTTTCTGTGCCTTCGGGGGTTTCCCTGGCTCTTCCCTCTAGAAGACAGAGTACCACTTAGAGGAATTTCACAGCCTCTCCCTAATAGGTATCCTTTTCTTTTAAGTTTTTAAATATCTAGATTTACTATCCACTTATGGATAAAATATCACTGTGATTAAAAATTATGTTCTTACAATGGTAGTGTTCCATTACAGTAGCAAATGGTCTCGATCTTGTTTTTTCTTTCTTGTCACCCACTCAGCTGTAGCTAAGCTTCTGGTATGGTCTAAACTTGACCTTGAGACAATGACTGCCCGAGCATGTTGTTAGTTTAATGTCATGCCAGAACTGTGACCAACAATAGCCATAATTGTGTCCAAACAGTCTTAATATTCAACAATGTCAAACTAGACTCTCAAGGGTGCATTGTGCGGGTGAAATCGAATTTGATGACATTGGCGGCTCTTTCTAGCAAGTATTCTAGATTCATTTTTATTTCGAGGCTCTGCTCTTCTAAGTGACTCTGTAGAAGTATTTTACATTTTAATCTCATCAAGTCTCCATTTTAAAGTAGGTAATTATTTTAATGGCCTGGTTGTTTCTATTTTGGCTAAGGAAAGTGATGTTTCCAAAATCTCCAAAGAATATGGTGCTTTTTGCCTAGACATGGTGGCTTTCTGAAAGAATGCCAAAGAACTGTCATTATTATTTTTAAAACAAAACAAAAAAACCCACAATATTCCCCAGAGTCATTGGGAGCATGTATTTCACTTCATGGTTATAGATTTTGGTAACTTTGAGTTAAAGTGTTGCACAATCCCACATTGATTCATGTCGTGCAAAACACACACAAATCATACTAGGTATTCTAAATATTCCAAAAGAGAAGATGCGTAGGCCAATGCCAGGGCTCGTATTTATGAAATTTATGAAACACAAATATAGCAATTTCCACAGAATTTGAAGTACTGCTCATCAAGAAAATGGCAATAATAAGTGGCATGAAATGCTACTTGTATTGAATTTCGGACTTAATTTTCACCAGGAAGTATGTCACCAGGAAGTGTGTCACTAGTTTTTGTTTTGTTTGTAGTTTAACTATTCCATACAATAGCAAGCTGGGAACGTATTTTATTGGGGAAGAAGAGCAATCTATTCCTTTCCGCAAAACTCAAACCAAGACGAATTCGAAGTTCCCTAAAATAACTGTTCCGTAGATTATAAACAAGCACTGGAATTCCAAGTATGAATTACTCTTCTTTTTTGAGTAACAATCAGGAATTCTGAAGCATTGGAGAATGGGGGTTACTGTGGAGTAGAATGTGGGTCTGTGCAACTTTGGATGTAGTACAGTGGACAGCTAGTGAAAGCTTCAGAAGGAGAAAAAGCACGAATACGACAGTGGGTGATTAAACTTGGACACAAATTCTAGCAAAAGAAGCAAGTGGTTGCATTTCCACCTGCAATCTTTGGCAAACAAACCAACTGATGCACCAACTGGAGGTCTCTAGGAGGAATACAGGGCTGGAAACTGTCGCTCAGCAATGTGCTTAACACATGTGACAGCTGAAGTTGCAGGCCAAGGTCAAAGGCCAAGGGTCAGGGGCCTCTGGGCCTGTAAAACACTGTCCCAGGAGTGTTTTAGTCATTCTGCACACCATTTAGTTCTTCTATACACCAAAAGTAACCTACCTCACTTTCAACAAAAAATGTAATAAGTTTTATTTTCCTGAATATAAAAATAACACATGACGCCTTATAGAAATAAAAGTATCAAGAAAAAAATCAAATCACTATCATTTTTCTGTTCTGGAAACCATCAACCAATTAACATGTTAGTGTTTTTCCTTAAAGAAGTTTTCTATACAGATAGGGCCATGACAAGATTGAAACCCTGATGAATATCCAGTTTTGTATCCTGCTTTGTCACGTGACATTAGGTTGTGAGCATTTCCCCACATCATTAAATGTCCTAAGAAACAGGGTCTTTAATGGCTGAGGAATATTCTCTCATATGGATATACCATAATTAAACTATATCCCGACCTTAGATCTTTAGATGGTTTTCAACTTTTCATGATTATAAGTCTGCAATGAAAATTCTTCCTATTTTTAACAGGAAGTGGGGGAGAATCTCTGTGCTCAGTGTGGGTAGAATTGCTAACGTGGTAAGAAAAAAAATACACCACCGCTTAATTAGAACGACGTTTCAAAAGAGTACGTCCATCTGCGATTTAGGCCTATGTGCCCCGAGGAAGCAGTTCCAGTGAATAAGCCCAGAATCAGCCTTCATTTTCTCACCATTTTAGGACATGACTCCAGTTGGTCTTGAAAACAACCTTGGTTGTGACCCAGGCCAGCCAACAGTTAGCTCTGTCTTTTTGGGTCACCAAGTCTCATGTACCTACAGCAGCACTGATTTTCCCAGTGAAGAAACATGAGGTGGCATTCGCCAGATGTTCAGTGAGTATGACAAAATGATGCAGGGAAAGAAGTCTGCTCTCCACTGTCCTTTCTTTGTTTTTATTGCAGTAAGACACATATAACATAAAATCTTAACATTTTAATCATTTTTAAGTGTACGGTTCAGTGACATTAGTACATTCTCAATGTTGTGCAACCATCAGCATTATTTATTTCCGGAAATTTTTTTGTCATCCAAAACAGAATGCGGTGCCCATTAAAAAATAACCCCCCGTTCCTCCCTCCCCTCAGCCCCTGCAACCACTATCTATGTTCCATCTCTATGAGTATGCCTTATTCTAGGTATATTACCTCCTATTAGTGGAATCAGGTAATATAATATTTGTCCTTTTGTGTCTAGCTTCTTTCACTAGGCATAATGTTCTCAAGGTTCATCCGTGCTGTGACATGTATGAGAATTTCACTCCTTTTTAAGGCGGAACAATATTCCATCGCATGGCAGATCGCATCTTGTTTATCCATTCACGTGTTGATGGACACTTGGGTTGTTTCCACCTTTTGGCTGTTGTGATTAATGCAGCCGTGAACATTCCTGTGCAGGTATCGGTTTGAGACCCTGCTTTCAATTCTTGAGGTAAACTCCTAAGAGAAGAATTGCAGGGTCATATAGTGACTCCACGTTTAATTTATTGAGGAAACTCTGAACTGTTTCCTCAGCGCTGTATCATTTCACATTCCCACTCCACACCGTCGTCAACACCTTTTATTTTCCTTTGTTTAACTAGTGGCCGTCTTAATGGGTGTGAAGTGGCATCTCACTGTGGTTTTGATTTGCATTTCCCTAATGACTAGTGACAGTGAGCATCTTCTCATGTATTCAGTGGTTTTTGGTCTATCTTCTGTGAACAAATGTCTATTAACGTCCTTTGCCCATTTTTGAATTGGGTTACTGGAGGAATCCGCTTTGGATCGGACAGACAGCCAGACAGCATCAGAGTGCTTTCCACACAGAATATTTGGTGGCAAGGAACAGATATTGATTCCCCAGAAAAGCACAAGTCAGAAGGGAGTTATTATGAGGCAAAAGGCCTCTCCTGGGATCCTGGTACAGGAAGTTCCACAGGCCTCCAGGGACCTGGAAAGGCGTCAGGATGCTACCCTGTCCCTGTCACTCTCTCTGGGGCAGTGTGGTCCTGTCTCTGCATCTCCTTGCACGTCTGCTCCTGCTCCCCACCCCCAACCTAAGTGACTGGCTTCCCATGATACATGCCCGAACCTCATCTTCACATGACCTTAGGGCTCCAGGGACCCCCTCGTAGACTACAACTTCTTGTCCCCTTATTCACATTTTGTCCTCTGAAGTCAGGAGCCCCTTGGTCCAATCAGTGGTGGCCAAAGGGCCGGTCACATAAGGCAAACACTGCCATATCGGTCCCTGCCTTCAACACGGGCTGTAGATGGCGAACTACTTCAAAGAAGGGCATATGGCGGGTAAGCTGTGATGGTTGCGCTTAGCACCCGGAGGAAAATTTCAAAGCTTTCCAGCCATCTAATATCACATTATTAATTATGCCCATTTCTCAAACACCCAAGAGTTCTACCCTTGACATTACTTGCCTTCGGCTTGATGTACTGGCCTTTCAGGGTAGAGCAGCTATGATGTTCAAAAGGCACCATTAAGTGTTGATGTGACAGTGGCGTGTCCAATGCTGTAAGCAATTAATTCGTCAGTGGCTGCACGTCAGCTCCAAAGGCGGGCTACTGATGTAAGCTACGCAAACTTGCTCGATTCAGAATATTTTTATATGAACGTGCTGTTAGCTGGTCTCCCTGGTGTTACACGCAAGCTATTTCTCGCCCCATCTTTTCATTTGGTTCAGAAGGGAAAATGGCAATCATATTAGTGTTATATTAGTCAGGATGTGTAGAAGCTGAATAGCGCAGTGTGTGAAAGCAATCTAAAGAGTCAGCCTACGTGGGCCCCAAATACCTTTGTGAAACATGAGATTTTAATCATTATTTACACGTTATTGGTGACCTGTAGTGCAGCTATTAAGAAATGATGACTCATAATTAGAAGAAGCTGTTACAGATGAATTTGTATGGTTGAAATATAAACCAAGGGTGAGTCATGAATGTTCCTCTCAGTCCCTCAGTTTTCGGATGGGGCATCACATTAGTCCCTCTGAGAGGGGAGATGGAAAGGTGCCCAGGAACCAGTGGTCCACTCCCCAAGGAGAGGACAGTCCTGTGTTTCTTTAATGAGTGATGACAGATCTGACCAAAATCCCTTTCCCATTAGATGGCGCCTATAGAGGGGAACCTTGTGAAGAATAAAATGCGGGTGGTGGACAGTTAGATGATGAGAGAAATTCAAAACAACAACACCTATTGGCAGGTGCACTTGGAGGCTTCGTTTCCCCCAGGATGGAGGGAAGTTAGGTGGAACAGCCCGTTGTGTTCAGGTTATTACCACGCCTTTACAATTTTTTTTATAGACTTTATTTATTAGAGCAGCTTTACGTTTATAGAAAAATTGAGCCGATAGTACAGAGAATTCTCACATAACTCCTGTCCCCTCACACACAGTGTTTCCTATTATTAACATACACTAGTGTGGTACATAGTGTGTTAGAACCGATGAACAAGTATTAATACAGTATTAGTAATGGAAGTCCATAGTTTATATTAGGGTTCACTTTCTGTGTTGTACAGTCTATGGGTTTTAACCAAGGCATAATGTCAGGTGTATACCATTACCACACAGAATAATTTCATTGCCTTAAAAATCCCCCGTGCTTCACCTGTTCATCCCCGCCCGCCTCCTTGAACCACTGGCAACCACCAATCTTTTTACTGTCCCTATAGTTTTGCCAGTATGCCTTTTTTATAGAAATATCTGGAATACTAGGGAACATTGGTCAGGATGGGATTAGAAGAGCAATGGCCTTGGTTTATTGAGCACATCTTTACTGTGTGCCAGGTAGCCTCTCAAGCACTTTACAAGCATTTGCTCATCTAATTCCCATAATAACATAGAAGCTGCTGTTATCTCATTTTAAAGATGAGAAATTAAAGCTTAGAGAACAGAGTAAGCTATTTGGGTTACACAGTTAGAAGAGGGTGGACCCAGACAGAACTGTAGAGATTGCACTGAACACCTACACTGCTCACCCTAATTTCTAAAATTAACATCATTACCATTTTCCTTTTGAACCATATGAAAAGATATGGAGGTGTTTTGACTTACTATTATTATCATAGATTTGTTTCATTGGTTTAAAATGTTTAAGTTTATTTAGAATACAAACTTAATATGTGGGAAAAATAACCACACTTCTTTTTATTTTAAAATGAAGTTACTTAGCAAAAATAGCCAAATGGCACTCTACTAACCTCAAAAACTTTTGTGCATCAAAGGACACAAATAAGAAAGTGAAAAGCAACATACAGAACGGAGAAAATATTTACAAATTATACATCTAAGCAGGGGATAATATTCAGAATATACAAAGAATTCCTACATCTCAACAACAAAATATCAAATAACCCGATTAAAAAATAAGCAAAGGACTTGAATAAGCATTTCTCCAAAGATGAAACACAAAGGGTCAACAGGCATATATAAAGATATTCTACATCACTGATCATCAGGAAAATGCAAATCAAAACCACATGACTTATCACTTCACACCCATTAAGATCACTACTATAACAAAAGAAAAACAGAAAATAACAAGTGTCTACAAGGATGTGGAGAATTTGAAACACTCGTGCACTGTTGATGGGATTGTAAAATGGTGCAGAGACTATGGAAAATGGTGGGGAAGACCCTCAAAAAACTAAAAATAGAACTATCCTGTGATTCAGCAATCCCACTTCTGGGTATATACCCCCCAAAATTGAAAGCAGGGTCCCAAAGCGGTATCTGTACAGCCATGTTCACAGTAGCATTATTCACAATAGCCAAGAGGTAGAAGCAAGCCAAATATTCACCAACAGATGAACAGATAAACAAAATGTGGTATATACATACGGTGGAATATTATTCAGCCTTAAGAAAAGGAAGGAAATCCTGCCCCATGCTACAATATGGATGAATCTCAAAGACATTATGCTAAGTGAAATAAGCCAGTCACAAAAAGACAAATACTATATGATTCCACTTACATGAGATATCTAAGGTAATCAAATTGATAGAAACAGAAAGAAGAAAGGTGGTTACCAGAGGCTGGGGCAAGGGGAAAAGGAGAGTTATTTTTTAATATGTATAGTTTCAGACTTGAAAGATGAAAACCTCTGGAGATCTTTTTCACAGCAATTTAAATGTGCTTAACATGACTGAACTATACACTTAAACATGTTTAAGATGGTAGGTTTTAGGTTATGTGTTTTTTACCACACACAAAAAATGAAGTTACCTAAAGAACTCGAACACATATTTGTACACCCATGTTCACAGCCAAGAGATGGACACAGCCCAATGGATAGATATCCATTCATATCTATCAGCACATGAATGGATAAACACACTCCAGTCTACCCATACCATGAAATATTATTCAGCTTTAGAAAGGAATGAAATTCTGACACATGCTACCACATGGATGAACCTTGAAAACATTGTGCCTAGCGAAAGAAGCCAGACAAAAACAGACAAATATTGTATGAGTCCACTTCTATGAGGTGCCTAGAGTACACAAATTCATAGAAACACAAAGTAGGATGGCGGTTTCCAGTAGGAGGGAGAGGAGACTGGGGATTTGTTGTTTAATGGATACAGACTTTTTGTTTTGCAAGATGACAAAGTTCTGGAAACAGATGTTAGTGATGGTTGCACGATGTGAGTGTACTTAATGCCACTGAAGTATACGTTTAAACACGGTTAAAATGGCACATTTTATATTGTATGTATTTTACCAAAATTTTTTAAAATGAAGAGAAAAATATGAAGTGACCTACCTTTTTTTCCTCTGAGGGAATAAGCCTGTTCACAAAGCTTCACTGTCATAGGAAATGTGTCCAAAAGAATAGTTAAGCCAGAGACTAGTGCTCTGTGGTTTTCTCAGAAGTCACATAGAAGCCAGAAGGATCCTAGATCTCACTGCTGCTAAATTTCAAGTTACATATTTCATCAGAGAAGGAACGAGCAACTGGAAGAAAAGGGAAAATGAGCACAGGTCTGCTTCTAGTGACAAACTGGTGGTTCCTAAGGTTCTTGAAATTCAAGGAGTTGTGAAGATCAGCTCACTTAACTCTCAGCACAGCCCCATTTTACCTGTGGGCAGACTGAGGCATGAGCACTTAGAATTCACTTGTACAAAGTCACACATAGCTAGCAAGTAGGGCCAGGTTACAAATGAGTCTGACCCTAGAAGCCACATTCTTAACCACAATGCTATTCTGCCTCAGAGGGAGCAAGGCACCGGCAAGCTAAGGACATGAGTACGGATAAAAAGACAAGAAAGTGAGGACGTGGCAAACCTGCGTCAGGTGCCAAGGTTAGCTCATACAACTGTGGCAGCCACTCTAGGAGGCAGCTACGTTTCTAACCCAGTTTCTACACAAGGAACCTGAGATCCAGAGACCGTTAAGTCAGCTTCCCCAGATCCCCAAGCCAGTGAAACCCATTTCGACTCACCAATCCTGGCTTTTCCCAGTTGCTTGCCTTAGTTTGAAAATTATTGGAAAATAATGGGTTCTTTGCTTTATGCCATTTCTCAAAGGCAGAACTGTTTAGTAGCAGAACTACTAAAGCTGTTTCTTAACTACATTCTTAACTTTAAAATCCCGACCCGTCCTAATCGTACGGCTGTGACTATTTCACCTCTTTCCCACAGACCTAGAGGCCAGTAAGCAACCGTGGCCGAAAGGGCGGAGCAGCCAAACCCAGGGAGGGACAGAAACCACCAAGGTCAAAGTGATGGATGGTCCCAGGCTGAGTCCTGTGTTTTTGAAACACAAATTCCTGTCTGGGGTGGAAGAAATTATGAAGCTAGAGGAAAATGTTGAAAATCAGAATCCACTGACGTGGAAGTCTTTACTCACTTTTTTTTTTTTTCTTTTTTTTTTTTTTTTAGTTAACTGCTGTGGGAAACAGCGGCAGATGGGAGAACATATTGCAGGAAGGGGACTGCACAACTGCCCGCACCGTGGAACTTGGACCAATGCAAGGAAAATCAGGCTCCAAAACGACTTAAGTGCAACTGGGGAAAATGTGAAATAACTTCTTGGGGTAGAGAGTGGTTAAACTCGTCACACACACACTAATGAGTTCAGGATACCCAAGGAAATAGACCTCCAGCCAAATCTGGCAGCAGCCAGAGATGAACAGCAACAGGGCTTCTCCCGGAAGCAGAATTCAGGAGCAACCACTAGCTTGGGGCCTTTTCCAATAGGGTTATCTTGCATGGACCAGGGAAGGGGTCACTCCGGTCAGCTATGATGGCCGATTCTTTGAGGCCTGGACAGAATCAGCCATCAAGTCTGGTCATGCTCCTTTCTGCATTCACAATATTCCTCTTTACCTTCCGACCACCTCCTTCCTGAGCCAGATGCCCATCACCACTCGCCTGCTGCCACATGGAGCTTACATCTGCCAAGTGACTCTCCTGCTCAGAAACCTCCAGGAGCTCCCATCTTCCTACAGAATAAATGCCCAGCTCCTCAGCTTAGCTCCCATTGATTGCCCAAACCAACTCTCCACAGCTGCCAGGTCATTCTGTTTCCAGGTCATACTGTACAATGCCACGAGCTCTTCCGACAGGGACTATTTCTGTACATAATAGATTCTCGATTAATGTTGGCTGGATCAGTTCTGCCAACTTCATATGCTTTAGTCGGAAGACCCGAGTTGGAATGTCAACTCTACCACTTAATAGCTCTGTGATCTTGGATAAGTTAACTAACCTCTCTAAGCCTCATTTTCTATAGTGGAAAATGGGGGTAAGGGTGTCTACTTCATGGGCTCATTTTGAGAATTAAATGGAACAAAGTATGTAAATTGCTTAGTTAGTAACAAACTCTCAATAAACACTTAAAAAAAAATTCCTCCCCTGCCTATCTAAAGCCACCTGTGCTGTAGTGATCGTTACCCTCAAACCCTAGGGACGGAGAGAATTACCACCAAATAAAGGATTTCGGTGGCATTTATTGAAGGCAGCTGTTTTGTTACAGTGCCCAGTTTTAGTTATTTCATAATGAAGACAGATGAGAGAAAACAGCTCAGAGAAGAAATTTTTAAAGGACTGGACCAAGAGGAAAGAGAAACAGCCAAAGATATTTATTGACTCAGAAAGAGAGGGAAACATGGCAAGGTGTTTGGTCCTCCAGAAATACCATAAACTCTGTTCAGTTTTTGTGACTTTTAGTTACTCTAAGAGAAGTTATTATCCAATCCAAGGGCTGTACATTTAGGATAAGTAAGGCGCATTTGCTTTATGAAGTTGGTCTAGTTCTATTCGCTGGGAAGGAAGGAAATTTCCTCTCGCTGTCATCCCATCAGCCACCCACCTCTGCTGAACCACAGGGGCCTGGCTTCTTCAAGACACAGAATGTGCTACTAGCATGACTGTGTCCAAGCCCTGGAGGAAAGTGGGTGGACAAGTGTTCAGAGTGGTGTCTGTGTCTCTAAGAATGGCCCCACACCCATCCTCTAACATTGTATCCATGCCCAGGTCAGCTCCCATTCCATTCTCTCACTCTTATGTCTCCTCTGTGCTAAGCATTGTCTTTTCCTTAATCCTAAGGTGTTAATATTTTAATGAAACTTTTTAAAATTGCAAGATGCAACTCATTAGTGTTGGTAAAATTCGTTGAGTGGGCTGCAATCAACTATTTCTTTAAAATGAAATAGAAAATAACCAAATGCATCATATGTGGTAATCATTTTATGTATCGTTTTATGAAACTTTTGTCTCAGTTATGTACATATGGATGAGATGTACGTTTTACTGTGGGTCTCAGTCAAAAATGTTCAGCGCAGAATGATTATAATCTTCACGTTTGATTCCTTTTTACATCCACGGTGGCACCTAGAGGAAGTGTCCACTACAGATTTGTGGAATGGATGGGTATGAATCAATCAATGCATGCAGGAATGAATGAAGTGCAGGGTAGCTCGAGAAAAGAAATACTTGAAGAGTGAGAAAACAGATATAGTAAAGGGGAAAAAAAGTAAAAATGTCTTTGGGCATCTTTTTCTTACTTTGGGGGAGAGTTGGCTCATTTAAGCCTCTAAAGATCTGGTTCACGAGGCATAACTGGTCTTAATTGGACGAAATATCCACTTCATAATTTCCTACTTTCCAATGTACTTTATATTGCATGGATCTAATGTAAGGATATTTCAGAACTGGTGCTATGACAATCAATAACTCAAAAGCAGGAGTGGATCAAATTGCCATTTCAACATTCATGTCATATCTTCTTTAAAATTATCAGTGACAGAGTGGGTATTATAGCAAAAACTGGAAAAGCATCTAACTATACATCAACTGATGAAGATATTAACAGAATAGTCTGTCCATATAGTGGAACACTAATCAGAATTTAAAAAAGGAATAAATTCCTGATATATGAAACAACATGAATAAACCTTAAAAAAGCATTATGATTGGTGAAAAGGGCCACACACAAAAGACAACATATTGTATGATTCCATTTATATGAAATTTCTAGACCAAAAGCAGATCAGTGATTGCCTAGGCCTGAGCAGGGACTGACAGCAAATTGGCTCGAGGGTATATTTGAGGTGTTAAAGTATTCTAAAACTGGATTATGGTGATGGTTGCACAGCTGTATAAATTTAGGAAAACTCAGACTGTGCAATTACAATGGGTGAATTTTATGCTATGTAAATTACACCTCGATTAAGCTGTTAGAAAAGTTATAGGTGCTTTGAAATACTTCCCTAGCTTGACCTACAAGAAAAAAAATTCCCTATGCTTCTTAATTGTGGCTTTATTAGAAAAGGGTGGGTCTGGACTTCTCTTAAAGTCAGATTATTATATAACCTGGCCACTTCTACTTTTTCCAGGAATATGGACAGAAAATCAGTGTCTATCTATGTGTCTGCTGATCAACTTCATGGGCCTTTAAGATGGCACAATACCAACTGGCAGGCCGGGCCTTACTGGTCACTTGCCCACTCATTCAGCAGCGGGAATGCCAGGGAGGAAATACATTCCTTGAAACCCTTTCTATACTCTTGTGCTTTTCAGTCGACAGGATGTAGGGTCCTATCTATGCTGCCAAAATCAGCAGCAATTATAAAGAGAAAACACCAGACCAGTGTAATAAATGTGTGGGCTTTTTCTCCCCAAAATAACTCATTGCATGCTGAAAGTACAAAAGCAGTTATAATATTTTCAACCTTGTCACCTAAAATCATACAGCTATTCAAGGCTAATGATCAAGGCAGACAGCATTTTCAGGAAACAATTGCCATTTTCCTCCTTACTTGTTCACGTAATGAAGGAATGTGTCTTCACGTCTTCCATATTCTCCTGCTCCGCTTCCAAATAATTCCCTGGAACTGTGCTAAGTGCTTATGTCCTAGATAAATACTTGTTGATTTGATGGATTCTCTGTCTGCCCCCCACCCCCGTGACAATGGCCAGATTAGAATTGATGGGATGATTTCCGCAAGCCTGGAATAGAACACCATGTACACTGTGGTCTCAGTAATTTGATTGACGATGATGTGTTTTATAATGATGAGTTTCAAATCTCAAACCTCCAGAACTTCTCAACTCCAAATCAGAAAAACATTTTTTAAAGCTTAATGACATTTTTTAGTTCCCATTAGTTCATGCCCATACTATAAAGCAAATCCAAGTAGGTGAAAGTGATTACAACTTCAATGATATGAAAATCAATTTCAGTTTTTGCTAATGTTTAAAACAGACAATTGTTTTGTTTAAAAGAAGTGGCACCAGAGTTTCCATGCGGTTTGAAATTCTAATTCACAAAAGCCAAAGTATACATGGCTAAGTCTTTGGCAAAAACGTACCAAATACAAACTGAAATGAACAATAAATCACAACTTGATATGGAACTGGGGATGACAGTCATGCTAGTTTTTAAGTTTTCTGAGCATTTCCTTTTAAAATATTCCCCATATACACATATCAGATAAAGGGAGGGTAACAAAGGTGGCTCTAATCCAGCCCACTCTGCGGTGAAAAGTGAATGTGATTCCTGGGTTCTCTCCCCTGGGATCGGCAGTGATGAAGTATGCAGTAAATGGCCCTCCCTCGCTAAGAGTGAAGACAGTGTGTGGGAGAGAACTGGTTCCATGTAAATCCTCAAGCCACAGAAGTCATTCTTTCTGGAGATGAGAAACACAGAAGTCATTCTTTCTGGGCTCCAAAAAGAGGCAAGAGCCACCTACTTACTTGGTACAGTTATTCCCCCTCAATTGCCAAAAGTCAGGCTCAAAGTCCCTTACTCTCCAATTAAATAATGCAAAGGGAGATGGAAATGGCATCTCTTGCCACACACCTGTAGCTTCTTTCTATTGTTTTCATTCAGTGTTTGCTACAATTCTGCTATAGGCCCAAACCATGTATAACTCACTGACTTTGAGCATACCTCCTTTTTGACTGGGCCTGACTCTCAGTGCCCTGAAAGATCCTTGACGAGTAGAATTGAGCCTTTCCATCTTTGTAGCCTTGGCTTCCAGCCTAGGGCCTGGCAAAGAGTGTGCATTCAATTAATATTGGTTGAACAAATAGACGGGTGAATGGATGGATAGAAATGGATGGATGGGTGGATAGTTAGGTGGGTAAGTAGGTGGGTGGGTAGGTGGATGGATGGATAAAGAAATTGACTAACCGGTTAGTAAGTTTCCCCACTTTCACAGCCCTATATGCCAAAGTGCCCTTGTTTCAACTGTTATATAAATGTACAGTATTATCATTAAGTTCCAGACATCTACCTGTTTTGATGATAAGTACAGTGGGACCAGACAGAAAAAAGAGTTCCATGCTTCACCAATGCCACCTATGAAAAGCTCTTTGCCAAATGCATTATTTTATCACCTGAAAACTCCTCTTCCTGATATCTTATTCCCTTTATAAATTCTGGCTCTAGAGTGTAAGATTTTAGTTTTTGAATTAAAATGTGATAAGAGACCTTTCAGTTCCCAGAGTCTCTTCTCTGTCTGTAGGTCAGAAGTTATTGGCTGGAGTCCCGGCATCTCCCTTGAGCTACGACTTGCTTCTGCTGACCAAACCTCCTTAGCCTTCAAACCAAATGATGTCATATTCTTTAGGGTGCATTTTTCTAACAGTTGACTTACATCTATGTATGCACACATATCTTTGATTTCCCACTACTTACAGAAATGGCAAGCATGTGAGCCAGTTTTCATTCGACAAGGTGAGTGCTTCACAGAGGATTTTGCTGATAATGCTAATGATAAATGTGTTAACATTTATTGCACATCACTACTGGTGATGGTGTGATTTGGGGGCATATTATATAATGTGATATATAATCACTGATGGAACGACATCTCTTAGAGATGCTATATTTCTAATGGAAAAAAGTATGATAATAAATAATAAATACTATTTATTAAGCACCCACCAAATGCCAGCCATTATGCAGGGCTCTTACACACATCAGCTGATTCATTTCACATTAGA
Organism: Rhinolophus ferrumequinum; assembly: GCF_004115265.2. Classification (NCBI taxonomy): domain Eukaryota; kingdom Metazoa; phylum Chordata; class Mammalia; order Chiroptera; family Rhinolophidae; genus Rhinolophus; species Rhinolophus ferrumequinum. Next base: position 13,999,538 of record NC_046299.1, on the reverse strand, counting down.
GTCCTAGGAAGTAAGGCATGTTACTTCCATTCTGCTGCTGAGATAAATGAATGTTGGAAAAATGAAGTGTACTGTTCAAGGACATGTGACTAGTAGGTGGTGAGGAAGGAGTTAAACCCAGGTCCAGCCTGTGTTCTTTCTACACCACCTTCGTTAGAGAGTTCTAAGTAAAACACAGTTCTCTTGCTTATTCTTTTGCTTATTACACAGGACCTTGTGGTATTGCTCCTGTCCTAACAACTATGATCAGCATTGTTGTGGTTTTCAGTCAAGAAAAAAAGAAAGATCAGATGTGTAGATGTGCTTTGACTTCAGTATGGTGTGACCTCAAAAAAAAAAAAAAAAGAAGAAGTCCGTAGTCTTTCAAGCACCCATTTCCATGATATGCATATTCCATGTACTCCGAAATAATTGGGTAAGCTGAGTCTATTGATTGCCTCTGGAACAATAAGGCTTGTCCCAAGTTACAAGGCTGGAAGGACCATGGGATAGGACATCTGCACCTTTGACAATTTACCTATATTTGAGAGCCTGTACTAAGAATTCAGAGCCTATTATTCATAGCACCCCCGTTTGGTTTTTGGCTTTGTGGACTTTTCAATGCAGTGGCAAATCAGAAGTGACTGCCAGCTGGTTGAAACCTACAGTTCATCTGAAAGATCAAAACGCCTTTTTGACATGGGCTGTCCCTCCCTATCCCTTTACAGCTTGTGCATTGGTCATCCTGTGAAGAACACGTCTGTTCTTGTCCCCAGTGTGTGTTGTGGTGATGCCGAGGTGCTACGATAGCTTTGGGGCTCAGTTTAAGGTCAGCCTTTCCCATGTTTCATTTCCTGGCCCAATAGGCACAGAGCTTGTGGTTTACCCTCTATCTCTGTGAGCACTCAAGGCCGAGGCAGACTGCCCAAAACTAAGAACAAGAAAACACCCAGTTGCTCAACAATTCAAGAAACCCTAGCCAGCCACCTCGACTCCAGGTAGTAATCATATGCCTCCTGGCCCCCCACGCACAAACACCCAAACACTCCTGCATGCACGATCCTCCTCCTTCTCCCGTCACAGCCCACAGAAAGTCCCCACACTTTCTTTAGTCATGCAGACATTTTAATCTTAAAATACAAGTAATTTCTTCCTTGATGAACTGCTCTCTCTACCCCACCCTATAACCTCTCTCTGAGGTAATTTCCTAATTCTCTTTGACAAGACAGTTTACTCTTGATGAGGATTAAAGGTTATTTTTAGCCTGAACCGCACACAAGGAAATGATGTAATAACTTATTTTAGCTGGCTGAATGGTTCCTCTTTTTCAGTCTTTGAATTAATATGATTGTGAACTTGAAGTAGTTTCTGGCTTTGGTGAGTAATTTTGTAATCAGAGAATAAAGTCCTCATCTTCCAACGTAAAGGGTTTGCTAGTAGTGACTGTTTCCTAAATGACTGGCATGTGTATCAGTTATCAACCACAGTGCTAAAAATCAGAATGATTTTCATTTATCATGCGCTGTCCTGAGGATCTCTTGGCTCCAGAAAGATCTCCTGTACCCTCTTTATCCCTTTCACAAAGCCTGCTCCAATAGTGGCAAAAAGGGTAGGTAACTATGCCACTGTGCTATTTGGATAGGCATCAAGTTGTTGGCTGCCCCTCCAATCTCTTGTCTAGATCTACTTATATAGCACATGGACATTTCTTAATCCATCAGTATTTTAAAACTATTTGTCCATTTAAGTCCTTATATCTTTACCAGGGTTTCTCAACCTCAGCACTACTGAAATTTTGGGCCAGGTAATTCTTTGTGGGGCTGTTCACGCATCATAGGATGGTAAGCAGCATCCTTGGCCTCTGCCCACTAGATGCCAGTAGCACCCCTCCCCACTTATGACAACAAAAATGTCTCCAGACATCAGCACATGTCCTCCAGGTAGGCAAAATTGCCCTTGGGTTGAGAAACACTGGCCTTTATGCTGTTTTAAATTACAAGTTCCTTTTAGATCAGAATTAACCTAATTTGTACAGACTTCCCAACAGGAAGGTACTTAAAGAAGTCTGTTTAATGATGATCATAATTCCTAAAAATGTAACAAGAATTTTTGGCTCACATCGAAAGAAAATGGAAAATTTAAACAGATGGTCAAGTAAATAGTGGATAATTCGTCTTAGTCAGCCCTCCATTCTAATCAATAAGGTTAAAGCAATAATACTTAGCTCTCTTTTATTACCTGCACAGAGGAATGGAAAACTTGTAAGCAAGAGTTCATTACCTCATAATTAAACTGCTCCCACAATATGAGGTGAGAGGCAGGTAAACTGAAATCACCCACAGCAGTGTGAATGATTGCAATCTTAAGAGTGAAGACTCTGCACGGAGATAAACATTCCTCCACAATTACTATTCTGTAAGGCAGGGAGTAAGGTGGCACCCCACCCCCTCATGGGACCTGACCCTTGTAAAGTACTTCAAGTATCTTTCATGGGAGAAAAAGCAAAAGAAAGATATGAACTGATATATCATTATAACTGCTGCTGTTATTCATCCACGCAAGTGGCATTAAACTGCTGGATTTGGAAAAGAAAAGTTTCTAAATGATCTCTTTATAGCCCTCTCTCTAGGCAAAAGAACAAAACATTTTTATCAGTTGATCTGATGAATTACATGAGTTATTTTTATCCTATTCATAAGAGGCAAGGCATGTAGGTCCTGCTTGTTCTTACATGCATTGGTTAACAATTCAATTAAGCAAATATTTATTGAAACCGTGGACAAGGCAGTGCGATAATCACCAGTGGACCACAATGGAAATACCCAGATGAGTAACAAATGAGGATCTGCCCTCAGAGAGTTTACAATTTTTGATTTCTATAACAATTTGTTGTGTATTTGTATTATATCCCCATACATACTTGATTTTGTATACTTTAAGACCCAATACCGCGAGCTCTAGGAGAGGTTAAAAAATCCGGTGTTGATTCAAAGGCCTGAGCAACTACAGATGACAGGTGATCAAGAAAGAGTGTATGGGGAACATGACTTTTAAAATAAGAATAAGCAGCTGATCTCGGTTCTCAGTTTAGCCTCTCCCAGGCACCTCCAAGCCCAGCAGGGTGGTGGCCATCTACTAACCGCTCCATGGTTTATTCCAGGTGGCCCCAGGCAGCACATAGGCTTTAGCTGAACTTGTGACAGAGTCCCTCTCAGGAGGCCCCAGGGCTGGCACGCTTCGTGGCCAGATTCAGATCAAGTGAGAGCACAACCCAGCTGCCTCCATGGATGACATACCCAAAGGGCAGGCACCACAGCCCTACTGATACAAATCATGCTCCATAGGGTCAGCCCCTGTACAACAGCTCCCCCACTATAGACATAGCCAGTCCTTACAACCAATCAGCCCAAGGGTCAGTCCCTTCCACTGGCATGGAAACAACCAAGGCTTAACAACAACAGGAGGGCACACACAACCCACACAAGGGACACCCTTGGAGCACCCGGCTCAGGTGACCAGGGAGGCTGTGCCACTGAGCCCCACAGGACACCTAGTACATAAGTCCACTCTACTAAGACCAGGAGACAGAGCAGTTCTATCTAATACATAAAAACAAACAGAGGAGGGCAGCCAAAATGGGGAGACATGTCCCAAGTGAAAGAACAGAACAAAGCTCCAGAAAAAGAACTTAACATGATGGAGACAAGCATTCTACCAGATGCCGAGTTCAAAACACTAGTTATAAGGATGCTCAATTATCTCAGTGAGAACTTTAACAAAGAGATAAGAAAAAGAAAAATGGACATAGAAGACATATAAAAGAATCAATCAGAAATAAATAATACTACAATGGAAATGAAGAATACATTACAGGGAATCAACAGTAGATTCGATGAAGCAGAGGATCAAAACAGTGATTTAGAAGATAAGGTAGCAGAAAACACCCAAACAGAACAGCAAAAAGAAAAAAGAATCCAAAAAAATGAGGATAGTTTAAAGGGCCTTTGGAACAACATCAGTGTGTCAGCATTCAGATCATAGGGGTATTGGAAGGAGAAGAGTGAGAACAAGGAATTGAAAACCTATTTGAAGAAATAATGACAGAAAACTTCCCTAACCCAAGAAGCAGAGAGTCCCAAATAAGATGAACCCAAAGAGGCCCACTCCAAAATAAAACATAATTAAAATGCCAAAGCTTAAAGACAAGCATCAAGAGAAAAGCACTTAATTAACCTACAAGGCAGCTCCCGTAAGACTTCTATCTGATTTCTCAACAGAAACTCCCATGCCAGAAGGGATTGGCATGAAATATTCAAAGTGATGAAAAGCAAGGACCTACAACCAAGATTACTCTACCCAGCAAAGCTATCATTTAGAATCAAAGGATAGATAAAGTGCTTCCCAGATAAGAAAAAGCTAAAGGAGTTGGTCATCATCAAACCAGTATTACAAGAAATGTTAAAGGAACTTGTTTAAGAAGAAGAAAAGAAAAAGATATTTTAAAAAACCCCAAAAACATACAAATAATAAAATGACAATAACTACATATCTATCAACAATTACATTAAATGTAAATGGATTAAATGCTCCAATCAAAAGACATAGGTGGCTGAATGGATAAGAAACAAAACCCTTACATATACTGCCTATAAGAGACTCAAATTCAGATTGAAAGACACATAGAGACTGAAATTAAAAGGAAAAAAAAAAGTTATTTCATGGAAAAAGAAACTGGGGTAGCAATACTTACAGCAGACAAAATAGACTTTAAAACAAAGGCTGTAACAAGAGACAAAGAGGCATCCAGTAATCCCACTTCCAGGTATTTATCTGAAGAACCCAAAACACTACTTTGAAGGGACATGTGCATCCATCATTATTTACAATGGCCAAGATATGGAGGCAACCTGGGTGTCCATCAATAGATGAATGGATAAAGAAGAAGTACATATATACAACGGAATATTACTCAGCCATAAAAAAGAATGAAATTTTGACATCTGCAACAATACAGATGGACCTAGAAGGTATTATGCTGAGTGAAGTATCAGACAGAGAAAGACAAATGTCATATGATTTCACTGTGGAATCTAAAGAACAAGATAAATGAGCAAACAAAATAGAAACAAACTCATAGATACAGAGAACATTATGAGGGTTGCCAGATGGAAAAGGTGTTGAGGGGATGGGTGGAAAAAGGCAAGGGATTAATAAGTACAATTTGGTAGTTACAAAATAGTCATGAGGATGTAAGTTACAGCATAAGGAATATAATAATAATATATTGTAATAATTATGTATGGTGTCAGGTGGGTACTAGATTTATCAAGGTGATCACCTCGTAAGTTATATAAATGTCTAGTCACTCTATTGTACACCTGAAACTAATATAATATTGTATGTCAACTGTAACTGAAAAATAAAAAAGAATTATTTTATAAAAGAGTAAAATAAAGAATAAAATGAGTAGGTGTTCAAAACAACATTAATGGTGAGGGTTTTTCCTGACTATAAAATTAATACATGTTTCTTGATTTTTACACTTGATCTTGAGAAGCAATGTCTCTTGTTTTTTAGAAAATACAGAAAACAAATCCCAAGGGGAAAATGGCCTCCCATAAGCAGTGGAAGGCTTGTGCAAAGGTGAAGGGCCTGGCAAACTGGGGATGGTGGCGAGTGTGGGGAGCAATGGAGGAACAGAGGGTGGAGGCCTGAACGCCAGACCTAGTCAGGAGGGCAGTGGGGAGCCATTGATGGTTCATTGTTCTGGGCATGTTCTCCTTTCATTCTCAGAACAACCCTATGAGGTTGCAATGGTTCTGCTCAATTTTCCGATGTGGAGCTGAAGATTTAAGGTGTACAGTAACTTGCTCAAGGTCATGCAGCAAGTAGATGGGAGAGGTGGGCACTCCAAAACCCCACGCCCCTCGTACAAAGTGGGAACTGAGTGGGGCAAGAAGAGGACTGTGATCTAGAACATCAAAAGGTTAGCTACAGCAGGTAGCTAAATGTGATCTACTGTGCCTTTGACACAATGAAATGGATCAAAAGACTGCATAGGCACAGGGAAAAGATCCCACTTACTTTGCAGAGAAAAGACCAATTTACAGCCCAGAGACAGCTACAAAGAGCAGGAGGCTCAGCAGTGCTCTTTGGTGGTGGCACCTTCCCTAACGTTCAGGTACCAGCATGGCACGCCACTGCCAACGTACCACCTGCATGAGGTCAGGATCCTTTCAGGTCCTTTGAGCAGCTCCCTCTGCACTTTTCATGGGGAGTTTGTGCCACTGACCCATTGCCATTGTTCTGAGCCATCTAGCCAAGAGCCAGCCTGCTCACCAGGTGTGAATGAATGAAACCCCTGGCACAAAGCCCCTGAGAGACTCCAGGATGCGTGCCCAGGATCCCATGGCCCTGGTAGACCCAGGCTGCACGCCAAGAAAGGACAACATTTCAAAGGAAGATTCCTGAATGTGACAAGGTTAATAGTGTCAGAGGGTGCAGAAGGGACACAGTGCAGCTGGTTTTGACTTTTATGGAGTTACCAGGAATCTTTGTGGAAGCAGTATTGAACAGTCATGGTAGCCAAAACTGGATTGCTCAGGGTTACAGAGGGAAGGAACAATGACTAAATCAATGTGATCTACTCCTTCTAGTATGATCTATCCTTGTAGAAGTTTGTTCATAAGGAGAGGTGAGAGGTGGTCGTGGGATCAGGAGGATTTGTTCAAGGCCCGGTGAGATGTGAACTTTTCTCCTTCAATAGCATCCAATAAACATGTTTTCTGTGCCTTGTTAGGTGTCAGTCAGTGTCCTTGACTCGAGATACAGCCATGAATACAACCAACAAAATTCCTGTCCTTATGCAGCTTATGTTTGGGGGAGGGGATAAGAAGGGGGGAAACAGACACCAAACATGAAAATAAACACATAAATATAAATAAGGTTATTTCAGATAATGATGTGAAAACGTCAATGGTATAGCAATGAAAAAAATAGATTGGTGTGTAAGGTAGAGGTCGGCTGACTGTGGGGGAAGGAGTGGTCAGACAAGGCCTCCCTAAGGAAGTGGCATTTGAGGAGAAGCCTCAATAGTGAGAAGGAACTGGCCATGCAGTTTCTGACAGGGGACAGCGAGTTCAGAAGCCCTGTGGCAGGTACTAGTTTAGGGAACAAAAGGCCAGTGTGATAAAGCACAGGAAGCAAGGGACGGGCAAGGAGATGGGAGCCAGCACACAGATTCACGTAGTCCTCAGGCCATGGAAGCCAGTTGGGTGTTAATTCTGAATGCAATGTGAAGCCAAAGAGGACTTTGAAGCAGGAGGGCTAAGTGATCATGGATGTGTTTGAAACAAATGTCCTTGGCTACAGAGTGAAGAATGAACTCTAGGAGCAGGAGTGGAAGTCGTTGGTGTCTGTTGCCAGGACGATGGGAGATAATGGGAGATGATGCTGGCTTGGACCAAGGTGGCAGCCATGGAGAAGTGAAAACATTGTGGATGCAGAGTTGATAGCGCTTGCTGCTGGACTGAATGTGGGGAGATGGAGAAAGAGAGGCATGGAGGCTACGTCCTGGGACCCTTGCCTAAGCACCTTAGGTGAATGGTGGTGCAATCTCCTGAGTTGGGAAGACTGGAGGAGGAGTTTGGGGAGGAGTGGAGAGTAACAGTTTCAGTGTTGGACAAGTTAACTTTGAGGTACCAGTATGTCAGAGGAGATGTGAAGCAGACAGCTGGGAGAAGTCAGGCCAGGGATATAGATTTGGGGGTCATCCGTTTATAGATGTTTTATTTGAAAAGATTAGTTTTACATAGAATTACCATATAAACCAGCAATTCCATTCGTAGGTATAGCCCCCAAAGAACTGAAAACAAAAGCTTGTACACAAATACTCATAGCAGCACTATGTATGTAAAAGAGCCAAAGAGTAGAAACAACCCAAATGTCTGTCAGTGGGGAACAGATAAAGAAAAACACAGTGGAATATTATTCAGCCATCAAAAGAAACGAAGTACTGATACATGCCGCAGCGTGAATGAACCTTGAAAACATCATGCTAAGTGAATGCTTCCATTTATTTGGAACATTTAGAATAAGCAAATCCATAGAGCCAGAATGCAGATTAATGGTTGCCAGGGGCTGCGAGAGAAGGGGATGGGAAGTGACTGCTGTGACCGGGTATGGGGTTTTCTTTTGGGGTGATGAGAATGTTCTGGGACTAGACAGAGGTTGTGGTTGAACAACAACGTGAATGTACTAAATCATACATTTTAAAATGATAGAATTTATATGAATGGGTATTTTTACCACACACACACACACACACACACACACCCAGGCAAAGGGACTGAATGAGACGATCTAAGGAGAGGGTGGAGATGATCCAGACTGAACCCCGGAGCACCCCAGTATTTTCAGGCCAGGTGGAGGAGGGTTCGCCAGCAGAGAAAGTTAAAAGGGGAGAACTGTGATCTAGGAGGAAAACCAGGAAAGTTGCTATCCTAGAACCCAAATGAGAAACATGTTTCAAGGAGAGTAGAGTGACCATCCGTGTCCAAGGTGACGACGTGTGTGGCTCAGGTAGATATTGCCAGGTTCACCTACCCCGGAGTGGAACCATTCTGAGCTCTTACCAGCAGTGCGTGAAGGTGCTCACGCCCCACAGCGCTGCCAACACAGCGCATTGTCAAAATGTTTGCCAGTCTCAAAGGTGAGAAATGGATCTCAGGGTAGTTTTCACCCACCATCCCCTTACTGAGAGTGAGGTTGAGCATCTTTTCAGATGTTCAGGGGCCATTTGCCTTCTTTTTGTTGTGAGCTCTCTGTTCATGGTCTTTGGCCATTTTCTGTTGAGCTGACAATCTTTGATTCTTGATTTCTAGGAGCTCTTTAAGTAGCAGGGAGTTTGGTCCTTGACTATCATTTCCTTTCTTGAAACTGTCGTCTCTTTTTCTCCTCAGTAGTACTTTCTCCTCGGTCTTCTCTCCCCTTCCAGGATCTCATCTCAGCATTTTGGGATTTTGTGCCTTCTATGTATAGGGGTTACTCTCCCCCTTTGTGCCTTTAAATGCTAGTGTCCCCATCTGGGCCACCTCACTTCACTACATGCTCTCCTAAGGCATCCTTCCCCTTCCATCCCTTCCTCCACCACAGTTCTTATTACAACTATGTGCTAAAAATGCCTAAATCTATATGTCACAGGATGTTAATGTAGGACTTTCCTGATGCCTCAGTCTGGGCTGAGTCCCCAAAGCTGAAAACAAGGAGTGTCAGGTACCCACGCATTCTAAAGAGGAGGGCAGACACTGCAGCGGGTGACCCAAAACAGCCCAGGGGCCAAGCCTCACCATGAGTGTCATTAAGCAGACTTGAGTAGTTTTCCTAGGTTCTTTGCAGAGTTGAGGGAGTGCTATGACTCCTTCCCACCCCCTCAAACCAAAAAGCGGTCTTTAAGAGAATCGTTTGAAGAGTCTGGCTTATGTCTAATGGAATTCAGGGCACATAGGATTCCACCTGGACTCATGCTGAAGAAGCTTTAAAGGCTGGCTTGCTGCGTGGGTCCCAAGAGAGACAAGGGTACCCCTGGGGTGCATCCTCAATTCTTGCCAATGCTGTTTCTTATGGTGGGGCGCCCAATAAATGGTTATCTTCTCCTATTGGTCACAGAAAGTTGGAACACAATTTTGAAGACATTACAAAGGTAACACTGTTGACTATGCAGAAAGCTGAGAGGCAGACTTCACATAGTAGGAACAGTAGAAGAGAGGAAATGCCAAATAGGAAGAATTTGGTAACTCGTGGAGGACCAGCCCTAAGCATTCATGAAAAACAGCCTTACAAATGAAGCTTTTAATAAAAGATAAGCATAGAAAAAATTCATGTGATATTATAGCATATATTCACCTAAGGTTTTTTTCTATCAATTGAATTCAGACCTTAGCTTCAAAAAAATAAGCTGTTCCAACACAGCTTAAATCGGGTCTCACTGTAGAGTGGTGAAGAGCTCTGGCTTGAGTCACACAGACCTGGGTTGGAAGTCCTGATCTGCCATTTACTAGATGTGAAACTTTGGGCAAATCATTCAACTTCTGTCAGCCTCAATTTCCTCCTTTGCAAAGTAAAAATAATACCTGACAGCACCATGACAAAAAATAAATGAGATATTTTAAATGACACCCTTCACATAGTGTCTGGGGTTTAGACGTGGGTTTTGAAAGAGAATGTGACATCCATCACTAATCATTAGGGAAATGCAATGAGGAAAACCACAGTCAGATATCACCTCATGCCTGTTAGAAAGGCTATTATCAAAAAGATAAGACACAACAAGTGTTGGGGAGGATGTGGAGAAAAGGGAACCCTGTGCACTGTTGATGGGAATGTAGATTGGTGCAGCCATTATGGAAAACGGTATGGAGGGTCCTCAAAAAATTAAAAGTCAAACTACCATATGATCCAGGAATCCCACTCCTGGGTATATATCCAAAGGAATTGAAATCAGTATCTTGAAGAGATATTGCACACCCATGTTCGTTGCAGCATTATTCACAATAGCCAACGTATGGAAACAGCCTAAATGTCCATATACCAAACGTGGAATATTTATACAATGGAATATTACTCAGCTATAAGAAAAGAAGGAAATCCTGCCATTTGTGGCAATATGGATGAATCTGGAGGGCATTATGCTAAGTGAAATAAGCCAGACAGGGAAAGACAAATACTGCAAGGTATCATTTATACGTAGAATCTAAAAACAAAACAAAACAAAAACCCATTTCATAGAAACGGAAAAGAACAATGGTTGCCAAAGGGGCTGGGGAAAGGCGGAAATGGAAGGATGTAGGTCAAAGGGTACACCTTTCAGTTATAAGAAACTAGGTTCTAAGGATCTAACGTACAACATAGTGATTATAGTTAATAGTATGGTATTGTATACGTGAAAATTACGGAGAGTAGATCTTAAGCGTTCTCGCTCACACACACAAACAACAGTTAGCTATGCTAACAGTATGAGGTGATGGATGTCAATTATCTTGATCTTGGTGGTCATTCTGCAACGTACATGTATATCAAATCATCACGCTGCACACTTTAAATATAAACTTATATTTATCAATTATTCCTCAATGAAGTTAAAAAAGAAACTCTCCAAAGGTAAACTTCTTGAGGACAGGGTCTATGTCTTTCATACAGACTTACTGTTCTATATCCCATGGCAAGTGGGTTTGCACAGCTATATATAACTATCAAGATTACAACAATGATGATATTTCAGTTGGCAAAAAGATTCTTTGTCCGTCATAAGTGTTGCTGGAGGTTTTACATAGCCACAGACAATGTTTTTAATAAAGATAAAAAGAAACAAGAAAAAGAAAGAGAGAATGTGACATAGATCTATAATATGTTTCTATTGCACTGCAATGAAAGGCATGCATATGTCCTCTGATTCTATTTCAAGTCTTTAATTTTGGTCATTTGTTTTGGTGCTTTCTGACAGACGCTGCTGACTTGCATGGAAGCATTATGAAACTTCCCACGAAATTTCTTTGTAATGTGTTCTGAAGGAAATTGAGAAGAAAATAAAGCAAAAGGAAGTATGAAAACACAGCTTAGGAGTTCAAAAACACTATTTGCTCATCATAAATTAAGTTAAAAATCTAGCTGCACAGTCATCTAAATAATACTCAGACCCACAGATTTGAGCTTTTCTTTAAGGACCATCTTACATAAGATTGCTCTACTGAACTAACCTCATCATTAAAAACACTTAGATGTGACATTTAAAAATATATAGTTTCATATACATCTACAGCCATGCTGTTTACATAGCACACACACAGATCTATCTGTAAGGAGGAGTTGGCATCACAGCACACAGAATGCCATGCAATGTTAGAGACATTCTCGGGTTTTTCCAAGTTAGGCGTCTGGTTCCACAGCTATCTAGGAAAGCTGTGAACCATTCCTAATATGAAATGGCAAGGCAAGTCACCAGATTGAGTTCTTAGATCTTAATTAGGTCGGATTGGGTCGGGGGGGGGGAGGGGTTGACATAAAAGGCAGGCTCATTTGGTCTGTGGCCATGTGCAGGTTAAAATATTATTATCTCTGTCATCAGTATCGACAAAGGACAATTTGATATACAACTCAAAGATACACAAAATTAGGCTACTCATGAGCTTCAGACCCCAAAATAAATCTAAATCAATCTATTGAAGGGAATGATTTCTTAGTCAAACTTCTGGTAGCCAATATTTTAGGATCTGAATCATCCTCTCAATCAACATCATTTCTTCAAGGTCATAAACATCCTGTTTTTCAATAGATTCTATATGAGTGAGTACCTGGTTTGCTCCTGCCTCAAAGGCCAGCTTTGTTCTTCAGTTATAAAGGTTTGTTGTACCTCTCCTACCCAGTTATATGCTGTCTGTTACACTAATTCTAGCTCAGGAAAAATAACAGGCATGATGCAGCTGTGGAGAACAACTCTAAGTACGTCTACACAATTTCAAAACAACCTGCTGAAAAGTAGTCTATACAACAACCAAGTGGATTGGCAGATTTTTCACCTTGCATTTGAATTATTAAAGTGAACCTGAATCTTCCTATTCCATTTGCAAGAAAACATGAGTTTCTTGGTTTGTAACGAAAGCTATAAAACGGTAGTATATTGACCCCTACTTGAATCACATACCAAACAGAAATAGGCCTTATACTCTCCCCTCCCCCACCCCATGCTAAGACCCAGGCTACTTCCTCAGCACACATGGGAACTTGATCTGACCACAATCAGCCTGTGGCATTCACAACTTTGTGGCAGACTGCAAGCCTACTACACACCTGACTGCTCTCAGGGTCTGGATGCCATTTACTTGGGTGGGGCCATCTTTAGTATGAGATATGCCCAATCATGATGTTTGCTCCCTGTCCCAGGAGACTTACTACAAATATAGCATGCATGAGTGACAGGGGACTAAAGAATGTGCATAAGGTGGCAAGCTTTCTTATAGCGTAACACCTTGTTATGGGTTGAAATGTGTCCCTCTCAAAAATTTATATTGGAGTCCTGACTTCCAGTACCTCAGAATGTGACCTTATTTGGAGATAGGGTCCAGACAGAAGAAATCAAAATAAAATGAGGTAAGGCAGGCCTTGATGCAATATGACGAGTGTCCTCAGAAAAAGGAGGAATTTGGGCACATCAATAGACATGCACGGAGGGAAGGCCTACCATCTACAAGTCAAGGAGAGAGGCCTGGAAAAACAGCTCCTTTCCTCCCAGCCCTTGGAAGAAACCAATTAATTCACACCTCATTGATCCAGCACCATTGGAGAATGAAACAGTCCATATAAATTCACTTTCTAAATAACGAAGTGTCCTGGAAAATAACAAGTTCCCACATTTTCATACTACAATTTTTTTTAAATAAAGTGTTCCTAAAATGCACACTCCTTATTCTTAGAGGACAGTAAACATAATCGAAACCTTTCTCAGTGACACAGGACCATCCGTGGCTGCGAGGTACAGAACCCTTTGTCTCTGCAGTAAAGGGCATCTGTGGTTTCTCTGCTAATATAAAGTTCCCAGATGTCCCTTCTCCCCCTGCATCAGCCTCATTCCTTCACTTCCATCTGCATCTCCTAATCTGTTATGAAAGAACGGAAACTGGACAAAAACGACATTGAAACTGTTGTGGAAATAAAATTAAAACTTCCGAGTTAGGGCCTGAAAGACTCTCCTAGGGATTAAACCACACGGACTTGGAGAAACTTCTTTCCTCTCTTCTCAGGGGCTGAGGTGGTCAGGCCCTTGTACTCAGGATAACTTAAGTGTTGTGCTACATTGACACAAAGCAGGTCACAAGAGATTCTTCTGGCCTCCTTGAGATGTTATGAATTTATACCATAAAGAGCAGCAGCTTGGATCAATTATAGCTCAGAAATGTGCTTCTCTATTAAGAGCCCAGGGGGGCTTTGTTTTGCCATTGTTGTGGTTTCATTTATTTGGAGTAGGGTTATACCATAGGGTAGAACTCTCTGAAATGAACTTTCCATGATGTAAAGTTAGTTTGGGAAATTTTAATTCCCCACACGGAACAATAATCAGATTAAATGACCACAAAAGAATACACTTGCCTTTGAAATAAAAAAGTACTTACCAAATTAGATTCTTTATTACATCCTCTCACTTTTAAAAAGAACATTCATTCAATTGTTCAATTTCTGCTGATTGGAAGCTGGCTCCTTAACCGCCCTTGGTTTCATATAGCATGAAGATTTTTTACTGCTTTATGCCCCCATCAGTGGTGGTGGTGGTATTAAAAAGAGAAAGAAAAGAAAGAAAGAAAAAGGAAAGGCTAATGTTTATTAAATACTTACAATGAGACATGGACTATGCCAAATGTGTTCTATGCCTTATCTCATCAGATCTCCCCTAAATACCTCTGAGGTAGTTACGATTATTCAAGTCGTGTCAGATATTGACATTTCAGTCAATAACGGACTACATATATAACGGTGGTCCCATAAAGTTATAGTAAGTCTTTACTTAATGTGGTTGACAGGTCTTGGAAACTGCAACTTCAAGTGAAACAACAAAACAATACCAATTTTACCACAGGCTAATTGGTGTTGACAAGGGTTAAATTCCTATGGCATATTTCTGATCACAAAAACATCACCAAACTTCTAAAGAAAGAGCCAAAACACTTCTAATATTTAACACTGAAATAAATGTGAGCTACATATACAGTAAGAAAGATTAACAAAAACACGTAAGATAATGATTTTTCCAGCCCACTTATTCTAGTTCAGGGTCACTGGTGGCTGGAGTCTCCCCCTGCAGCTCAGGGGTCAAGGTGGGACCCAGCCTGGACAGGCCACCCTTCCATTGCGGGGCACACACACACCCACACTCACACATACTCACACTGGGACAATTCAGACACTCCAGTTCACCTCCCTGCACATCTTTAGGGTATGGGAGGAAACCGGAGTCTCTGGAGAAAACCCATGCAGACATGGGGAGAACGTGCCAACTCCATACAGACAATGGTCCAGACAGGAATCTATTTTTATTTTTTCATTAACATCATTATGAAATGAGGTTAAACTAAACTACATTATTCAAGGACCTGCTGTAGAATGAAGCTAAAAAAATTCCTATTGCTTGTGACGTCTCTGTTGCAATGTCATAGCGCGGTGCTTTAAGTGTTTGTGGTGATGCCGGTGTAAATAAACTATTGCATTGCTAATTGTGTGTTGTACACACAATTGCAGTGGTCGGTTGTCCCACCTAGGTTTGCATAAGTGCACTCTATGATGTTCACCAACGATGAAATCACCTAACTGCATTTGTATCCTCATCATTAAGGGGTGCGGGACTGTGTTCCCTTTAAGAGACAAAGTGGAGGCCAGCGGTGTTCAGATAACTTGTTCTCAGTGAGTCACTCAGCTACTAACTGGCAGAACCTGGATTTTAACCCAGGCAGTCTGACTCCAGAGCCTGCATTCTTAATCATTATGGTATGTAGAGAGAGGTAAATGTCAAAACTAATTACTAACATTAGTGTGATCTTGCTCAAGTGCCATAATTTGAAATTATGTAATAGAAAGCATCTAAAACAAAAATGCGTAGGCCAGGTATATTTTCAAAATCTCCCATCAATACTGGTTATGCTATAAAATACTGATCATTAGTTTTTTGCAAGGTTAATTATGAGTTTCTAAGTTGCTTAATAAATTACTTTCATTCTGTCATCTCCCAGATGAGTACTTATGAAAACTATACATATGAGTATATATGTGTGGGAATTTTTCACCAAGATCATTATCCTCAAGACAGAGCTATGAAAAGGCATCTAATCTCTATTAATTAGTAATAGGGGGAAATGTCAAAAATACCTGCTTACAGAGTGTCTGGCAGCAGGAGAGAGAAAAGCTAGGGAGTGGGATGGAAATGGTGACAAGTCACAGTAAAATCATCACTTTCGATGTTTTCAGAATAAGAAAAAAACAGTATTTTTCAGGACTACGCCAATACCACCTTAATGCATTTCCCAGGCTTTTCAGAAAGGTTCAAAGCTTAGTACTAGTATGTATGTAACTTAATTACCTGGTCTGGAACAATGCATGTTAGGATGCAGAAATGACAAAGCAAGTAGAGCTTGCTTTTTAATTTTCTGTTTGAAACTCCCAAACAGCTTCATTTGGCTCTTAAATAAAATCCCCAAGCTTGTCACAACTTTTGGGCCTTTGATTCTCAGTAAGGGTCTTCTGTGACATCTTTTTCCAATTACAAATTAAAAAAAGAAAAAGAAAAACAAAACAAATTACTTGATTGCTTAGCTTTTCTTTGGTGTTCTTTTGTCTTCAAAGTTAGGTTTATGTGGCACTTTTGGAAATTCACACAGAAATGTACTAACAATGAGAATTTCATTTGTGTAGATAAATATGATTATTCTTCTAGCTCTATTATATTTATACCAACTGAAAAATACAAATAAATTTTGCATAATAGAATCTCTTCACTTGTTCAGAGCTATTTACTTAAAAAAATTATTCCATGACCTACTCCAAGCCCCCAAATAAATCATGGAATTAGATTATGCTGACAAGTAGTAATAGGGGGGCCAAAATCTGTTAAGGAGCCAGGTTCTAGTAATTGAAGATTAGCTGAAGACGCAGGAAAGTGAAGAACTTTCTTTCCTTGAAACCTTAAGCACATCTCTCTCCTTATGCTTCAGTTTCTCCATATTAAAATGGGAAGGAGAAACGCAACCATTTCTCCACCAGTGTGAAAAGTAATTTATGTTTAGAAGAAGTCTGCAAAGAAGGTCATTGCCCTCTTAACATTTAATTAACGGATAACGCTCTGGAAACAGAAAGCTATCATAGGATAAAGATCTCTGACAGGTTTTATTCAAGAAGCTGCAGAGCTGAGACATTATGGAAAATAAATGTCATGTCAAAGGTATGATATTTATTTTCAAAGCAAGAAGCCCGACCACAGTGGTTATCAAAACCAAAGAAACAGCAAATACTGTCTCACTAGTGTCTTCAGACTCTGCCCTGTGAGGTCTCTATTTATTGAAAGGTCTGGATGAACTTTCATACAGTAAGTAATTAGTAAGTTAACAACAACGATATCTATGCAATACAAAGAATTGGAAAAACATATGGAAGAAGATACCTGTTTGGGCGCCTCAAAGTAGTGAGTAAAAAGAAAGAAATGTAAATGATTGGTTCTGACATCCAGAGGCAGGGCAGACAACCGGCTTTTCTACTGGTTCCCTTTGGCAATTGCATTCAGTAGGATGGCCCAGATGCCGTCTCCCATGGATGGATGAATGGAAAACACATGTCTTCTTTTATTGTAGAGAATCTACTGAGCATAAGCTTTTAAATGGTTCCTGTCCTGCACAGGAGTTTATGAAGTACCAACTACATGGCCAGAATAAATGGGAGCGAAAATGTTTAAAAGGTATCATTTCTACCCTTCAGGAACTTAAAACAAGGGGTTGGGGAATTTTTGTTGCTACAGACTCCTCAGCTTTGTACGACATAATTGCTTTATCTGTTCCAGTGTCTTTGGTAATAAATAAAACCGAGAGTTTTCAATAATCAGCACAGCTTGTTGTCATTACAAGCTCTGGGCTTGGGCAAGCTGAGGAACAACTCTTAGCCAAATGTTTTTCACGTGTAGTGATAATGCTTCTACTGCCTCTAGCACTTTAAGATGTCAACTGATGGTCAATCAATTTTTATTCATGATTCAGCTGAATAAAAACAGAATTTTTGAAAATTGGCTTAAGATTTGTATTACGTTGTCTTTTTAAAAAAATTACTTTCAGATGTACAAAACAATGTAATAGTTAGACATTTCAAAATAGGGAAGGCTTCACCAATTTGCATGTCATCCTTGTGCAGGGGCCACGCTAATCTTCTCTGTATCGTTCCATTTTTAGTATATGTGCTGCCGAAGCGAGCACTTTTTATTTTTATTTTTTTAAGTTCCTAGTCATGGCACTAAATCGTTAACTTGAGGGGAAAAAAATCCTTTATCTGCTGCTACTATGTCATTGTTGAAATACTTTAAAGGAATCTATTTCAGAGAATCACATGAACAAATACTTAGGGGGAAAAAAAAGAATAGGGCACATACCAAGGAAAGGCACCAAAAAAAGGGGCGGGGCAGGGGGGATAAAACTTTCTTTAGAAGATTTGCAAAAGGTAAAAGCTTTTAAAAATAGTTCACTGTTATCCAGCCTCTGAGTCATATTAATATCTAGTGTGAGAAAGAAAGGAGTCAAACTGATTAATAAAGAGAAGCTTATTTAAGTAAACTGATTCTTCTCATGAAAGCAAATCCTGACACCTGTCATGGTTTGAAATGTCACGATGATTGGTAAGACAGCAGTTTATGAGCTACAAATATATGGTTCTATATGAGATTTCAAGAAGCTTTCACATACATTACCTCATTTAATTTGAGCACAACCCTGGGAGGGAGCGAGTGGCGAGTGCATTCTACAGAGGAAGCCACTGCTGAAGGTCACAGGGAAAAGTGACAAGGCCAGGACACAAACCTTGATCTTCTGCCTCCCAGGTCTGAACACTTTCCAACACATCCACATTTTGAAAAATATTATTATTGGCTCTAGCACTGTTCAATGTACTTGTTAGACATACCAGGAACAGGAGGAGGAGGCAAAGATGGAGGAAGTTTCCAAATAGTCCACACTTGTCTATGATTATACCACTGTCCTCTGTGCTTGTTCTTATCATAATGGATGGAGTTGCTTCTCCCTGTGTAAACTGTGACTGCAAAACCATTATATGACCTTAAGTACCAGCCACGGGTACAGGCTGTTCTTTTGTTACTTAGTTCTGGGTGACTGTTTCAGCAGTTGTATTGCTTGATATGAAAAGTTGTCTATCTTTACTCAGAAGTAGCCATTTGAGCTCTGATTAACAAATCCCACCACTGATTATCAGCCTTGAGGCAATCTTGCTTACTTAACATTTATTGATTTGATACATTTATTGGGGCTTTATTTGAAAATTTCCCCATTTCCACTGGCCCACCTTCCAGCAGTTGTCTAGTTAGATTATCCCTTTTACTTTTACCTCATTTTCAAGGTAAGTCAACTCACGAGGGGAAATGTCTTCACCAAGCTCATGGCTTACAACCATAGGTGGGTTGGATACCTATTAACTACTGCTGTGTGGATCTTTGATTTAATCTAAAACTTGAAACCAGGTTCAAGTCATGAGCTATTCTCCAAGGGCAAAATGCCTGCATATATAGTATCATAAAGCTTAAAAAAAAGGTCATTTACCTTGAATATTTATGAAGATTAAGTAGTGCTTTTTATGGCTGTGGACCTGCATGGCCCCTTTGGAAAACCTCTTATGTCCCATTTTATTCATTACCAAGTAGGTATAAATTTATCTCATGAGCCTACCTTGTAATTGTAAAGTATTTTTAAATGCTTATGTGAAAATAGTGACTAGGCTATAGGGACATAAATTATTACTGTAAATTCTAAGCATGATGTAAGATTATAACTCTAAAACCACTCAATAATTTCTCACATTAGTAAATATAAGAATATTTCAATAAATTAGACATTACATATTTATGAATCAAAGCTCCATGTTAATTAATATTAAGCAAATGTTACATCATGGGAGATATAAAAATGTACAGGATAATCCTGGCTCTCAGTGATCTTACAATCCATATAAGAAAAAGGGAGAGAAACCTATAAAAATTAAATAAAAATATGACAGATGTGAAAAGGCAAAATATTGTTGACACATGAAATGCAATTATCAGAGTAATCACTGTAGGTAGAGGAAGGAGAAATCACTTCCAGAAGCAGGTGGGCAGAAATAACTGTAAAATAAAAAAGATAGATCTTGAAGACTGAATCCACTGAGACAGAGATGGAGGAAGAAGGGATTCTTGATGGAAGCAACCCAGGGAGAGTACAAATGCGAGAGAGAGAGAGAGAGAGAGAGAGAGAGAGAGAGAGAGAGAGAGAGAGAGATTAGATCTAAAAGAGAGAAAAAAAATTCAGAAGTTCAGGTTAGAGTGACATGGAGAGTTCTAGTCCAAGGTAGTACTGGGAAGGCTATAAGGCTATTCGGAACTGGACGGTGGAAATCTCTGAATGCCAAGCTGAGGAGTTAAGGTTTTTCAACAGAAAAACATCTTGGTCAAAGAAGTGTTTTAGAAATACTAATTTGGTATGGCATTCCAAATTAAATGGAGCAGGGAGGATTAGAGATCAAAGAGATCAAAGAGAATGCATAGCAAGTTCAGGTGTGAAATGATGGTAGTGGGATGGGAAAGGTAGAGGTGCGACAGGGAATATTGAGGAAGAAGGCCACTAGCTCTCAGGTGTGCTGGTTAGCATTGATTGTTGGAGCTTTCTGTCATTTTCTAAAATCCTGTCAAATCCACGGGTTCCTGAGAAGTGATTCATTTGAACAGTTGTGAGTGGGAATGGAGAAATTATTCATTTTGAACTTGCAACATGTAATACCTGTATAAATGGATATATCGGACCTTTTCTTCTTGATCTTGTATCCTTATCTAAGTACAAAAAGTGTTAGCTCAAAAATGTCCAAAGAAGAAGAAGAAGGAGAAGGAGAAGGAGAAGGAGAAGGACAAGGAGAAGGACAAGGAGAAGGAAAGAAGGAAGAAGAAAAAGAGTGCCACAAAATGTAGGAATTAAAGGAGATCTGAGAACATTTCATTTTCAAAGAAAGCTAACTCTAGTTGAACCTGGACTATTCCAAACTTTTCCATCAATACCACTGAAGGAAAGTCCCTGGGATCCCCTGCAGCCCTCTAGTGGAACTCCTATTAAAATAACTTTCTGGTTTTGAAGATTTATGATTTAATGAATTTTTTTATCCAGAAATTCAGACAAGCTTGAATGAGCAGGGGGGTAAGTTTCAGGAGAGTTTTTCAACAATTCTCCATACATGGTGTGTTTATACATACTATGTATACAAATACATGTATGGATACATAATGTATACAAATACGTACATATTTATAGACACAGTAAAGGTATTGGCATCTGGGCTTCTGCACTGAACCTCTACAACCAAGTTCTGGTCTTATTGCTGACAGAATGCAATCCCTTCATCTTTCAGGGGCACTTGAGCTTGGCACACTATTCCAATAACACCACTTGACAGAAAGATGGCTCTGATAGAAAGCCTCCTCTCCACATTCCCTACACTTCACCCCCGAGCCCAGCAGCACTCAGAACCCCTTTCCTGGGAAGTGTCAAATTCAACTCTTTCCAATCCCTTGGCTATTTTGAGACTACCTCTTGCGGGTGGGTGTGGGGTTCAGGGGGTACAGAAAGAAGCCAGAGGGGGAGACAGGAGTGCAGTAACTTGGGTAACTAAGACTCTCCAGAGATTATACTTAACTCAGGGTATAGTTCCTGTTCCTCCCTCTTTCTAGACCCTCTTCTTTCCTTGCTCCCCCTTCCTCAACCTCTCCAGTTTGGCAGAAATAGGCTGACAAGTCCTAGGGCAGGGATGAATGAGCAAATAAATCACCATCCCCCCAACACTCTGATTACAACTCTGGGCCTAAAACAAATTTATATGTTGAGATTCACATAAGAGAAGGTGGTTAAAACTGCTTGACTTTATAAACTGAATAAGCATTGCTTTTAGCTCTAGACATGGGTTGGTGTGGAAGTCAATCTCTCTGCAAGGTAAGAACGAGTTTGGTCCAAAAGCTAGAAAGATGCGTGAGCATTACATAACATTTTCATGCACCCGTATATGGGTAATTGGAAGCTGTCTACTTCTGAAGGATTCAATTAAAGGCTTTTTATTTTCAAGGTTGAGCTGAGGACCTTAATTTGAGAGGGGGCTTGCAGTCCTGCTGCATTGTGTGCTCCTGGTGGCTATCCTGTCTGTTTGTCCCCACACACAATCCACAGACAGCTAGGCACACAACTCACTAATTTCAAACTGATTCATTTGCCAACTCAGAAACCACTGATATAATTTTAACTGCTATCTGATTTTAATCCTCTTGAGTATTTACATATTTTCTTCTCTCATCCCTCCAAAATTAATCCTAGAGTTCTGAGACTCTGGGAACTTGGACAAAGGAGAAAACCAAGCCCACCAACAAATCTGAAATCTCAGTTCATTACATCAACCATAACTAACAGTACTTTTCTGTTTGTAGTGACCCAGCTCGAATTATAAAATCATGTCAGTAATAAAACACAAAATGCAGGTGTTATTACTGAATGGGAAAAGTCTGAAATGTAATTAAATGTGTTCTTTCTTCACCGCAGTGTCATTTTCTCTTATGTCTAAACATTTGTGTTTCCTTAAGCCTCTCTCTCTTTATAGCATCCACACTCATTGTTGCATTATACTCACATTATGCATTAGTTGAGACTGGGGAGTGTCCAACTGGTCCTCAGCACTAGCTGTCAGATGCACAGACCTTAGCTTCCTTTCTGCATCTACTGCACTGGTACAACAGAAGCTCCTTGCAAGAATAGCGCCCAGAGAGCGTTCCTGAGGGATGCGTCGTTTGCTCTTCTAGCAAGGCGCTCTGCTGCAAAGTTTCCTCTAACCACTAACACCCGCTTCCGATCCCCTGAGCTGGCAGGACGCAGTCTGGCTGGGTCCCCTCCTTGACCAGGAAAGGGTTTTACACACACTCTGCTAGGCTGCCCGATCCGAGAAACAATCTCCTCCAAACCCATCGGACAGGCTGTCAAAGGTGTCCTGGGGCTGGGAGAACACCGAGCTTCCCTCCCCGCAAAAGGGAGAACTCGCTCCGCTCCGCAGGAAAACTGGGCACTGGACGTAGAGGGGATGCCAGGGGACGGGGGCGCAGGAGGGAGCCGAACGCAGGAGGCAGAAGGGGCGAAGAAGGGAGCGCAGCGCAGGAGAGAGTGGGGGCCTTAGGAGAGGGGCAGGGACGCGGGTGGGAGCTGGCCGCAGCACGGAGCTTGGGGGAACAGGGCGCAGGAACCAGCAGGAGCGGGAAGGGGCGCGCGCACAGGCACCGGCGGGCGCCGGGCAGGAGCTCACTGCTCGAATCGTCCCGGACTCCCCAGAGCCGCTGAACTGCGGGTGGGAAGGGGTGCGGGGCGTTGGGGCGGGGGGGTGGGGGGGAACCAACTAGGGGCGTGCCTTTGTCGGGATTGGCTGCAGGAGCCTGACGCGAAGTCCGAGGGGTTGGCTTGCGGGAGTAGGAGCGGGGTGGGGTGGATGCTGGGTGCCTGAGCTGCGGGCTCAGCGCGCTCAGAAACATGCTGTGGTCTCGGCGGCTGTTCCAGCAGCGGCAGCGGCTCCAGCAGCAGCGGCGGCGGCGGCGGCGGCGACAGAGCTTGGCTCCCGCAGGGAAGGCGCCCGGCGCCCATGCCTCCGGCTCTGCGCAGCGGCTGCCCTGACCTGGCCGCGACCTTCCTCCGCGCGCCCGGACGCCCCAACCTCTGGGGTGTTCCCCAAAGACGGCCCAACCCCGCCACACACCCCGCCCCCGGCCTCCGCAGCTCGGCATGGGCGCGGGGGCGCTCGTCCTGGGCGCCTCCGAGCCCTGCAACCTGTCATCCGCCGCGCCGCTCCCCGACGGCGCGGCCACCGCAGCGAGACTACTGGTGCCCGCGTCGCCGCCCGCGTCGCTGCTGACCCCGGCCAGCGAGGGACCTGTGCAGCTGTCGCAGCAGTGGACCGCCGGCATGGGCCTGCTGATGGCGCTCATCGTTCTGCTCATTGTGGCGGGCAACGTGCTGGTGATCGTGGCCATCGCCAAGACTCCGCGGCTGCAGACGCTCACCAACCTCTTCATCATGTCCCTGGCCAGCGCCGACCTGGTCATGGGGCTGCTGGTTGTGCCGTTCGGGGCCACCATCGTGGTGTGGGGCCGCTGGGAGTACGGCTCCTTCTTCTGCGAGCTCTGGACCTCGGTGGACGTGCTGTGTGTGACGGCCAGCATCGAGACCCTGTGTGTCATTGCCCTGGACCGCTACCTCGCCATCACTTCGCCCTTCCGCTACCAGAGCTTGTTGACCCGCACGCGGGCGCGGGCCCTCGTGTGCACCGTGTGGGCCATCTCGGCCCTGGTGTCCTTCCTGCCCATCCTCATGCACTGGTGGCGGGCTGAGGGCGAGGAGGCCCGTCGCTGCTACAACGACCCCAAGTGCTGCGATTTCGTCACTAACCGGGCCTACGCCATCGCCTCGTCTGTCGTCTCCTTCTACGTGCCCCTGTGCATCATGGCTTTCGTGTACCTGCGGGTGTTCCGAGAGGCCCAGAAGCAGGTGAAGAAGATCGACAGCTGCGAGCGCCGCTTCCTCAGCGGCCCGGCACGGCCGGCCTCGCCCGCGCCCTCGCCGGGGCCCCCGTGCCCCGCCGCCACCCCGCTGGCCAACGGGCGCACCAGCAAGCGGCGACCCTCGCGCCTCGTGGCCCTGCGAGAGCAGAAGGCGCTCAAGACCCTGGGCATCATCATGGGCGTGTTCACGCTCTGCTGGCTGCCCTTCTTCCTGGCCAACGTGGTGAAAGCCTTCCACCGCGACCTGGTGCCCGACCACCTCTTCGTCTTCTTCAACTGGCTGGGCTATGCCAACTCGGCCTTCAACCCCATCATTTACTGCCGCAGCCCCGACTTCCGCAAGGCCTTCCAGCGCCTGCTCTGCTGTGGGCGCCGGGCCGCCCGCGGGAGCCACGCGGCCACCGGCGACCGGCCGCGCGCCTCCGGCTGCCTGGCGGTGGCCGGGCCGCCGCTGTCGCCCGGGGCCGCCTCGGACGACGACGACGAAGACGACGTCGGGGCCACGCCGCCCGCGCGTCTGCTGGAGCCCTGGGCCGGCTGCAACGGCGGGGCGGCGGCGGACAGCGACTCGAGCCTGGACGAACCGAGCCGCCCCGGCTGCGCCTCGGAATCCAAGGTGTAGGACCGGGCACCCCTCCACACCTCCCAGCCGGGACGCGGGCTCTGCGCGCCTAGAGGAAGAAAGCCTAGGCGTCCCTGAATGGCTTCCCAGGGGAAAGAGATATGTGTTTACTCAAGATCGAAAGCAGGTGAACTCGGAGCCCACAAACCTCATCTGAATCATCCAAGACAAACAGAAAAGCCACGGATCGTTGCACAGAAAGGAAAGTTTGGGGAGGGGTGAGAGAGTGGCTTGCTGATTTTTCTTGTGTTCTTTTTCCTGTTTGAGGTTCGATCTTCTTTTGTGTGTGCGTATGATGCATCTTTAGGTTTTGTTTTGTTTTTGTTTTTGTTTTTGTTTTTGTTTTTCCCCAGGTGTTTTTGACACGTTCTACGAGGACTGGGTAGGGCAAGGGAGAAGCATGACGGGGTAAAAGTCTATCGACTTGACTTCCCGGGAACAGGAGCGGTCAACCGGAGCGAGAGGGGGAATGACAATTTGTCGGGACATGTTTCCTTTTGCTTTCCAGAGAAATTTCATTTTAACTCCTGAGTTATGATTTCTCCTGTTCCTAAAGCAAAGGGAAAGGGTGTGTGCGAAATCCACGTTAGAAGAAATTGTAAGCTATTCTTGGAACAAGCCTCACCTTGCTTTCCTTTTGTAGGATAAGCCTGCTGTCCCCGTGCGCCTCGGTCGTCAGGCTGAGGGGTTTCTACCTCACACTGTGCACATTGCACAGCAAAATAGAAAGACTTGTTTATATTAAACAGCTATTTATGTATCAATATGAGTTGGAAGGACCAGGCACTGAGCCTCTGTGACATGTGACTGTCCATTGAAGACAGAACAGAAAAAGAAAACAAAAGAGGAAACAGTTCAGATTACTAAACGTGGGTAAAAACAAAACACAAAACAAAACAAAAAAAGGAGTGGTTAAAAATGCCATTTTTGCACAGTGTTAGGAATTGTAAAGTCCACAGAAGATGTTACTTGCACAAGAAGAAATTAAATATTTTTAAACGTGGGCGGGGGAGATCGTAAAAACTAAAATAAAATTGAAACTCTACTTCTGTTGTCTATTATGTTATTTAGCTAATGACTTATTGGAAAAATACCTTTTTATACTCTTTTATCATGGTACTGTAATTGTATCCATATTATAAATATAATTATCTTAAGGATTTTTTAATTATTTTTTTATGTCCAAGTGCCCACGTGAATCTGCTGGTAAAATTTAGCACCTGTGTGTAAATTCTATTTTCCTCTGTGTGTTTTACCAAGTATTTATACTCTGGTGCAACTAACTACTGTGTGAGGAACTGGTCCACGTGCAATAAATACCAATGAAGCACAATCAAGTTTATGTACCGTGTGTCTGTAAGAGGTCAGTGATCATGGAAAAGACAGTTTGCTTTGTTCAAAATATAGGTTGGATTTCCCATAGAGCTCTTTTAATAGTTTTTCATGACTCAATAACATAGAAAAATGCCTCTAGACCAAAGAAGGCATGCACCTCCTCGATGCTGCAGACTCACCCTAACTTTTCACAACCGGATTGAAGGTATTCTAGACTAATTGTAGGTGTTTTCAAGATCCCATCTGCTGTGCTTGACTTAAGAAGTAACCTTTGGGATTGTATATCTCCTAAAGAAAAGTGATCAAGCCAGGTTAACTCAGTTACAACTTTGCACAGAAATGCAGGGAAGAAGACTAACTTGTTGAACTGCCTCCTTGGAATCTGGTAAGTGGCTTCCACTTTTTCTTTTCCAATAGAAAAATCACAGCCTACCGATGAGCAGTGTATGCAGATTTCTCCAGTGGCCATTTAGAATGAAAAATGCTTTCACGGTTAAGTAAAAATTTATAACAGAGCTTTTAAGTAAATATTTTTTTTTCTCTTGTGTAACTGGACCATTTCAGCAGAAGTTCTGGGTGGGCAGGTCACAGGTAAAAGCAAATGTGAAAATTTTAAACTTCCTAACAAAATTATGACACCCAATGGATGGGATAGTTTTCATAAAATTAGTTCCTAAGGAAAGAATAGTGCAATTTCATCCTGGGATTAATTCTACATTCTCCAAAATAAGTCGATTTAAGTATTTATCTTTGTATTTTCAAACAAGCTTTTCAATTCATGATCCTGCAGTAAAGAAACCAAAGTAAAGAGCATACAGTTTGGGCTTGTCCTAAACTTTAAGGTCAACAAACTATTCTCTACTAAGGAAAGTTGATTCTGATTATCCTTTTTTTTCCTCAATAGGATACTCTAAAGACCTGGAGACAGTCTTCTGAGAAAGTTCAATTACGTAGATGTTTTAGAGACTAGCAGAAGGTTGCAGGAACAGCAGCAGTTTTAAGAAAATTTTAACCCCTTTCTCCAGGGGAAAAAAGGGGGAGGGGGAGGCTGGGAGATGGCAACACTTCTTTAAAAATACAAGGATACTTATTAAAGAAACTTATTTTGGAGAATGTAAACTCAATCTCAGGATGAAATCTCACTATCCTTTCCCTTAGGAACTAAATACAGGCATTTCTAGCTTCCCTTCCCCTACCACAAGTATGTAAAATGTATTTTGTTAAGGGTTTTGTCCCTCTTTATTTTAAATTCTACTACACAATTAATGGACAATGTCTACAGTTTCTTGTGAAGAATAATACTGAAGTACCAGGCTAAAGCTTCACTTTCTCAGTTTCCTGATTATCTACTTATTTTGTCTAGTTAAGTCTTCACATTTAAATAAAGAGAAATTTTCCCAGCCCAAAACATATGTATAGGCCCATCAGACCTCAGGCCTTAAAGTCATGCAAGTCCTTTAAACGTTAACAAACATAACTACTTAGTAGATAACGTTAATAACAAACTTAACTACTTAGTAGACAGGTCTAAGCTCTTTCGTGAATTAGGAAAAAAAAACACTATAATCTTGGGACCAGTTTATATGTATTTGTAGGAAAGAAGAAGATGTTTCTGTGTGCCCTGAGTTCTCTAACTAAGGATTACAAGGATTCAGAAACAGACTGTATCCATGATTCCAACTACCCATGAAAACTACCTTTTGTTGTTTTTGAAGAAGACAGACATTAGTTTATCATAGAAATGTGGGAGGCTGGGCTGCCCGTCCCAATAGCTAAAGCAGTGGGAGGAGAAAACTGCCAATCCTATTTAATCTGGTAAAACAATGTACAGAAGTGACAGGAGGAGGGCAGTGAATACGCAGAAAATCAACCTTCTTTCATGGGTTTGGGTGTAACAAAGTACCATACAAAGGCTCTAAAATTAAAACAGTGAACTTCAGTATGATTAAGATTCATTGATTTGCTACCTTGGAAATTATGTTTAAGTTGCACACTGTAACGTTCTCTAATGTATATTCCAGCACCTATAAATTCTCCCTTCCTTGTAGAAATGCATATAGCTTCGTCCCTTGGTGAGCTTACCTATATAAAACTTTGCAAACAGAGTTTATTTTTTCGGTCCACACTTTCCTTGAAACTGGAATTATTAATAACTTCTAAGTGGCTATTGTGAAACCTTTCTTTGTTAAGCACATTTTCCTAGCTTATTTTAATTTCGCATTTTGTTGACCGTGCTGACTTCCTCTGGCAACATGTAAAATTGCCAGGCGGAAATTCTGCACCCAAAGTATCAGGATGACATTAACATTTAAGTTTTCTTAGCAAGAGCTTCTAACCAAAGGTCTAAAGGAAAAGTATTCTATTAAGTTTTGCTGCCATTTGAGAAAGGCTGAAAAAAAAAATTTTTTTTTTTTTTTAACAAAACGACCCATTAGTTCTTTGGAAGGAAAAATAAATAAATAAAAACCTTAGCAGTATTTCAAATTAAACACATTGGCACAGATAATTTAGTTTTATTTGGACATTTCTGGCATAATGTGCTGAGAAACACTAATTCTTTTGACTCCCTGCCAATTTGCTACTAATCAAAACGGAGAAGATATGCACTGTTTGGATTATACCTAAAAATAGTTGTGCTGCAGTCACATCAGCAAATGGAATTAAATTAATTTCTCTTTCTTCCCCTTCGCACACACCCTCCCACATTAAATTTCCATCTAGAATATTGCTCCTGAATCTCATAGTTTGTGACTCAGTGTGTCCCAAATTTCATTGCTACATTACAATGATTTTTAAGCAAGTTCCATTGAACTACTTGCTGAGAAATACACCTCTCCTGAAATTGCCTTTGACCCTGCTCTCATTTAAAAAGTCTCTACTAAATAGTCCTTATTGTGTAATCAAAGCAGTATTAATACTATAAATATGTACTTTATGGATTAATTCACCTCATCAATAGTCTTTTTACTTTATGTGGGAGGAGGGAGATACTTTCTGAATCAATAAGATTTGGTGATGGAGCAGTGACTAGGCTTCCAAATCCAATTGCTCTAAATGACAGACTAGAAACAGCAGACCAGGGAGAGCTTACATTATGCTGGCAATATGAGAGCATGCTCTTTGCAGTCATGCTAGCATCACCCAAGAAAGTATTGTCTGCATCTTTTAAACCTTTGCCTTCACTTGGATGTTGGGCAAAGGTCACTCTGAAGGTATCTCTGCCTTGTATACCTGAAGCCGGTTCTTGTCTTGGACCCATCACACTCCCTAACGCTTCTCTTGAGCACTTCTTCAGTTCTTCTTGAATGAACTAGAAACACCTAGTTCTAGATAAATTGTCTTTATAGCAGCATTAATGTCTCATGAACAGTTTCCTCTTATTTTCATTCTATTAAGTTTTGCTGCCATTTGAGAAAGGCTGAAAAAAAATTTTTTTTTTTAACAAAACGACACAACATCAAGCTCTTATTTTCAACATCTCTCAAAGCTTGCATTCCTTTTTCCTCTCGCCACGTTCCCTTGCTCATAGCCGTTAATTAGCGAGATCACACTGTTTTCTTCCTATTTATTACACAAAACTTACCTATGATGCATTTTAAATATCTTAAGTTTGGATTTCTTCCTGAGAAATTCAGTATTGCTCATAATTATGACTAGAAAAAACTTTAAGCTATTGTTTGTACTTGTCCTATAAAAGGTCTTCACATTGAGTTTAATATTGG
The DNA here is from genome assembly GCF_004115265.2 of Rhinolophus ferrumequinum. NCBI lineage: Eukaryota > Metazoa > Chordata > Mammalia > Chiroptera > Rhinolophidae > Rhinolophus > Rhinolophus ferrumequinum. The sequence continues at coordinate 13,969,534 of NC_046299.1, read as the reverse complement.
GGGGTGCAATTATCTTAACAGGCTTTTTATTTTTGTTTCTCTTTATTTTTCAGTTCTTAATCGTATGACCTTGTCAGTCTTTCAGTATCCTGATCACAAAGGATAACATGAGCTGTTCCACCGTCAACTATTTGTAAATTAGTTTTCCTAGTCATTGTTAGGCTAGCTGATTTGTGGGGCTTGTGGGTAAAATTCTAGGAGAGCAGAAAGCTTGTTCAAGCAGATGGCCCAAAGACTGACTGCTTTGGCTCTGTGTTTGTTGCTGTGCCCAATGACCTTGGGGGAAGTCAGTTGGTTTCCCTGCTACTCAGATTCACTTGTCACAAAGCTGGATCAGTAGCCTTTGTAAATCCCTTTGAAATGCTCTGATAGAAGGAATTTATTGCTTTGTGAAGTCTATCATTTCGAATACTTCCTCTTTACCTTCTCTTCCCTTTCCTCACAACTCCACCCAGAAAAATCACTGTTTTTTTAAGTGAAAAGTACAACCAAGAATAGCAAAAATACATATAATACTCCATGCATCCAAACAAACAGTCCTTTTTTTATTACACTTAAAATTCCACAGAAACCACAACTGAATAAATAAAATAATCTTTTTCCCCAACATCAGATGGAAAGACCTGTTTGCTGTGTGCTAAGCAAAAGTGCTTGCTTAATGAGTCTTAACCCACAGCCACTTTGAGAAAAGTAAGTCAGCTTAGAAAGTTACTCAACTGTACTATTTTGCATTAAGTTGTAAACGCTAAAAGCAACTATTTAGATTGTTCTCTTTTGGATAGCAATTCAGAGATGAAAAGTCCTGAGGGCAATGGGAGTTTGTATTTTTGCTTACTTCTCTTTTGTAGCTTGCAGGGTGTTGGGTTTCTTTGTTCCCATCTTAATAAACAGTGACAAATCTACAGGGAACTTTACTGACTTAAAATATCTGTTATGTTAACTACAGTAACTCACCTACAATCTTGAGGTCCTTATTTAAAAATGCTTTTAAAGAGTAAATATTAATAGATGTTCCAATGATATTTTCGGCACTCCAGGGATTTTTCTAAAGCTATTAAATGTAACATTTTAGTAAGCTGCTCTTTTTAAAGAATTTCTTGTGCTTAAATGATTCTGTGATCAATTCTGAAATAATGTGTGGTTTGTTTGTTTGTTTTTTTCTTAAAATAGGTATACCTAAGTAAAACTGAGTCACTCAGAAAATTCCAGAATCTTCAGCATGGGAAAGACCTTGATGTGTCTAGTATACAGTCTGCAGTACCCCTCAAGCAAGGCTATATACCTAGATCAATGCAGACTACAGAGACTGATGAGATTCATTTCGACATTTAAAGAACTGGTCTACCATTTAATAGCCCATCCTATCAGCAAATGTTTCCAGTATAGCTAACCCAAATCCCTTTTGCTGTTTTGACTTATTGAGTTTAAATAAATAGTCAGATATTTCTCCAACACAATGGATTTATTCTAGAACAACAAAAAGAATTGCAATTCGGAGCATGGGGTCTAAACCACATGCAAATTCAGAGAAACAAAGGAGAGGATTGCTCTTTTATGGACTTAGGAAGAGCTGTTGTAAACAAAGAGTCCATTGGAGAAAACTGAAAGTTTGAAGTATAGTGAGTTTTCATTGGCTGAGTTATGGCAGTCTCTCATTGGCTGAGCTGTTACTGAGCCAGTAGGAGTCTTTTCTTCCTTCTGCTGAGGTACTAAAGTGGTATTACTTCCTGTGGGAGGTGCAACTGTACTTCTCTTCCTGTTGGGGTCAGTTGTGTGCGTTGAATGACACGTGCCTGAGAGCTCTCTTCTAGCTCTCTACTCCATTTTAAATGAGGTTTCTGTTTATTCACTTTCAGACTCATGACTGATCTCAGTGGAATTTGAAAACTGATGACTGAGGCACTATTCTTTGTATAAAAATCCTTCTGATGATAATATATGAAAAACAATGATCCCTTCCTCAGCTTTCTATGCACTAAATTGCATCATTTACTCTTATAAACAACTTCAGATTTTTTCCTTTTTTCTCTTATTCAATGGGAACCATCCCCATTACAGGGATTCCTCCTGGGTGGAGACCAGAATGCACAGCACAGTGTTAAGTGGGGCAAGTGGCTTGGTGGCATCAACATGTCATCCTTCCTGGTACTGTGCTGCGAAATTTTTCAATATCACCAGAGTCCCAAAACTGTGAAGATTTGAAAAAATATTGTACAAAGCAACCAAGTGTAATGTGAAAATTAATAAATCCTTATAGCACTGCAGAAAGTATTCTTGCAAGTATAGGACAAAACAGTCGGTGTACATTTTTTTTTTTTTTCAAACCAGGCAATGAATAGAACTCCTCCTCAAAGGACAAATGTTTACAATGCTCTTCAAATCTTCTGAGTGTTAATATACCTACACGGACAAATTTTTTTCACGTTAGTGTGCTCAGAAGACACTTGGAGAACTTAACCATTTGGAGGATTTCTATGATGAGTCTTCAAGTTGTGATTCATATGTTCCACTGTTCTTAAAAGATTGACGGTATTGTTATATGTACTGAGTGAGCGTGCTGAATGGAAGTCAACCAGCCTATGACGCTGAGGTTGTCCCCAAAGCGCTCACACTCTGGCTGGGGAGTTTTAGACATCCACATGTGCAAAGTGACACAGAATGAGGCAGGTGGGGTTGAGTGCCAGAAACATGGGCCAAAAGTAAGGGCTCTAAACCAGTGTTATCCGATAGAAATATAATGCAAGTTATATATTTAATTTTACATTTTCTGGTAGCCACATTTTTTAAAAAGGTGAAAAATAAACAGGTGAATTCAGTGTTATCTTTTCAACATGTAATTGATATAAAACATTATGAGATTATTTGTGAGATTTCTTTTTTTAATATTAGATCTTTGAAATGTGGTGTGTTATTTTACACTTCTAGCCCACCTCAGTTGAGACTTGCCAGATTTCAAGTGCTCAATAGCCACATGGCTGGTGGCTACTGTACTGACATTTCAGCTTTTGAGTTCAGAGGATGGAGAGGGTGGTGGTGTGGTATAATCTAGACGCTTGATGATGATGTGGATCTTGGATAAGGAAATAAAGTGGCATGAAAGAGACCATTCCATGAAAAGTTTTAAGGGTGAGGGAGGGAACTGCATGAACAAAAGCATAGAGATATAGGTAGTCAAGATGAATTTTCAGACAACGAACAGCCAATTGCAGACAGTTCATGTTGATGGACTAATTAGAAGATGAAATTGGAAAAGTAGTTTGGATACAGAACAGAAGGTTAATGCAAAAATGTTGAACTCTAACCTTCCTAAAAGCATGGAGATTTATGAGCAAGAGTGTCATAAAAATAATGTTTTAGAAAGATCAACCTGGCATCAGAAAATATGATAGGTGGATATAACATCTTAATCTTTAAAATAAATCTGAGTTAAGTAAATTCAATAGTCACATTTTACAAATCAAAAAGCTAAGATTTATGTGATCTCATATAATAGATATGAGCTGATTATTAAATTGCATTTCTGGTTTTTGTATGAGGTCTGACCATTAAGTTCGCGAACTTGTTGCAAAGATGTTGCCAACCTTTTTTGATATCAGAAAGATTATTCATTATGAATTTGTACCAATTGGACAAACAGTTAAGCAAGTTTACTATTTGGAACTGCTGAAAAGGCTGCATGAAAAAAAGTTAGATGATCTGAACTTTTCGCCAACAATTCATGGCTCTTGCATCACAACAATGCACCGGCTCGCACAGCACTGTCTATGAGGGAGATTTTAGCCAGTAAACAAATAAGTGTATTGGAAACCCTCCCTACTCACTGATCTGGCCCCCAATGACTTCTTTCTTCACCTGAAGATAAAGGAAATATTGAAAGGAAGACATTTTGATGACATTCAGGACATCAAGGGTAATACAACGACGGCTCTGATGTCCATTCCAGAAAAGGAGTTCCAAAATTGCTTTGAAGGGTGGACTAGGTACTGGCATTGGTGCACAGCTTCCCAAGGGGAGGACTTTGAAGGTGACCATAGTGATATTCAGCAGTGAGGTATGTAGCACTTTATCTAGGATGAGTTCGCGAGCTTAATTGTCAGACCTATCAATCTCAGGAGCTGACCCCGAGAAATGCATCCTCACCGAACAGGTTTCTGAGCAAATAAGGCAGAAGGCCTGGTAAATGCCCAGTGGTCATGTCCCTGTGGACGTAAGGCGTATGAGCTCAGGTAATTTGCTCAAGGCAACAGGTGAGTGGTCCTGATCAAGTCCAGGTGCCTAACTCCTAAATCCATCTCTTACTCATGTCAGCAAACTGCTTCTCTAGTCCCCACCGGACTAGAAGCTCCTTTAGGGTACTGGCCTTGTCTTTTTGTCTTTGACTCGCCAATGCCCAACACCTTGCCTGGTACAAGGTACACCCTGTGAATGTTCATTGACTGAATTCTAGAGTCAAAGAACCAAGCTCTTTGGCTTTGGCTGATCCAAGCAAATAGTGATAACAAGCCTAACGAGAGGAGTGCCCTGTAAGATGTGATGTAATCCTCTCTTTCCTTTGCAATACAGATTTTTACTACCACACATAATAGTTTCTCTCAGAAAGGGGATAAGTTTCAAATTGTAATGTACGCATATATGAGGCAACCTCCGCTAGTGTCATAGGAAACAATGGGATTGTTTCCCAAATATTTCTAAGAAGTGAGTTTATATCTAGAAATGGCATATAAATTGCTGGAGTTTTGTACCTTAACAACATAAATTCAACGAGTATGAAGGTAGTATACACTGCATGAAAATGTATATTACTATTCTTTAAAAATAGGCATTTCACTAAAATTGTTAAATAAAAACTACATGTTCTTGGCGCTAGTTTCAGTTGTCATTGTGTAAAATACTTGATTTATTTGTCACTTATTGTATTCTGTCCTAAATGGAATTCTCTCTTTTCTAACTGAGAGACCTATAGCCATTTTTCTTACTGGACTCTAGAAGGGAAAGCCCTTTACCCCACCCCAAGTTTTCTCCCTGGACCCCAACAGTTAACATAGCTAAGAGAAACAGATTCCATTTTACCAACATACAGATTTCAGTTTTAAATTTTATTTCTGCATTTCCATACTGTAAGAAATGACAATATACTCATACAAAATCTATTTGGAACAAACGGACATCACAGCCCTCTCAAAGTTTGTATTTCCCGCTTAGGTCTTTTCCACTTGAAACAGATTCATCAACATTCTCTTCCCAAGAAATAGAGTTCCTGGTGAATCTTTAGCTGTTTCAAGGGAAATTACATGGATTCTTGTCTTTTGACAAAGCAGGATGACTTTAGCTGGTGTTCTCTTCTAATGTATGTATGTACTCAATATTGCAGAGCTTATTTTAAATAGCATTATATTTTTATTACGTTACCGGAATTATTGTTTGCAAGAAACCCAATATTGAAGCTTCAGGCTGGGAAGGTGGGAGCAATGCAGAGGCTGACATGAGGAGACCCCCAGGAGAGGCATGACAGGCCCTGGGCCTCAAACACTCAGAAACCTATTTGGTAAGTGCGTTTCTCTGGGTCAACTTCTGAGACTAATACATAACATCAGAAAGCCAATTTAATAATTTATAACATAGCTGTCACAAGGCCTATTACTCTCCCTTGAGCAAGATCAGATATTCTCTCTCTACACCCAGGGAAGATAATTATAATCAAAAGCATAGCGAACATGGGGTAAGAATAAGGGGAGCTGGTAGTAAAATTTAACATGAAGGACATCAGGCTAAGATTTACCAATGCATCCATGTCTACCATGGGCGGGAATACTGGAAGTCTGCTGGCTTTACTTGCTTCCCTTGATTGGGTTTGGATGGGTAATGCCAACATTTGTGTCTGTGTCGGTCCTTTTTCTATCACCCATAGTCGTTGACCCCACCCCCAACAGATGCACCCTCTCTTTATAGAAATCAAGACACCTACTAGTCTTGTTGATTTGGCTGTCTCTTTAGGAGGACAGCGTCTCTGTTCTCATCTATTATTTTTGAGCTAATGGAGGGTGGGAGCGGGGAGGAAATTGTGCTGCCTCCCCTACAATACTGAGATTAAAGCATATCCCCCGTGGGAAAGTTCCTGGTTCTGTTTCTACATTATGGGAACCCAGGTATTTGATTCTGTTAATCTTGCTAACAGAAATAGCATCGTTTCTATTTCAAATGATATGGTCTTTTTCCTTAAATACATTAAATGTATATCTAGCTAGTCATTCGAATTTTCTTTCTCTGATTTGTATATCAGATGAATTTGAACTCATGCATGTTCTGAAGTGCATGTTTCTGATCCATATCGTAGAAACATTTGAGCTAAGTAGGCCTCTGAAAATGTTACTTTTTGAGGTCATTCTAGGCTGGAACTCTGGATGGATCAAACAGTTGAATCATGTTTTTCGAGGGGAGAAAAATGATGGTTTTTGTTATGGTTTTTGCACTGAGAAATTGGGTTCACAACACATTTTAGATTACAATTGTACATTTTGAAGTTTGTGTCAAAAAAAAGATGATTAGATTCTTAGACCTTTTGTTTCTAACCAATGTAATAATATATCGTCATTTTACTGTATTGCAAAGCAATTTATAATCATTTATTTTACTTACAATGCACTGGGCCCTATAGAGAATAGAACAAGGCACCATCCTCAAAATCAGGCAGCTATTCTTCCTTATGTTTCCTCTACCTGCACTTTCAAAGCATTTGTAGAGACAAAGTGAACAAGTACTTTTTAAAGTCCGTTTATCAGTGATCAGAAATAACTTACTGTATCTCAGTCTAGTTTGGAGACATGAGAAAAGTATTTTGACTGATCACATAGACACATACACACAAACATACAAAACCCACATATTGAAAATATGGAAATTAATATTATATATGATATATACAAAGGGTGCCAAAAAATGTATGCACATTTTAAGAAAGAAAAGAACTATTAAAATTGTAATACTCAATACATACCGATAACAAAAGATAAATACAAGTCACATTTGACTTCTGCAATTACAAGAGGTGCTCAAAGTGGTTACTATCAGCGTAATTTATAGATAGATAGATATAGATAGATATAGATATAGATATAGATATGTATGTATGCATATATAGATATAGATATAGATATGTAGATATGTATATATCTCTCTCTATAGAGAGAGGGGGGGGGGAAATATATGGTAGAGATCCACAAACTCTAATCTGAGGCCCTGTGGGGACAGACGTATTTTGCAATTCAGCATTTGGTGGGTTTTAGGAAAGAAATATGGTGCATATACTATATATTACATAACGTCTTAAGCAGGGTTCGGGTCAGTGTTCCATAAACATTAATGTCTCTGCAGTGAAATATATGATTATTCATACTAAGGGGATAAAAAGAACTATAAATAGCCTCACACCAATTCCGGTCAGGTTTTGCTGCCAAATGAGTTCACGTCAGGTCACATTTACTCTCACATGAGTTATGGAACAACTCTATCTTCAGAGCTTTCTGGATTTGGAAATTGAGAATGAGAAACTGCGGACCTGTAGTATAGTGTTCCTTTGTAGAATGTCATCTACTGTTTAGGGAAAGAAATGAAACCTATTTAAACCTACCAAATATGTTAAATCGATGAATTTACAAGTACTATTACTCAATAAATACTTGTAAATGGTGAATAAACACAATTATTTACACAGTGGCAATTGCAGAGAGATTTTGAAATAACTAAGCTGCCTACTGTTCGCAGACACTAAGAATGGCCAAAGGCATAATAGTAATTGGTGGACAATTGTTTTGGAAACAATCAACAAGAGCCAATACCTTATCTAGCCCGTCTTCTGCTCCTCAGAAGCAAGTATCAGCTAAGAAAACATCCTTGAATGACACGTGGCGGATTTCTGAGAATCTCAGAATTGGAATAACCTTTAAAATGACTATAGTCCAACCACCTCTCAAAGCAAAAGATCTTCCTCTCTTTAGGTCATCAACCCTTTAAGATTATAAGAGAAAAAGAAAAGAAAAGAGGGGAGGGGGAAAGGTTATAGATTTCACTCCAGAAAGATGCACATACATAAAAAGTGTCACAATCGTTTTCAAGGGGTCTACTGACCCCTGGGTAAGAACTCCTTTCTTAAATGCTTGCCATATTTGAAAAAGAAAGAGAGAGAGAGAGAGAGAGAGAGGGAGGGAGGGAGGGAGGGAGGGAGGGAGGGAGGGAGGGAGAGAGAAAGAGAGAAAGAGAGAAAAGAAAGAAAGAAAAGAAAAAAAGCTGATGTTGTATCATTTCACAGCAATCTTGGTACCCTAGAGAGCTTCTGTATTTTAAGTAGCCTCATAAATTGACTGTGGTCATGTTTCATTGGCTTCTGTGACATTTATCTCAAGTTATGATTTTCGGTGCAATATTTATATGATAAATATTTTTGAACTTATTGTGACCCTTTGTCTTTATCTTAAGGGTTGAGAAGAGGAAACACAATGACATTTTTTGGCTTTTCTTCTTGTGTTTTCACATCCCGTATCATACATAACCTGGAGCTGGTACAGGGAAAAAAAAAGAAATCCTCTGAGGAAAAGACGTAAAATTTCTTACTAGTAAATGCATCAAGCATCAATTTTCAATTTGACATAAACTGGGAAAGGAAATGATGCAGTAAATTTTCTAAGTGTTGCGCTGTCACTGAGAAAAGATTTATGTTAGTCTCTGGCATCAAAATCATGATGTAGATTTGTTAGTATTAGGCACACCATTTCTTTCCCTCGACATTCTTAGGAGTCTGATCGGACTGGATTCTGGGTGTGCCGCAGTGTATACTTCCTTCTGTGCACTTATCCACACAGATCATGAAGAGCATCATTTTCCATCCAAGTAGCTCAAAGATTCTCACCCACACACACTCGGGGAACGAGTGCAAGAACTCCACGACGCCACTGAAAAGCCTGACTTCTGTTTGTGTGAGAAATTAAAAGAGCAGTGGTTCCCACTAGGCATGGACAGAAAAACTGCCTTGCAGCCTCTCTCCATTGGGCGTGTGTGTGTGTGTGTGTGTGTGTGTGTGTGTGTGTGTGTATTGCAAGGAAAAGACCAGGTAGGCCAACAAAGGCAGCACAAAGCAGGATAACTGACTCCTCACCCTTCCTGCACATATTTGTTATCAGGCTCAGCCCGGGGCCTGGGGAAAGTGACGGAGAGCTCTCCTTAGGTCAAGTGGCCAAGGGATGTGGAGGGTTTCCCTTCACATTGTTCTCCTGGAGGACCACTTCTCCTCTCCGAGTAGGAGAAAAACTCTGTCATAATGATTCATGTATTTGGCTTATTCAGTGCCAAAAATATACCATGAATATTACAAAACACAAAATCTGATAGGATCTTGAAAACATTATATTAAGAGAAAAGAACAGAAAAACCACATCGTACAATATTTCATTTATATGAAATATCCAGAATAGGTAAACCCATAGAGACAGCATATAGACTACTGGTTACCAAGGGCTGGGAGGAGGGTGGAGATGGAAATACTTCATGGGCATGGGGTTTCTTTTCGGGGTGATAAAATTGTTCTGACACTGAAGAGCGGTGATTACTGCACAACCTTTTTGAAAGAGCGGTGATAATTTCACACCTTTTTGAATGTACTAAATGCCACTGAATTGCATGCTTTAGAATGGTTAAAATAGTGAATTTTATGTCATGTGTCTTTTACCATGATAAAAAAAAATCTGGTAGGGTTCTTTTAAAATAATTTTTAATTTTTCAATTACAGTTGACATACAACATTATATTACTTTCAGGTGTACAACAGTGATTAGACATTTATGTAACTTACAAAATGATCACCCCAATAAACCTAGTACCCATCTGACACCATACATAGTTATTACAATATTATTAGCTATATTCCCTATACTATACATCTCCATGGCTATTTTGTAACTACCAATTTGTACTTCTTAATCCCTTCCCCTTTTTCACCCATCCCTTCCAGATCCCCCATAGGGTTCTTTTTTACTAGGCTTGCAATTTATTTAGATAGACAAAACCTTATAAAACAAAAATTAGGGAACTATTTCAGCAAAAGAGGAAGAGAAGGGAAGAAAATTTATTCTGGCTTTAAAAATAGTTAAATTTATTTTTATCGAAGTTGAAAGCAAGCAAGGAAGAATCTTAGTCTTCATGAGCCAATGAGATTCCCTCATTTTACAGCTAAGAAAGTAGAGGCTTCCATGGTAACCCGCTCTTGGAGAGCAAACATCCAGATTTGATTGTGGTTCTGCCAGATTTACTGTCTGTGTGACTTGAGTTGTTACTTGATCTCTCTGAACCTCAGTTTCCACATCAATAAAATGGGACTGAAAGTACCTCATATTATACCCACTAAAAGGTCACCAGACCACTTGATACAGCAAAGCCAAATTTATTAGAACTTACTTAGTCTCAGAAGGGGAAGTCAAAATGGGTATTTATAGAGTTTTAGAGTCTGGTGACAAGTGATTTACGGCAGATCCTTCAAAGTAGAGCTGACTGAGACTGGACAGAGTTCATAGCATAATAGTGTAGGATCCGTGGGCACAGCAGGGCAGGGATCTGAAAGCAAGTCTTGACAAGTAAACTTTTTGTTTAAATAGCAAGCTGTTTGCCTGAGGCAAATTAATCTGCAGGCATTTTCTGAAGCGAACCCTATAGTTATTTATCGGTTTATAGACTTCTTGTTCCTGAGGGAAGGATTCCTAGAACAAACAACTAAGTCATGTTGACATGGGTTGTTCCAGGTCCCAAGAGTTCTGTCATGTTTGATGTAGGGGGCCATCGGTCTCAGAGGTGCAATGGCCGTATGTCAAGCACGTAGCCCAGTGCCTGTACCCAATAAATCCTTTCTTTTCTCCCCAAATCTCACCACCAGTGCTTTCTAGAAACTTGCTCCTGGGTAGTGAATCTCAGCCAGCACTGGAACCAAATCTTCTGCCTTGCTTTCCAGAACCCTTTCCACCCCACATGATAGGATTCCACTTCTTCTGGCATAGGCCAATGAATTCAACCACAGTAAAAAGTCCCAAGTCTTTTCACCAGTCTGAATGAAACAGGAAAGCAGAGTGGTTATGACGTCGACATACAGAACTGGGTCCTAGGTTTCCTGTCACTTGATTTGTGACCCTAGACCAATGATTTACCTCTTCCAGCCTTACTTCCTCGTCTGTAAAATAAGGATGACAGGGCTGAGCACTCAATACATATTCAGCTAATGTTTTAAATGAATAAATTCATACCCTCAAATTCTAATTCAGTTGCTTTCTTCAGGGTTGGACAAAGATGAAATAGTTTTGTTTTGTCTTCACATCTCCCTTATCTTCTGGGAGGACCTGGGTGTGGCTGTCGGGACACCGAGAAAGCAGCCATTCCTGTGGAATCAGGAGCCTGACCTGCTCAGAGGAAGAACATGGAATCCCTAGGGACAGACTGGTCACGAGGGCGCCACAGACAGCTTTTTAAACCAAAAAGGTTCACATGGTTTTACTCGGCAGCCCAATATTTCGTTTGATGATCTGAACCTGATCAAGCCTAAAATCTCCCTCTTACAGACTCACTTCTCCTTTCCAATGATCTCCAACACCCCTTATGAGCAGAGCTGTTGACATTTTAAGCTGCTCCCTTACAACCTGATTTACTGCCTAGGGGTTAAGTACAACAGTGTTTGTTTCAGTATTTATTTGTGTAAAAACAGCAGTTTGTCTGACCTGTGTAATTACCTACGTCCATGTGGCAGGTTAAATCCATGACATGGGAGTATTGCAAATAACGCCTATTCTGGATGCTTCCTATTCTGGAGGCCTCAGAGAAAAAAGGCTCCTGAACTAGGGATTGGGACCAGCATGGGTTCTAATGCCCTTTGCCCCCCAGTAAAATTGGGGGAGTAATTTTATATCTCTTAACCACAATGTTAAATTTGTAAAGGCTGCTAGTTGAACAGGGTAAGAGCTAAGATTTTTTCCTAGCTCTGATTAACTTTAACTATTCTACTTTTAACCATGGATATGTTCCTGAAAGTTTAGGCTCTCTTTCAAGGCAAACCTAGTAACTTTCTAAAAAGTTTTAAAAGAGATCAAAGTTAATTGATTAATTTATCTTTTTTTGTCCAGAAACATTTATTGTGCACCAACTTGTCACCAGGTACCTTCTTAATAATGGAAACACACAGTTGCCAATCCTGGCCCTCAGGGAGTTCACAGCCTGGTAGAGGAAGCAGCCAATCTAAGTCTGTAATTGAATTATGCAGGGCTTACGTGAGATCCCCAAAGAGGGAACAGATTCAAAAACAGACTGGGACAGTCAGGGAAAGTATCCTCCACAAGGTATCAAGTGAGCTGGAACTTGGTTGATGAGTAGTTTTTGTCAAGGTGAAAAGGGCATGCCAAGGAGAGGAGAGAACTTTCCAAAGGCATGGAGGCAAGAAAGAAGAGGCTGGATTTCAAAGACAGCAAGCATATTTGCATGGCTGGAACATACGGCTGCCAAGGCTAGCCCAGTGGGACAAGATTCCCGAAAAACAGGCAAAGGCTAGATGGAGAAGGAATTTATACATCTTACCAAGAATTTTGGACTTTATTTTCCAGGGCAGAGAGAGTCATTGAAGGTTTTAAGTAAAAGAACAACTGAGTCACGTTTGAATCCTATCACATACACTCCCCAAGAACAGGGAGGATGGGCTGGTGGAGGTAGACCTGGAGAAGAGGAAACTGGGTACCATGTTTCCCCGAAAACAAGACCTACCCCGAAAATAAGCCCCAGTTAAGATCATCAACGGACAAATTTAGTACATTATGACAATGTTCCAGAAGAAGATGACATGACTGTATTTGAATAAATGTAGATTGTTGTACATGAAAAATAAGACATCACCTGAAAATATGCCCTAATGCGTCTCTTGGAGCAAAAATTAATATAAGACCCGGTCTTATTTTGGAGGAAATATGGTATAAGACCTGGTCTTATTTTCGGGGAAACATGGTAAGTGAGTCAAGATGATGAGAGAAGGCTATAAACTGCAGAAAGGAAGGCAAGACTAGGAGCAGGTTTTGTTGGTGGGAAGTTCAAGTAAACAGAGTTCATTGTGGTTTGAGGTTCTCGACTTTGATGTGGACACCCAGGGACAGATTCCACCAAGCAGCTAAAACAATAGATTTGTGGCTTAGGGTAGAGCTAGACGCAGAGAAGTGGGAATTGTTGGCCCACATCTAAGGAGAAGTTAAAAGTGAACACTTTCTAATACCTCCAACAAAAATACAATAAAACAAGTAAGAAAATCACGGTAGGGAGGGGACAAATAATTTCTACAATTTTCCTTAGGCTTTTTTCAAGTGACAATATTTCCTGTATCTTCAAGGGTAAATATTTCTTCTTTATAGCCAATTCTGTCATTACATAATAACAGGTAAGGACAGTACAGGTTCCAATACTATTCAATATCTATGCGTATGCATACATTTGTGTGATGTGTGTGCATTGCGTGCGCGCGCGCGTGTGTGTGTGTGTGTGTGTGTATCCTTCCTCATTCTAGGAAAAGATGGCACACCAAATTCAAGCCAGGTAAGTTGCCCAAGAATGACTAGGCAAAGATTAAGTTCTTGTCTTTATAGTTTTAGTTTGTTGTCCAATTTATGCAGGACTTTCCCCTACATCACTGAAAGAATGCGTTTGGCACTGAGGACTTGGTATCAGGCAGACAACATATTTCTTGCTTTAGAAGTGCCACTGGTAGAATAAAGAGCCTGAGAACCGGAACTGCTGCCAGAAATAGCAGGGTAAATTCACCCACTTCCAAGAAGGTCACTCAGTTTCAGAACAGGGTGCAGGCAGATTGAAGCAGATTCTTGGCGCTGCCAGTGCTGTGTCTGTCTGTTGCATAACTTAGAGCTCTTAGTTCCCTTGATTGAGGGCATTGGTGTTGACCGGGCATTTTCTGTTCCTCTCTGTGATACCGTTTTCCAGTTGTGTCAAAATAATCACTATTATCAGGTGACTTTCCCTTATAAGTCAGTCTCCCTTCTGTTTTTAATAGCTACCTGTTGAGAATCCGATGTTTAATGAACAATTAGAACCCAAGAGCTGTCATCTGTCAGGTTTTCAACATTCGTTAAAAATAGGAGTCCCAGACATGTAGTCATTAGGCAAGAGAAAACTGTAAACAATAGGAAAAGCAAGTGACTGCGGGAGATGGTAATCACGTCCAAATTCATTACTATACCTCAGCTGAGGAAGGGAGCGCCAGAGTCTGGCAAGTCAGAAGGAAACGGAGGGTTGTCACCCTTCACAGAAGCAGTTCTGACCCACAGGAAACTACATCCCTGTGGACAACCTGTTCATATTAATAACTAGAGCCAAGCTCTTTTTTTTTCTTTTTCTTTTTTGGACCTGTCTTAGAGTAGGAATTTGAAAAATAGGACTGTATCTCAGGAGTGATGCACAACCCAGGGGAATGTTTTAAAACAATAGCTAATTTGTGTGTGTGTGTTTCTTATTTTACTCAGCACTATACTAAATGCTCTTACGGATTACATCACTCGACCTGACAGAACACTGAGACAAGTACCACATTTCACCGATGAGGAAACTGACGCTTAGCAAGGTCAAATAACTTGCCCCAGAATACAAAGCTGGGAAATGGCTGTACAGGGCTGTGGGAACCCTGGCATTCTCCTTCAGAACTCCCTCTAATCCACTCTTACTTACTTGCATGTAATGTTGCAGATTGTCCCCTGCCTAGGACATGAAAATGCCCTTTTATGGACACTGAAATGGGAGCACGTCCCCACCCTGCTGCTGGGCTCTCTGGTTCTCACCATGCTTGAGTTTTGGTCAAGAGAATAACTTTCCAAGTCACCCTGGAGTTGGGGAGTGAAGGTTGCAGTTTATTTGATGGCCCCATTCTCCCTGCCTCCATACCGTGCCATGATGTCCTGGATAATCACAGATACTCAAGATGTCCAAAGGTACAAGATACAAAGATCCATCTGCATATGGTGATTGAAGATCACATTTTTAATTAGTAGCTTCTTCTGTTTTCACTCAATTTTCTTTTCAGACCATGACGTTTTTGCTTCTCATGCATGATGGTATATGTGCTTTTCTTTCTGAGCTGTACCCTATGTAACTCATTTCCATGATTTTACCACCACAGTATTTTTCCACGAGTTACTCTGATTTAGGGAACTTTGAACTGCCACATCCACAGAACCCTAGACCATGGTAGACTATTGAATCTGATTGAGCAGAAGATCTTTAAATAGCTGCCCGTTGTACATCAGATTATATGTCATTGACAACTGCCTGAAGGGAGGGGAGTAGAGTCCTGGCTAATTAACCATCACCCAGAAATGAATATAAAGCATCTCTGAAAAGCTAATTGCTAAGTGTTTATTAAAACCTATCTATATGCCTGTGCTGAATACTAAAATACAAAAACATTTCCAAAGAACTTACAGTCTGATTGCACTCAAAAGAATAATTAGAGGAAATTATGATATTATATGTAATCAAGTGTTAAAATGTGCAGAATGTGATTCAATTGCTCAAATTCTGTTGTATAATCATGTTACACACACACACATACACACACACCTACAATATAAAGTGAGCTACTATTTTCTTGGTTAAATTAAACATCTGGAATTTTCTATG
Organism: Rhinolophus ferrumequinum; assembly: GCF_004115265.2. Lineage (NCBI taxonomy): Eukaryota > Metazoa > Chordata > Mammalia > Chiroptera > Rhinolophidae > Rhinolophus > Rhinolophus ferrumequinum. The sequence goes on along the minus strand of NC_046299.1, from coordinate 13,953,847 downwards.
ACATTCATCTGAAGACATCAGTCAGAATTTTCTTTCTGGCATTTAGTTTTTCCTTCTATTTTAACCTTATTTTAACCTCTTTGAGATATGTCATAAGAAATGGCAATCATTATGGCCACAAATAGTACTTTTTGTTGCAAATAGGAATTGTTTTCTCATTACCTATTTGCTCCTGAGGTGTTATTTCAAAAATGCATTCTCTAGGATGATACTGTTCTCAGGATTTTACTTTTGGAATCTAAATAATGGTAGCCCCGTCCCTTCCTTCCCCTAAAATGTGCCTGCTGGGAGCCCTGATACCACAGAATGGATTCCAGAGATCTCCTAAGAGAAAATACTTCGTAAACTTGACCGCCAACCTCAGACTTTGAAGAAGAGAAGACAAGTGCCGCTGGGAGAGGACCGTACACAGAGGCCTTCTGAATTCCTTTTTCAGTTTGTCGGGTTGCAGATAAGTTTTTCCATGAAGCAGTCCAACCTCTATTGCTGCAAGACCTGTTTTTTTTTTTCTTTTTTTTTTTAAACATGTCGGTAAACTAACCGGAACTTCTGTCAAGTCTGGTGACTCTGTGTAAATGGGTGCAAATTTAACTTGACACATTCATTTCTTTCTAGAAAACAATTTATATTCATTGAATCATGGAATCCCAGCGTTAAAAGGACCTTAACTGTCATCCATTCCAAACTCCAGTCTCCTACTTGAATTGTTCATTTTGAAAGAAGTCTGTTTTCCAGAGCAGCTGACCTGAGTTCCCAAAGCCAGAAATTTTGCATGTCCCTGTCCCTTCAGGGCAGCTCAGGTCGAAAATTTTCTCATTGGTGATTATTATTGCTCGGTAATGTGGATAGATTCTAAGTGCTTGGTTTGGTAGTTTGTGAGAAGTAGAGACTTTAAAAATCTTATATTTAAAGATGTCAGTATTATTATTTTTGTCTTCTGTATGAGGAGACGGAGACCCAGGAACTCAGTGAGGAAGAGCTTGAATTCAGGCCAGTCGGATTCCAACACCTACATACTTTCTACACTCTTTCTACCATACCACACTACGAGAATATTTGGACAAACCCAAGAAAAAAATAGGGGGAACAATAACTTTTAAAAGGGGATTAAAATGGATTGTTAAAAGGATGAAGTAGAAACAGATTTGGGGGTTATCCAGCAGTCTTAGGTATCTCTTACCCCATATTTCTATTCTTCTTTATCTCTACAGGAAAGTCTACACTTTTGAAAAATCCAGCATGTTTGTTGTTTTATTACAAATCTTCCCAATATATATAAAGATTTGAAAAATCCCTCTGCCGGCCACCCATGAAATAGGATGAGGAGTTTCAAATCTCAGGGCGGGAAAACTGACCAGAACAGAATAAATACATGAACTGGCTGAGGCTTGACAGGACAAAAGGCTCAAAAATCAGGAGCTATACCTGAGTTTATCCTAGCAGACACGTGCTTGGGAAACGGGAAGGCTAAAGTCAAGTAGATTGCTGTGACTAGGAAACCACAGGGTAAGGTCCTGCCAGAAGGAAGCTCTCACCTTGAGTGACCAGGATAACTGAGAGAGTCCTGGCTTCGCCTGCAGACAGGAGCAGGAGAGAGGAATCTGATGTCAGAATAAATCTGATGTCAGCAAGTTCAAGTGAATCAAGATTAATTGACTAAGTAGGGAGGTAGAACCTTACTTGTCATACCTTCCTGTGTTTAGTTTGTATTCCCGAGTTTGAGATGGTAATGCAGTAAAATGTTTTTACTATGAACTGTTAAGTTGATTATGCAGAAAACCTGGGGAGGAAGGATTCTGGAAGAGGGAAAACCTGGTACAACAGCAATTAAAGGGAAAGTCCGGTCCATGCGGGTGGCACACAGAAGTTACTAATAGCAGCACTAGCAGATTTCTTCTGTTTGGAGGATTTATTCTCATCCGAGAACTCGGCAGAAGGACCTTACACAAAGGGTTCGATTTGATTTTCTATCATTTGAGTTTATGTTTGTTTTCCTCTGATAACAGCTGCTTCCTTCATGGTTGGCACATCCATAATTAAGTTCAATTGAGCTCAACAGGGTTTTCTTTTTCCTTAAAATTTTACAATGTATTAAACAGAAATGAAAGCAAATAGGAAAGTAAAGATACTCAGAAACAGATATCTATACACCACCACCTACTAGAATTAGTTAATATTAACATTTGGACATAGTTCAAGATCTTTGAAAACTAAAAAAATAAAGTTGAAGCTCCTTCATTTCCTGCCCAATACCATCGTCTCCTTTCCCTCTCCAGATGCAACCTCTATCATGAATTTAGCAAGCATCCTTTCCCAAGGTCTTATACCTATACCATATATAAACACGTAGACCCATTATAGTATATTGTCTTGTTACTTCTAAAATGTTACGGGCATCATATTTTACGTATTAATCTACAATTTGCTATTTTCCAGCCAGTATGTTTTCAGCTCTGGCATTCAACATTTTACAGACAGTCTGTGACCAGTAGTTTAGAGAACTATTAAAGAAAAACACACAAAAAAGATGTTTCTCATAGGAAAAATGTTTCTATTAGATAATGAAAGGTTAAAGTGATGATTATTATGGACAAAAAAAGACGTTAAAAGCACTCAACGGCCCCTCCCAGGGTATCATGAGGATCTCTGGTCTATCAAATTAAAAAGCACATCATTTTAAAAAATATTGCAATGAGTACTAATCAGACTGGATACTTTGGTTTTTATTTCATGAAGCTATTTTATTCAAATGAAAGTGCTTTGAAGATGAAAGCACATTTTCCCTCCCAGAATTAAATTATTCTGTCCCTCATCCCATAAAGTTCATTAAAGTAGGAAAAAGTAAGTACTTCGGTTCTTCCCTTTTTGTAGCATTTTCGCTTACTTATGTTAGGGCTTGCTTCAATTTTCTATCCTTATTTCTTGTCACCAGTTGTCATTTCCTTATACTGAGAGATATTCTTTTTCCATCCCTTCAATTCTACATAGTAGTCGTCTGGAGGCAGGGCTCATTAACCTTATGAGTGTGTGTGGTTTTCTGTCATTATTTCATTGCAAGGAAATATTTTTTAAAAGACCTCATGCTGGTGAATGGAAGTTGACATAATAGAGCATAACAACTTCTTTGGAGTCTGAAGGTCTGTGATGTAAATAACCAAGTTTGTTTTTAAAAGGTTTTCATAATCCATTGTATAAATATACATATTTACATAATTTCCAAAACATGTACTTTGAAGCCACAATCCTCCCAGCATTATCTATTAGTAACTAGTCAAAGTGGGATCTGTGAGCTTGAATTCCAGCATGTCAGTTTGTCGTTTTCAAATTTTGTGAGAGTTGGAACTCAGAGGGAGACATACCCCATCTTGCTTCAAGAAAACATCTTTAGCACGTCATCCACTTTGGAGGAAAGAAGCCTCCAGTGTTTTGATAAACTTGACCTCTGTGGCATTACACCAAAGAGAACAGAATTGAAATAAGTGTTTAGAGGCATTGAACTTTAAACGGTCCTTCTAGGTAACATTCTGTAATTCTTTCTTAGGTCCACTTTTCATTTTGCCTCCTAACTTCCAGCCAAGGTTGTGGGGTTTCTAGTGGAAATCAGAAAGGTAACACCCACTGCCCGTCGGAAATAAAAAGGGTCTTTCCTATATTTGAGTGGTTTTATGTGGGCTTGATCTACCCTGTCTTGGAGCAGAGAAGCTTGGAGAGAGAGGGAGAGTGTTAGCTGTTTTGCTTTTCTTTGGCTTGTAGGGGAAAGCACCTGAATGCAAACTCTGTGGGTATTTCCAGCCTGAGATGCATACCTGTGGCTGAAACCAAGGACAGCCAGAGACCATTCGGACCGAGCCCTCTGCTAGACCTTGACTGGACCTTTACCTGGCCCTCTAAAAGTTTCTCCTAAAAAGAATCTTATTCTGTGTTTTGCTTTAACACCCTAGATCACTTGTTGGTATCTTCTAGGCTTTCCAATTCAACAGAAGGCATTTCTCTTGACCCTTGGAGGACTTTTATTTCTTATTATATTGAAAATTTTTTGTATGTTATCTTTTATTATACTTCTCTTATTACAGTTTGTTTTCTCTGCATTTTCATCTTTAAAAAATAAAATGGAGAACAGTAAGGATAAGGGGGAAGATGCAAGCAAGGGGACCAGAGGCCGTTAGCTCCCCCCTCTCCCGTGAGCTCCACCTCACTCAGCCTGTCAGTGGATCTCTCATTGCAGCCCCAGATGGTCCCCTTAACCTTGAAGACAGGCTTCTGGGAGAAGGTTTTAGTCTCACACCTAAAGTCATTATTCTTGGCAACTCAGTAGGGGATAGAAGCTGAAATATTCCCTCTGGGGAGCTGTAATCCCAGCCCTAACGAGGGCTTGGTGGGGCCTGAAACACACTCTCTTTTCTCAAGATGAGTAAGCTTACCAATTAAAATTCTTGATTTCTCATCTGCATAACTTTCTCACATCCACTTTCCACTCTTCTTCCATCAAAATTTTAAACACTCAATGTAGGCAAAAGTACATCCTTAAACTGGAAAAGGACGAGGCTGTCCAGTGCCTTGACGCTATATCTTCATTATCATCACCATGAAATACTTATTTAACACCTTCTCTTTGGCAGGACCCCTACGATACAAAGAAGTGTAAGACTCAGGTCCTGCCCCAGAGGTGTCCCTAATAGCATGTGACTATAGCCCATGTATATATTTGCATAAAATTAAAAAATAAGTTTAATGAGAATGATATGAGAAGCTTCTGCTCAACAATAACACAATCACTGCTGCAGGAGTTCAGGAAAGAGAGAGAAGACGGCATCCTTGGGTATTTTAAAAATGATCTCAGTAAGGAGGTGGGGAATAGCAGGATGGAGATGAAGACAGAGGAGGGCATTCATTCTTCCAACTAGAAGTGTGTGAACAGAGACAGAAACAGAAAGGAGCCCGACCTGAGGCTAGTTGATAGGCTGGAGCTTGATGCTAAAGGTTTGTGTTACCTGCAGGGCAAGGACTGCCTCCTCTTTATATGTGTATTTATAAGTATATAAAAAGTATATAAAGTCCAGGCCACTTGGTGCCCCCGGCAAATATTAAATCACAGTGTGGGCCTTTGCTATGGAAACAAAATTTTACTGTTTGTCTTCCAGCCAGTTTACAAAGAACAGTGTGAGTTTTTAGTTTGGAAAAGATTGAGAACTGTGTATATATATATATATATATATATATATATATATATATATATATATATATATATTTTTAGCTTACTTAATTCTGATAACATCGGCCTATTTTTTTTATGTTTTAAAATTAATACACACAGTAGTATGTGTGCATTACCTACAGGAAAATGCACCCTTTTCAGCAGACAGTCCTACGGGTTTTGACAAACTCATTTATAACCACAACCACCATCAAGATATCAAAGAGTTTCATTACCCCCCAAAATTCCTCTGTACCCTTTGTAAGTCTTCTCCCTCACCTCTAGCTTTTGGTAACCAGGGATTGATTTTCTGTCCCTCCAATTTTGCCTTTCCCAGGATGTCATGTAAATGGTATCACACATCCTGTAGCTTTTGAGCCTGGCATCTTTCACTCAGCATAACGTATTTGAGATTCACCCACGGTGTTGAGTGTATCACTGGTTCATTCTTTTCCGTTGCTGAGTAGCAGTATTCCGTTGTATAGATATACCAGAGAGTATTTATCCGTATAAAAGATGAGGGACGTTTGGGTTGTTTCTACTCTTTTGGCAATTACAAATAAGCTGCCATAAACTTTCACATACAGGTTTTTGTGTGAACACAAGTTTTCATTTCATTTGCATAACTACTTGTGAGTGGTACAGCTGGGTCATATAATTAGTGTTTAATTTGAGAAGAAACTGCCAATCTGTTTTCCAAAGTGGCTGTACTATTTTGCATTTCCACCAGCCACGGACAAGACTTCCAGTTTCTCTATATCCTCGTCAGCACTTGGTATCATCATTTTTTTTTAACACGGCCATTCTTATAGGTGTGAGGCAATATCTCCTTGTAGCTTTAGTTTGTGTTTCCCTAATGACTAATGATGTTGAGCATCTTTTCATACTATGGGTAGGTTTTTAATTCTACCACAGTTGTAGGTGACCATTTCACTACAGCAGTGGTTCTCAACCACTGGCAATCTTGTCCCCCAGGGGACATTTGGCAATGTCTGAAGACATTTTCAGTTGTCACAATTGGGGGTGTGCTACTGGCATCTAGTGCATAGAGACCAGGGACACTGCTAAACATCCTACAATGCACAGGACAGGCCCTGCAACAGTTATTTATCCCAAAATGTCAAAAGTGCCAAGGCTGAGAAGCTCTGCATAGGAAGATTCAAACATGGGTCACCCTGCAGAGTATGGGGGCTCTTCGTGCTGTATTACATGCGTACTAAATAAAAAATGAGCTAGCTACTAACTATTGTCACCCCAATAAACTTTAATTTAAAAAAGTGAGTTAGCAAATAATTTCCAGTTGATCTTGAACCTTTTTTTTAAACTGCCAGTGTGCCCTAGGGGGTCATAGATCCCTGGCCCTCAGCTTGTTACTTCCCATGATAAACTCTCCCTCAAGTTTAGACACACAGTCTTGCTAACTTATGTATTTGGCCTTCCTCTGACCTGAATAAATGTCAAATCATTGAGGTTTTCCTTTGCGACTGAGTTCATTTTAGTGGTGAGAGTCTGTATTATCAAACTTTGGTTAAAGTATGTTATGTTTGCATCATAAATCCTTGAAAATGATTACAATTTATAACCAAAGAGGCAAGTCACTTACTCTCCCTGCATCTTACTTCCTCTGCCATGAAATAAGAGACTCCAGGAACAGCTCATTGCCGAGGCCCCAGGGAGCTCTCCTAGGCTTTGATTCCTATTGAGACTATTGGGTGCTACTGCTCTCCCGCAACACAATAAAATTGGTCATGGGCCACTTGTTGGCACCACAGGTATACATTTACTTGAGAATCCTTGCCTCCAATCACCCAAAAAAAAAAAAAATGTTTTAAAAGTAATTAACAGAGAAACAAGACCACATGATTTGCTTAGCAAGACTTTGGCTTCCTTTAAGTATTCCTTATAGATGCCAGTCAATTTTAGATTTGGGTTTTTATTGATGTTCAGTAGTAGAGTCATTCCCAGTGCATGTTTGTGACCCCAGAACTTTGTCGTCAGATGGATATAGAAAAAGCAGGGATACAGAAAGGCAAGAGACCACCGATGTGTTATAGCCAAATACTGCTATGGAACTTTTATCTCGGTTTTCTTACCACTAATAACTTTCAATGGCCATTTTTTAAAGTTTCTGAGGCACTGGAGACCAATGCATTGGTAAAACACAATAAAAATGTGCTTGGTGTCATAACAATGCCAAATTGTTATGTAAGTTTCTAAAGGCTTTATCCTAATTTCTGTGGTGCTCATAGTAGAGAATTAAAATAGCAAACACAAAACAAAAACACCTCACAGAGCAACACCGACTGTACTTTGGTCATAAGAAGAAAAGAAAACAGAGGCTACCCTCTGCCTAAAGTGATCCAAGGTGGCTGAAACCACAATTCACATTGATGTCACCACTAAGTCTTGAGCGTTGAAACAATCCGAATGAGGCCTCATCCTCAAACCCCACTGTTGTTTTTTCTTCCCCAAATCCTCCTTCTCCCTAGTCTGTTTTCTGTTCAGGCAATGGATGAGGGAAGAAACAAAGGCACAAAGGAAAGAAAGGCAGAGGTGGGATTCGGGGGGTGGCTGATACCCACTCAGGGTGAATCAACAAAGCTGCTCTCAGTAGCTTGCCCTCCCTCCCCTCAGTTCATTCAGGCCACCTTCAGTCACTCAGTGTGTGGACTCAGTTTGATCACACTGCTGTGAGTTGATATTTGTAGACTGGAGCTTCTCACACCACCCTGATTAGTCATTGGGCAGCACCCGTCAGATAACATCACGGTCAGGCCACCCTCTGAAGACATTCCAGCCACTGACCTAGAACCTAATGGCTCTCTAATTAGTGTTTCTAGCTTACCGAAGCATCCAGTTACGGTGATCAAAGACTCCTCTGCTCCCCTTCCATCTCACCCATGGCCCCTGCCAGCTGCCATCACCGTAAGGTGGCCATGACTTTCCTTCCCTCTCAGTCTGGCCAACCATAAACCCGTGACCTAGGGAGGAGTCGCCACCTCCCAAGAGCAGTCCTGGGCATTCAGCTGTCTGTGAAAAGCATTTTACTTTAAGAACCAGAGCAAACTGTCATTGTAATAACTCTTCTAGAACTCAGGATGAAACTCTATCACAAAACAAAGTGCCTGTTGAAAAAGGACAGGGATAAGTGATCAGTATTCTTAATGCTATGGCCGGCCAGGTTTGGATTAGGCCATCTCCGCCCAAGTGCTGAGAAAAAATGATGTGTGAAAACTCCTCTGTCTCAGTACTTCCCTGGCTGGTGCAGGATACTTTGCAGGTCATGGTAACAAGGGGAAGATTTTGTGAAGGGAGCCATCATTGAAACCGTTCTCATGAAAGGCTACAGAAAAATCGGCATCAGACTTAGGTCACTGAATGTAGTGCGTAGAGTGATTGTATCGCACTGCATTTTTTTCATTACTCAAGGAGACAGGAAATTAATTTGACCCAGAAACAAAGTTGTCTGACAGAGGGACCAAACTTCGTGCTTCTTGACACTTTGGCATAAAACTGACTAAACAGTATTAAAGTTGAATGACATTATTTTGAGAAACAGTTACTGGAATTGCCTCTCCGCTGTTCTTCCCACCTTCACTCTCTTCTGACTTTAATCTACTCTGCATATTAAATCAATCTTCCTAAAATACTTCTGTAATATACCTCTTGTGCTCATGAACCTACAATGGCAGCCAATAATTTATGTCAAAGAGTCAGTGCCTTGTAGAGGAAAGGAATCCTAACCATTTCATCCAGTCTCCTTATTTGCAAAGTGGTGAAGATCCAGAAAAGGTGATTTACTCATGGTGATTTACTCAGCTAGTGATTGACAGAAATAAGAACTAGAGCGTCAAATCCAGGGCATGGTTTTGCTTTTTATTTTACTTTGTTTTATTTTTATTATTTTTTTTTTGCCTTAATTTCTCTGATAAACTTTCAAAGCACAATTTGACCCCCACATTCCTGTTGAGAACCACTTCTCAGCCTGAGTTCCCAGCTGTGCCTCACTAGGGTACACAAACCTTCCCTTTTACTTAGGCTGGACCTTCAGCCAGAAGTCTCGTCCCTCCTTCCCCATATTCACCCCACCATACTTCTCCATGAAGCCCAATCCATGGACTCTACTGCTCCTTTCCTGGCTCCTCTCATACTCGTTGGCTATACTTCATGGTTTAGCATTCCATCACATACCGTTTTGCTCATTAAGGGGTCTTGGGTCTTTTCTTCTTAATTAGCATCATACAGTCATAGGAAATTAGAGGTGGAAGGTATCTAGAAGTCATCTAGTTCGATCCTGTGCCAGTACCACATTCCTGACCAACTCTCCCAGAACACCACCAAGAAAGAGAAAATTAATACTTGTCTCTAAATCACTTATTCCAAGTCAGACAACTTTGTTTGTCAGAAAGCCCTTCCTTGTGCTGAGACAAAAATCTCCCTCCTACTAATCATCAAAATTGACCCTATGTCTGCTCCACAGCATGACACATGATAAATTGGATCCCTTTTCCATCTAGCATCTTTTCAGATATGTAAAGATGATTTTTGGACATCCTCCCGTCCCTTGGTCCCTTCCCCTCCCCAGGAGTCTCACTTCCATTCCAAATAATTGCATTCATTCCATTCTGCTCACAGTGCTCTTAAATTAGGAACAAAAATATTTGAACACAATACCAAAAAAATCAAACATCAGAAAACAGTCTGCTGAAGGCCAGATAGAGTGCCCCAATCACTTCCCTTGTTCTAAGTACCACACCTCTATTAATGTGTCCTGCAACCTCACTAACTTTCTGAAGGCCACATCACACTGTGGATCCATAGTGAGCTTGTTAAAACCAAGATTTATTATCAGGGCACATCTTCCCTCATTAGTATAAGTGCAGTTCGATTTTAAGAAGTTTTGCAGAATATTGTATTTCTTCTTGCTAAAATAATCCCTTCCTTCTTTCATTGAACAAGTCATATTGAATTCCATGGCACACTTGGAAACAAAGAAGAATCAGACATTGGTCCTTCATCAAAAAGTGCTATAGTGGATAAGGCAAGACACCCATAAATAACTTTATTCTAAGATCAACATGGATGTGCTTCTAATGAATTTCCATTATGGAGCCATGGAAGTTCAGAGAAGAAGAAAGTGCTCCCATCAGGGAGAAAGAGGATAGAAGACTTCATGAAGAAAAGGTAGGGTTTGAACATACTGAGGTGACGGGGAAGGAAATTCTCCGTGACTGGAACAGGGTGGGCAAAGAAGAGAAAACTGATTAAAGAATAGAAATTTAAGCACAGAGGATAAGAGTAGAAATCAGAACTGATACCTCTGATTCCAGATCAATCTCCAAGGATTCTTCCTTGCTTTCCTCCATTCCATATGTGCACAACCCTTCCTCCACAGTGAGGACTCTAGCTCCCAAAATATTGACACGTTTACTCATTCGCGCAGTTCTACAACAGCCACTGCCACACCCGTGTTACTACACAAAACAAACTTAACTCAGAAGAGATCAGGGATTGTTGGCAGTTCTTCTTTATTTTTTCCTGAACTGAGGGTATATTGTCAACGTGTTATATTCAGAAATTACTGGAATTAGTACTTCCCCTCCCCCACCCCTGTTCAGCACGGTGCTGCTATTCCTTTAAATACAGTTGGGTTCATTTGTTTCTATTTGCATTCCTCTTATCTTTTCCGTTTTTTCCTCTTATCTTTCTTGATGTGGCTTTATTTTTCTACTATGGAGATATGTAGAACACTCGTGTACTTCACTAGAGACTTTATTTTATGCTGCTTGGGTAGCTTACTCCACCTAGCAAACTGGGTCATTCATTAAAGCAGGTGTGTGTTGAGTGACTCTTGCCTGAAGAAACAGATAGTTGAAAATTGTGTATAACAATCAGAGATGCTCATTACTGATGGGGTCGCACACTGCACCTCCAGAGCTCCTGTAAGCTCAAGCCTTAGATGTCCAATCATGGCAAAGTCTGATGTGTCCACAAAGTCTCAAGGTGACAGAGGGCATACACCCAGATGGCAGCCCTAGGATGCCCCACAAGAAGTACTCCGCCTGGGATGGCTTTCAGCTGGTGCAACCTGTCCTGGGGTTTTTTCTTTGATATAGTAGTAGCTGTTGAAAGATTTTTAGAAGCAGTACCTGCATAGTAAACTACCTCAGATGACTGCTGCTGCTTCTGTGGGCAAGCCTACAGGAAAGGAAAAAAGGTTAACTTTCCTGAGAGCTTAAGACAGATCTGTGCGTGCACTGCATTTCTGGGGTGCAAACAGTGCACCCACTTTTGAGAAACCTGGCAGCTGAAATGCAGGCAGTTTAACCTGTCCATGGAGAAATTATTTATTCATTAAATAAATCATTCTGAGCAAAAGGGTCTGATTAACATAGAGTATGTTTGCTTCATTTTAAAATTATACATCATTATAAATATAATCATTAACAAATTATTTAAATAATTGGCTATAACACACAAACACAGGACCGTAAGGCAAACTACATGTTTGAGAGTTACCCAAGACTACACTTTGAAATTGCAAAGCTCTTTTTATTCCCGTGAAATTCAGTTGTATTTGCATCAATTAAGCATGGTTTTCTGCCTTTCCTCTCTGTGGGAAGGCAGGAAAACGTGTGTAAGTTCATTGATAGCATCTAGGGATGTGCTTTGCCAAGGGCCTCACATCAGCACTGCCTGGTGGGTTTCCAAAGAGGGACCAACTCAGTAGCCCGGGGTCTTCTGTGACATGAACACTTTGGTAGTTCAGCTGGTAGCCAGGCTTCTCCTGAAAGCCCTCAAACCATTCAATTGGAGAGGAGAATGCAAGGAAGGAACTAGGTAGACTTCTCTTCTTTGAATGTTGAAAATGCATTTCTGACCTCTTGATGCAATTAGAGGGAAAACACCATTTTTACCCAAACCTAATCATATAAGACAAGATCTCCAATCTAGAGAGAAACCTGAGTCACAAGGAGATTAAATGACTAACCCTAATTATTCCATACTATTTTTCATTCTCTTATTCTGTAGCTCCTTAAAGAAAAGCTTTTGGAGGATTTATTTATTGATCACATAGTATATGCCGAACAAGGTGCTAGAATGCAAAAGTCACGAGACACTAGACAGGGTGTATCAGTTACATATTGTCACATAATAAACCACCTGAAACTTAGTGGCTTAAAGCAACAACCCTTGTATTTGCTCAGGATTTTATGGGTCAGCAGCAGTTTGGGCTGGGCTTAGTTAGTGGTTCTTCTGCTGGTCTTGCCTAGAGTCACTCATGTTGCTGGAGTCATCTATCTGGCAGTTCAGCTGGGGCTGGTGGACTAATATGGCCTCGCACGCATGTCTGGAGGTTGATGTTGGCTGTCAACGGGGTCATGTGTCCCTAACAGGCAAGCCTGGGTTTCTTTATGTGGAGACAACATTCTGAAAGGGTAAGCCTCCACACACAAATGCTTTTCAAGCTTCTTATGTTTGCTGATGAGCCATTGGCCAAAGCAAGTCATAAGGCCATACTTACAGTCACTTGGGAGGAGACTGAGAAGGCCGTGGAGGTGCAATTCTGAAGGATATTACTGTGGCAACCTAGCACACATGGTCTTGGAAGGAGACAGGCTATAGGAGTTAAAATAAAAACCACAGTGCAAGGCTTACTTGGGCTTCTCAAGCCTCTATGCCAGGGCTCTTTCTCCACCCCACATTCTGTCAGGCCTCACCTGTCTAGCTCCTACTTTGCAATTCATGTGCCATTCACATCAGGCTTTGGTAGACTCAGGGATCTACCAAAAGACTTAGTCTCCCAGTCTCTGAGCCCAGCACTCATTTTTTTCCTGGCCAGCGATCCCGCTTTGTTGGTTTGTTTTATTTTTATTTTGTTTCAACTAGCTTGAAAATATAGAAACATATGTACCCGGTTAAAAAAAAAAAATCTAAGTACAGCATAAGAATAAAAATAGGAGTGCTTCAACTTCAAAAACAAAGTAGAAGTTCTTCAACCATATCTACATAATCTACTCTTCTATATTTTTCTTTTGAAGACATTCCAGCATTATCTGAGTTTCCAAGTCCTTCTCATTTCTCACTCAGGACTTCAAAGCTACAGGAATTCTCTGGATCTGCAAAAGCGGGTGAGGACCGAATGGGTTTTCCAGCCTGTGCATATGTCCTGTGATCTGGTTCTCCCTCCCGAATGGCTGTTAAGCCCACATTTGCTAACTTCAGAAGTCTTGAGTAAGGGGTCACGTCCATTACCCTGCAGTTTATTCTCAGAGGGCTGGTGACAAGCCCTGAAAGCTGATGCAGCACTGAGCACTATGTCTGTGCCCACATGAGTTGCTCAGTTGGAAACGCTGAGCTGCAGCAGCCAGAAGCGCATTTTAAGGTGTTACATGGGGAATATTGTGGGTTCAGGTCTCGGCCACCTGGGGATACATCTTCACCTCAGATTCCAATTAGGAATTTCTTTTCCCCACCAAATAATGCAGAGTTAGCTCATCCCACTGGCATAGGATATGCACTCCACAGAGAGCTAAACATTGCACCCTAGAGCAGGCAGACATGGGACGGGGTACCAAGAGCACACACACAGGCAGAGGCAGTGGGACAGGCAGGCAGACTCAACACCCGCTTTAGTGAGAAGACAATATGTAAGAACTGTGAACGAGGGCATCAGCAGTAACTGAGACCAGTAACGACAGCCCTGGCTCTCAGACCAGCGTGGGACCTGCAGAAGAGGAGCGGCCGTGCCTGGGCACGGGCGGAAGAGGAACCTGGACCAGAACAAAACAAGCACTATTTTCTCAGCCACGCTAATCCAAGGTTTTACCATCTCCCCTGCGCTCAGGAAATATTAATATAATGATCTACATCAGTAGAAGAGTAGGTTACATATGAACAGGAAAAGCATATGCACAGCGTAAATTATTCTTCAATTTATTGTAGTAATTCTCATCAGATCGTTTTCACTGTCTTCCTAAAGCCCCCAGATTAGACAGCTTTTGCAGGTGTCGTGAAGAGGAAAATGCGTGTGCTATGCAGACTCTCTCCAAGCACTGCTGTCAAGGTGCTCCTGCCTAGAGTGGGCCAGGTGCAGGCGAGCCTCACTCTTGGCTGAATCCTGCCTTCCTGGGCTTGTTTCCGCCTGTTCTCGTAAGGTCCATATTCGCCCTTTCTAGGAAGATCCTCATTGCCCCTAAATGACAGCAGTTCAGAGCATCTTTTCCCCACCCCGTTTGCTTCCATTCCACCTTCTACAATTCCCCAATCTCTTTTTGAAATAACATTTACTGTTATTCAACTAGCCCCATAATCTCTTTTTCATTTCTTCTCTGGGTTCTGCGGGAATTTCTCCATCTTATCTTCTCCTTCACTCATTTCCATTTCTGTGGTCGCCTCCATTGGGATTTGCAACGTGGCAGTCACATTCGTCATTTCCGCCCATGCTGCCTCTCCCGCTCTCAGATGTCTCCTCCTCGAGATTGTTTTTACCACTTTCCCAGCTCAATGTCCTCGTGGGTCTTACTGAGAACACAGACCAGACCTTTTCCTGGCACTGAGGTTATTTCGTAGTTTATTCTGCATATTTGCTGGATTCCTCCGACAGGCTCCCGTCTTTAGACCTGTGGAGTCCTGTGTGTCTCGTGCATTCTGTATGAACCGAGCCTTTCTGAGAGAGATGGATGAGCCATTGGGAGTTGAGGTGCGATCTGTCACAAGGATGGGGCCACCTGTTTGAATTTTTCACACAAGTAACGAAATCCACTCTAGTTTCACTTTGCTGGGTCAGAGGTCCAGCAGCTTCCTCAGAAAGCATGGGGGGGGGGAAGAAGGGACAACGGCAGCGCCACAGGCCCTTGGGCAGAGGGCTTTGCCTACATGCCAGAGACCCCTGACAACATACATGCTTCTCCTGATGCAACCGTCCTCCGAGCAAGCATTCTCGGGTTCCCTGACTCTGCCTGGCACCTCAGTCCACTCCACATGCTGACACTGGAAATCACCGCTCCCCAAAGAGTCTGGAGCACTGGCAGAATCTCAGTGTTTCTCTCCCTCCTTGCCTGCCCCCACTGCCCCACATGTACTCTCCTCTCCAGCCCTGACCCTCACATTTGGTGGGTAGTGGTCAGGGTCTAAGCCTCTTCCATTTCCCAGTTAAGGGGCTCCTTTACATCGTGTGCAATAAGATGGGGGAAAGTCATATCTACCAGAGTTCTCTTAGGGAAAGCATGGTATTTGGAAGAAATAATTTGACAAGCGGCTTGGGAGAGTAGTTGAGACTCCGAAGGCAAATCCTTATTATAAAAGGCGATTGCTCAACTGTAGACCATGAGACAGGGAGAGGAATTTGTTTTGGTCCTAAGAGGGGAGGGATGGAGGAAGAGAGAGAGAAAGAGAGCGAGAGCGAGATTGGAAAAGGGGAAAAGGAGTCATAGTGCCATGTCACTCACTGTGCTATGTCACCAGCCCATGACCTTCATTCTCCCGTTAAGGCAGTTTCTCAATGTTAACATTATTGACATTTGGTGTCTGATGACTCTTTGTTGTGGGGGGCATCCTACACGTTGTAGGATCTCCGGCCTCTACCCACTAGATGTCACTAAGCACCCCTTCTCCCGTTGTTACAACCAAAAACGTCTCCAGATGCTGCCAAATGTTCCCTGGGAGGCAAAATTGCCCCAGTGGAGAACCACTGAGTTAAGACAACTAAAGTCATGAAGTGCCCGGCCGGAGCGAATTCTTTGTGAAAAGCGTTAAAAGGGTTTGAGTTTCTGGCCAGGCTGATATGGGCCAAGCAGGGGCAACGTGAGGGTCAGAAGGGCCAGAGGAAGAAGGGATCGTGAGACTATAAGCCCCAGGAATCTGCTGATATGGTGGGTTTGGCTTTGAAGTTTTACAAGCTGTGGTCTCTGGGGGCAGGGAGTTTGCCTGAGTCTGTCAGTCTGACTGTGTTGCAGTCAGTCCTGGATCAGATCATCCCTTCCTTTAATCTGCTCGGGTCTGAGATGTAGACACAAAAATTCCTCCATGTCCCTGGCATGGGGCCGTCCGTCTTCCTTAGTTTCCAGCTCTAACACAGGGTGTTCCTATTTCTTTAGTGGGAATCTGGGAGTGAGCTAGATGCCATTCCACCCAGAAGTTGTCCTGTTAACCAAGCATCCGCATGACATTTATGTTGACACAAATGTCTCACTCGGCAAGACATGCATCGCTGACAGTCACATCGTAGGACCTGAGGACAGTTTTTTTCAGGCTCAGGTGAAGCGATATGTTTGGGTGGCTTTCTTCAAGACAGATGTATCCTGAAAACTTGTGTGTTCAACTGCTTTTTTTTCTTTGTTTTTTTTTTTTTTTTTTTTTTAATTGAGGCTGATCAATGTTTAGCTCCAAGGGATGCAGGGCTTCTGTCTATATCCCACCAGCCTCTATGACCCCCTCCCATGGGAGCATTTGAGTAGGTTGGTTCTGCATGGTGTCTGCCTTCTTTTCTTCAGCAAGCACCGAGATCCTTAGCATTTTCCCAAACCACTCTTCTTTCCTCTTCTGCTGGATTCCTGTTGTCTTCCAGGTCCCATCATGGTGGTTGACCTGTTATTTCAAATCAAATCAGCAAATACAGTCTGAGGGGTTGGAACAGAATGATGAGCATGTGGAAACCATGACTCTGCCATTTATTGAGCAATTACATGTGCCCTCCAGTAGTTTTAGGGAATTGATCGAACAGCAAAATCCCACTTTAAATATTAAAAAACTGAGGTTCAGAGAGGTTAAGTAATTTGCCTGTTGTCACAGTGTTAGTGACTGAATGATCTGACTGCAAACCCTTTCTCTTCACAGTATTGTAAAAGAGGCAAGTATCAGTTCTAATTTTGTACTCTTTGGTCATGGTTAGCATACATATGTGGGAAAAAAATGTTTGCTTTTAAAAATGGGGCTGTTATTTCCAAAATTCCAGCTGTCAGATAGATTCCAAAAGGTGGAATCTGGGGTCAAAGGTAATGAACATATTTTCAAGGCTCGTGGTACTTATTGCCAAAGTCCCTTCTTTAAAAATTTTGCCCTTTTGACAGGTGAAAATATGCTATCTTTTCATTTTATTATACATTCTTTCTTTATCTCTAAGATTGAACTTTCTTTGACATTTATTGGGTGTCTGTACTTTTGTTTATGTATTTTGTCTATGTTTCTGGGGCACTTTTTTTCTTAATATTTTATAAGGTTTGCTTGTAAAATAAGGACATTAACTCTTATTCATAGTGTTAGAGAAAGTATTTTTGCCCAGTTTGTAATTTGCCTTTTTTATGATTTAGTGTTCCTCTAGATACATAAGAATTTGTTATATTGCAACAAAAAATCTCATGCTTTTTCATCATAATTTATTCTGCTGACATGGTACTTAGAAAGTACTCAATTTTGATATTTTCTTCCGCTTTTAAGAGGCTTTGTATTTTACTTCTATGCTAATCCATCTGCAGCATGTTTTAATATATCAGGTGAGATTGTATTTTCAATCTTTTATAAATAACCAACGTTTCCACCACGTTTTGAACAATCCAATTCTTCTCCCATTGGTTCCTTCATGACCTATTAAGTACTTAAATGTTCTACGATGTCTTTTAGGTTACTGTGCTTCCCTGAAAATAAGATCTAGCCGAAAAACCAGCTCCAATGTGTCTTTTGGAGCAAAAATTAATATAAGACCCAGTATTATATTATATTATATTGTATTAAAGACCTGGTCTTATAGTAAAATAAGACCGTGTCTTATATTAATTTTTGCTCCAAAAGACGCATTAGAACTGATTGTCTGATTAGGTCTTATTTTCGGGGAAACATGGTAACTACTCAGTTCTGTGTATCCATTTACCAATTCTTATGCCCAGAGCACAGTGTTTTAAAGTAGCTTTCTGATCTCCTTTAATATTTAAGGCTCTTTCATCTCCCTGTTACCCTTTCCCCCAACTGTCTTCGCTCTATTGCATGTTTATTTTTCCAAATGAAGTTTAATCATTATGTCATTTTTTTTTTTTTAAGACGAGCAAAATCTCATTGTTATTTTCATGGAGGTTGGTTGTGTTAGTTACCTGCAATTCTTCCAGCCTGCCTCTCGGCCTTTTAGGTCCCTTTGTCTTTGTCTAGAATTCCTTCCCCTCCCCACTCTACCTCATCACCTGAGTAACTCCAGCCACTGGTCCAATTGCTCAGTTGCTCATCTGTCTCTCCCATGTCACCCTCCCCCTGCTGTCACCCCCTTTAAACTATGAGTGTCTTAGGAGAAGAGACAGAATCTTGTTTTAATACTCTGTCCATCAGTCCTCCTTCTAGCAAAGGTGTTGAATAAGAGAAAGGGTCAAAACAGAGCCTGGTGGAGGCGGATGTGTGAGGTGAGCTTCAGCCTTGATCTTTTTTTTTAGTTTCAGGTGCACAAAACAATGTAATAGTTAGACATTTATCATTTATAACCCTCACACAGTGATAACCCTTTTCCCCCATTTACTAGCCCTCTGACATTGCACACAGCCATTACATTTCCATTTCCACTGTCTCTATTCTTAATGCTGTACTCTGTTTCTTGTAATTATATATATATAATTTATATATATATATTATATATATGTCATATATAATATATATATATATATATATATATATATATAAAATTGTAGTTGACATTCATTATTGTTCAGCTTCAGCTTCAGGTGTACAGTGCAGTGATCAGGCATCTACGTCTTCCCTGAGGTCTCCCTAATGAGACAAGTGCCCACAGATACCCTACTGGAGTATTACGCAGCCTTGATCTTGAGGAGACCTCAAGGGCACTTAGCTGGGCCTTTCTGCACTCAGACTTCTCCCAGGCCCCTTCCTAATTGCCAGTCTCTTCAAGACTCCCCTCCCATCTATGCCTCACTCTGATCTGCAGAGCTGCTGCAACACAACCCACGTGGGAGGGATATTATGAGAAGATTTCTGTTAAGGATTCAACTCAAAAATGTATGGAACTGAATTTTAATTTCAACAGCACAAAGGGTGAATAAACATTACCATGCCTTATTGCTCTAAATCTGTCGCTAAATTCCTTGCTTCTCTACTAGACCGAAGCCCAGTAAACAACTTCTGCAGTGTTTCAAAACTACTGTGACTGTCAATTCAGATATTCTGAATGATTCATAGTCTTTCAGCTGAGTCCAGCCCCAGAAGTACTCTCTGTCTAAAGAATGAAACCTGAAAATCCGTAACTCTCAGGGTCATCGGAAGCAGTTGGAAAATAAGAGACGCTTACAGGGACATCTGGAGCGGAAACTGGTGAAGGCAGCATCTGCTCGCTGAGCATGAATACTGGGGTGAGGGCTCTTGTTTTCATACCTATCCGTATGCAGCTTCCAATTGCAAAGGTGTAGGGAAGGTCTTGCTTTCGAAATGGAGTGACTGTCTCATTAGGAATGCTTTGGACTTGAAATAGAAAGGGAGCCATATTCCTCTCTAATTACACTCTCGACCAGAGATGCTTAATTTGTCCTGGGTAAACAGTCATCACCCTTTCTAAATCTGCACTCCCTTCCTGCGTTACAAAATAAGTGGTAAGATGGTCCCTCGCACGTGTGTAGGCGTGTTAAGTTTTCAAATCTGTACCAAGGTTCTGTGAACAGGCTACTCCACGCTCTGGCCCTATATATAGGCAGACGAACAGGGCACTGCCTGAGTGGTAGGGCTGAGAACGCTGCTTACATTTATCGCCTCGCCTAAGCCCACACGCCCACACCCAACTGTCACAGAGCCTGAAATTCCTACCATTAGAGTTGCTACTTTTGGTTGAGGCAGAGGGCTTCCAGAAAACCCTTGTTCAAATATAAATACAACAGGCTAGAATTGTTCCATGACACTCAGTCGCAAGCAGAATCACATTTCTTTATTTTGCTATTGCAAATAAAAAAGGGTCAGATGGCTTCTAAAGAATAGAGTAGGGAAATGGAAATTGTGACTTTGCAGTGCTGAAACCTGGCAGATACCACTTTCACCAAGTGATAAGGGTCAACATGGTCGGTGATATAATGTGGGTGCCATGTACCCTCTGATGTGACATGATGTGATGAGAAGAGCACTTCACCCTTGCAGTATTCTTCCCCAACTCCCATCACCCCAGTCTAATCATGTGGGAAAATATCTGATGAACCCAGTTTGGGAGACCTTCTACCAGAGACCTGGCCAGTATTCTGTAAGACTCTCAAGGTCATAAAAAACTAGGGAAGACTGAGAAACTGTCATAGACCAGATGAGACTGGGGAGACATGTTGATTAAATGCAATATGATACACTGGATTGGATCCTGAAACCAAAAGAGGACATTAGTGGGAAAACTCATGGCGTCCAAATAAAATTTGGACTTTAGTTAATATAACGTAGCTATGACGGTTCTGAGTTTTGATAAATGGACCATGGAAATATGACATGTCCACAATGGGTCAAATTGGGTGAAGGGTAGACATGAATTTTCTGTACTATCATTGCAACATCTCTGTAAATCTAAAATTATTCTAAGTTTTTTTCTTAAGGGTCAGGGAGACCCTTATGTTCTCTGGGTGGAGTTTACCTCCATCTGTCCAGTGCCATGGTTTTGTCTGAAGCAAGCCTTACTTGCTACATGAGCCCGGGCAAGCCTGGTACAGGTGCCAGGCAGTAGTTAATGTGGAGTGCCACTCCTTCCATGCCAAGCTCGGTACTAGGGGACACTTACCATTGGCTGGTAGGGTCCTTCACATCAGTACCTGATCCTTAACTGGGCTCCAAGAGACCAGCCCTCATCCAAAGTGTCATCTTTCAGGAGGTAGTAACTGCAAGCTGGGATGGGTCTTCACCACTTCAGAACCTCACCTTCCTCCGTCTGGCCAGCCTTGGGGCACCATACCCTTCAACCTCCCCTGAAACCCACAGAGCCCTCAGCATTCCAGTGGGGTGAGTCCTGTCTCCTGTAGTAACCAAACTGCTGAAAACAAAGGCATCCGTGCTCCCCTGAGACGGGAGAGGTCCGGACATCCAGAACCCGGCTACTCCTCTCTTGGGAAAAAAAAGGAAAAAATTGCCTCTATTTCCTGATGAGCTTACAGCTGAGGAAAAAAAATGAGCATAGTTAATTCTCAACTGGTTACCTCATCATGTGAAACGTTCAGTATATATGGCCTTGCTCCACTAACACACGGAGGGTGACCCATTACACGGTAATAAAAAGAATCGGCACCAGGCCTTGTACTGCCCTCTACTGCCAAGAGGAAGATGGAGAAGAATGAAAGGATGGAAGAATCTTTTCCATAGATGGTCAGCCATGAAGCCTTGCCAGGGGTGTCAATGGGAATAGCCAATAGGGGGTGGTGGTGTGGGTCCTTTACTATCTTGGGAGACTCCAAGGTGATCACTCTGTATAAAAATAAAACTCATTGTCCCTGCAGGAAAACAGGCCTTGCAATATTATACTGCCCCTTAAAGCTTAATTCCCTCCTTTGGAGACATGCATGAGCTTGCTCTAACAGGTCAAGTAGTCAAAGAATCAGGAGTGAGTGCCTGCCATGCTCATGGCTGAATTGGGGACAAGGAGAGCCAACCTAGAGGATTCAGTTACCATGGGGTCTGGGCCACATCTTCAAACATCACTGACTATCGAGCTGAAGCCCCAGGAGCCACTCCAGACAGAATGACCCCAGCCTGTAGTGGGGTCATGTTGAGATCCTTCCATTGGATGTGGCTGGGTTTCCTGAAAGAGGTGGGGGGAGATGTGCTTAGAGGTCTCTGGAGAAGGAAGAACAACCTGAGGACAAGAGGGACCTGGTTAGGATTTGGGATCCTGCTGGCTAGGATGGGGGCCACCATAGCCAGCTTATAGAGGACCCAGAAGTTTTCCAGTGTGAAGAGTGGTCACAGGGCAAGCTGCCGTCTCTTTGACCAGAGAGAAAGCATGGGAGCATCACCCAGAATAGCTCTAGAATTAATTTCAAGGACTGCTGCTGGCTGCATAGCCTCTTAGCTTCATTCTCCAGCCTTCCTGGGATTCTAGAAGTCATCTAATACACTTTGTAAATTTCTTTCTGCTTTAAGGAACAGACTTGGTCTCAGTTATTTGCTATTAAGAATCCTGATTGTCACATGTGAACAGCTTTTATTCTAAATTTTCGTACATAAATGTCACATGGAAATGATTCCCTTGAACCTGGAAACCGTAAATTAAGTGGATGTAATGTAATCAGGCCGCTGTTCAGCAAAAGAGACTGAAAATGTGTGTTTGTTTCCGTCTTCCATAATGCATATTAAATAGCCCTATCTTACATTACTTTTGAGGCTCCACGTCTCAAAAACCACTCAGAAGCTCACGAAGTTTGTGAGTTAAATGTAACAGCATTTCCTCGGTTCAGCCTGTGGTTTTCCTCTTTTAATGAAATGTTAAAATGGGGGAGGTGATGAGAGCCTTGTCCTGTGTATTTGCTGCTAATGTTTTTAACCAAAGACTTAAGGCTGTTTGATATTTTTGGCCTCATCATTCCCATTTCCAGTCCCGTTTTGGAAATAAAGCAAGATTGAAGTCCAAAGAGAAGAAGTTTCTGAGCTACAAAATAGTTTTTTTGATCCAAGGTAAAAAGTTAAATTCCTGAGGTCTCTCTTCTTCCAATTTGAGTTTGCTTTTTTCATGTAGCAAGCTATCTACTTCCCTGATGCTCTTTTTTTTTTCTTCCTGCCTTAGTACTGTAGGCTAGTTTCTGCCCCAATTTATCACAGTATTTCTTTCGTGGCTGTGGACTTCTTCTTAGCACGCCTCCTGTACAATGAGACTTCAGAGTCAGGACTCAGCATTAGGAAGAAATCAAGATGTCCCCACTTTGCTTTTGGATACCCAAGGAGTATTGCACATATTGCACATCTTGCCCACAGTCCATCATAGGACGTGGAACCCAACAGAGACGGGGTTCTATCGCTGAGATGGGAGACGTGGGAATTCAAAGCTCATTCAGCTCTGAAGTTTCCAAATTCAAGAGAGAGAGATCAAGGGCACGTGAGGGTATTGTTTTACCCTCTATGAATTAAGGGCACTCTTTAGTCCAGGTTGAGGATCCCTAACAGTAAAAAATACCAACGCTACTTTCTTTACGCGAGGACAGGTGCAAAAGTTTCTGGCCTCTGTGCACTCCTGTGTGTGTGTTGTGTGTGTGTGTGTGTGTGTGTGTGTGTGTGTGTATAATTGGCCCTTGCTTTTCAGAGAACCTAGGTTTGCTTCACTCTATCAGACATTGTCTCTAAGAATAACAGAATCTGAATTTCTTTTCAGCCTGAGTTGAGCACATGTGGCCCCAGTCCCAGACCCAGGGTGACCTCCAAGTTCTGAATCGCCCGACCCTGAGCAGCCTTCTGTGATTGGGGAAGGAAGAGTCAGGGGGAAGTTATTGGAGGCAAGAGATATTTTTGGTGAAGCTCCCTATAAGACAAATGAGGAGATTTCCTCTGTTTAATGACATTTCCTATTGAATTCAGCCGGTCAACCTGCCATTTTGCATCACTTTGTGGTATTTTGTTATGGCAGCCCTAGGACTCTCCCCCGCCAAAAGAGGTTAACACTCATTAATGGTTAGAGTGAATTTTAGTCCACATGCCCTAATTTGAAAATCCTTCATCAAATAAAACAATTTACTTAGGGGGTAAACCCCCTGCCTCATAGCTGTTAACGCATAATGGGTCTCTGATTCACTTACTATTTCATCGCTATTTAATTGCCCAGGGGGTTATACACACACAGACACATTATAACGTTCCTTTCATTTCAGGTGACTTTGGGTTCAATTAATATTTACAGCAAAACGTTCCTTTGATCCTAGGCAGCACTGGAAAATAATTCAGGGGAAAAGCTGAAACATCCTTTCTTCTCTATCCTTCTTCATCCAATATTCATATTTCTTCTTTGAGCCACACACAGAAAAACGACAAAGATTCTGAGAAAACGTAGACTTTTTCAAGGAAGACCTAATTCCAATTAAAACAGCCATTAACCCAGACGTGTTTCCTTTGGGGACAACTGAAGTGCACTGCCCGCCCCCACCCCCTTCACCCAAGCCAGAAGTGACAGTTCACTCAGAGGGGGCCACCTTTTCACTCCTGTTGGAAATGCTCTCCCTGCCTCCTGTGTATTGTCCTTTACTCTGGAGAGGTTGGAGTGTGCTCCCGTGCTTTGCATTCTGAAACGGAACTGAAACTTGAGTATGAGCAGTGTTTTGCATTATGAGCTCTCTTCCCCTTTTCCTCCCTGCCTCTGGAGGGGACGTTCTGGGGAGTCCCAACTGGACCTGACCTCTGGGGAAATTTCTCAAAGCAGAGGGAACAACAGCCCCTCCATCACGAAGCTGGTTCTGAAACTGGCGGCCCAGGAGCCAAGTTCTATTCTGAGCAGATCACTCCCCCTGGTGAAAGGGCTAGAAAAGCATTTGTCACTGCTGGGGGTGGGGAGGGGGAGCGCTGGAGGAAGCCTGCTGCTGACTTTCGCAGCAGGCAGAGATCAGACACTACCTGGCTAAAATAGTAACTGCTGAAAGTGACAATGACATAATCCATGCGTGCAGACTCTGGTGGAGGGAGGGGTGTCACATTCTGGGTTCTCCAGCCCTGCTCTGGACCTGGCTCAGGACCTCCCTGGCGATGATTTTACACCCTGCCCAGCTCCCAGAACAAAACCTAAGTATTCTTGAGAATTTGGGTTCCTGTTTATTAAGTGCTATGTATTCACCGGATTCGTTAAAAATATGCCTTCGTGTGTTCATTGTTTTCATCATTGTAGTTTTCAGGATGACCATTAGATCCTTATCAATACATGCACAACTGACGAATATTCTAGTCAGGCCAATAAAGGCCAACCTCACACCTGTGATCTTCAAGTCAAGTGGAGAAGTTGGCCTCCCACCCAGACTGTGACATGAGGGCTTCGGAGATGTGTGAGTCTTAGATGTGTCAGGCTGTCAGTCATGCAGCCCTTCCCTCTCTCCTAGCGACCCTTGAAATAAAGGCAAATGTAAGTGTGCTGATCCCCAAGCATCATAAAATGAGGTATGGGGACCTTGGGGTGATGGGTGACTGTCTCCCTGCTAAACAGCCACCACAGGAGGATGCACTACTGGTTCCTAACACAGCACGAAAGAGTCCTTCCAAACAAAAACAAAAACAAAAAACAACATTCTTTCACTCACCATGACAAGCAAGTTTGCAAATTTCTAAATATGCCCCCCCAGTATGATTATCAAAGCTCCAGAAATGTACCTAGCTATAAAAGCAAATATTATCCTACACAAAATGGAAATGGCTCCTTGAGAAAGAAAGAAAAATGTCAAATATCAAACCAGAAACCATCTAAAACTGGAGAGAAAGAAGTGAGTGTAGTTTTCCTTTCTAGAGAGAAAACCAGTGGGGTTCCCAGGGCAGGAAGCAGCCTGGTCGGCACCTTTGGGTTGCGAGGGACCCGAAACCAAAGGCTGACACCCAGACGGCAAGGGGACTGATGGAAGTGAAGCTGGGGCTCTAGAAGCAAAAGGAAGGGCAGGGCACTGGTTCAAGCCATGGGGAATCTGTGAGTGACGATCTGGGAAGTGAGAGGGGACTCACAGCTGCCGGCAGAATTAAGTGGCTAAAAGCTCCCAAGGGAAGCTGTTCCCAGCTCACTCTCCACTTCTGTGGCACTTTTCAAAGCCCTGCCGAGACACTTGGACAAAGAGATGAGAAGGCTCAGAAATGAGGGTGCAGCTCCTCCCCCGCCTTTCAGCTCTCCAAAGCCTTGGCTCTCCGCCTCCGTGCCGCCCCTGATCGTGGGCAGGCCCCGCTCTCAGCTTCCTTTGATTCATAGATGGCTGCCTTGCCAATAACCCTTTATAGAAGTCAAGAGGAACTCAACACCCAGCTCCCGGCTTGCAGGGGCGTAGGGTTTCTTTAAAGAAGGAAATGATTGTATTGACTTAATTTGGAAGCCCCCGAATTTCATTTGCCCTTCATTTGAAAGCTGGGTTTTCTCTCCCACTTTCTCCCCCAAGCCAAGAAACAGATCCTTTGCTGGAAAGCACCACTCACAGAAGGAGCATATGGCCTCTGTGGCAATCACTTGCAGAGGGGCTGGGTGGATAGAAAATGCTTTGCCAACATCTCAGTAACACCCGAGGTTAGTGGCTCATCAGTGAGATAACATGCCTACGTCAGAGATGGAAAACACTGAACAGACCTGGACACACAGAGGGTTACTAATTGACAGAGGCTTAGGGCACAGGTAGGTGGAAAGGGGTGCCACACTCTCATTTCCCACCAGCAAACCCCACGCTCCCTGTCATGTCAATAAAGTGTCCTTTCAGACTGAAAGGTCTTTGTTATGTCTCTTTACATGGATCCTTTTCCAGCCACATGCCCTGCAGTCCTCTCAGCTGGCCGTGCTGCAATCTTCAGTCAGCATCTGCCACGTGGGAATACAAGGGAAGGACTTGATTCTTAAACCAAGGACCTCAGTTAACTACCTTGATTTTTTTCCGGAAATTGGAACAATTAACTGGATGGTTATAAAGATAGAGGGAAAGTTTTGTTATTGTTAGCAGATTATATGGAATGTGATAAAATTTTAAACCATAAAGCAGAACCCCCTGGATTTGTGTTTCATGTGGTGGTGATAATGACATTAAAGTAGCTCTCTTTCCCGGTGTGCATTTCCTCACTGCTTACAGGGCAGCTTGAACAGTCTCATCCTGAACTCTCTCCAGACAGCACAGAGCTGAGCCAGAGCTCAGAGATAAAAAGAGCACCTTCTAAGTCAGACTCAGAAGCTTACCTTTTAAAAAGTGAAATACAAGACCCGTTGAGTAAATCACTCAACTTTAGTTCGAAATAGCCTCCCAAAATTTGAAGTGTGAGAGACTATGTTCAACATTCAAAACAGAATGATCTCTGAGATTAAGAAGTTAAAGATTTTGATAGCAGTAGAGTCATTTGTCCCCCCTAAGAGTGAGTGGGTGGGGTGAGAAGTGGCCTGATGACCTGTCGGATGCCAGGAAGAAAGATGGCATGACAGGGTGTTGGGCTCATCCTCTCCAACAAGTGCCCTCAAGGTGCCCGCGAGAACATTGCCCTTTCTTCCTAGTGTCCAGCTCAAGGCGACTTGAAAATACAACTTTCAAGGTTGGGAAGCTTTTAATATTTTTTTGTTTAAGGATTTGAGCAACAGTAGAATCACACTCCTGATATGCCAGAGCTTGCCATCCAGGGTCACGCCGTCTTCTGGGGGCTGAGTATGTGGAAAGACAAGCACTAAAGGCCTAAATTACAGGAAAGCTCTCTTAGGATCCTGCAGACAGGGCACTCAGTGATGAGAAGAAAAGGGAAATAAATGCACCCATATTAGTCAGTGACGAATGGCTGGTTTCATAACATTCCTCTGCCACCTAGTGGCCTTGAGAGCCTAAACTTAAGTCCTACAGAACTTTCTAGGAGTTCCTATGGCAGGGAGTACGACTCTGCAAGACTTGTATAAAGATCTTGATGTTTTCCTCAAACACATTTCAAAAAATCCCTCAGGAGGCTCATCAGAGAAAAGATCAAGGAGAACTGACTTCCGATCTGCGCTGGTGCGTTGAGGGATGACCTGAGACCACTTTTCCATGGACGCTGCCCATGGATCCCTTTTAGCAGGTGACAGCTTGTTGCTTCATAATAACGTGATCCACAGCACAAAAACCACACACACACACACACACACACACACATACACACACACTCCTGCTGTATTCACCACTGGAGACAAGGAGTTCCACAGTCACTCTATGACTGTGCCTTTCCCATTTGTACTGTTTTTGGAATTCTTTACGATGAGAAGGCCACGTCTTCAATTACATCATGCTATTTGCATGACTGCAGTCCTTTGCCTCGTGCCTGTCGCCTTGCACTATTCTCAAGCCTGGAAGAGCCATGTTCAATGCCAGTGTTCTGAGCTCCACCATCGCAATAGCTAACAGGTATTCAGTGCTCACTCTATGGGACAGAATACATAATGTGCCCTGTGCTCATTATCTCATTTGACTCTCACAACAATACTACAAGGAAAGCACCTACTCTTCACCACCATTTTGCATATGTGGAAACGAAGGCACAAAAAGGTCAAGCAGTTTGATCAAGTGATCAAACCCAAGTGGTCTGATTACGCAATGTACACGCTAACCATTATACCACAGCTTCTTTCAAGTTCCTATCATATCCCTGCTGTTGGGTTTTTCGATGGTACAAAATTTCTCTTACCTAATTTTTCAGGCTGGCCTAATTGCTTGCCTAATAAATAGTCCAAGCTCATCACCACATATGAATATAAGGTCTCTCAGCGTAAAACAAACCCAGCCTTATTCCAGAAGGTGATTGTTAGATTTGCATTGCATATCACCTTATTTTCAGTGGCTTCTCAGCACAAAAGCAGGGGCCTGGAAGTGAACTGCACATGTGAAAGGCTTGTAGCACATTCCAGACAAGCAAACCTTCGTTAAGATTTCCCAGAACCATTCCAGGGGAAGAGCGTGTCCAAGGTAGATGGTGTAAAGAAGTGAAATGAGCCCAGATCCACCAGATCCAAAATCAGACACTGAGACCTTGTGTGCAAGCAAATGAATTAGGAATCTTTCTTAATTACTAAAACTTTTTTTTTAATAAAACGAAAAAAAAAGGAAAAAATAAATAAACACTGAAACTTAAAATCTTAAGCAAAATGTGACAGCATTAAAAAATAGCTCAATTTACAAATTTTCAAGTGAGCATAGAATGATCTTTTAATGATTTGACATGAACAAAATCATTTAGTTTCGTGCCTTTCAACTTTTAAATTCACTTGCAATTTTATGTCTGTTTCTAACTCTGTTAGATATTCTTGTTATCCCAGGGTGCTCCTCAAGTCATTTTAAATTAGTTTTCATTTAAAGAAAAGTACACTCTGCTGAAGATAGAATAATGAGAATGGTCAAAATTAATAATACTAAGGGGTACATATACCAGAAAAAAATTGTACTCATGTCAGTTGAGGTTGTTTAACTTTTTACAATTTTCCATTTTAATGCTTATGGACCAGCAGACAGTAATTGGTTGCACCTGTATGATTAATTGTATAGATCCTTACTTGAATATTTCTTTGTATCTTCTATGAATCTTTCAGAGCAGACATTTGATTCACATAATTAATTGGATTAGAATAATAAATGTCAATAAGCCAGCAATTGTACTTGGCCTTGAAATCTCGGGTCTCTTTGGACAATACTTTTTTTTTTTTTTTTACCTTATATAATGGCATTTAACATGGCAAACCATACTCCTTTCTCACCCTGTGAATGTGGAAACTCAGAGAGCTTTTTCATTGGCTCTTGGTAAGTCAATCAACCAAAGTAGTTAATGCAAAAATCTTTTATACTTCACTAGAATTTTTTAGGAAAATTTCTGCCAAGGGAGCTTTTCACCATAGGAAACAAAATTGTTTCAAATATAGAAATATATTTATAAGTAGAGATATATTTTAAAATCTCATTTGAAGCAGTTCCAAGACAATGTTGTTTTCTACTACATATGAAAATTCAATGGCAAAGCTCTGATCCCTTTCAGTGAAAATGTGGCCAACCATCAAAGGGCATTCCACTGCCAGGGCACTTCCTCGTCTTTGCTGATGCCAGTGTCTACTCCCATATCCTGCTAGCTAATAAACTGGCAAAGGGCCGAAAGCTTTCCCAGAGACACTGGCAAGCAATACATGCCGCTTTTGCATATTACAATAATCCAGGCATGGTGTATTCTTTTTCAGGGACCTGCAGAGTAAATTGTATTGTGGGCTGCACAAATTAATCTGAACTACCCAGGGAAAATGTGCCCTGTACAGAGATCTATTGTGATATCGTTTATATGCGTCTGTTAATTTTTCTTTGGCCACTGTGTAATTTGGTCTTGCCACAGCTCAGACAAATAGTAGTTCAGAGAACACTGAATAATTTATAACTCATTTTGTTTACACAGTCAGTGGTGATTGTGCATTCTCCTTGTGCCTGGGCTGTGTTAGGGGCAAGGATCCTGGTGACTACGAATTTGCTGTCCTGGCTCAGAGCATAAACCCTAAGGTCAGATTGCCTGGGTGTAAATTCTGAGTCTGCTGTTGCCTACCTGGGTGACCTCAAGCACGTTGGTTTAGCTTACTAAGCTTGTTCATCTCTAAAATAGGGTTTTTTGCAAGTATCAAATGAGTTAATATAAATCATCTCAAACAGTACCTGATGTATAGTAAACATCTGCTATTTTCATGAATACAGCAATGGATTAGCACCACTGGAGAAGAGAAATTGCCTCAGCCCTTAATAAGTCATCAAAAAAGATAGGTGAAGTATGAAATTGCTCCTTGTCCACTGTTCGGGAGGCATTGTTGTGCTAATATTGTCATATTTACTGATTTCATCAAAATGTACCTGTTCAAGGTCACTATCAATACCACTGACACTCTGATCTCACATGAGTCTCTTAGAGGAACCCGTGTGCCCTGGTGTAATGCGCCCACTGAATTGGCCGCAGTCGGTTCTGTCTGGTAGTAGATGTCTTCTCAAAGTGCCTTGTTCTGTTTTACTCCACTCTGTGCTATTTCTTTGAGACGCAACACTTGCTAACCACCATAATTTCTTACAACACGGTCTCCACTGAACTCATTTGCCTTCTGGGATTTACCTGAATTCTCATCATTTCCCATCATGGTCCTTGAAGTAACTCTGAGATGCAAGGATGCTCTGAGGCAGGTTGTCAGATGAGCCTGGATTTGCTAACCAGGCCCAGGTTGAGTCTCTTACTCCTACTGTGTAACCTGATGACCAGCTTGAATCTCTTATTGCTCCGTACGTCCCAGCCACATTGTTGTCATCTTGTTTGTGACCTGATTTACATTCTGTCTTCATTTGTCCTCATTCCCACTCCCAAATATATGCCACTTAAATTGTGGAAAAACACTGAGCATTTAGAGCTTACAATTTCTTGGTACACCCATTAGTAACTGAAAGCAGCTCAAGGAAAAACTACTTGGCATAGGATGATGATGCGTTTGCCAACTAAATTAAAAGAAACCAATTCCTCTCTTGAAGGCAAAATATCTCAAAGGAATTTCTCAAATTATTTTGAAGTCATCCTTAATCTGAAGTTACTTGCTCAAGCTAATCTTTTCATCTTTATTTAAAATGTTTGCTGCTGTGATTCCCAGCACCTGGGACACGTGCTCAGTAAATATTGGTTGAATGAATTGAAGTACAGTAGGCATGATTATAAACATAAGGTTGTTTGGAGAAGAGATGGAAAATTGTATCAAGAGTTTCTGATATGAAGAGGATTCACTAAAGTATATCTGGAGTAGAATTTACTCATTCATTCATTCATTCATATTTATTCATTTAATAAACACATTTATAATAGTGCTTAATATTTGCCAAGCACTGCTATAAGTGATTCACACAGAGGAACTAATTTAGCTCATATTTCCTCTCTTACAGGGCTGAATAATCAGACGTTAAAAATGGAAGTGAAGTTTGAAAAACAGGAGGTGTATAGAGTTCTATGGGTATAAGAAATGTGTAACTGATCATTTATTTCATGGTAACAACAACATACTACAGGCTTACTCTTTCTAGCAGACCCCATGCTATGTGCTTTATATAATAAACCCTTTTCATCCTCACAACAAACTTACGTTTTAGGTGTTTCTGCAGATATGAAAACTGAGGCTCAGAGAGGGCAGGTATAGGTCTCAAGTTCAACATCACAATGTTAAGAATTTGAATCCAGATCTATATGATTTCAAAGCTTTGGCATACTTGAAAATCATCTTGTTCCCTTGTTTACTTTCTGCCCTCTTTCTCCTCACTCCCCTCCTAACTAGATTGTAAGCTCTACCCATTGGCAGAGAGAGCCTGTTCTTTCACTGGAGTATCCCTGTGTCTAGATCAGTGCCAGGCATTTGGTAGGCACTTGAGAACATTTGTTCTGTCAGTGAATAAACAAATGGACTCCGGAATCTTTGCCCTGATACTACATTTCCATCAAAGTAACACAGAACTATTTCCAAATTTATTCTTCTAATTTAAATTTTTATTAGTTAAAGCATATATTTGAAGTTAGATACCTCCTTCAGACTTTTTAGAAACCAGTCATGTTGAAAGACTACGGGCTTTTTGAGAAGACATACAAATGGCCAACAGGTATATGAAAAAGTGCTCAACAGCAGTGATCATGGGGAGATGCAAATAAAAACCAAGATGAGCTATCACCTCACACCTATTAGAATGGCTAATATCAAAAGTGCAAAAGATAACAAATGTAGGGAAGGATGGAGAAAAGGGAACTATTGTACATTGTTGGTGGGAATGTAAATTGGTGCAGCCATTATGGAAAACTATGGAAGTTCCTCAAAAAATTAAAAATGTAGTTACCATATGATCCAGCAACCCCACTTCTGGATACATACCCAAAAAAAAAAAAAATCGGGATCCCATGTTCATTGCAGCATTCATTATTCTCAAACCCAAGATAGAGAAATAACCTAAATATCCATCAACAGACAAACGGGTACATATTCAAAACAGAAAGAAATCCTTCCATTTGCAAAAACATGGATGAACCTGGAGGACATTGTGCTAAGTGAAATAAGCCAGACACAGAAAGACAAATACTGTATGGAATTACTTATATGTGGAAACTAAAATGGTCAAACTCACAAAAGCAGAGAGAAGAATGGTGGTTACCGGGGTAGGGGGAAATTTAGGAGATGGTGGTCAAAGGATACAAAATTTCAGTTATGCAAGATGAATGAGGTCTGATAAGACTGGCCATACACAGCATAGCAACGATGGTTAATAAGTATTATACACTTGAAATTTGCTAAGAAGATAGATCTTAAATTAAATAGTCAGCACACACACACACACACACACACACACACACACACAAACCACACAATGGTTAACTATATAGAGGTGGTAAGTTATTTAGCTTGATCTTTTCACAATGTATACATATATCAATATACCAAGTTGTGTACCTTAAATATATGCAATTTTTATATGCCAAATACATCTCAATAAAGTTTAAAATAATAAAATTGATAGTTGAACATTAAAAAAAAGGAACATGGGGTTTGAAGATAGGCCAACCTGGAATCAAGTCCTGTGCTCTCTTCACCTGTTATAAGGCTTGAGTGGGTCCCTGAACCTAGTGGGATTGCTGCTATTTGCTGGGGCCCCAAGACCAATCTAAGTCCTCTTGACCTGGCAACTCTTAGCTTTTTGGAGATACTGCTCATATCTCCCCAGAGTCTTCTCTTTCCAGACAAGAAAAAGCTAAAGGAGTTCATCACCACCAAACCAGTATTACAAGGCATCTTAGAGAGACTTCCTTAAGATGGAAAAAAATTTAAAAATATGAATAATAAAATGGCAATAACTACATACCTATCAACAATTACTTTCAATGTAAATGGATTAAATACTCCAATCAAAAGACAGGGATAGGTGAATGGATAAGGAAACAAGACCCTTACATATGCTACCTACAAGAGACTCACTTCAGGATTGAAAGACACACACAGACTGAAAGTAAAGGGATGAAAAAAGATATTTCATTAAAATGGAAACAAAAAACAAAAAGCTAAAGCAGCGATACTTATACCAGACAAAACAAACTTTAAAACAAAGTCTACAACAAGAGACAAAGAAGGACCTAGCAATCCCACTTCTGGGTATTTATCCAAAGAAACCCAAAATGCTACTTCGAGGGGATGTGCTCATTTATATGTTCACTGCAGCATTATCTACAGCAGCCAAGCTATAAAGGCAACCTGAAAGGTGTCCCTGAATGGATGAATGGATAAAGACGAGGCAGTACATATATACAATGGAATATTACTCAGCCATAAAAAGAATGAAATCTTGCCATCTGGGACAACACGGATAGACCTAAAGGGTATTGTACTGAGTGTAGTAAGTCAGACAGCGAAAGACAAATGCCATATGATTTCACTTGTAAATAGGATCTAAAGAATAAACAAACGAAACAGAAATGCACTCATAGAGAACAATTTGATGGTTGCCAGGTGGGAGGGGATTGGAGGTGGGTGAAAAATGGGAAGGGATTAAAAAGTACAAACTGGAGAAGAGAATGATCCAAGAGGGCAGAGTAGACACACACTGTGCTTGCCTCATTCCATGAACACATCATCAAAATTACAAGTAAGTTGCAGAACAACCAACTTGGAAAACCATCTGAAGTCTTGCCAAACAGAAGTCCTATAACTGAAATATAAAGAAGCCACATTGAAACTGATAGGAGGGGTGGAGCCTCAGAACAGGCCCCAAACCTCCCTGTGGTGATTGAGAACCCAGAGGGATATCTCGGCCACATAGGTTCCCCACGGAGGAGCGAGGGACCCCAGCCTCACACCAGGATCCCCAGCTCAGAGATTCCGACCATTCCGGTGGGACAGAAGGCTATGGGAAATCCAGACATCCTCTTAAACGGCCCACACCTAGACTCGCTCGCAGGCACTCACCTTGGGCTCCAGTGGAGGAATGGTGCCTCGGAGGACCTCGGAGACATTTGGGGGGAAGACTGCGGAATGTGGCTTTGGGGTGTGAGCTGGTAGATGGTTGTCATTTTCCCTGTGTGGGGTCCAGTTTCCACGCAGCTGGCAAGTGGGCACCATCTTTCTTGTGTGGAGCTCTCCCCCTACGCTTACGGCTAAATCTAAATCTGATTGGCCTGGTGAGCTCCACAGCTCTGCCCTGTTGACTCACTGACTGCCTCACCCACCTCGGTAAACAGGAGGCTTTATCAGCAGCTGAAACTTACTGGAGCCAGCAACCAGCAGCAGGTGGCAGCAGGTCTCAGTGTGCCCTGGTTTTTTGCAGAGATATCTCAGGGTTGGTATTGGTGACAGCCGTTTTCAGTTCAAAGCATGCTCTCTCACATGCCTCCAGGAACAATACAGGCAGCGACCAACCGTTGATTGCTTTGTAGCTCCTAACAGATAGTCTCTAACCAATCACAGGCAGTGGCTGACCTGGGCCTGCACCAGAGCCCTTCCCAAGATGCCCCAGAACCAACATACTTGGAGGTTGGCTTCAGACCACCCACTGCACAAGAAGATGGGATTTGATTGAAAATAAGTGGTAAGTGCACAAAGCACTTTCATTCTTCTAGTGTATTTATCTTCATAATACAGCGGCTGCACCCACCATTTCACCTTCAGCTATGGGAGTAGGCTGCAGGTGTCCTCTAGGTAGCTGTCTGAAACTATACAAAGGTCTGACGGTAGAATCTGGTTATAGGCTTCTCAGAGGATGCTGCTCAAATAAATGTTGCTCATTTTTGGCAACACACATCACCTCTACCTCATTCCAAACTTAATCTCCTTCAAGAAAATGAGACAATTGAACAATTGGATCTTTTCCAATAATATATATATACGTACACATACTATTTCCACACACACACCCCTTCCTTTTATGCACTTCTATGGTGACAGGCATTTGATTCTTAAAAAGTTAATCCTAGTGAATTCAGTTCATACTCATTAAAAAAAATTATTAGAAACAGGAGAATATAAAGTAAAATAGGAAAGTACACCACTCCTCAGGGGGAACCGCTGTTGAATCTGATATGGATCTGTCCAGATTATTTTCTTACATATACACATGGATGTATACATAACAGTAGTTTTTCACTTTGTTGTTAAGGTTATTCTATTGAAGCAACAATTTTTACACTACACATGTATATGCATTCTTTAACATTTTTAATAATAATGGTATTTTTTTAAATAGAAAGTACCCTTTTATTTATGGAAGTTTTAGCTTATATGTTCATATCCCAGAACTTTGCGGTTTACAAAGTTCTTTTTCATGTATTATCCTGTTTAGTCCTCAGAATAGCTCTGCAAGCTTTTACCATCCCCATTTGACAGATAAGAAAACTGAAACTCAAACAGGTAAAGTGATGTGTCCATGGTTTCAGTCACTGGAGGGCTGGGGTCATCCGAGCCCACAGCCAGAGCACTTTGCAGCCCACAGTGTTCTCTGTTTGCCTTAGACGGGGATGGAGTGGGAAAGGGAGACTCTGTAAGAGTCCACCAATAGGGCAGCATAGCAACGTACATCCACTGGAAGTTCAGAAGTTTAAGGAACGCCTATCCATTGCCCAGACTGTCAAGAAAATTATGTCTTCTATCAACTAACTGTGAGTCCCCCACCAAACCTTTATTGAGTTAAAGAGGGAACCAAATGCCTGCTTTCATCTCTGTTCTTTTCTGGTTGCAGTTAAGAAGAGTTTAGTCAAAAGAGAATCAGAAAGAGGAAGAGAAGCACCAAGTCTCCAGCTTAGCGTATACTCACAACACACATCTTCTTTAAAATATTGGTCTTTTTTGTTTAAACAATATTAGTGCAAAGGACAATAATGTAAGTGTGACTTTAACCCACTCCTGAGGTGTTAGAATTTTCACTATTGAGAGGCAGCAGAGGTTAGTGACAGGCACCCCCAAACTGGATTCCAGTGCCAGCTTGACAAGCCCTGGGCAGGAAGAGCCTGGGAATGATTTTGTGCCTCTTTCCTACCTCATGGGGTTGTCTGAGCCTCACTCAGAGCAGTTAATTCGGATTTACTCCCTGTCCTTGCCTGATGTTTATCTTTTCAATTGGTGTTCCTTATCACTCTTAAAATACAAAAGTAATACAGGACCCGTGTTTGATTTCTGACCAGGCTAGCTCCTAAATGCTCCTTTACTTTTTAAGTAACTATAGCATTGGGTAAACTCCTGAAACACATAATAGCACCTCTCAGGACAAACGATGTCCATATATGTAGCTACTTTTCTTATGCTGAGTGAGAACAAGTGTCCGGGACACCATAGAGTGCCTTTGAACTTCATTATGAGATGGAGCGTGTAGACAGCTGTATCAGTAAGTGAGAAGCCTGGCCCCTGAGCTAAAATATCCACCATTGCAGACTTCACCTTTACTTGAACTTGGTCCTTATCCCACTCCACCTACTCTACAAATT
The DNA here is from genome assembly GCF_004115265.2 of Rhinolophus ferrumequinum. Lineage (NCBI taxonomy): Eukaryota > Metazoa > Chordata > Mammalia > Chiroptera > Rhinolophidae > Rhinolophus > Rhinolophus ferrumequinum. The sequence continues at coordinate 13,916,565 of NC_046299.1, read as the reverse complement.
GATAAGGTCTCTGCTTTTCATTTTCACAGCTTACAATTCTCTATGTCACATATTTATCTGTTAATGAGCATCTAAAACAGAGGTCAATCTAGAAAAACATTTCCATATACTGAGTATCTGTGGCCTAAAACAGACCGGCTTCTTAAAAAAATCTTTCATAGAAGTCACCTTTAAATTACCCAGTATAATACACGAATATACTTAGAAACTGGAACAGCCTTTTAACTACTTCCAAAACTCTCTACCCCTTACCCCCCACAACACATGTTCACATAAGGACTTTAGTGTTTCTCTCCAAACCCCTTCCTTTTTAAAAAAAAATATTTATGTAAACATATATTAAGCTGGCACATCTCTAGTTTGACTTATAATTCCAAAAAGGCATGAAGTGACATCAGAAATCACCATGGAACACCCGGTGTAACAACCACATTATACCGTGGCATACAGCATAGGCAAACCTGTATGAGATAGAGCATTTCCGCCATCAAAACTGGAATTTGACAAATGTGACAAGGAATCCTGAACTTTCTTTCCTCTTTCATCTCTTCCTCACTTTGACAAATGTGACAAGGAATCCTGAACTTTCTTTCTTCTTTCATCTCTTCCTCACTTGACTTACCTGGTACTAAAACGCATTAAGCAGGATGATGAATTGAAGGTTGGAACCCAGAGATAGCCAAACCAGCTCTGGACAGGTTGTGCTCTGGTTGTTGTTTGGAGTGTATGTTGTGTGTGTTAGGATGGGGTCAGGGGATGGCGGTATGGGCAGAGACAGAAGGAAAGATGGTCTGCTCTATACCAAAGTTGTTGCTGGCATGGGCATGGCACCAGACCTGCAGCTAGTGTGATCTTTAAAACCACCAGCAAGCTTTGTGCTTTACAGCTTAGACTTTGACATACAAGTTACTCGGATTGACTATGTCACTTCAGAACATCTTTGTGAAATCGTGAGATGGGATCACCTGTTTCCCAGAAAGCACCTGGGACTTGAGCATGTGGAATACCATTTCACCATAGAGCTAGGGCCTCCAGGACTCCACTTCAACTTTTCTTGAAAGTTGGTGCCTTGGAGCTTGGAAGGCATTTAACCACATAAAAGTAGAGAAAGGTAATAAATCAAGCACACAAAGCCTTTTTTACCCGTAACTTTTGACTAGACTAAGTATACACTATTTAAAATATGTTTTCTATGAAAAAGTGAGCTCGGAATTCCACTTGGGACACCAGGAACAGACTTTCTAGCCTGCTAGTCCCAGCTGGTCTCCCTCCAATCCCTGCACCCTTGCCCCAAATTAACATAAAAAACAAAACTCAAAATCTAGGAAGAAGCTAGTTCAGAGCCCAAAGCAGTACGCTCCTTTAGCAGGGACTCCTGGGGACCTGGTTTTGGGGGGAAATGGGATCTACGGGAGCTCTCGGGTAGGAGCAGAACTGACACTGAAAATGTTTCTTCTATGCGGTGGGCAGAAACACAGCTCAAGACTTACCAGCAAGGAAGGCAGGGGTGGTTGGCATTTGGGATGTCTTCCCTAGACAGAGTTCATCAAGAACCTGCCTAAGAAATAATAGATAGGATGGCAGGTTTAACTGACATTTCTTGGGACAAGCTGAAATCACATATATACACATTCCTTCCTGCCCTTGGGCCTTGAATGAGTTATTAAAAACAAAAACTACACAGAGTGAAATGGATGACATGGAAAGCCACTCTAGTATTTATTTCCCAAGTTAACGTTACTAGAAGTTGACTATGAACAAGCTGTTATTTCAGCGGGTTCTAAGCTTTCAATAGAACGACTTTTGCATGCGGTTCAATGGTAGGCTTCCTCTCTGTAACAGCCTATCCGTTTTTTGGGAGTGCAGTTAGGGCAGATAGTCTGAAGGGCAAAAAAGCAAGGCCTTTGTGCAATCAAAAAGTTTTTAAAAAGGCTGAAAATTCCTCAGAAACAGAATGCTTCTTAAATATGTGCTTCTTTTAAAAAATGAGAATCAAGTCTCTTACATGTAACTTAGGAATTAATAGGGCGTCTTTAAGGGCAGTGGCATGCAGTCTGGTCACACTGCTCTCAGAATCCTTAAAACGGCATTAGCAGTTGGTTAAATGGAGGCATCTTTCCCAAGTGGTTAGTCCTGAGAAATGTGTACTCATTCTGCATTCACTGATGGAAGCAGGTTTTATTAAGGAAAAAAAAAAGACTTGCCTGTAAGATTTTAGGAATGGTTTTTCCAGTCTCATGACGTCGCACTGGTTAAGAACCACAAGCCAAAACCCCTTTCCCAAACTCACCCTCACCTCATATATATTCCCTTCTTCTACAAACAAATCCACAGGCTATCGAAAACAGACTATTAAGGATGTCAGGAAAGCTTCCTCTATTCTATTAATTTTTACCTTTATTCCAAGGCTCCTGATTTCAAGGGAATCTTTCCAAGAGAGAACTCATTAAGAAAAGTGGCGTAAGTTAAGTATATCAGAACTCTTAGAGAAAAGGAAAACAACACATTGTGATTTGAAATATCCATCACACACATTAACTTTATGAAATGAATGCCATTTCAATCTGTTTATTGAACATATTAGATCTTTATTATTAAAGCCAGATAATTTGGCCAAGTAAATTCCATAGTTTTGTGGAAAATCTAAATATATTACTGGCTCAAGTTCATTGAGAAATTTTCACATAGGCATGTGAAAATTTGCCTTTTTTGAAAGGCCAAATCTTGCCATCAATAATTTAAACAAAGATTTAAAATACAACCTGGCATTCAATTTAATCTCCTTACTATTGTTCACTGACTTCTAATAATTAATAGAATAAAGACAAACATGGAAAGCAAAAATTTCTAGTCTGGTTTAAAAAAGAAATTCAAGCAATTTGAATCAGCTTTGCCAACAGTCCAGAGAAACAGTCTGTTTAGGAAGTGGTGTATGTAAATAAATAATCAAAGATGACATTAAAATACAACTTGGTCAACAGGCATTACCTATTTAATAAGTACAATATATACATAGAATTCTCTTGAAAAGCTTCATTTTATACAGAAACATATTTACAAAATGAACAGTGTAATCAAATTAAAGATTATCTGTACAATGCACATATATATATATTTATATATATGAACTTTGGAAGATAAACAAGTTTCATCATCGTAATCAAAATGGACAGCCATATTACATTTTAAAAAAGGATTCCATTCCAGAAGAAAAATACATCTTTAATATACAATTATATTTTTCATTTATTTTCCTGACAATTCTTGATGTTTGGATACTTTTTCAATTATTTTCTCTTGTTCAGCCTTGAAAATTTTTCAGGTTTCTAGTGCCACCAACTGGTGTTAAAAATGAACAATCTTAGTGTCAAAAAAATAATTGTAAAAGATTATTGAAAAATAGGTTACTGGAATCAACATTCAGAAGGCAAATTAACCATATTGAATAACAAAATGATTGATAAAACAAATATTTTCACCAGGGTAGCATATGTAACATTTACAGTATTAACGGTGTGTAATTTGTTTTTTTTCCTTCTACCAGTAAATCTTGGTCTACATTTATATGTAAAAATCTTTAGAAAATAATATACTGCAAAACAAAGTTTGGAAATGCATGTGACAACATGATTAATCTTTACGAACATCAAGTAGGCATAAATTTAATAATTTACTAAAATGGCAAAAATCCAATGCCATTTTACGGTCTTTGGATTTTTTTTTTCCTTTTTCTTAAGGAACAATTAAATATCAAACTGTGACAAAAGTATGGAAATGTGCGTAACTACCAAGAAAACAGTAATTTGCTCTCAGTGTACCTCAGTAAGGATTCATTTCCCAAAGCTTCATGCCAGAGTGAGATTTCTGGGTCACCCTATGAGCTGCCGAGGCTCAAAGAGCACCCCCTACTTCTTCCCATATAGTTTTACTAGATCATAAGCTCCCTGAGGACAGAAACTGCTGTCTGGCCTGACACTAATTCACTAATATAATCACAATACCCAGTATGGTGCCTGGCAATTGGTTTCAATAAATGTGTTTATTAAATGAATAGATAACATTTTGGTAGCCTGATAAAATTTAATTTCAAGATAAAATCGCTTTTAAATGGTTATGGAAATAGAAAGCTACAAAGAAAACACCAAAGTTCAAACTCATTCTGGCCCCACACGATTTCAATCTTTAAAACGTAACAGGCTAAAGTTTGAAGTGGTATGAGAAAAATGGGAGTCACAGTAAGTATTCACTTTAAAATTGAAACCTTGTGAAGTGTATACGTATATACACAGAAAAAAATCATTTCCTGCTCAAAGAAACCAAAATAGTGCTAACTAACCACAACGGCCTTTGAGGTGTATAATTTATAATGAACATGTAGAACAATTTCCCCCCAGATCTCAGGTTTATCCAGACCATTTTTCTTTTCCACACACCCCATTCTTCTCTCCATATATTCAATATAGTAAGGGTAAAAGGCCCTCTAAATCCTTACATCAGGAGCTGTTTGTGAATCAGTACAGGGATAGAAATATGTAGATTTTTGTACATTATTTTGCTCAGGTCCATATAAAAAAATGATACCGTAGAAAATAAAGAACAAAAGGAAAATAAATAATTTTCTTCAAAAGTTTTTCATAGTTTCTTACATTTTGGAGGGGGAAAAGTATGTCAAAATATGGTTTATAATAGCTTTCTTCTAAAATTATTCTACAATTAAACTTCTCCAAATGAATGGTGGCACAAATGTCAATATTGGAATGTTTCGATTTTATATGTACTAAATGTATATATATTTTAAAAGGGTATAGACATAGGATACTATAGATCTGATCACTATTTTGTCTCCATTAACACATTTTGTGTCTCAGAAGAAAAAAACAAATGGTGTAGTGTATTAATCTATATCATGTAAGAAGCTGTAAACAGTTAGTTGGCTACTCTCAATAGTCTTTAGGAGAATGTCTAGAAACAAATAGGAAAATAATTCAGATTTGATTGCACTTACACCCTCTTATTTTTCTTTATTTTGATAAATTACTATTGGTAAAAAGAACAAGACAGATTATGGTAAGACAAATACTTTTTACAGCTATTTTTAAAATAAAACGTTTTTAAACTTATATTGCCATTTTGAAGTAAAAAGATTTTGTTTTTGGATGATAAGATGTAACTCAATACATAGAAAAAAAATAAGATACTACACTGAATCGTCTAATCCTTAGAGTAAATGATCTTTCTAAACAATGATGATAAAAAATGTTAAATTAAAACACATTAAGGGGATAGTGTTACCATGAGCCCAGCTTGAGAGCCACACAGTTCTTTAAAGGCTTTTAATCCATCATCCCAAAGCTTACTTAAGGGCAAAAAGTATGCAAAAATCCCAAACAGAAATGAGGCTTGATGAAACATCTGCATATTAGCCAAGGTCTCCTATCATAGAAATGACCTAAGTGTAACGAAATGTGAAAAACGACACAGAGAAATTTTAACAGGTGAGAAACTGTAAGAAGTGAGAAAAAATTCAAGACATACAAGTACTGATACTATGACTGGCAACATTTAACTATTTTAAATAAATATTGTAAAAATCCAATAGGACACATAAATTTGGTTCTAAAATTTCTTTGGTTACAGAAATGTGATTACTTTGTAGTTTAAATAATAATGGAAACACATCATATTTGGGAACTGTACGATCACTCCACTATAATATGTATCAATAGTAAAGAATGGGTACTTAATTGTACTAGCTAACAGTGCCATATACTGCTTTCTCTTGGGAACTGGTTCTTCATAAATATCTTCAACATTTATTTTTACATTTGATGTTAGTAAAACGAGAGTATTTCAGTTTCAAAGAATTCATTATTCATCTCTGTTTTAATAACTAATCCATTTCATGTTTTAAAATATTATTTTATGTAAATGAAGATTAAAAAACTCAACTATTAATGTAAACAATTTGAATCAGAAAAAAAAATGTACCTTGCACAAATAAGGAAACCTGACACCAGCACACAATGCCTGATCATTGCTAGTTACCACGAGCTAGCTTTCCAATGAGCTTCCATTAAAATTAAAAGATTTAAGGATCACTGGCATCCCCGTAAAAGACAACCAAATGTTACATTGGAATGTCAAAACAA